>NC_135268.1:60286613-60927238 GCF_051311805.1 Agelaius phoeniceus | reverse complement strand
ACAAGAATGTTAAGGAAAACTGAGTCAAAGACTTTCCAGGTAAACGTATTCACACCCTTTCCCTCATCCACTAAGTGGGTCACCTGGTCATAGAAGATCAAGTTGATCAAGAAGGACATGCCTTTCATAAACCAATGATGGCTGGGACTGATCTCCTCTTTTGCCCTGTATGGCACTCAAGCTGATCTCTTCCTGGCCCTTCCCTGGCACTGAGGTCAGGATGATGGGTCTGTAATTCCTCAGATCCTCCTTCTGCTCTTGTCACTTTTACAGACCTCCAGTCATCTTGGACCATCACAGTTAAGCAGGAGTGCTGGTAAATGGTGGAAAGTGTCTTGGTGAGCACTTCAGCCACTGCGTGTCGAAGTGGCAAAGCTGGTCCCTTGGATTATGGGGATTTCATTCTGCTCCCTGTCCCTGTCTTCCACCTCAGAGGGCTGGATATGGTAGAACAAATGGCCTTGCTATTAAGGACTGAGGCAAAGAAAGAATTGGGTACCTCACTGTTTTCCTCATTCTTTGTCATTATATTTCCACTTGCAACCAGTAAAGGATGGAGATTGTCCTTAGCCTTCCTTCTGTTGCCAATATATTTATAGGAACCTTCGTATTATCTTTTACAGCAGTTGCTGGTTTTAGTTCTGTTTGGGCTTTAGTCCTTGTGATTTTCTCCCTGCATAACCTCACAACATCCCTATAGTTCTCCTAAGTTTTCTGTCCCTTCTTCCAAAGTTCATACACTATTTTTTTCTCTGAGTTCCAGACAACCAGCTCAGTTCAACCAGAGCTCTTTCTGATTCAGAAGATCAACCAGATCTCCTTCCAGCCTATCTTCTTCCCCAAAGCACAAGGGGATGGGCTGATCCTGCTACTTTAATATTTTCTTCTTGAAGACTGTCCAGAATTCCTAGACCCCTTCAACCCACAGGACTCCCTCCTGACAGAGCCTCTCAACCAGTCAACAGGGCAAAATCTGCCCTCTGGAAGTCCAAGGTGGCAGTTCTGCTGAACCCCCCTCCTTAGTTCTCCAAGGATCAAAAAACTATAATTTCATGATTGCTGTAAGGTTGTTTTTTGGGGTTTTTTTGGGGGTTTTTTTTGTGGTTTTTTTTTTGGTTTGTTTTTTTTTTTTTTTTTTTTTGCTTTTAGATTGTCAGATTGAAGTGGTTTCTTTTGTATAATTCTAATGATGATAATTCTAATGATGAATTCTTTTCCCCCCACTTCACTCTCCATTTTTCTTTTGACACAGATAAGACACTTTTCAGAACCTTGAATTTGAGACAGATTTTTCACTGGCCATTATGTCTTTCATTTTGTTCTTTCTATATTTTCAGAAAGGTATATCTATTTTTGTAATGTTGCATGTATTATTTTGTTTGCTGAAGGCAGTCATTCTCATGATGATTTTGTATGTGTGAGATGAAAATATGCACATCAGCTTCATCAAGTATTCCATTAAAATGGGACTACAGAACTCAGTGACACACAGCTAGATGCAGTGGTGAATTTATGTTGAATTGTACAAATATTTAGATTTAGATGCATGTTGGCAAGCAATCAATTAATTTTATAACTGAAAACTTCTCTGTACTAAAGAAATAAGAAAGGGTCTACCCTCTCAATATACTGGGGGAAAAATTATACAGTGAACCTGCTAAAGTGAAAATGATTTTTCAGCTAGTCCACAGAATTTGAGAAGTGGTTGGGGAATAGCAGTGCTGTTTTGTAGAAGTTTCTTGGATTTCAAAATTAGTTTTTATTCCATGTTAGAATTAAAAAGCTTTATATTTTTTTGGAAGGAAATGGCACTTAAAATGGCATTTAATGCTTTTTTTAGAGTAAGGCAGGTCAGGTTTTGTCTTGTTCCCTCAGAACTTGAATCACAGAAACAACTTACAGCTCACAACTTTGTTGAAGCAGATTTGTCAGCTTTCCATATTCCTAAAATATTCTAGCAGCTCTACTATGTAGGTGTTTAGTTAAGTGTACCTTTTCTACATGGATATTCCAAGGAGACTTCAAGAATTCGCTTTAAAGGAGGGGCCTCTCTTCTGCTGTGTGTTTTTCAGAGATTGTCAGCTTGAGAAAAAGCAACATCTAGATTTACACAGAGAAATAGAATGGAAATAAGATGCAGTGATCACCTGAGGCATCAAAATGAAAATTGATTATTCACTTATAAAGATAAATATCTTTTCCATTTTGTGTTTGGAAGTTATTTGTTCATCTAGAGTTGACAAAAAAGGTAACTGGACTGTTATATGCAGAACTGTGCCTATTTACAGTGACTGAAGTTCACTTCACTTCTATGTCCTGTCTGATTTTGCCTCTCCTTTCTTTCTCTAGGCTCCAATTTTCTTCTTGCTTCGTTTCTTCCTCTGCATAACCCAGCTTTTAAGTTGCCTTTGGCCATCTGTATTTTCTTGCATTCCCAAATGTGGCATTCTCCCTGGAAATGCTGTATGTTCTGCTTTGACTGCTGGCAGCAAAGAAGACTTTACTCAAATTCTGCTCACTGAGGCACCAGCTCCACATGGCCATCGGGATGTGAGTAAATTTCACTTTGCTGCCAGCACTCAGAGCAAAAAGCTGCATCAAGAGAAAACAACAAAAGCTGTAAGTTCTAAAAGGATTTTCTGAAAAGAATTAGTTCATTTATATGATGTACCTTACATAATATCAAAAGAAACAGCATAGCTGCTGGGCTATTTGGATCATGATTCTTCTTATTCTTCATCAGCATTGTAGAAGTTACTGCCCTCACTAACTCATGCCATTTTAGTGGCATGAAACAATTCAGTTTATGAGACTACAGCTTAAAAACCTTTTCCTACTATGGTCTGTCTGTGATACTACATAACTTAATTACTGACTTTGCTTCATTTTTCCTCATGTAAATGAACATACCTAATTTTAAACATTGATAATATTCAGAATACATTTAAAGGTTTTGCTGTGCTGGAGAACATGACAGCAGCTTGTATGGATGTGTCAGAAGTGGAGCAACCAGCTCTGTTGGCAGCAAAGATCTGTGGTGACAGCATAGGTGGCATGTTTGGAGCCCTGGGAAATACTTGGTGGTAGAAATCAACCTAACATAGCTACAGAGCTGTCAGTATAGGACTGAATTATGAAGCTGACCTACCTGACTTACAAACAAAATGTGGAGCTTACACATCCCTCAGACTCCAATGACAAGTGTAACCTCCAATTCTGCCTTATAAATCAGGGGCCTTTATTTGGATTAGTTGTGTCATGCAGATGATATTTTTTGTCCTGTAACTGATAAATTCCAGCTATTTCTGGTACAAATATGGCACCTTTTTGGCTTAACAGGAAATTTGCTGTCCTCACACATCCAAGAGCCTTCTTCAACTTAGTCTCTATACAGAATTTGCATAAATTGCAACTGGAAAGTAAACCACAGCCAAAAGAAATTATTTTCCCAAATGAGATGAAAATTAATGTAAATATTTTTGTGATGTTTGCTAGTCCCTGTCATGTTAGTGACTCCCTATTGGAGGATACAGTCTGCAACAGGACACTTTGGGAACTTAAGTCATATAAACCGGACAAAAAAAGTAATTGGCAGAAGGATTCTCTGCAGACTTATGCACAATTTTAGCAGCAGCTGCTTCAATTTTCAGCTCCCTTTCCCATTCATTGTTTCAAAGCAACAAAAGAAATAACCTCTACTCTTGTCTACTTTCAGTGATATAATTCTGCCATGGTGATGGAAGAGAAGAAAAATCAGAGTAGTCTAACCTAGAAAATGCAATTCCTGAATTACTTAATAACTGAGTTTGTGGGATCTACAGTGTCTTTAAATGTAATTTTTTTTACAGTGTAATCCACAAAGCCAAATTTCTAGAGTTTTGAAACTGAGTCTTTTCAGAATCAGTAGCACACAAATGCATTCCTGTATGTGAAGATGGTGAACCTTAAGAGCCAGGTGATTGTGTAAATTATTGTTCCTATTCCTAGAACAATAGCTTTTAGAAGACCCTTGCTCTGTCCTCCAGTAGGATACCACTCAATAAGTCACTGCAGTGAAGGAAATAACCTTCTAGCAAAATCTAAAATAAATAAGTTTTGAATGAAGAAAAAGGAATGTCCCTATTTATTTGCAGGGGTATGAGGCACAAGTTCTGTTGAACAGTTTAAGAAAAATTGTCTAAAACTTCTTCCTTCCCTGTTCATAACCCACTACAGGCATTTAAACATTTGATGATGTCTGCAGTTTCACAGTGTCTTGGCTAAGTGAAGTATCAGAGTGCCTATGCAACATCTAAAAAGCTTTGGATCTTTAAGGAGGATGGATCCTAACCTGTGTCCATAAGTTACTAAGAACATTAGCAGTTCAAAAGGAACAAAGTGAGTTTTTTTGAATAACCGTGTTTTGTGAATTACCTCATTTCAGGGTGCCTGAACTGGCACTCCAAGCAATCCTCCAAGCAGCAAGCTTTGTTGAGGTTAGAGAGGAAGGTCAGGAGAAGCTCAGCTCTAAGGTGCTGAGGAAGTAGAATACCCTTAAGAAAGGTACAGTTAATACCACACTGTGTGACTGACATATAGTGTCGTTCTTGGCATGTTTGGACTCATAAATCTGTGCTTGGCCCTTGCCAAGAAAATAATCTTTATCACAAAGGATGTTGAAATAGATTGACTTGCACGAGGATTTGTTTGTGGAATTCGTAGCATTAACTGAAATGGTGAAAGAAAACAAAAAACCCAAAACAAAACAAAAGAGGACTGAGAGGTAATAAAATTTCTCATCCATTCCTAGGGCATCTAGAATGAGACAAAGAAGGAAAGAGTGCTGTTCCTAGATATGCATCCTCTTCTGGGTCTTTCGCAGTGCAGCAAGGGCCTTCCACAGTGCTTTCCCCATAGTGATTACGTAGCTGTCATTAAACACATGGACTCCTTCCAGCAGTGCCTGCTCCAACAAGGGCATCTGCTGCACCCTACTTAATAGCCCAGGGCTGTGCAGGCAGTGTAATGTGAACCAAAATCTGTAACAAAATGGTAGGAAAAGTGTGAGGGAGAAGAGGTGAATCTCAGCCATTGAGCCAGGCCCAGGGAATCTAAGGCTTTATATATTTCCTGTGTTATTATGCTAAATAATTCCTGTTCATCCTCATTACATACTTTTCATATTGAAATGCTTTCCTAAACTACACTAAAAATGGTGATTGTGTCATTAAAAATTATAATAATGCTATTCTGCTTCCCCAAAGTCTACTTAACACAACACCAAGAGGGATCAAAAGCACTTACCAATGGGTAAAAGAGCAGAGCCTTTCCAAAAGGCCAGCCCAATGTCTGATATGAGCAATTTTCAGGAAAGAGGTGTTTTGGAGCCTGCTCTTTCCTCTCAGAGACACTTATCAGCCCCATGCCAACTGCTGCTTTATGCTGTGAGTTTCTCCCAGCCCTTATCTTGACCCTAATCCTTACCCATGTGCCACGAGGACCCTGAGACTAAAGTTTTCAGCCACACAGAGGAAGAATCAGTTAAGAATTGCTTTTATAGTCCAGTGCTTCTCTGAGCTTTTCCCTGCTCCAGCTGCAGTTGTGCTCCTTTTCCCTTTCCCAACTTTAGCCCTACACATTAACACTATACCTAGGATGCTGTTTTATTTTGAGCCCATGTCACAAATCCCTACATAATTCCAGCTGCACCTCTAGGTTCTGTCTCTATTGCACCTCCTGAGATGAAGTTAAGGTAACTTGTGTATTTATTGCTGAGTGAAGGAAAAAGCCTAGAGCTGTAGCTTGATGGGGTTGGGAAGTGACTGCCAAAGAACGTACTGGATTTCAGGGCTCTCCTGAGAACCTTTTCTTCTTGCCATGCATTGTGTCATGAGCTAAGGCCATGCCTCAGCCCCTGCACTGGGTTTAGGTTTAGGTAGGATTCATGCTAAAGTTAGGGTTTGGATTAGGATTGGTATTGGAGAGAAGGAAAGGCCACAGCAACATCAAATGACTATGAAGGAACTTCAGGGTATAAGCACATGAGGGAGTCAGAAACAGTATAAAAAATATGGAGATTGAAGTTTTATTGAAGTCTTTATAGTTATTTGTACCCCAGGCATTTGAGCTTGCTTTTGAGTTTAGCAAAACCTTTTGTATAACTGAACATACATAACATTTTTGGACTGAAAAATGCATCTTAAATTAAGAGGCATTCCTGCTTAAGTTGTTTTTGACTGGTAGATATTCCTGTCTCGCTAGGAGTCTCATAATGAAAGAAATAGGGTGTATATCAATACCTATGCTCCTGAAAGAAAAATTGTCAATGTGATGGAAGTAGTCTATATCCCAGAAGAGGTCTTTCTGTCTGAGAAATTCTAGAGCACGGCAATAGACATTTTTTATCTTTGCAGCAGCTTTGAAATATTTCTTGTTGCAGTTGTCTTTTTTTCCCCGCATTTTTTCCTTTATAATCATCTCTCCTATTGAATGTACATCTAACCAGGAAGAGGTTTTGCAATAGAATGAGCTGCAGCACCACCAATAATTAATGCCATTCAACTTCACAGCCATGATTTTCTATTTTCTTTCATCTTTGGTAGCTATTTACCCCTGTGCAAAGTGAGTACAACACTAACAAATCAGATTGCTTCTCAATTTACATATATACAATGTCATTGCTTAGGAAAACAGTACTTACATGAGTAAATGAACAGTTAAACAGCTGACTTACCATTTGCATCTGCAATCATAATAATGGCTTGCATAGACTAACTGTGCAATTGTGCATCTCTTTGTGTGTATGCACCTGCCTTATAGTTCTCTTCACCTCTGTTGCACTTATATTTATGAAAATTTAGCAACTAATGTGTTTTAGTCCCCATTTCTGTTTTTATTTAAAAGATGGCACCTCTATCAACACCAATTTTGCACCAATTATCTTGGGTCATTTATTCAATCAATATATAGTCTGAAGTAAAGATACCAGATAACAGTTTATCACATCTTCTCTCACTATATTTAAACATAATAAAAGGAAAAAGAAAATGAAAGAATTTGTTTGGATTTCTCTCAGCCAGTCACTGAAAAAGATCAATGTGTTATGACCACAGAGTAAAGCATAACTAACTGGCAAAATTATACAGTATTGATGGCAAAAGCTTACTTCCGAATGATTTTAAACAGTCAAGATCTTAAACAAGCACATTGTTTACCATGCAAAGTACTTACAAAGCTGGCTAAATGTTTTTTCTCTTTTTGGACTTAACAAACACTATCAGTGGAAGAAGTTGACCCTTTAAGAGGTCTTTGATGCATCATGAGTGCTGTCTGCTTACCCTGACTCTAAGCATGCATGTTAAATCAATTCAGAGAGATAAATTATTTTTTCCAAAAGCAGTATCCTTGCTTTTGCCTTCCTGTCTGAAAAGCAACTGAAATAACACAGCTTTCTGGACTTATGTGGGGATTATACAGTACATTAACTTTGTTCTTATCCTCTGCAGCAAGGTGAATTTAATCCTTTTAGGGTGCATACAGGGGATGCTATTTGATCTACTCTATGTTGCTTCATTATTGTTGCTAATAATAATGCTATCTAGTAGGTAGGTACTAGTTCTACATCTTCTGCATCTTGTCTCTCTTTTCCTGTAGAAAAGAAATTTGAAGATGTGTCCAGATATTTTGATTCCCACAAAAATCCACCAAATTGAGCATATTCTGGTATTATAGTGATTCCAGCCATGCAAGGCACCTTATTAATTAAGTTTACTTTTTAATAGATCTGGACTTGAAGCACAATTCTACAAACAGAAGTAAAATGTAACACCTGCCAGTCTCCTTTGAAAGTTTTGCACTTTATTCTTCCGGTAACTTCAGTCAGTGTTGATGTCATCAGTAAATAGCAAGACATAAAACACTACTGAACTGAATCACAAGACTTCTTTCATATGATAGTGTCATAAACTACATCTAATTATTTTAACTGTGGTAACGAGATATTCTATTTTTCAAAGAAAGATTTCAAAACTGAGTGCTAATACAATGTATTTTCTTTTTGCAGATGATACTGAATCTGAATCCTACTTGAATGGCATCATGTACTGCATTCACAATCTGAATAGAGAAACCAATTCCATATGGAGTACACTTACTGCAGATGCCTTCCCATTGAAACTGAAATACTCTGCATTTACAGTTTTGTGAAATGTTCTAGTTTCAAATTAATTCTAAAGGGGAACAAAGAAGTCCAACTACAGGAAAAGTAGCCCATTGTTGTGAAGACTCTCTCCAATATAGCAGCAGCTCCATTTGAACAAGTAATCACTGATTCCTTTAGGGATACAGCATCTCTTGCCAAGATATGTAGCAGGACTGAAGGAAGCTGACAGGACAAACTGAAATGCAGTGGCTGCTTATATAGATAGAAAAGGATTATATAAACACCAGTGGACATCAAATAGAGTCATGATCAGCCAATTTGCCTGCTCCTTAGAACACAAACTGACCACACTTGTTGGGGTTTTTTGCCCCAAGTGAAAAAACCCATAAGGCTCATTACTTTACATACAAAATCTGTGAAGATTGGAACTGGCATGCTTGGAACATACTGCCAGGAATCAGTGTTGATTAGTGGCTTGGTCAGTGGACTGATTTTCAGAGAATCCAGGTCTAAGTCCAAGATAAATTGGGTCTTGTACAATCATTTAGCATCATTGGCTCAGTTTCTTTTGTTTCAACGAGGGAAATAAAACTGTTTATCTTGTACAGTACTTAAAGTACTCTGGACCAATGTGAGAAAGCAAGCTATGCATGAAGCTTAGTATTTTTATTTATTTTTATTGAATCTCTGCCTGCGTTTTAAAGGTTTGGGTTTTGTTTTGTTTTGTTTTGTTTTGTTTTGTTTTGTTTTGTTTTGTTTTGTTTTTAAATCAAGCCCAACATGGTAAAATGGTCACTCAGTAGGAAGGTACTTTTAAAGCATGGGGGGATTTCATCCTCCCCTGGATTCCAGCAATATAAATTGGTTATTAACATTAGAGCAAGGCTGTTCTTATTTGGCATCTGATTTTCAAGATCTCATTTTGAGTAGCTTTCAGCAGAAAAATTCTTCCCTCCTAGGACAGGCATATTGCTTCAAAGTGAGGCTTTGCAACTTGTCCACTTTTGGATCTTATGTCTTTGTTGGTCCAGTTGATATTTGAAAATTAATGCTCTTCAACAATCATTAATCACTTGTAACTTAAAACCTCTCATCTCCACATAAATATTTTTTCATAATAAAGCATGATGCGCATCTCTCAGCATTAAAATAAGAATTCTAGAAGAATATAGTAACAATGCTAGTAAAAATAAGCTAGTTCATAATGCTTTTTTGTATTAAAAACAATTTAGGATTTTAGAGATCTTCTTTTTTGGCCCTGCTACAACAGTCTGAGAATACGAGATTCTCACTGAGGTAGAAAGTGTTTCTTGACTCTTTGCATACCTTTGCAAAGGGATTGTGTCTCCACCTTCTCTAAATCCTTGCATTAGGCAGTAGCTGTGCATAGCAAGGAGATGTGCCCTAAGCTTTCTTTCTCTAATGCTGAACAAACACAGCTCTTTCAGCTTCTCATAAATCACATGTTCCAACTCCCTGTCTATTTTAGTGTCTTATCTCCTGTACTAGTTGCAGCACAACAACATCTTTCTTATCTCAAGTGACCCAAAACTCGATTGCAGTACTACAGATGCAGTCTCACAAGTGTCAGCTCAACGAGAATTGTTGATTCCCAGGACCTGTTGTCCACACTCTTGATAACACAATCTGGTAATTGAGCATCTTCTCTGCAAGGGCAAATTTTTCTTCCATTTTTGTGTTCATGTTGTTTGTTACAGAACTGAAGTTTAATGAGCCAAGCTCACATGAATTGCAGATTTATTTCAGCATTAAAAAAACCAACAAAACCAACTCCATGAGAAAAAAAAAAGCCCTACACAATAATCTTTGATAAGCTCTAGACGGCAGGGTGGCTACTGTATAAGGATTATGTGTTATCTTGCTATTTGCAGACCTTTTGAGATGAATGGGAAGTAGATGCTGTGTTTTAAAAACAACAGATGAAATTTGAAGTAACTGAGAGGTTGTGTTTCATGATTCATGTATCAGTAATCTCAAGATAAAATGTCATCTGTTTGTTCATGTCAGCTACTCAAGAATAACTGAACCAGAGTCTCTGGGTTAGTCAGTCCAACATGTTATTCTATTCCTGACCACAGTACTAACAAGTTCGATCCTGAGATGCAAACTGAAACAGAAAACCTGAGATGCAACAACACCACACAAATATTTTTAGCTCTGGATTTTACAGAACTGCTCAAGCATTTATGGCATGAAAATGTCAATTTTTAAGTCAAGCCTGAAGTTGAGAGTTGGTATTAACATAACTCAAGAAATTTGGCAACCAGCAATAAATTCAGCTTACAGAATGCCGAACTGTACTTAATATATTTAAATTAAGTATTTTAATGATCTTAGAATTTATTGCTCAACTTCCAGTACAAGTAACATTTAGCATAACTCACAAGCTTTTTTATCATAGAGGTCTGATTCACATGGCAACTCTAGTTTACTCTTTAATATCTCTCTGACTATATTCTTGCCCTCTTTGTGCTTATTATTTAAAATTTGTGCAAAAGACAGTACAACTCTATAATTTCCCCTCTTCTTGTTTGGCAACTTCCCATTCATTTTCCCAATAACAATGTGTTAGGTTGTTCTTGGCTGAGCTCCAGTTGTTTACCAAAGCCCCTCTATCACTTCCTTCATCAGCAGGACAGAGGAGAGAAAATGCAACAAAAACTGTCTTGGGTCAAAAAACAGACAGAGAGTTTTCACTCACCAGGTGCTGTCATGGGCAAAATAGGCTTGACTTGGGGAAAAAAAATGACTTGATCTTTTTCTAACCAAAGCAGAATGGAATTATCCTAATTCCTTCCTTCTTTCCTGGTCTCAGCTGAGCTCCTGAATTCTCTGCTTCATCCCCTCAGTGGTACAGGTGGGTGGGAAATAGGGGCTCTGGTGACTTCATCATATGCTGCTCCTTCCTCCACAGGGACAGAACTTCTCACTCTCTTCCCCTTCTCCACCGTGGGGTCCTTTCCACAGGAGACAGTCCACCATGGACTTCTCCAACACCAGTCCTTTCCATGGGCTATAGTTCTTGAGGAGCGGCTGCAGCATGGGTCAGTTCCATGGGCTGCAGTCCTTCAGGAACAGGCTGCTCCAGCAGGGTCCCCCACATGGTCACAAGTCCAGCCACAAAACCTGCTCCAGCACAGGCTCCTCTTTCCATGTGGCCACAGGTCATGTCAGGAGCTTCCTCCAGCACAGGCTTCCCATGGGGTCACAGCCTCCTTCAGGCACCCACCTGCTCCAGCGTGGGCTCCATGGGCTGCAGGGTCTCACCATGGTCTTCATCATGGGCTGCAGGAACACCTCTGCCCCAGCGTTCAGAGCACCTCCTGCCCCTCCCTCTTCACTGACCAGGATCTCTGTCACAGACATATTTTCTGAAAAATGCTTTTGCCAGGTTCTTTTCTCCTAAGAAGCTGGGAAGATTCAGCTTCTCCATTTTTTGCTACTTTGGAATGTGATTTGGAGAATTGTTTACCCAGCATGTGTATTGTTTCTACTTGATGGCCAATCACAGGTCCAGCTCTGTCGGGATTCTGGTCAGTCACAAGATTTTATTATCATTCCTTTCTTTGCTGGCCTTCTGATGTCTCCTTTCTCTTTCTTTAGTACAGTTTTAGTATATAATTATCTTTTAATATAATATATATCATCAAATAATAAATCAGCCTTCTGAAACATGGAATCAAGATTCTCATCTCTTCCCTCATTGGGGTTGCCTGCAAATTCCAGAGATCTCAGCAGGGCTGTTCCTCTCACATATTCTCACTCCTCTCTAGAGTTTCAGCTGTGCAGCTTTTCTCCCTTCCTAATTATGCCACCCCAGGGGAGCTGCCAGCATCTCCAACGGGCTCAGCCTTGGCCACTGCTGGGTGCATCCTAGGGCCAGCTGGCTCTGTCAGACACAGGGGGAATTTCTGTCAGCTCCTCACAGAAGTCCCTCCTGCTACCAAAACCTAACCATACAAACACAACAAACCCCAAAATGTTATTAAATTCATTTGAGTAAGAAACTTCAAACTTTCCCTAAATGTTTCTATATTTCTTATATTAACAGTGTATCCACTGGAATGTATTCATAAAACCAGGCCAGAAGTCCATTTCATCAAGTATATTTTCTCTGCTTGACTACCTATTGCACTGAGAGGTGTAAAAATAAATTATATAGGATATTGTTCTGGTCAAATTTCAATCCTAAATCTGGGAAGGTAGCTAAAAGAAAGTTTTTACAGTATCATATATTATATAAATGCATCAAATTTTGAGGTAATTTGGCTCTAAATCCCTATTGTCTTTTTCTGCATTGAAATTTTCTTCAGTTATAACTTGTCTAAATCCAATTAATGAAAATTTTTGTCTTCTGCAAGCTTTGTTATTTATTCTTTTTAACACTATTTTGAAATAAACTGCATAATTTCCCAAACTCTTAACACTTACTGTGCTAAAAACTAACCCTTTCTGCATATAATTTGTCATTAAAATCTCATGGGGAAAATGATTCTATCAGTTTAATTTTCTGTGTATCTTCTCCTAAGCTTTTAAAATATTGAAGTAGATTTTTTTCCATTCCTTTTTGTACTTTCAACTGATAATTCTTCAAAAGTGCTAAATAATTAAGAAAGACATGAGTTTCCACTAGCAAAATCATCTGACTTCAGGAAAAGCTATCTTATTCTACATCTTTAATACTCAGAAACATGATTTAAAAAATTTATACAACACTGAAGTAACAGACACAGATCTGTTATTCTAGACATCAGCCACATGTCAGAAGTAAGAGAAATGTGATTATACTTATGCTTTGGCACGCTGATGTGGTTACAGATTTTCAAAACATCTCTGATAGTAGATTTGTGTGCATCACTTAATTCTGTTATAAGTAGGTTTGTGTGTATCACTTAATTCTGTTATATTTAGGGTTCATATTTTCCCAGTGACAGTCAATAGGTTGTCCACTGTCTGTAGCAAGGCACTGTGGCTGTGTACCTGCCCTTCTCTTCGGCTGTGCACAAGTATCTACATGTCTTTATCACAGATGCAGTTCAGTAAAAATAATTTTTTTCATTACTAGTAAAAAGTTTAGGAATGTGGCATCTTATAACTTGTCTGGGCTTGTCTTAGCCTGATCTGATTTTAGCTTGTTTTTGAAGTGTGTAGATGTATTTGGTAACAAACACCACCATTTTCTATTAATTGGTAAAAAGAAATAAAATTTATTTCAAGCTCCTTTGAATAAGGCTGTCTTTTTGCCCCACTTCTTAGAGAAGTCTCAAACTGTTGGCCTTAGGACCTAGAGGAACATTATAAAAGTGCACGTGACATTAGAGAAAAAGGGTAGCTACTATGAAGACAGTATCTAATTTCCAGTAGTATTATCCTGTAAAACTGAATGCAGTATTTTGATTACACACTAAAATATAATTGAATGAAAAATAAATTCATACCTATATATGAAGCATGATTTCTGATATCAATATTTTAGTATAGAACTTGAACAAGCTTGTCAAAAGCTCACTATGTATGTGCTAAACTTTGAAACTTTAAACATTTTCATTGATGCTAAAAGGGACAATCCATGTTCAGTTACACAGGTGCTGAAGTTTGGGTTTATTTACTGAACCTTAAAGGATACATCTTCATTCTTGATGCTAACTCTTCATGGGAAATACACTTTAACTTGTTGCCAATGCAAATGTTATTATTCAGAATGCTGGAGTATCCCTAATGAATATTATCTGAGCTTAATCGCTTGACAAATTGCAAGTGCTATTTTTCTGCTAATGTCCTAACAATTCTGTCAGTGTTGTTGCCTCTTTTTATCTCTATTTCTTTATTCTTATGTCTTTTTTTCACTTATTTATTCAATTATTTGTACTCCCTACTCTGATATTCTTTGATGTACGATCATTAAAAATCGTGGACAGTTTTGTAAAGTTCAGAAGTTCTTTTTCCATTATACTATAGTTAATACCTCGTAACAAATATTATGTCAGATCCCTTGTATTGGCAAAGGATGGTTTCATTCAAAGCTGTGGAAATGGTAGGAACATAAGAGACTTTTCATTGTCAGCCAGAAGGAGTGAGCTGAGATTGCATCATGGTATTGAATAAGTAAGCAAAACCTGCCTTGCTGTTGTTATTACTGTGATATTTATTTTCTTGTGGTTATGGAGTCCTAGTTGAGGATTAGCTAGGATCAACAGTTACCTGAGGCACCACACCAGATTACAGCAGATGTTTAGAAAGATTATATGATGCACAGCAAAATATGTGGAATTTTCCTCTGAAATTGTGGGGAAGGAGAAGTTGCAAACACCACTTCTCCATTTTTTCAAGGGACACCTTTTGCGACAGGGAGAAATTCCATCAGTGAGTATTTTTTGTCCTAAGGATGTTAAATGTTTTACATATGCCCAGTTTCTTCCTTGCTCATGGATTTTTTCCCAGTGAAATTATTTTCCAGGCAGATGTAAATGCTCAAAAGAGACAAGCAGGAAATATAGCGATGAAATTGAGGGTAAGTTACTAAGGCACTGAGTAATGTGCACATTGAATTTAGAATCGTTGCACAGTGAGAATGCTGTGGTTGTTTTGGAGGCCTTCTAATTCAAATGTTGCTGTTGTAAGGGAATCCAGTGATGCTGCTGAATATAATGCCCCCTTTTATCAGTATTATGTGCATGTTGTGTTTACACCATGCACAGAGATCATATTGATTTACAATAATCCAGATTAAAAATTATGATAATCCAGATTATGAATTATGATAACCAAAAGAATATGAATGGAAATATGGCAGCATGGCAGCATACAGAGCATTGGATCTAGAAGACTTCTGAATGCTTTTATCTAATTAACCAGAAACAGCCACTTGTTTTACTGAACTTTTTTTCTTCATCTGTTTTAGAAAACTTCTATCAGTACAGAAGACTGTTTTCCTTTTATGGCCAAGGATGTCTCATGACTTCATAGTTCCTGAGCAATTATTTATAAATTCTTCATAATTTGAATGAAACTGTTATTGTTTTAGTACTTAGAATTGTCAAAATTTGAAGAGAAATGGGTTTATGCCTTCAAACCTCCAACCAAATCCAAACCCTCCATGCAACATCATTATTAGAGGCAATCCATGAATGCTCTTCCACATGGATGTTAAGTCTCATTTCATCTTACTGTGGTGAAGATTTTTCATGCTGCTTGGTGGTTTTGAGTTGTCTCAGCTTGCCTAGTTGTTGGTACTTTTGCTGTGCTCAGTGTCGGTTACTGTCATGTAGTTTATTTGGTGACTTTTCCTTAGAGTTTCTGGATTCCAAAATCCTATATTCTTCAGCATGCCTTTTTTTCTTTTTTTTTTTTAAATTGTTGACAGAAGACAACAAATGAGGTAAAATTTCTTTTAAAATGTCACTGATGCATTTGCCAAACACACTCTAGGAATTGGTATTTTAGATTTGCACCAACTAGGCCCCTAGGGAAATTCTATAACAGAAAGTAAGCTCTGAGGTGTAAGCACCTTCTAAATATGTGTTTATTTTTATATAATGGAAAACATTAGTGAATCAATTTTTTTGCCAATTTAGGTAACGGCAGAGCTTGAGCATGTGTTTGTTGGGCTGGGTAGTTGTATCTGTTTCAGAGTTGAAAATGAAGTTTAAAAGAAAATCAGTGAAGGAGATTCTATGTCTACTCCCCAGGACCTTTCTCTTTTTTAATGTTCTTCCTAACTTGAGCAGAATATAAGAAATATGAGATTTCCTGTACACTGGAAGCATTTGAAATGCTGAACCTTAGGAAACTCCCACATGGAGCTCCTAAAGCATTTATGAGCCCTCCCTGCCAGCCTCATTGTGTGTTTCTCTGTAGCACGGCCGGCGTGTGCAGGCAGCTCCCGCTGGAACCACGGGAAGCATTGCAGGGAAGCCTGGCAGCACAGTTAGGGGTAAAACAATAGTTAAGGAGAGCTCTGTTTTTTGGTGGGCTGCCAAAGGAATAGGGAAGTGACATTACAGCAGTGCAAATTCCTGAGCTAGCTGGAATGATGTGAGATGGAGTTCTTAGTAGTGGAATGACTTGAACATCTGCAGCAAGCTTTTTCTCTAGGAAAATGACAATTTACTTGAAAGAACTCCAGTTCTTGAAGGAAGTGTACAGTCTTCAGCAACTTCCTTCCTTCTCCCTCTCCATTCCCCAGAAATATTTTTATTCTCCAAGATAAAATTATGTATTAAAAAGTCATTTATGTTCTCTTCTATCTCTCAGGTGTGTCACCTACATGCTGATTTATTTAGTCCAATGTACAATAAATATTTAATTCTTTTTATAAAGTGGAAGATCTTCACATGGAGAAAAAGAAATAGCACCTCTTGAAATTCCAGTTCCCAGATACCTGGAAGGAGACAGAAGTTCCATGTATGACAGGAGGAATAAGCAGATCATATATTTGGAATGAAATATTTTCTGTTCTTGGCTTCAATGGTCTAAGCAAATCTAAACAACTCTTGTTCAATTTCATAAGTTTATTGTATTCTGAGGTTTGGGGTTTCTCTCCTTTTTTTCTAGATTTTTTTTCCAGGGCTTGCTGTTCCTAGCTAACTATAAACTGCAAGACACACAGATGTTAATAAGAGAGGTTGATCTTCTGCCCCATGTGCAGTCCCAACACCTTGATCCGGTTCTAGAACTTTGTCTTTGTTGTACAAAGTTGAAATTTCCAGTTGAAAAATTCTGCAGGTTAATAATTTGCCTGCTTGCACTTTCCATGTTTTCTACAGACCTCTCTCCAATAAAAGGTTAATTTTCTGAAGTCATTTCCAGGCCCAAACTAGCAAAGTCATTGAAGCTTCACAGATTCTCAGGATATTTAATGTTATGGTTGGGTGCCCACGTACTGAGGCCCATTGCAAGTACGTATTGCAATGGGCCTTCTCCTCCTTCTTCAGTAGGAGACAGAAGATTGTAAAAATCTTTCCACATTTGAATAAATGAAACTCATTTCTCCTAGAAAGAAATGTATTGAACTCTTGTCTTTCCGATGGAATAAAACCACAAAGAATCATATACAGATTTCTCAAAAGCAAAATATTGATGAACCTCCTTAAGCTCTCAGGACACCACAGTAGTGGTGGCTTCCAAATCCCTGGGCACATCCAGCCAGCACAGCCATCTTGGCTTGGCTCAATTCCCATGACCAAAACATTTCCAACTCCATTGCAGGGAGCTGTAAAGAGCTGCTGCTTGTGGCTTCTTCAGTTGTTATTCTGCATTTGCCAGAATTGGGATCATGTTTAGCTTTGCTGACACACTGCTGAGAAACTGGGTGACCTGCCAGAAAATGCTCTCCTCTGTAGGGAACCTACCTGCTTCTGCCCACATCCTGTTCTTCTATTGCACTTCTGCACTGATGTAACAGTACAGTGACTAGCTTCCTAACTCTTCCAGGAATGGGAAGATCCCTAAAAGCTCTTTTGTCAGTGCTTCAGCCCAGCTCACTCTTCCAGCAATTTGCAGGGATAGACATTAAGTTAGGGTCCCTCACTTTTGGCCAAACCAGAAGCAAAGAAGTAAGTCTTCTGGAAAGAAGGGCCATCCATCCCCTTTCAGGTTTAAACAGATTTTAAACCTCTCATACCTGGAGTTTCAAGGTACCAGGACACACAGCATCAGTCAGGAGTTCAGCCAGTGGGAGTTAGAGACTGGGGAAGTTTATGTAATTGTTGTGTTAAGATCTTAAAGAAAATATTGTCCTTCCTGAATATGTTTGTGTTCCTCAGATTTGCAGACAGGACTGGTCCTTTCAGTGTATTTATACTCACTGTATACCTGTGAAAACTCTAGTGAGATTACTAGCACTGCTGTTGCTTTTGTAAGGAGAATGAAGAGCTGTTTCTCATAAAAAGGAACTTTCTTCAACTTCTCTTGTTTCATCTTACACTTTTTGAGCTGCAACAGTCAGAGCTATTTTAGGCTTGTCACAAATTAGCAGAGAATTTTGTAACCCCTTGTTAGTATGGGAGCTAATGGGTCAGGCCAGGTTCAGTACTGATGTTAATTGCTCCATCTCTATTTGAAGTCAATGGCACTGAGTTATTTCCTGATAACAGAGGATCCAACCTTTCATTTTTCTTTTGACACACAAGCATTGGTTTTGCTGAGTGGAAATCTCATTTGTGAAGTTTTATAGACCTGGGCTGAGACGCTTTGTATGCTAACACTAGAGATTGTATCTTATATCCTTTTCTGTGGCTTTCAATGCAAAGCATAACCTCCTATTTCTATTATAGACTCACACAGTTTTTTGAAAAAAAATCAACAAGTATTTTAGAAAGGAGAGGGCGTCTCTTTCCCTCATCTTTTGTCCCCATCCTTCACATGTAGTTTTCCTCATCACACCTCTATTTCTAGTGTGCAATCTTTTGTACTCCTATTTGAATTTTCCATCTTTATTTTCCATCTTTATTTTCCTCTTTGATTCTGTTTCTAGACTCTTAACAGCAACCACATTCTCTGCTTTGCTGCTCAATGATTAGAGTTTCATTTTTAGTTATTATCTTGCTATGTGAATTTTCTGAAAATATCTATCATCTGGAATTGCATCTAGTAATTTAAAATATTTCCATTTATGCGCCTTCCCTTCTACACTCTCTCTGTCCACCTTAGTCATAAAGATTAAGAAATACTTGTTGACAAGAACTGAATTTTTCTTTTACTTTTGCAAACTCAGTTATTTGCTTCATATACATCAAGAATTTCACTGATAACTGATTATTAAAGTTATACTTTTCACTTATTATATGGCAACAAATTAATGAAGAATGTATTACTCTGTTTGGCATTTACATGTGGATTTTTTCTGCCTTTAAAATGGAGGTTTAGTTGAAATTCAATTTTGTCTGCCAAATTCTTGTAAATTCTTTGAATCTTCTTTATATAATATAATAATTACTATAATATAATAATGGCCTTAATACAAGCAGTTTTCTGATGCAGGATTTCTGTAAGAGTTTGGTTAGAGCAGTCTTATCAGGGACATTTGCTTCATGAAAATATTCTGGGTTTAAAATACCCAGATATTTGATAGAAATAGAAAAAAATGTAGAAAAAGTATTTCCAAGGAGACATAAAAAATTTAGATAATTTTAGTGATCTAATTCACAGAAATGGTCTGCAACATCCATATTGGCACATACCATGTAGGGATAAAGGAGAAGGTCCCTGAAGGGACAGTAAACTTCAGTGCAGAGGGAGGGACAAGAGGCTTAAGTGGCACAGGGCATCATAGGCATGGAAATTCCTTAAGTTCACATTATTTTCAAAAAATAGACACATCTTGAAGGTGTAAATCTCCTCCCAGCATGTCTGTACCCTGTAGAGCACGTGGTGCTTGGTGTGCTTAAGCACCCTGGGTGGCTTGGGACACCATCATGCATATCCAGACTGCATGGCAGCAGTGAGGGCCAGCATTCACACACACAGCTTTTCAGTTCTGTTTGGTGCTTGAGCCACAGCTCTTGTGTAATATCCACCTTTGATGATGTGTTCACTACTTAATGAGGACAAAGACAACCAAGTGCCTATGGTCTTCCAATACCTTCCCATAATGGACACTCAGAGATACAGTTCACTGCAAGAGTTATGGATGAGTTCAGACTATAAAACTGCAAAAAAATTTAACTGGGATTTTTTCAAAGAAAGTTCTAGTCCATAATCTTTTTATTTGCATGTCTCTTCTTAAGCTGTACAAAGAATTTGGAAAGCATGTAGGCGAATGCAAACATTCTTTTGGAGGCAAATGTGTAAATCGTCTTTGGTACTTCACAACCATGGTTACATGAAGAGGTCAAAATGTGACAGATCCTAGTGAAGAAATAGCACAGTGCATGGAGGAGAGGTAGCCCAGGCCCAGTAATAACAGACTCATCCTCAGATAAACATCCCCTACTGCAGAAAGCATGCTTGTTTTCCCCTCATATTTTCAAATTTATGAATGTATGACCCGCTTGTTTATTTCCAAGTAATTTTCATCCAGATTCCTGCTTCCAGGGTGACATTACCCTGTCACTTATATTCTAATTTTAGAGGGAAACTGATCTTTTAAAAGTGAATGGAGATTAGTTATTTTTCCAGTTTTTATTTTTTCATAGGTTTTGATCCAGGAAAGCTGCACATCTATAGAATTGGTCCTGGCTCCCCAGCTGGAGGAGAGGTGAATACCTCCCATTTTGTAATTCTAGAAAGGAGATGGACTGGCAAGTAGAGTGGTAAGTTTCTAGAAAGTGAGTTCTATCTGCTGCACAATGTTGAGAAAAGCAGTCTTCAGTAGTAAAAAAAAAAATTATTTTTGAAAGTTATACTTCTGCTTCATTTAAATCCTCCCCTTTTTTAAAATTTCATGTGTCTCTTTGTGTCTTAGTGGTGGCTAGACTTCTTTTCTCCTTTCTTTACTATTTTTATTGTTCACTCTTTGTTTTTGCTGTTGTTTCCCTCTCTGAAATTCAGTAAATTTAGAGTAGTAGTAAGAGAAATAGGTTCTAATGAAGTGAATTTGGTCAATGACAGTGGTATATCATACATTGTTATATACATAAGTAATAGAAGGTGACCGATGTGATACTAAACCTTCTGAAGAAACAAAAAGTATCTGAAGAAACCAAGGGTAAATTAAACTGTTTTTTTTTTACTAGACAGATGTGTAGATTAATGCAGCCTTTTTGTCTAATTAGCTGAATAACCATCTAAATGACAATATCCTTTTGCATATTAAATATATGTTAAGGATTCTCTCAGAGAAAATGTAGAAATATGAAATCATCCCTCAACCAGGCAAACACACCTGATAGTGAGTGATGAGTATCCTGTGTACAGGAGTTAATGGAGAAGTGGTGAGAGGTTGTCTGAGGGAAGAGTTGCTCTATAGGGGGAACTCCTGATCCACACATCTGCCAGGGGTCTTCTGAAGTCAACAGCATATCAGTAGGGATGATAAAACTAATATTGCTGGAGAAATGAAGCTGTCACAGGAAATAAAGAAAAGTCCCCTTATAGGTCAGCAACTGTTTTACTGGTATCAAATATAAGGTAGAGTATATACTTGGTTGTGACAATAGAAGACAGAACTGAGAGTCAAGGGCTATGTAGCATAATTTTAAAAAATCTGGAACAAGTATTAATAGATAAATAAGAGGGTTTGTTTATGATTTTTATGGTATCATATTTAAACCAGAAATATTTAGGGTGGCTGTCAAAAGTTACAGAAAATTCTCATGCTAACTAAATGCTACAATGGGAAAAATGCAGTGACATTAACAGTCATAGATGCAAAGCAATGTAAATGAATAATAATAGTCACTCATAGTATCGAGGTAACTATGGATAAAGCTATTATGAATGAAAAGAAAGAGAAAAGTTCTTCATATTTTTAAAAAAGCCTAGAAGAGGGATGAAGTGAAGCACAGATGTCTCATTAAAACTTTCAGTGCTTCAGAGAATGTCTAGTGAAACTCAAATTTTGACTGCATTTTTTTTTGGCTAATCCAGTTACTCTTCACCTATACATTCATAAAGGTGGAGAGAAATTTTCTCTTTAATGAGAGTTCAACTCCAAGGACAGAAAAGAGCTTTTCAAAGCTGCATAAGCAGAAGCTGGACCCCAAATTCCCTGACTTCCAGCAGAGATGAAGTGCCATATAAACATATGTGTCTTTATTTATCTCCTCCCTGTAACCACCTACACACAAACTAGCCTAGTTTCTTATCCACACCATGTGGGCAGAGGATGGGAAAATAGCTCCTGGGAGATGCTCCTGCTCTGTCCTTGCAAGAAAGAGGGAAGTCTAGGTTGTTCCTAAGGTGCTCTGACTGCAGCTGCTCAGTAACAACCCCAGACTCTGCCCTGGCAGCAGAATTACACATCCCACTCCTGTTGCAAGTGAAAACCTGGGTCAAATGTTTGGGTGCCTGCACAGCCACAAATATCAGCCTCTCCTGACAAGACCTGCTATCTTTACTTAGCTAATGAATAGAGCTGAGGTTTAGCATTTTCTCTTCCCTCTTTACCCCACACCCAAACTGCCAGACTTCAGATGGCTGAATTAGCTTCCCCAAGTTAAAAATCTCACAATTTTGAGTTAAGCATTATCAAAATCGTCTTCAAAGATATTCCCTAACTTTGCATAACAGGAAATATGGTTTTATTCATAAAAATGTATTTATACCTATCTAAAGATGAATAACAGTTTTCTTTGGTTATCTAGAGTCCATGGAAAATAAACATTTAATTTAATATAAAACAATTGTATTGAACAGCAAATACTTTATCTTTTATTTCAAGTATTTTTTAAATGAGGAAATGGTATCGGCAGGATCAAAGGATGCTGCAATACAAAAACATGAAAATCAGTGATTTCATTTTGAAATTATTTTGCAGTTTTTTTCCAGATATTTTTAGCGTGTAAAATTTGAATGGCTACCCAATGTTATCAAATATTTTGCTCAGAAAAAGAAAGCAGTGGTTGTAAAAAACTCCCTATATTTCAAACAGCCTCTCATCCTGAGAATCTACCATTAATAATAATTTTAAGAAGATGAGATTTTAGTCCAAGTTTCCACCTTGGGGGAGTTTTCTTTTTATCTTGGCATTGCAAACCTTTGAAAAGAAGCATTTCGAATGGAAGGCATGACAGATCTTTTAAATGGAATATGCAGCTACTGAGCTCCACACTATAATTACTGTCATACTGAAGAAGGTTAAATATTTATGAAGAATGTGCTTTTTATCAGTCAGTCTAATTTTTAAACCTGAATTCTGTAATTGCATTGAAATGCCAATAATCAAAGGGGGGTTCTTTCTTGGCAGGCACAAGATTTTCACTAGCCTCATTTATTTGTGAAGTGTGGCCAATATAAACAAATTCTGTGTAGTTTTTTCATTTTGGATCAAAATTAAATTGAAACCAATTATGCCAGATAACATCTCAGGCAATTCCTGACTGTTTTTTGGTTTGGTTTTTCTTTTTTTTTCTTTTTTCCTCCAGCAATCAGAAATTGGACTTAATATATATTGAGGCTTTTTTCGGTCACCAAATTTGGTTTGGCTAAATAGCAAATTAATCTTAGAGTCTTAGTAGCATATTTTGCTGTATTGAAATCATGCAGTAAACTTCTGAATATTTTCCTGCCAAAACTTACTTCATGACCCCAATTTCTCAGTTGCTTGCACTTTGATAAGTTTGTTGAAAATATGTTCCAAATTCTAGTTTTACCAAGGTTATTACACGTAACTTTTACCTCATATTGAAATCCTATAATAAAAAATACTAATAAAACAAAGATGTGAAAATATTTGTTTAATCATTTGATTGATTCACATCAAGCCCCACTATTTTCATGCGACTGTTTTGTGTGAATTAATGTAGAACACTGGTCTGAAGAGACATACTAGAAAAAATGCCCTAAAGGATGTACAGATAGTTAATCAGGCTTTTAAAACTCCTGATGGGCTCTGCATCTGGAGAAGCAATGCATGGTGCTGAACCCACTCAGTCTAGAGAGGGTCCTCATGAAGTGCTCAGGTGACTGGGAGGAGGTGAGGGCTGCCTGCTTTTGAGGTGGAAACTGCCTCAACTGCCTAAGCAGCACCTTCAGGATGTGATTAATAAACAACAATAAATGTCTTAAGAATGTCAGGTCAGCCAGCCTTCCAATGTTTTCCTCTCTTCTGAAGAAAATTCCATGCTTTTTTCTTTCAGTGAACTAGAAAGGAACAGACCCAGCCATTTGAAGCTGCATGAAAAGAATGCTACCCCTTTGTATTCATAGGAATCCTGCCACAGCACAGCTGTTTTCTACAGGAAAACAAGTCTTCCTCAGCTGTGTGAAAGGCATGCTCATGGCCTTGGGAGGAGGTCCTGGATGCTGCTTCCAGGAGAGCTGCAAGGACCATCCCCAGAGTTACACTCTGTAGTGCAGTGTTTTCTGATGGGTACTCAGAGCAGCTTTCTATTAGCAGTGCAGGGCAGCCCTTCTGTGGAATAAATCTCATTGTGCACCAGGATAGGGAAGGGACAAAATTCTGGTGTGAGTTCAATGAAGTAAAGCATTTTTCATCCTAAGGAGGTCTGGTTTTTCACAACTTCCAGAAAATATTGTAAGGGCTTAAAGTGTCAGTAAAGCTGAGTCATGAAACATCTTGTGCTTAAAATAAATTTGCTCTTTTTGATTTCATTACAATTTAAGTAACAACTTAGAATTAAAAAAAAAATGGCATTTAAGGAATTAATTTTCTTCTCTTCAAGCTATAAAGCTTGGAGTATATACTTTCAGAATTTGTTATAAATTTAGTATTGACTATTTATTACTCTTTCAGGGCTCAATTTTGTTTGGTTGCCAGTCTGAATGAAAAGAGTTAAATCCTGGGAAATGGCAACAAGGTTGTTAAAGGAGTGCCTTAGAAGGTAGAACAATGACACAGATAAGGCAGCCTAAGGTACATAACTTCAAAGAATTTTAGATATGAGTGGCTTCTGGGCTGTTGGGATACAAACTGGCTCTGTGTAGGCTGCAATGGGGTACTCACTCTTCCTAGGGCTATGCCTGGGTTCTGCAGAGATCTGAAACTTCAAAGACTTTAGGAAAGGGGAGGGGGCATTAATAGATTAGGAAAGGCTATGAGGGATGAATCAATGGAAAGCTGACAGTCAGATTGCAAGAGACATGGGAAAATATCAAGTGTGGTGAGCTGAGTGGGATGTTGGGGTATTTTGCTTTGTTTCATTTTGTTTTACTTCTGGAAATGAGGTTAGTTCAGCTCATGAGAAAACAAAAGTTTCACACAGTTCTGTGTATGTTCCAGAATTCATGTTTCAGTTCTTGTTTCCCAGATGCAATTATATAGCTGTGACTCTGTACATATGTTTAAGAAACAGTTATGTCCAATGTTTTATTGTTACTCAGAAAAATCCTGGGAGATGCTAAGCTGCAAATGCCACTGAAGAGAGATGGAAGAAAGGTCTAGCATCTATGATTTACATTCTTGAAGATCCAAAAGAAAGAGATTCTCATGTATCTATTAGCTGTCACAGTGATGTTCATAATTGTTTCTTCAACATTACATCAAAAGAATTGTATAACTCTGATTCTTCCCCTCAATAAAGCAGACTGAGGACAGTCAAGATCATCACAGACTAGTAAGATTGTGTCTGTTTTGTCCAGAGTGACCTTGTACAGAAGTTATCTGTGTTGGTAACACAGAAATGTGTTTTTCACAGAAAATGAAAACATTACATCATTTAACCTTTGTTATCTACTCTCTGTTAATTTTATTTTTTTTTATCCATTCTCTGTTAAATAAAAATGTTTCTTACAAAACTATTCTTCTGCATCATTTGCTGCTTTATATTCACAGATGCATAGGGATTAACGTTTAACTCCTTTTATATTGTGTTAATAGAATTTCATTACATATATATTGCTGATCAGCTTCTAGCAGGTGCAAATGCCTTTTGGTGTTTTCTTGTGAATTTTTTTCTATTCCTGTTGTTTTAGTTGAAGATGATTTAAAGGGGCAATCAATGTTGAAGCAGGTTGCTACATTCAGGGAAGAATAGTCAGAGTAGAAGGGTCAGGAAGGAAAGCTTTATGAGGAGCAGCTGAGGTCACTTGTTCTGTTCAGCCTGGGGAAGAGGAGACTGAGGGGAGACCTCACTGCAGTTAAAACTTCCTTGTGAGGGGAGGAGGAGGGGCAGGTACAGATCTCTTCAATTTTGTGACCAGTGACAGGACTCGAGGAAATGGCCTGAACTTGTGTCAGGAGAGCTTTAGGGTTGGATAACAGAAAAATATTTTTTCACCAGAGGGTGTTTGGGCACTGGAATGGGCTCATCAGGGAAGTGGTGACAGCACCAAACCTTTCTGAGTTCCAGAAACATTTGGACAATGCTCTCAGGCCCATGGTGTGATTTTTGGGGTGTCCTGTGCAGGTCCAGGAGCTGGACTCAATGGTCTTGATGGATCCCTTCCAACTCAGTACATTCTGTGATTCTAGGATTCCATTATATTCATTCTAATAAGACAATATTGGTTTTGCTTAAAACGTGCTAGCCTGATCTCTTTGTTCTTCAAAACTATTTTAGTGTCCTTGAAAATATAGGGATTATATGAAAACTGTATAATATTTGAGGAATTCTGAATAAATAAATCATTAAATACAAGTTTTAGCATTCAAGTGGAGTCTCTGTTATACCTCTAGCAAGTAGCTCATCTGAAGTCTTTAACTTCAGTTACATTCCTTCAAGTATCAGTGATTTAAAAGGCACTGGGAGTCAGGGGCAAATTGCAGTAATGATAAAGATTAGAATTATGTTATTTAAGGGGTATAATTTACAAGATCTGAAGAGAAGCTGTTTGTTTCCAAAAATATCACCATAGGAGTCCTTAGGGGAAATTCTATTGTTCTCTTTCCAGAATCACAATCTTATTTCATACTCAAACAGTTTTGAAGGATGATGGTGAGGTACTTGTAGGTTTTTAAATTCTGTTTTGGAATTTTGCCTGACAACATTCACGCAAGAATGTTCTAAATTACACTTAGCAGAAAAAAAAAAAAATCAGCTTTATGTGACTGATTTTGCAAGTTAAGCTGTAAAGGTTTTTGTTGTACATCATCTGGATATTTGAGGTAATGTTGTCACAAACATTCAGATGTTGTTTAAATCCTGTTCATGATTTTTACAGCCAATCAGGCAGAACAACAATAGAACATAATTTTTGCAAACAGCACTGTAAATGGTATAACACATTGCATTGCATACTTTTTGAAAGAAGACTTGAGGTACATCTTACTACCAGGTGTATAAATATTTAAGCAATTTGCTGCCAGTTTATTTAGGTGAAAAATTAACTTCCATTCTGATATTTACCTACAAAAGTTAATCAGAAAAAGGCTTTGCTTACTTTATAGGACTATTAACTAAAGAATGGCAATTTACATTTCCTGTGTTACTCTGCAGAACAGCAGTCTACAGCCAGATATGTCCAATTACTCTCAATGATTTAAAGAAACATTGTTGCCTCCTGCAAGTGAAATATCTATATGGGCACTTCAAAAATATTGAAAAGCTTGATTCTGTTGGCAGTTTATTTTTTTTAACAAACATTTTCAAATATGTACTTTTTGCTTTCTTTGTTGTGTTTATTAGAAAAGAATGTAGTCCTATATTTAGTTTAACTTAGGTAAGTCTATAAATCTAATAGTCATTGACCTCATTGCTGCAGCACCTTTTTCTTCCTGCCTGCTATTTTCTTCTCCTTTTCATAATTTCTACAGAAGTAGGGCAATATAGCCCTTTTCCAGTGACACCACAGTTCACCTAAACCTATACTTTTTTTCATGAATCCTGTTTTTTTCCCACATGACAATCAAGACAAGTGACCTTAGCATACAGTCAGTACAAACAGCACCACTCTTTCTCAATAAGTCTGTATTCTAATGATTTTGAGGCAAAACATCTCTTGAGATACACAGTCCATAAAGTCATCTCAAGAAAGGAATTAATTAAAATGTCAGTTTGTTGTGGGAGAGCTGCTAATGACCAATTCTGAAGCTCGTGCTTTCACCTTTTCCCCCCAAGCTAGCCAAATGGTGATTTGATAGTAACATCATGTGCTTTTTTGAGGCCACCTCTTGATCTAGACCAAATTGAAAGAAAATAGCTAAAGATGCTGCAGTGTTCCTCTGGGTGTGTTGTAGGCAGAGCTGGTTGTCTTTCTTCTGTGAACATGTACATGAATTATATAATTTTAAAAAAAGGACGAAAAATGCTTAGCAACTACACATTTCTATGACCTCTTATGTAAATTGCAGCTGACATCTGAGCACAGTCATGACCTTGCTTTGCAGTTTATGAAAGTCTTTGTTCACCATGGCCATTGTGTGAGAGGCCTCTCTTTCCAGATCAGCACGGTCCTGCAGACATTTCATGCAATGAAATGAATGAAAGTGGTTGTGGTTGTGGCACTGATGGTGGCTTCTTCTGCTTTTCAGACTTGCATTTTAGCAAACTCAGATTGCAAGGTATAGCTTTTTCTTGATTGTCTGTGCAGGCTAATAAATTGTTAGGAGATGAATAATGATTAACGATTTCAAGGGATAGATGACTGTTTTTATAATTCACATCCCATAAACCAATCTGCACTTGCCTGCTTTATCTTGCCTGCTTATCTTGCCAGCATGAGCAAGTTGGAATCTGCCTTGGTAACCACTTTGCATAGTCTTTTTTGTTTTATTTTGAAGCATTAAATGGAGAGAAGGAAACTGGCATTTCCTTTTCCTGAGGCATTCACTAAATAAACTAGAAAAGGCAAAAAAGCCTGGTAACTTCTTTACTGCTATACAAGCTCCAAGAAAGCCAGAAGAAAAATCTGTTTTCATTCTCTCCCTTATACTTGAATTACAGGTGTCAAAATATGGGTAATTTAGTAGAATTTTCTAGGGATATAAAAGAAAAATAGCTTGATCCACCATAAGACTTCTGTTTGAGCTGCAGAATACACTATCAATGAACCATAACTGCTGGGACTGTCTGCATCCTTCTGCTGCATTTAACTTAATTGTCTGTTTTAAGATAAATTGTAAAGCAACATATCAAGTTAGCAGCTTATTGACTGTCCTGCTGGAAAATATGTAGAGCAGGCATGTTTTTAAATTAAGTCTGTAAAAGAGTGAACAAGTCTGTCTGTACAAGACAAGCAAGCATATGTCTGTACATAGCAAGCATTGGACTGATAGGCAGTAACTCAAAAATGAACTTATTTGGGTGGAGGGGATTTTATTAGACAAGGGTTTTTTCCATGAACACTTTGATTATGGATAATTTCTACATAATTTCTTGTTCTTTGAAAGATATTTTACTCTATACAACTCTGCTTGTAATTTAAAAGATACCTTTTTTTTCCTCGCGCTGTTTGGCTAGTTCAAGGATAGCTATATAACCTTGGTATTCTTTTCGGGGGCCAGAGAGGGAGGAATTTAGTTTCATTTTAATAAAGTCCTTTACACCATTTCAGAAATGAAGAGGCACTATGGAATCACTACAGATAATTTTTCTTAACATCTGTTTTCTTAACATCTTTTCCAATGGTAAAAATGTTATGATATCAAATTGTGTAGGGTTTAATGAACCTATGTTAATTTAAACAATATTAAAGTTTGGCTTACCATCTGTAAAATTCTAGTGCATTTCTAATGTTTGGGTATTTTATTTGATTATTTTATTCTTTAGGTCTTTTTATTTTTTTCTTTAGGTCTATGGACCTAAAGAATTGTCTCCCTTTCCACAGATGATTGTATGGAGACAGCACATTTAATCAGTGCATCTGAGAGCACAGCAAGATAACAATCCTGCTGATTAGAATAAACGTTTTCCCAATTACTGATATTTTGTTTAAAATTGATCAATAATTTTAAATTCTTTCAGAAAAGGAAAGACTTTTTCTTGTCATTATTTTTCTGGTTTACTGCACCCATTAAATATTCAGTTATAAATATACAAAATTGTGGCACAATTCCCTTGTGAAATTGGCTAAGGGTGGTACTAAAAGTGTCTCCTTCAAAAACAGGAATTATCTTAGACCCTCTACCCTTTGTTGGCAGACAGACAAAATGTTAAGGATTGAATGGAAAGGCAAAAATTGAATGGAAAACACAACCCATTGAAAGATGAACATTTTGAGAGGTGTGGGAAATTCTGCACTTCTACAGTTGCAGTGTCCTCACAGTCAGGTTTGGGGGTCATTTACCACCAACTCCTCTTCACTCAGAGTTTTTGAACTATCACATCTAACATCAGTCAAGTAGAAAAAATGAGCCCTGGGCATTCATTCAGTTTATGTTTTTATCAAAAGCATTTGTCAGTTCATGGATTGGTCTGAACTAGAGGAGTCAGTGGGTGCAGATAGGTCATGCTGAAAGGTACACACAAAGGCTGTGGTGTCACACCACAAAGTGGTCCATGGAACAATTCATAGCAACCTCCACATTGGCCACTCTGTGCCACTTCTCTAGTCCTCTTTGCATGACCAGTGCTTTAAAGCAAATTTATAAAAAGACACATCAGTTCCCTGATCCAATTCAAAGCATAACTGCCCACAAAGTTCTACCAGTCCTAAGACAGTAAAAATAGAGGGCAGGAATATCTCAAGGTACTGCAATACCTGAAGACTTTTGTAGTTTAATGGGCTAGTTTTTGGTGGCAGTATTGGAATGAAAGGCTGTCTGACATTCAGGTCTGCTCAGGGATGATTCTGTTTGCAGAACTGTGATAACCTGAATCAGGGACCTGATGCAGCTGGAAAAGCAAGTATTGTTTGGGTTTCTTTTCAGCTGAATTCACTCCTGTTCTGGCACAGCTCTGAACAGCTTTGGCCAGAATAAGCAATATCTCTGAGTGTTCAACCATGGCTTGTATCTGCTGAAATCACATTCTGAATTACTGGTTTGGGGAATAGGAAATTCAGGGGCATCATTCCCAGCAAGTATTTATTACTAGACAATCAAACACAAGGCATAATGGCCTGTCTGCCAAAGAAATGGATGCAATTTTAAAGGCTGAAGTCCTTCACTTAGTAGGAACAACAACAAAGCTATCTCCTGAATAAGGCAATGAAGAGTTTAGCAGCAGTACCAGTGAAATGTATTCCTTCTGTCTGCACTGGGCACAATGTCCTCCCAGCTGGTTCAGCTAGCTGTTTATAAGGCAAGCAGTTATGTGGGTGGAGTAGAGAGCTGCTTCTCCTAAGCCACTTTCTCCTTTATGTTTACACTCTTATTTCCAGTATACTCACAGCTAAACAGACCAATTTAAGGCTGGTAATCTGGAGCACAGGAGAAGAAAAGGAATATTTTTGAGGTGACAGATGAGAGGCAGTAAAACTCTCATGCTTGTGCTAAGGTGGGGGAAACATACCAAAACTCTGCAAGTACCTACAGAGGTTCTGACACCATTTTACCCTTGCTCTGAGAACAAGAAAGGATTTCCTTTTCATTTTCATGAGCTGTCAATCTCTGTACAATGATATGAACAGTTAATTCGCTTGCTAAAATCCATTTTTCATGCATTGCCATCTTTTTAAGGGAGAGTAAATCCTTTCCTTTACTTACCATGCTTGAAATATAACTTTCTTGCATAAGGCTGTAGAAAAAAGTTTTTCTGTGAGTCACAAAAAGGAGCATTAGAGGCAGTTCAACTTTTACTTTTTTTTTCCAGTTTATGAATGTCTGAGAATTAAATAATGCAAGTTTATTGTAAAAAAATGGCATTAGGATTTTAATAAAATTTGATTTTAAATAATTAAGTTAGAAAATGAATGCCAACATCATAAACCATCATATGCACAATATTCAACATATAGTTACATTCAATAATAAATATCTTATGGAATTCATACAGCTGAAGCCCACACAAGAATAAGGAAGCTGCCAAAATAGTATCATATCCAGTTGGCTTAGTCAGCAAGAAACCAACTGGTCCACAGATGCTCTTTTTTCTATGAGAAAATATCCTCCTTTGCAAGTCTCTTTTCTGCAAAACGTTTCATATGAACTCTTCTCCTCCTGCAGGCTGTAAATAATTTATTCATCAAACCTTTTTATTTGTAGCAGATGGAAAACTCAGTACAAATTTAAAAACAAAAAAGGGGAAGATTAGAAACTGAGGTGAATAACTCTAATTGCATTATTGTGTGCTAACTTGTAAAAAATGCCTTAAGGCATGGGAATCAATGGACACCCAGATGGATTTGGATGCCTTTTCTCTGGCACAGACAAGAATTGGAAAAGAAGTTGTTTTGAGAATTGAGAGTTGAGAGTGCTTGTTCATCACATGTAAGGATATGAACAGAAGTAATGAGGTTATGACAAGATATTCACCTGTATCCAGTATTCCCTTTCTATCCACTTCCAGTATCCTTTATTCATGCATCTGCCTAGCTGCAGATCCAGCCAGTGTCCCTGTAAAATAGAGTAAGTGCTCTGTTTCCGTAGCATGTGTCCCTTTTTTCCCTCTATTATTCCATTTGCACAGAAACACATATATAGTTCGGTAAAAAATTATAAGACATTAAAACAAAAACCACCTGGTATGGTTCCAATTCCTTTTCTTTCAGAACATACACCTTTTGACACCTTAGGTTTAGCAAAACTTCACCAACTGTTGTTAATTGACTATAGAACATAATTCACATTCCCACACTTTGTATTTTACATAAGGTCACAGAGGGAACAAAGACCTTATTCCTGCATGTATTAAGAGATTGTTCTCAAAATGCTTTTGTCACTTCCAAAGAAACAGTGATACCATTTATATTATGGGGGAAAGTCTCATAATATGTCAAATAACATAGTTGCTACAGTAGCAACAAGAAAGTTTTGTTACTTTGATTATACATTTCTATTTATAACCTATCATTTGCCATTAGATAACTACAAAGATGTGATGATGGTGTGACAATAGCTCCTCCTGTAATGTAATGACACAGACCAAATAAGCTGAATTTTATTCAAATAAAGTTTAAAACATATCAGAGCAAACACATATAAAGTATTTTTTGAGCTCCATAAGGCTGTGATTTCACATTCATTTGAATAGTATTATATAAAAACACCATCAGATAATGGATCTATTTCTGATAGGGTGATAATATAATAGTTCATAGCACAGATGTGACAGGACCGAAGCATACGGGGGAGGAAAGAAGAATTACACAAATTACACAAATAGGAGATACCCTGAAAAGTGTTTGGTTAAGAATTTCTGCAAGAACTCTTTCTTTTGAGAGTTACCTGGACTGAACTGTGCTGGATCCTAAAGGCTGGCCTGATCTTTATTGATGAAATACTGCTGACTGATTGATTGTAAACCAAGGAGGGGAGGGCTTCTTAGTTGTCCTGTTTTCTGTGAATGTACAAATGTTCCTGTTCCTGTAAACTTCATCCAAATTAAGAAAAGAAGAATTTTGCCATCAGTTTCAGAATACTCCTTTGTGCAAGGCAATGTGCCTTTGTAATTGAAGCCATGTGTCAGAGTTGTATTACAATGTTTTTTTCTTATACTAAGGGATGCACCTGCTATCGGGGGTTTGGCTCTTAAAATACATTTTGGCAGAGAATAATATAAATACTTGAGTATAAAGGTGATGTAATTATGATAGGATTATTGACTTGGAAGTTAAAGGAAGACATTGCTTTCATAGAAAACATAAAGTTATCTCCAAGCCAAAAATTTCATGTTCCTTACCATTAAAAAGAAAAAAAAAAGCTTTCTCAGACCAATGAGATCAGATGTTCCTATGCATCCAGCTGCTCCCCACCCTGACTTGCATATTTTATACTTCCCAGAAGGCATTTAAAATCTGCAGCATCACTGTTGAGTTTATTGCACTATTAACTTAAAAACTGTATCAACTGTTGTGTGGTATTTAAGTAGAAAATTTACTGTGGATGGGTTATTGTTGCAGGAAAGGAGTACCGTTCTCTGCTAAAATTCTAGAAGACATAAATGCAATCTCATTTATTTTTTGTAAGGAAATTATTAATGAATTTTTTTTCCATTCACATGATATTTGCATGGCTTCCACCCATAACTGGCCTCTCCAATCAATTGAAAAATGAAGGAATTAATATTGAAAATACAATATTTTGAGCATAACTGGGCATTAGATAGAGTTGTGTAAATAAAAGTTGCTGGGATAAAAATGAGAAAATATTGTTACATCTGTAGAGGCACATACTTGCAACTATTTCAGCAGGTATATACCTAGTAGCAAGTTCAACAGATTTTGTTGACTTAATTTAGTTTAATTTAATGCTTTTGCCTTATTTTAGTTTTATTACTTTGTTACTGTATTAGAAAACATCTAATAACATACTTCTGAAAAACTTCATTCACAATGTGGTCATAATTAAGACTTTCAAGTCACAGACTTCAGAAAAAAGAATGGAGAAGGAATATTCCTAAGAGAAATAGTTTTGATGTACAGTCTCTTACTCATAGAGTACATCTGTGATATTTTTTAAATACATGGTCAGCCATGCTAGATAAAACAGAAGATACATGGAAATACGCCATATGCCATATTCCATAACCCATATTTCTCTTTGGCATTTGAAATCTGTTTGAATGACAACAGGGAATGAAATCCTGGCTTTCTACAGATTCTGAAAATGGCTGTAGACAAGGAAACACAAAATTATCAGCTTTGAGAACCAAACTAAAAAAATTTTCATCTAAAATATTCTATAGTGTTAAGTTTCACACACTTATCAATGAATGCAGCAAGATTTAAAAATTGATAGATTTTTTTATGATATGTTCCAAAGAAATGTTGATTTATTCAAGCACAGTAGATGTTTTTTCACCTGTAACAGCAGGAAAAATATACAAGGAAGAGCAAAGCACATGTAACAAGATCATGCAGCATCAGCAGTACACATAGAAATACTCTTGATGAAATAATAGCTTTGGTGTTCTTTTCCCTTTCCATAATCTTCCAGCATTGTTCCCATTGTTCCTGGAATAATCATTATAGTCTAATCTTTGTCCTCTGCAGGTACAATATCTGGTTTTCAAAGTCTCACACTAATCTGTGTTGTGACGCAAAGGGCAAGACAGTCCTGCAGTGCCACCCTGAATGATTATTTGGATGGCATTTCTTTTTGTACTCAAGGGGAGTGCCCGGCTTTGAATTCTCATAAAGTCTTGTGTTTATTTTAGTTTTCAAGAGTGATCACAGGCTTGGCTAGGTGCCCTGAGAAAACATGTCTCTGGAGCAACACCCAGGTGGTTGTACTTTAAACCTGAGCTAGTAGAGCTTTACAGAAATAAATACCTGTGTTGCATAACACTGGAAAGGTATTTCAGGGACTTTTTTCTTTTATGAACACATATGATATGCCTTCAAAGGTCATTATTAATTTTTCTAGAGTCCCAAATGGAATGTGCTTTGGCCTTCTTCTTTCATTCTCTCTTGACTTTCTGATGGCTTTTGTTATTGTCTAACACTTCTTTAGAAAAGCCTAGTAAATATATTTAAGTACAGTAACTAGTATGGAAAATGAATGTTGCTCTGATTAAACAGAACATTCACACTCTGAACAGTTTTCAGAATTGGAACTCTTGAACTCTTGAACCTATGGCAGGTAAACATTACTGTCATTAGTGTGGGTGTGATTTATTGTTCGTCACAGCTAACAGAAAGCTACCTCCAGGGTAAGGTATTGTACAGTCATGCCATCCCTGCACAAGGTGTAAGCATTGGGTATGATATACTTTCTGTGAGACCCTCTGAATTTGGTGTTGAGGATGTGAGTCCTGTGATATTGTGCTTCAGAATGTCCCCTGAAGTGGTCACTTCACCTGTGGATCCTACAGACAATGCTCTATGAGGTCCTAGCACTGTAACAGTAATAGTGACCTAATGCTTCATGCTGCACTTCTCTTTCTATAGAGAGACAAGCCATACTGTATGTGGGGAAATGTGTGCATGTGACCTGCTTAGACACAGGCAAAATACTGGTATCAAGCAGCACTAGGCTCTAAAAGTATCCTCAGTACCACCATCAGCTGTCAGTATTGCACAAGCATTTCCAATTCAACATTGATGCCCTGTTCAACCTGCTGCAGGTGGACTTGTTGCAGCCCTGCCTTCATGTACTTCTCCAATTCCTGGTCACATGCCTGCTAGTATTCTTCCTTTCTCAGCAAAACATTGGTAAATGTGATGAGCTTAATCTGAGACTGCAGGAAGGCACTAATGGAAGCCTTTTGCCTGGGCCAAAATCACTTTGGTCCAGCCGGCTCCTGCAGAGATAACGTTACCAAGGTAATGGGGTAAGTGTAGGAAAAAATACTGCCCCACCTTACACAAAATCCCCTGAATTTCTCTCTTCTAAAACTTTAATAGAAACATGATGGTACTATGATTCTGTTATTTTTGGCATCTACCTCATGTAAGATTTGACATTATTGCCACCCTCCTTTTGTATATTCTGGGTCAGCAGTGAACCATTCAGACACAACCCAGCAGCAAACAACTTTCATATCAATAGCAACAGGCTGCAGCTAAGCTCTTAAGTAACATTTAGCTGAAATCTAAACTGGAGTTGAATCCTAAATTCTGGTCTTCCAAACTAGAAACTAAAGAAAAAAAAACAGAAAGGAAAAATGCAATTCAGAAAATATTTTATTGAGTACAATACCATTTCATTGTAGGTTTTATAAAACACCGCCAACCTCTCTGAGGTTGAATACAGCTTGGGCAGGTGCACAAGGAGTGGGAGAGAGGGACAGCATCTGCAAATTTTCATGCAAAAGGCATAATATGGGATATTTGCATCCAGATGATACCTTGTTATAGTGCCCAAGTTTGCACTAGCTCACCAGAAAAAAATGAATGAATCTACATTTAAATTTTATAAAGGATTGTAACAATCAGCTAAAAGTTCAAATTTACTGGGTGTTGCCATTGCACATTCAACAACTAAACTCAAGATCATGAAATAAAAATCAGTAGCTTGGATTGAAAGTACTGTGAGAAGCCTTGTGTGGAAACTGGATTAACTCTTAACTCCAGAAACTGATGGTTAACAAGACATCATAACCACGGTAAATAAGGATAACTGCAGTTTTTACCAATGTACTAACATCTGACTTCCATTTTTAGCAGATGGAAAACAAGGCAAGTTCCTGGAATTTGGGTTAATCCCACAATACACATCTCATCAAGACCTGGCATCGTGGTAGTTGGAAGGAGATTAAAGAAATAGTAGTCCATAGGCAAGCTGCAGTTGCATGAAGCAACTGAAAACCCATAGAAAGCAGCCTTAAGTAGGGGACAAATGTGGAAATATTTATATGAATGAAGTTGCTGCTTACTGGAATGTAGACCAACTAATTTTTCTGGTGTGTTTACTTTCAGTGATGGTAAAGCATAAATGTGCTATGAAATGTAGGAACAGTCAAAAGCAGCCTTGAAAAAGTCTCTATATTGCTTAAATTCTCTCAACCATACCTCTTTATGAAGTATGCATACATTCAGAGACTGGAAGTTTTCAGGTTGACCATATTTCTACAGCTAACAGTATTTTATGAGCTGGTCCCCACAGAATCTTTAAAAATCTGCCATGAAACCTGCACTGTACTGCCAAAGAATTGAGGAGCACTTGTTATAACAGTGAATATGAACGTTAAGTATAGCAGTTAATATATCAAATTACACAGAGACTTCCATTGTCCTTTGGGTGTGCATTTCCCAACATGTGTAAGTACCACCACTTTGACAGGAAATAATTTCATAAAGCAGGATTGAACAATTTGTTAACTACAACAGTATTTTCAAATGGAAAAGAAATTATTAATCCACACTTTAAACTAAGAAAAATGGAAAGGTAAAATTTAGCATATTCATTAGCAATTAGAGAAAATAGTCCAGGAAGGCCAAAGTATTCAAATAATTCAGAAATGTTCTGTCGAAATGAATTTCTTATTTATTAAAAAGACAACACATTCTCAAGAGAGCACCTTCTGCAATGAAATAATTTAGTTTCTTCATATAGACACATCATACACAATGTTAACAACCATGAAAAACAATACAAAATGCTTTCAAATTTAACAAGTAGAAAAATATAACTAGTATATATGGCAATTGTGAATCTAATACTGTACAGAAGTATTTATGGATTTTACAAATAAATAATAGCTTAAATGCCCTTTTTAAATCTTCTAACTGTACACTGGAACATAGGTTCTGATGCTTACCACTAACTTGCCACAAACGTGTGCCAGTCAAATGTTCTGCCCACAAGCTCAAAAAACTTCTTGTTGGGTTCATGGAAATATTCCTGCAGTTTCTCGAGTAACCGGGTGTCCACTTGCGGGTGTGCTCGTCCTTTGGACTCGTGTAAGCAGCGCTCTCTCCCACTGTCCCTTAGGCAGTAGAACCCCTTAGTTTTATTGAAATAAAAGTTTGAAGCATTTATCTGTGGTGATAACTTCAGAAATCTCTCTACCTTTTCTATTTCTGGAAAGGGATCTTTGATTAGTCTATCCCCATCTACAATGTGGATGTGATCAAGAGGAAAATACTTCAGCCAGTTCTGCATGTGAATGTAGTATAAGCTTCTGTTTATTGCCTTGTAGTCCACATTGAGTTCACCATTTTTTATCAGGAATTGCTCAATGGACGGGTACGGCTTGTGCTTCTGCATGTGGTTGTAGAACACTTGGGTATAATCTGACAGTACTCTCTCGCTTGGGTCTCTTAAGATAAGGAGTAGTCTCATGGATTGGTTCATGCTATAAACTCTTTCAGGCACTTTAGGTGATGTGAAATACGCTGGAGTTTTTTCCACGGTGATCTGATGGGGATATGAGAACGGCATTTGATTCATATACCACTGCAATCCATTCCTGTAATGATCTTCCCAGTCAAAGAAGTGAACTTCACTTTCTGCTGCTGCAATATCTGGATGGAGACTCAACATCTCTAACAAAGCTCTTGTTCCACCTTTTCTCACTCCAATAATAATTGTCTGTGGCAGCTGCTGACATGATCCATTAGAATGAATGTTTTCCTTGAAGTCATTTTTCTGAGATGTTTTCTTTAAAAGCTCTCTCTGAACAGACTGAGAAGTCTCAGCATTTGAATTTATAGCTGGTCTGGAAGGCACTATCTGAGGTTGAACAATTAGCAACACAGCTCCCAGCAGAAAAGCTGCCATGACAGAAGTTCTTAGTCTGGTTTCACTCAAGCGGGTGATGGGGCATAGAGCGATTTCCACCAAAAACAACCCTTAAAAGTGGTTTTTGTTTTGCTGAGCAAATGTGTTTTTCTCAAGCAAAAACTTCGCTGAAAGAGGGAAAAGAAAAAGCACATTATTTTATATCCAGCCACACTGCAAATATCTTTTTCTGTTCAAAGCTGAACAAACTTTAGCTTTCCCAACTCCAGGCTCATAGATAATTTAGTAAAATTAAATGTTTTAAAAGACAGGCATACGCAACAATGCCATAAGAAAATTATTTCCTGACATCAGGAGACATGAATATTATGAATCTTTCATTTGCACACAGGGTATTATTAGTTATTATTTTTAAAAAATCTGATTTCCTTGGTGTTGAACCACAATCAAAAAATAATTGTTTTTTTAGTCTACAAGAATAGGTTTGTCTTAGAAACAAAACAGAAAAAAGAAAAGGTGTGAAGGGGACCAAAAGAGCGTGCCTAAAAGCTGAGGGTCTTGTAGGATGTCTGGGAATTACAGCCTCTCAAAGAACCATGTAACAGCAACCTTAGAAATCAAGCCTCCTGGGAAAAAGGCTCATGCAATGTAGATAGAGCTGTCCAACATGAGAAGGCAACACTCTCCTAGGAAGGAATTAGGAGGAGCTCTAGGTAAATAGCACACCAAGGAAAAGTTGAATTTTGTGTCATTTTTAAGTGAAGTTAACTTTTGCTTTGTGCTTACTTGTTTTTAAGGATAAAATAGGTGGCTTGCACACTGGCCCTGCAAAGAGGTAAGATAATGAAACCATAGACTATAGTATGACTGAATCAACAAAACACTGTGGTGTTTTGAAGAAGACCTGTGGTTCCCAACTCCATACTCAGGAAAGAAAATACACAATGGGTACTTCTGAAGGTCATTTCAAGAGTTAGCCAGCAAGCTGCTGTGATGTAAAGAACTAAGTTTAGGCTTTATCAAAAGACTACTAAATACCACCACTGAACACCCTTTAAAGGTCAGGGTATTTTTAATGCAATGTTTGAAGTGAAATTGTAACGGTTTCACACATAGTAGAGCTCTTAGATTGTTGCAGTACGAGCAGGCTGTGTACACAAGCTCCCTGAATTACAATGTCTTCCAAAGACTTTATACCCTCAGTGAGGGCTGGTGTGGATTTAAGTATTGTCTAATTCCACTTAGAAGCAGAAGCCATGACAGATGAGTACCTGATTGCTTTGCCTTAACAGGCTACTGTAATTAGGAATTTAAGCCTGGAACAGCACATACTGTGCCAGCTAAAAAGGGCTGAAATATGAAATTACATATGAACAACCTGAGGAAATGCAAGGGCTAGGTTTTGGAAATTCTCCAGAGAATGTGAAAAGAAACTAATGACTTTTCCCCAATAACCTAAGTCCCAGTGCAACAAGGACTAATGATGTGTTTCTAAGTAATCTAAAGTTCTGTTTGATAGCTTTGCATTTACAGAGGTCATGACTCCATCCTGAACGGAACAGGTCTGCTTCCTGATGTTTTCTACTGATTATCACTTCGTTGCTTTCTCTTTTTCCATTTTTAACGGGCTACAAGACAGCAATATTGTTAGGAAGCAGAAATAGAGGCTGCAAAGAAAGAGAAGCAAAGTATCATGATGTGAAGTTAAGAGAGAGGGCCTCCTTGTATGCCCACAGGCTTTGAGCTTCTGGGCATAACTTGTCTCAGGCTATTCTGCAATGTCTGATGTGAGGCAATTCTGCAGAGGAATTTGGTTTTTTTTTCCATTTTTGGCCACTGTTAAGTTTTCTGTGTCTGGAAGAGTTCCATTTCATCTGTCATCATTAGTCTTCTGCTCTCTTTCCCTGTCCCCACCATTCTTCCTAATCATTCTCAGCTTAATCTATATCACTTTTAACAAGAAATAGTATTAATAGCCCCACAGTGTGGCTGTTGATGGAGGAAGACACTGGGTGACAGAAAATTCAATGTAGGTAAATTCACTGAGCTATGCTGCCACAATATTGAGCAGCAATGGGAGCACAGGCTACAACACCAGCCAGACTGGATCAGCAACTGATGGGCAGTTCAGTACATAAGGACAACAAAACATCAACTCTGTTGAATTTTAAGGTCACAGATTAAAGGAATAGCCACTTACTTCACAGTATATTTTAAGTCACTGGCTCCATAAATAGTAAGCCGGAGCAGTTGTCTTAACACCTCATTGGAAAAACATAATAGGATTCTAGCAAGGAACAGGTTGAACTGTGTGGAAAGAAGTGAATTTAAAGCCTTCTGGTAGGAACACTTATTTCTTAATAGTCAGGTTGAAATATGCTATGCTAACAGCCACGTTCTTTAACAGACTATCTCTGGAAAAATTAAATTTTAGCTGCTGGTCTCATAGTGACAGAATACTGCTGGATTGGAAAGGGGGGGGTGTGGTGTGTGTGTAGATTTTTTTTCCCCCTGCTATTGTTGGAGGATTTTTGGGGTGTTTTGTTTTCTCTTTGAAAAAGAAAATTAATGCTATGTATTAATTCATTGGGATTCTTAATTTGTAACTCATAGTTTGCATACTAGTCAGTCACCAACTTTTTTATTCAAGCCTTCTTGTGGCTGAATATAGCAAAAGAACTTTTGACAAAAAGACATAGCAAGGTGTCTCTTCATCCTATCTCTACTCTTGTCTTAGCTAGCATCTTTGAAATCAGAATATGTGGGATATCACAGGTGTGGTACCAGGGGCCCCACCTCAGGCAGGCTTTTGAGCCTCAGTGGAGCTCTGCCTCAATGTCTTCCCAGTGTTAAAGACTTCTGTTGGGCACAGCTTTTTCTAGGTACACAAAAGCAACTGTTTACTGTTCCAATATGAAGTCTCACTGCAACACACGAATATCTTTTGTTTCAGACATACAGAACTTCCTTGTTCCTCCTCAGCTGTTTGTTCAGGTGCACATCCTCCACTGCAGAACATCTCTACTGTATTGGTAGCATTTATTTTATGCACTCCCAAGAAACCATATCAGTAACTATGTCATTCAGAGTACCTATATGCTATTGCTGTTTTGTTTGCAAGTAATAAAGCTTTTTCTGCCTTTTCTTTCCATTCTATTTTGTTTCTCTCAAACTGTATAGGCCTGATATCTGGATCAATTATTTTGTTTTGTTAGACAAATGTAACACAATGGACACGACTGTGCCTCTAAATTCAGCATAAAATACATGATGTGTGAGAAGAGTGGTCTTCAGGAATAAAGCAGCATGTAAATGGGTTGTCATTCAGCTCTTATGTCCTACATTCTCTTTAATGCTTTAGGTCAATCTGTAGTTTGGTGTCTAGAATTAAAGTGGTTTATATAAAATGATGCAAACGTGTATTCCATAGCCTTATAATTTGTGGGTCTGAAAAACTCTTTCAACAATAAGAAGAATGCACTGAGGAGTCTAAAGCAGGCACTTTGCCAAGTTACTTTTCTGCTTTAAGAATTCTCTCCACTGCATCCACAAGTCATGCAGAGCATACATGACTTCACTTGATGACTCTGTATTCCAGATTAGCTCAAAAAATTTGACAGCCATTACTTTTGTATTTGCTACAAGTAAATGAGCAAGTTGTAAAAGAAACACAGTTTATGTTAAATGGTGCTTTGAAGATTATACCAAGACTTTTCAAAAACTCTGATTGCTTTTGCTTAATCTTTTTTTAGCTTTCTCCAATTAATTAGTGAAATGTGCCATCCTGTTTATTTAACCAGATTCAATGTGGACTTTATTATTAAAGCCTCTTCAGCAGTAATAGTAACTTGGAAATAAATAGAAAACTTAATCAGTAAATGCAGAATGATGGCCAGAGGCTGTCATATGTCATTGACTTTTAAGCCTGTTTCACTACTCTTTGAAACATGTATCACTATTTTGTAATTTTTGATATTTCTTACTATTATAAAAAGATATTTTAATGCCTCTGTATGTGTGTCATCAGTGACATTGCCTAAACTACCTAGATTATATAGACTTCTTAGTTTAATATGCATTAACAAAATAAGGTAGTTTTTTCCTAGACTGGTAACTTCATTTCTGATGGGAATTGGATAGGGTTAGATTTAGCTCTGAACTTTCAAAAGAACCTCCGAGTTAGCTGCCCAAGTGGCAGGAAGAGGCATAAGGAGTGTCTGTAGGGCAGTCAGTAAGCATCAGGCAAAGTCTTACCTCACAAAAAAAGCCCACAGCAACACACTGAGACGTTCAGCAGAGCTAATGGGACCCAGTTACTACCAGGACAGTCACTAGGAGAGGTAAGCCAACATCCTTTCCATAAGCATGCAAATGACTTCACCTTCATTAAAGAGAAATTGTGTTTTCCTGGTTCTTTAGGGACTGTGGGCAAACAGGTCAAGTTTCAGATGGCCTCACTTTATTTCCTTGTAGAACTGAATCCCTTCACTGGAGAGATCTCTGCACAGCCATCTAAAAATACAGTCTGGACTGAATGAGAACTATACTTCACTTGCTGAAGTTTGTCTGTAGAGGGAGATTAGAGCTGAAAATCAGAGCAAGGCACTCTGTTCTTATAAAGAATACTCAGTTTTGCTGATGTGATAGAACCTCAGGACAGTTTGTGGACTGTATTTTCCCTTGCACATATTTGGGTACACAGTACTGCAAAATATAAGATTAACATTGCTGCTTAAACCAAGCTATGCCGTTCAACCCACACATCTGCTATGCTGGCTTCTTCTGTTGGTAAAAAAATTTCCCCTAACTGAGATAACCAACTTCCTAAACTGATAAAGACTCAGTGTTCTGAACATCTGTATTCAGTGATGTGCTTTAAAAAACCAAACTAGAGCAATTGCAGTGTACTTGAAATCCTTCAAGAACTCATTGATATGAACAGTATATTCCTATCCTCTAATAGTAGACTCTGTCCACCACAAGATGTATTGCTTAGTTGTTTATTTTAGCTCAAGTGCCACTTTATACCCTGGTAACATAAAAATTCCCAGTACAGCTATCACTTAAAGCTCAGCCAAGAGCAGGAAAGGAAAGGGAGCAAGTTTTTTTTTAATTATTTTAAAATTTTATTCAATTTATGAAATGAGTTTTTTTCTTGAAAATATATTCTGCATTTTTTTTTATTTTTATCTATTAAACTATCACAATGCCCTCTCCATGAAGAAATTCTTCCTATACTTCCGACTGCATACACTTGTGGTTTTTAATCCCATTTTAACAAAAGTTTTAAACAACATTTGCCAATGAAATGCTTGAATTCTAGTTTCCAGTAATTAACTACAAATACTTTCCTACATTAGTGAGTGCTACAGAGATAGGTGGAAGGAAAGAGGTAAGTAAAGGAAATAGAACTACATACTACTGAAGGTCTCTAAAACCATCGACTATTGATCGCACCATGATGTATCAATAAAGTCATTTGCACATTAAGAAGAGACATGAAACTGCATGCAACTGTATAGACCTGTCTTACAGTGCCTAGGTGATATGTACATTTCCCAAATTACATTAAAACTGCTGCACAGCCAGCAAAGATTAAACCATGGCTTTAACTTTTATAGTCAGATGTTAAGAAATCCAATAATAATTTCAGTGCTGTTAAGATGAGATACTGTCTATCAGCACTAAAACTTCAGAAATACACTTTAAAAGGCCTTTAAATTTTGGGAAGGGGAACTTCACAAAATGAGAAAGGCTGACTTGGTAGGAAGTATTTTTGGCTGAAATCTGCTGCATTTCTGCACCTGCTGTGATAAATAGAGTTTATGCAAATTAGATAGGCCACCAGTTCATGACTTCTAAAGGACTTCAGCTCCAGTGTGAGCAGTAAGGTAGCAAATTTACAATAGACTGTGGTTATATATAACATGCTCTCTTTCTTAAGGCCAGAAGGGACCATTCTAATCTTTCATGGCAAGAGATCATAAAAACTGTTAGAAGAGAAAATACCCGAGATTTCAGAGAACCTCATGCAGGTAAAAAAAAATGGGACATTACACCAGAATAAAAATAACTTGAAAAGCTCAGGATGCACAAAATTTTTTGTACTGAATAGTAATATGGAATCCCCTTAACCCCTTCTAGCAATTTTTTAAAATACCTGTCAGGATTCAATTTTTTTTGTAAAGAGGGTACACTGTACCACTGCCTCCTCTACCCCCTCCATAAACCCAAATGCTCAATTCAAAATCCAGAAATCACTCCCCACCCCACTTTCCAAGCAAAATGGGTCACATTCTAATTAGGAAGCAGAAATCGATTGCACAGTTAATAGAGTTGCCTCCTAATTCATCAAAGCTGTCCCTAAGAAAACAGCATGGGTGAAAAGATGGCTCTGTCCTGTCTTGCCCCCTCTCAGGACAAAGGCTCACCTTAACTGGATGTATTAAAATAGGGAACACAGGAGACTAATCAATCCCATTCTCATTTCCTCTGCCAAGCAATTTCTTGCCTCTTACACAGGGATGTAAGCCCTGTTTCAAATACCAGTAATTTACAACAAAAATAAAAACAACAACAAAAAAATCTCCACACCTCAAAATAGTCATTTAGTTCATATTCCAAGTAGACTTCTGTGTCTTCCACTCTCCTGCCTTCAGAATAACACTGGAGCAGGGTGAATACTGGTGAGGTCATCACTGTATTAGACTTAGCTAAACCAATCAATTTACTGAGCAAAGCTCTACACGGTGACCTGGAGGGAACCCTCCTGTTCTGGAGTGACAAATGAGGTGACCAGCAGGATCTCCCATCTTGGTCTGCCTTAGCATACTGCAGTTTTGTTTTTCTCATTATCAAAAGTTTTCATGGCAATCCATCAGCTCCAACATATTTTTGGGCTCTGATATCTTATGCACTGTGAGTGGCATTTCTAGATGAGGGAAGGGAGAGATCCCAGGTTAGTGAGACTAATAAAAACATTTTTTTATTTCCTCTAATAAAAAGCAGAAGAGTTGTATTTATGTGTACATCCCTGCATGGATCGGAAAGTGTTTCCCATCCCCTCTGTTTTTCTGTAATGCCTGTGTAAGCATATGGATAGTTCAGAATAACCAAGGTAGTATCCTGACAAGGAAAGGGACACAGATGGGAAACTGGCAATCCTCAGGCTGGAATTTACTCTGTCAAATTAGGGTCTCTCCACTGCAACAAACAGCTGGCCTTGCTTCAGGTGCATAACCTTCTTGCTGAACTACCAGAGGTAATTTTGGTTATGTAGTATCAAAACTATCTGCGTTTTTCAAAGAGGAGAAAAAAGGAGGGTGGGTCCTGAAAGGGTGGATGTGCAAGAGAGAGCTGAAGTTGATGCCAGTGACTGTGCTCTTACTGAGAGGTGCTCGTTTCTGAGCAATGTGAGAAATTCACTTATTCGGAGAGTGTAACAAATGCTGGCAGATGTAAATTGCAACAGTTATTATATTTATACTTACAAATTATGCTTGATAGCCAGAGAATATATATATTCACCAAACTGAATGTGTTCTACTATGTTCCATTTGCCATACATACTGCAGAGGCTCTCTCTCAGTGGGAGTGGGCACTGCATGGATCTCTCACGCCAGAAGGATGCTCCCTGCAGACATTCTATCCTATCCCCATGCCATTCAAGCATGATATTCCTGGAACTTCACAGGTATTTTTTCTTTCCACACCAAAATCCAAAGAGGAACAGTCTTGAAACTGGGAAAGCCCTTAACCCACTATACTGACAGAGAAAGGAAGGAGAATAATGTACTTTAATTCCCAGTCAGCTGAGGTGATTGAACTGCCTGTACTCAGCTGCGTGCCCCCTCCTGATCTTTTGAATGTCTGGCTGGAAGATGAGACCAAACCCAAACTCTTCCATCTGAAGGCTACCACCCCTCTCTCTCAGCATCCTTTTACCCCCAAAAGACTTGAACTGCACACACCTTTATCCTAGGAAAGCACACCGAGAACCGCAGTAACCAAGCCTTTGCTGTACTACTCTAGGGTGCCAGTCCTTCAAAACAGAAACGAGCTCGAATTAAGGTTTTGTGCCCTCCTGCCAAGCCCCAAGGACCACTGTGCCCCCAGCCGCACGCCGCCCGCCAGGTTCCAGCTCAGCACGCTGCATCCCGCCGGCTCCAGCATTACGGGAGGGAGCGAGCGGATCGAAGATGCTCAGCGGAGCTTTAGCAAGTGTTCTCCCGTCAGGCAGGCGCCCCGCTTCCAGAGCCCCACCACTCTGCCCTTACTTGTGCTTGTCATTTTGCCACAAGAGAAAGAAGATGAAGAAAGTGCCCAGGAGCCGCACCTGGCCAGGTGCTGCCGAATACTTTGCTGCTCCCCCCCGCTTTCTCTCCTACCCCCACCGTCAGCGCTGCCTCCCAGAGCCCGGCTCCGTGAGTCCGGAGGGCTGAGGCAGCTCGGCGCGTCCCTGCCGAGGCTGGGGACAGCTCTCCGGTACCGCCCGGCCGGGCAGACGCTCCGCAGCCCCACAGCGGCGCTCTCCCGCCGCTGCCGCGGGGCTCCCACCTGCCGGCAGCAGGTGCCGGGCGGGCGGCGGCGCCGGGCGGCAGCGCCAGCGCTCCCCGGGGGCGGCACAGCCCACCCAAGGCCGCCGGCACCCTCGCCCACCCCGAACTTCCCACACGGCCAGCGCAGCGCCCGGCCCGGCGCGCCGCTCCCCTCCGCGGCACCCGCCTCACTCACCGCCGGGGCGCGGGGCCGGGGGGCAGCGCTCGCCCCGCTCTTCCATGGGCGCCCGCGGGTGGCGGTGGCGGCGTCCGGGGCAGCGCGCCCGGCGGCGGCGTGCGGGGGCTGCGGGGGGCTGCGAGCGCCCGCTGTCGCCCGCCTCGCCCGGCCGGCAGCGCCGCAGCCCGAGCCTGGCGCCGGCTCGTTTGTAGCGCCCCGCCCGGCCCGCGTCACGGCCAGGCCCCGCCCGGCCCGCGGGCTGCGAGCGCCGCGCCGGGTGCGGGCAGAGAGGCGGCGGCCCCTGTGCCCGGGTGTGCGCGGCCGCGAACACAGGACGGTGTGTAAATGGGGTTCGCCCGAATAGTATCACAGGTCCGGGGAGAGGAGTGGTTGTGCGCAGCAAACGCACCTGCCCCCGCCTCCATAAAATCCTAGAATATCCTGTATTGGAAGGACGCACAAGGATCAGTGAGTCCAGAAGGGAGGGACGCACAAGGATCAAGGAGTCCAAGTCCTTCGATTGCCTCCTTCCTGTACTTATAAAAATACCACCCATGCGAGGCTGCATGAATAACTGACTTATAGTACTTGTATTTACTTCTTCTACTTCTTGTTTACTTTCTAGGGACTTTACAAAATGGCTCTGATTTTTTTTCTTTTTTTTTTTTTTTCCTCCTGAAATGCTTTCTGTTCAGCCAGATGAATTTGAAGCAGTATGGATGTCTGGAATGACTGAAATACTGTTCCTTAAGAGCAGTGGGGAAAAGACCTTCTGGGGATTTAAGTCCTAGGATTAATTTATTGAAATAGATCTTTATTTACCATAAACTGAACTGTGTTTTTTAAAAGAAAAAATGAGTTTAAACTGGCATTAACATACTGCATCCATTATTTCAACAGCCAAAGTCTTGAAATTTACTGTAAGCAAAATACAGGCCCAAATAAAATTTAAAAAAAATTAAATTCTCAGTTTATTTTGGTCAATTCCTTGTAGTTTAAAAGATCTGACACAGGTAGGGTATTCCCAAAGAAAGTCTATTAGCACTGGTTCTACACAGGTCTTTGGTTTTTTTGCCTGAAGTGATGTAGTTCAGACAATTCTGTCAGGACTCTGGGATGTATCTTGTCAAGTTCCATGAAATTGTGTATGCTCAGGTTCTTCAAGTGGTGACAAATGTGATCTGTACTTACAGTGAGAGGTAATTTGTTCCCCCAGTCCCCATCCTGCTGTCCATCCATGACAGAAGTGTGGAAAGAGTGGTTGCCATTGAAGGCTGTGGCAAAAAAGTGTTTTGGTACCTCAATCTCCTCATCCATTGAACAGTGTTGTTTATCAGGTGGTTACACCTTCCTGACCCTCTCAGCAGGGATGTATCTTCTTTAACCATGGGCTGTGACCTGCTCACACCTCATTTACTCCCTGGAGTGCCAGGCTGTGGGAATGTTGGGTCACACTCACCAAAACCCAACGTAGTGCACTAGTGTTATGCACAAATATTCATGTTGTAAATTTTCTTATATCCTTCATCTTCAGCCTTGGCCTGCACTGATAATATAACAGGAGGCAAAGCTACCAATTATGGAACTCTGCTTTCTAAGCATGACTTCTGTTGGGGGAAGCAGAACAAAGATGATATGTTTATTAAAGTATCACTGGCAATTTCAAGTGGTTTAGAGGAAGTAGCTGTGTTTGTGGAGTTATTTTGTTTACAACCCTTTACCTCCAGCCTTGAAATATGCAACAGAACATCTGAGGAGTGAAGAGAACTCAATTATGTTTTTAAAACAGTATCTCCAAGTTGAATTTTGTTAAAGGTTTTCAAGAAACAAATGTAAGTACTTAAGAAAAATAGGACGGTATAACTATAAATGTATTTTATTTTATGCTTTTGCATATTTAGCATTTAGTATGTTTTCTATATTTAAGTGTACTGTATCATTGCAGTGTGGTTGCTTTAGCACCAAGAGATATGTACAAATACTTTACTTTTAATGTTTTAAAATAGAGCATTTCACATGAGTGTTTACTGAAAAAACCCAAAACAATAATACTGTCTTTTTACTTTGTATTTTTATACCTTTCCATATGTTTTATTATAAATCTGAGAGTCTAGTAGAGAAATACATTTATTTGTGATTAGCCTTGCTGTTTAACCCTGATATTTATGTCATGACTGTGGGTTTTGATTGTCTTGGAAACAGGTTAAAACCAAAAATCTTAAACGTTGTTCAGCTATAGACCTGCATAGTTCAGTCATAAGGGATCACTATTTCTTCCATGTGATCTATAGATCAAATATCATAATACTAATTTCATTTTTAATACCTAGTCTTGATATAAATGAATCAAAAGATGAAAAAAAACATCATTTCTTTATTGTTCCAATCACGAACTATCTTTGGTGTCAAAATAATAACATAAAGCATCTGTGTACCTTTTTATCTGAAGGTATCTAAGTGTAACTTCAAGCCACTGTTTTATATTATCACCCTCCCAGGTAGATTAAAGATATGTTTTGCCCAAAAACATACTTTCTTATTCTAATTAGGTCATTTCTCAGTATTCTTTTTCCTTTTTAATAAGCTAAACAAAGTGATCTCTTGCAGCATCTCACAGATAGGCTCAAGAAAGTTTAGATTTAATTACTTTTCTTCACTTTTCACAAGGTTTCATCAGCGAGTACAATACTGATGCTTAATATTGACAATGGAAGCATTTTCACAATGCTTTGATTATCAATCCCAATTGCCAATAAGGTTTCAAGATTTACTGGTTATGCAGTTCTTAAGCTATTACAAGTACCTTTCATTGTTATGTAATCCTTACTTTTTAAATTCAGATGTTCAAGCTACTAAATTTGATGCCTTATGAGAGTATTTTGCCTTCACACTTCTCTTTATCAAGCAAATTTGTAATTTCCTCAAAGGAGATTTATTTGACATGATGGTGGTAGTTTCTCTTCAACTGTGGGTAAAGTGGTAAGAAAGAGTGACATTGAGTCAACAGTGCCATATTTTTGTTTTGCTAATTGAGTAATGACTAATTTAGAAAAAGGAAATGAAACGTCTTAAAGCCAAAGGAATGAGAAAGGAAATGAAAATTATCAGTGCAACATTGCCAATACTTATTTATGCTTCCCTCAATATCCAAAAATGAAGATGTGAAATATGGGGTTACCAAAGTTCTAGCACATCCTGAATGACTGACATGTGCCATACAGGCAAAAGGAAGTCTGTTCTGCACAAAGATTAAATTAAATGTGAGCCTGCTTAGAGGAAAAAAACTCTGCTGGAGGAGATGGCAAATGATTCAGAGCCAAGATTGAATAATTTGGGGATTGAGCTGAGGACAGGACCCGTGTCAGAGACAGGAGGACAGCAGAGGTGGGATGGCTGCACGGCAGGGAGGGAGAAGGTGGTGACTCACTGGAAGCACTGTGGCTCCCAGGACAGAGCCCAGTGCCTCTCAGCCAGCACTGGGGGTGGCTTTACTGCTGGCTCAGCCCTGGAGCTGGCTGAAGCAGCTCCCAGGACAGCCTGGGGAGCATTGGATTCATGCTGTCATAAGCATCAGAGGGATTTGAAAACTTTATTTCAAACACTGTGCTTCTCACAATAGGTGTTTTGGAGATGCAGAGGTGGAAAGTAGCTGAAAGAGCAAAGACACAAAAATTTTTTAATTGAAGAAATAGTTAGAGCTTTCTGTATACAGTCTATGTTGGAGCTGCCTGTTATGCAACAAAATTTACATTTGTCAGATTCAAGTAATGCAGATATGACTTAAGAATTCAGACTCACAGGTTTCTATTTTGTCACCAGGGAATACTCTAGGGAAATCAGGGAGGAATTAGTGGTGTTATCCAGTCAGCTAATGGAATTCAGATGTAGAATTTTAAAATACAATTAAATAGGTATACATTGTAATGTTATTTTAAATTCAGGAAATAAAAGGTGTATTACTTCAGGTCCAAAATTTACAGAAAATGTGTCTAACTTAGGGCAGGAGTGTAAGGACATGAGTAAGGCACCATTTTGACTAGAAAAGCAAAGGAAGTGAAAGGGTAGGGAAGTATGGAAAGAGGTTTGTGGTTGGGAGCGTGAGGTTATAAGCCATCCTTTGCACAAGTACCTCTGAAGAGAAGAGCTGTCCATGAGGTAGAAAAAGCAGGTTGGTTGCTGACAGTAGAAGGCACAACTGAAATAGGGAAACAAACTGTGGGAATAAGACTAATTCTGAATGGGTAGCAGATTTGAACAAAAATGCAAAAGGCTAATCTGTGAACTTTTTGACAGCTGAGTTTGCTTGTCAGGTGTCCAGTGCTGTCGACAGCCAGCTCTGCTTCTCAGAAGCAGTGATGCTGCATTTAGTAATAGTAATATTGAGGAGATGTAATATTGTGGTCCAGGCTGGGAGCCACCACTATACCATATATCCTCTCTATGGTCCAGTATATTTTAAAATTAAGTTCACACCTTAGATTAAGCAATAAAATGCAAGGAGAAGAACGAAAATATAGCAGATGGAAAGGAACTGTGTGAGAAGGACCAGACTAGTCTAGGTACAATACTGAAGGAGGTGCAAGGAAAATCTAAAAAGCCTAATCTCCTAAAAATATATTCAGGGATGATTTATCTACAGAGAATGAGTGAGAGCTTGCAGTATAGATGAGCTTATGAAAGCAAGGCGGAAGTGAAGCATGCAGAGAGGAACCTTACAGTGAAATGAGAGGATAAATGATAATTAAGTGATAATATTAAACATTTCCAGAGAAATAAATAAAGCCTTAGTCTGAATATTCTTCACAGCCCTGCCTCATATCTCAGTTTAGACTTTTATTTAAAATGCTCTCTGTGAAGCACGCAGTGGTGCCATGGCCTTCTGATTCATTTTCTTTAGTCAAACATTCCCAGGTTGGTACTTTAAGCTCCAGGAGCTGAATATCAAGCATGGAGGTTTATAGTGCTCTAAGAAAGAGGCCTGTCAAAATTCTGTAGTTCAGCATAAACTTTTAAGACTTTTCCTTTCTCTAACTGTAGTGTTTGCAATAAGAAAGAGATTATCACTTGGTGACTCAAGACTCTGAATCATGGCTTTTACATGATCTGAAGAATGCTGGTTATAACAAAGTAAAGGAAGAAAAAGATTAGTGGCAAGTTGAAAATGGATAAGATTTAAATTCCAGTTCCATGTCAGACTTGTCATAGCTTTGCAAGCAATTAAGACTCTTCCTTTGAGAATGTGGAGTACCCCTTTCAAGGTATTGCTATATGAGGAGAAGGGAATAGGTACAAAATGATAATTTTTGCAATATCATCTTCCCAAACAGCTGTGTGAGTCCAGCAGAGTTGCAGCTGCACAGGATTTCCCACTTTTCTGTTCTGGGTGACATCCTAAATTTAGCAGAGCCTTGCAAAGGCAGCAGAGCTTGCAGGTGCTGAAAAGGCAGGTACATGACTTTCCTCATCCTCACCTTGCTGCTGCTGAGCTTCTGAAAGCAGGAGAAAACCACCAGCAAAGAGAATCTTTTCTTGATGGTTTTGTGCAAACTACCCTGGGAAGACTCCCTTGTAGCTAGAGCTGGTGAGAAAAAGTTAGGATCCATATTTTCAGTGGTACTTAGCCACTTGAAATCAGAAGGGAAAAGTCAAATGCTGTTATATCCATTGGAAATTGCTAGCAGCACACAGACCCTTTTGCTGGTGACAGCAATCCATGCATCTGTGTCCTGCTGTGCACTTTCAAATCCAGAAAAAAATGCTAAAGATGGTGGAAGGAGGCAGTGTAAACAACGAATTGCCTTCCCATTCAAGCATTTTTATACTTCCAGATTTGCAATTTCAGACATCTCTCAATGTCAAAAACCCTCTTGTATTATTTGGGTTTATTATACCTTCAGCCTGAGAGCTGATTTTTTTTTTTTCCTACTCACAGCCTTGTACAAATGTAAAGAAATTGCCAGAAGTTCTCTGTAAGAAAAGTTAGACCATTGCTCAGTCTTCAGGCTACTCTAAATTAGGAATGATTGGCCTTGGGTTATTTTAAAAGAAAGAAATTAATGATACGTGTTTGTGATCTTCAGAATGACAGTTTCCCTCTCAGTTTTTAGAGGGCATTGCTGTGATGGAAAGAACCATTCTGCATTTGTTCTAACCCTCTTTGTTTTTTTGTGCCTGCTGCCTGATGGAATATATCAGATGGATTTTTTGGTTTTGTTTGTTTGATTGGGTTTTTTATTTGGTTTGTATTGGGTTTGATAGTTTGTGTGTGTGCGTATATCTATTGCTTTCTTTAGAAGCAAATCCCTGTTGTGCCAAAGTTACATAGTTTGTGAGAACTTAATAGTAATAGGCCAGAACTGATCTGCATGCTCAGTTTGAGTTGTACTCTACTGACATTCTTGCTTAGGTGAAGAAACAACTTTCTCTTGAATTTATGCTCTGCAACTCAAATGAAAACCTGCATGAGGTAGTAAACACAAACATATTTCTTCTAGTACTGCAGTGTATTGTTGAGGGTTAGCCTTTACTCAGCCTTTAGTGTGTGACATGGGCAGGGAATCAGGAATCAAAATGTGTGCAGTACACAGCTCACTCCTAGACAGAGCCTGATAGCACTGCAGCTCTCTGGGATGTCTGCTGGCTTTAAAGGGATTCAAGAGAGGCAAGGCCATGGCCCACTTTTCTTTCACACAATCAGCAGGAGGTGAACCATACCATGTGTTTTCAGGAGCAGTAGGAAGTGATGGGACACTTTGAAGCCATCCTTCCCATGGGCAGTGTGCAGTGTTAACCTGCTCAGGGCCAAGACTGGGACCCACTGAGTGGTTGTTTGTCCCCTTGGTTTATGCTACAGGAAAAATGCCTTTTGACTGCAGGGTCTTTTCTTATTTCAAATAGAATGTAACATCACTAAATGGACTAGAAGCCTAAAAAACGCTGTCATTGCTCTTAACACCAAAAAATGTTCAAGTTGCTTGTGATAGCTCCAGTAGGGCTATGATTACCTTAGATGAAAAGAACATACCCAGACACACAGATGCTTTGTAGCCTTTATTAGACGGAGCTCAAGGTTGAATGCTTTCACCTGCAGATGGTATCCAGTAGGACTGTGTTCCTTGAAGGCCACTGATGCTTTTAAAAGAATTTGTCGTTATTTTTTTTCCCTGTGGTGGACTCTAAACCAGAACACTCAGCTGTGGCGCTGTGATTCAAAGTGCTGCCTACGTTTGCAAGTGATTCAGTGGAAATCAACTGACCTTGCAGAGCAAAGTACATTTAATAGAGAAAAAGAAAGCATGACCCAGGCTTTCATCATAGGCCACCCATGTAATGTGGTCTGTGTTCGCCTTTGTTGCATGTAACTGCCAGTAACACCATCAGGATTTCCAGGCACAGACCAACTGGGTTGTGAAACCTGAAATGCAGAGTGAAGTCCGAGGAAATTAGATGACCCATGTTGCAGACAGAATACAAGTTCAGTGTAAAATATTTATTGCTCCAAATTATCGTTGTAAGAGTAATAAAATGAAGCCATATTTGTAGGCTTCACAGTGATATATTTTTATGAGCTTGGAGCTGCTGCTTTTGTAAATTCAATAGAGAAGCTGTTTGGACTTGTTTCAAATTTCTATAGCTACGGGGGAAGAACATTTATTCCCTATTTCACTTGTTAGAAACAATGAAAAGCAAATCTTTTATCTGTTTACTAGAAAATACGGCTTTAATGAAACTCACTACCTTTCTGAGTCTGGTTCTTTGACTTCTCCAGAGATGGATCCAGGTTACCTAGACACTGAGGGATAGGGCTGACACCAATTCTTTATGGGCCTTTTTAGAAGGTACAAATGAAAACTTTTAAGATAGATTCAGCTGACGTACTGCCCCAAATCATGTAGTCAAATTAGAGTATTTCAACTGGTTTTGCTGGAGATGGAAGGAAACAGTTATTTGTGAAATTCTGCCTAGACCTTCCTGGTTTCTTGGACTGATTTTTTCCCCAGATCCTCAGCATCCTGGGGGCTGGCTGCACTGATAAGGTCCCTAAATTATCCTGGCTTCCTCATTGCAAGAGTCTTCATTAGGCAGGAATCCAGCCCTCAAAATTGTTAAACATTGGATGTTAGTTGGTAGAAGCTTTGTTTGGAAATATCAAAATCATCACAAAGATGGAGTGACCCTTATCTGCCTAAGCCTGTAGCAGTGTGCCTTTCACGGGGCTATGCTGACTGAAAGGCTCTGGATGGGTGAAAGAGCTTTTATTATATGCTCAGGGTTAGTGCCATTCAGACTTCCTTTATGGGGTGGGAAAGGAACCCAAACCCACAACTGCTTCATGCTTAGTTGCTTAGGATAACACTTGGTTTTTCTGGCCCAATTCAGGTATTGATCTGATTCTCACTGGGACCAATTTCAACATGGTAAAGGTTGTTAGAGGTGGTAGTGCCCTTGGGTTTTGCACTGGCTGTATAAGAAAGCTGTTCCTGGGATCCTCGTTGGGGATGCCCCTGCATTCCTAGAGAAGCCTTATTGTATGAGCCAGTTCAGTTTTTTCAGTGACAGAAAAGAGGGTTGATCCCTCTAACTTCATAATTAAAAGCAAAATCTAACATGATAGAATAGAAAATTTATTTATATGTAAAAACATTTAGTACAAAATAACCTGCAGCTTTTTCCTGGAAAGTCTTTTCCTCCCCTGCCATTGTTGTTCTTGCTTCTCTGTTGCATATGTCTCAGTGTAATGATTCCTATAGAAAAAGAGGGAAAATGCATTTTAATTCAAGTAATTCAGTGGGTTTTTTGGACAAAAAATTTCCAAAGAAAAAAATAGATTGTTTTTTATCTCTCTCTGTATTTTCTTCCTACCAGCTTCTCTCCCTCAGTGGAAGAGGGGTAAGATATATTGCACTGATTGTAAGATAGGCTTTTCAAATAGCTGTTTGTATATGAATAGTAACCAGTTTGCTCCAAGGCAGTATTTGATAAGATATGGCAGTTTTAAAATTCAGCTGCCTTTTTAGGCTCAAACACCTGAAACCTCTCATTCCACCCACTGTTCTTCAATACGGACAAGACAGAAGCATTTCAACTCACACAGTTCAGGAAAAGAAATGACCAGTGGCTCAGACTCATCATGAGCCTTCCCCAGCAGCTACCAGCAAATAAAGGTGTCTATGTCTGACTAATATAAATTTTACATCTCTTAACACATTTATAGACCTACTGTTTGAAAAATTCTGTGCTAGGATAATTGTCTCATATGTCTTTTACTCCAGTTTTGCCATTCAAAGAAACTAATTTTGTCCTTACGTCGCAGCAGAATCATAGTAAAGGAAGAGTGACAAATGAGGTAGACACACCCAAATGTTGGGAATTTCTGCTTCTGATATCATTCCTCTGAAGAGTAGGGGCTGAATTTCAGAGATGTGGAATGAGCAGGAGACAGCACAGCTCAGAGATGCTGGAAGGAGAAAGCACAAGAAGAGTATGGGCATCAGGGGTGCTGAGGGACCAATACTTTTAGCAGAGGTAGGCCTTGAGTTGTCCAAATGTTACTATGGTCCAAATTGTACTTTTGAGAATACAAGGTTTCACCTCTTCATAATTCATCCTGCTAATCACCAAATAGATTTATGAAGGGACTATGTAATAAAAACAATTACAACTTTATTTATAAGTCATCTTTCTACAAATACTGTGGGTTTGGGGCACCATCATTAACATGAATTCCCATCTAGATCAATAGCAGCTCAGGTTGAGAGGAATCTTGTGCAATCTAGTGCACCCTGCCCAAAGCCAGAGCCTGGTCAACTGCCACATTCTTCTACTAATTCTTGTGATTTTAGTTGTTTGCATACAACCTACTTATTCAGTGCAAATCTCTTGGGCAGACTGTGCTATGTCTACCTTTTTTGGCATTCTATCACCTCCCTGATATCTGAGATTTCTTTTCCATTGACATTTTTTCAGGTAGGATCAGTTCTCAGTTTAGCCTCACTTTACTATGGGATCCTCCTTTCCTATCTTGCTTTATTATAGGAACCATTTCTGTCACATTAGTCTGCTATATTTCTTAGATTTTTTTCAGCAGAAAAGTATTCTGTACTTAAAATATTCATTATTAAGGCTACTTTTTTACCTACAGAGGTAAAACCTATTTTAATTTCTCACTCAAAGTCTGAGATGTTTTAAAAAAATGGATCTAATTACATATTTCTGATTTCTGCTAAGTATATTTTCTAGTATTTACATTTTCTAGGTTGCTTTTTCTGTCCATGAGTCCTGGTGTGTATTGTAGCATATTTCATTACTAAAGTGTGTCTGGCTAATATATCCATATGTAAAAAATTGTATATATAAATATTTATATTTTATGTAAATTCCTTCATGATGAAAATATTATTAGAAAGATGGGTTTTTTCAATATAAAATCTATTTTTGTTTGTTTGTATATTTGTTTAAAAAGTTGCAAGAAAAGAAACTTCCTGATTTGTGAGCATCAGCTCACATGATCTTTTTTCTAAATCAAATTAAGAGAAGAGTAAGCAGAAATTACCTGGAGTTAGTTTTTAAGCAGTCTCACTACAAAAGCTAAAAATACCTATTAATTGCACCTATTAAGTTGCATCTATTAATGAGGTGTAACTTGGTTAGAAAGTTGCTTTAAACCTGTTGCCTGTTTTCAGTTTTCTGGGAGAACAGCAGAAAGAATGGTTGAGTCCCATTGTGTAGAACTCATTAATAAAAGAGTGCTAATGCACATTTGCTACCCTGGTAAGCTGTGTCTTATATAAGTCTGATTCAACTAGACAAATGACCTGCTTTTAAAAGGAGATGGAAACATTTCCAGTAAAACTGTGCTGTCAGATGTGCAGGGGGTATATAGCTCCTACAGAAAAGACGTTTATTCAAATTCTTTAGACACAGAAGGTCAGATAAGCCTAGTTAAAAGTCAAGAAAATAAAATGAGCATTTGGGACTGAATCCTTATCTCAGTGCATAGGTTAAATACCCCACCTGTCCTCTTGGGATGTCACTGGTCTCTGGGCTGCATTGCTCAATCAGTCCTGGAGTGGTGCAGAAGTAATCTGTGGTGACCACACAGCTGCTGTGCAGAAATGTTGATCCGTTAGCTCAGTTGTGTGCCGTTTCTAGTTCTAGTGGAATTCAGCTCCTTAGGATGGAAATAAGTGCCTTTGTTATGAAATAACATAGGAGATAAACAGCACCAGAGAAGAATAACAAGAGATAAAGAGCACCAGGGAAGGTTCTGTATTTTTCTTGGTGGGGTGAGTAGTCTCCCAGAACACATCTTTCAACACTGCCATTAATACTAGAGGAAGAAACAAATTTAATGCATTAGTGATAACTGTAGACTTTAAAACATGCAAATTTCTTGCAAATAGCATTGATCATTTATTCAAGCAATTGCTTTACAATTTCTTTTTTAAAACTTGGCTACCAGTCTGAAACAATGGAACAACAACATACAGCCTGGTTCTGATCTTTTTTTCCCATGTAGTTCATTGACTGCAGGGAAATTATTTCTAAATTGCTCCACCAAGCCAAGATTTTCAAATGTAGGTTTAAGAAATAGATTTCCTTCATATTTGTCACAGAATTATAGAGTGCTTAAATTTGGAAGGAACCTCTGGAGGTCATCTGGTCCACATCCCCTGCTCAACCAGAGCCATGTACAGACAGTTGCCCAGGACCATATCCAGACAGCTTTTGAGTATCTGCCAGGCTGGGGACTCCACAAGCTCTTTGGACAATCTGTTCAGGGCTCAGTCACAGTAAAAAAGTGTTTGCTGATGTTCAGAGGGAACCTCCTGTGCCCTGTCATTGGGCACCACTGGAAAGAACCTGGTTCTGTCTTCTTTTCACCCTCCCTTTAGATATAATGCTTTGACCTGCTGGCACCCCATAATAGGTACCTTGTAAACACTTCCTTGGTTACTTTTGGAAAGAGGCATAGAAAAGTATTTTCAGCCATTTTGTGTTCAGTTTATGTTCTGCATCTATTGTCTTCCTCATGCTGACATGTTCCTCCTGTATCACATCTTTGAACAATGCTGAAAATAGCAGAGTTTCAGGTTTTTTGAGTCATCCCACATCCAAGGAAAAGCAAAGGGAGCATTTTCTTATAACTTTCTGAAAAATGGAAGAATGACACAGTAGAATAATGGAATCCCTTTCTTCTTCAAATACCTGCCAATGCCCCCAATTTTCCATATTACACCCACGCTGCAGAGGAGAGACCTAATCAGTGATCTTCACATTTGTGTGGTTCTCCTTCAACTCCAGGCTTCCATGCAATTATTCTAAGTTCATGACTGTATGAAATAAAACAATTTCATATACTTTATTACAATACCTTCAGGAACTGTGGTTAGGTAGACTGGATCCTAAAAGAAGAAGAACTCTTATGATTTCTTATGTTGGGCAAGTTAAGCTGGTTGCATGCCAGAGGATGAAGAGCGCTCCCCCCACTTCTGGCTTTAGGCAGGCCATGCAAAAAATTGCAAAGTGGGTTTCACCTGTACCCAAAGTAATATTCTCAGCTGCCTACAAGATCCAGGCAATACAGCTTTGGGTATTTGGTGCAAGGGGAAAAGGAATAGTTCAGCTCCAGTGCCCAAAGCAGAACAAAACTGCTGTGAAATATGAAATGCATTTCAATGATCTGATTCTTTATCTGCAGCTCCTTAGTTACAATCAAGGAATCATGATGACCAGCTAACATTTATGTTTGTCTTTCTGAACTGATGAATCTTCTGTGAAGATATATAGGTCTGTCTTTTTCAGCTGTCTGTATTTGACTCTGTATTTGACTTAGAGCTCTCCATGCCTTCTTCCCCAGTTCTGTAGATTACTTCCACTAGAATACGACTGGAAAAACATTCTGTCATTTCTGCTAGTAGCTGAATGAATGTGTGCTACTGTTGAGTGATTATGAATTTGACCCAAAGGCAAATGTCATGTGGCTTTTTAGGAATGCAGCATAAAATGCAACTATGTGAAGAACTACAGTAGGCAGTACAATTTACTGAGAGGAGGTGCCACAAAATGTTATGAAATACTCCTAGCTTAATTTAATATTTCTTCTGTGTTCTCCCACACAGTGTTCGGAACAAGTTAAGTGACATGAAGAATATTACATATTTTTTAAAACAGATGGAGGACATCATTTTTATGGATTTGAACAATTCATTAAAATTTTGTTACTGTTGAGATTCACCATGCTGTGATTTTTCTCACATCTTTTCTGCTTAGTCCAGGCTCATCCTAATCTAAGTAGGGGACTGAGGGAGTCCTCTCACTGGGTAGAGAAAGTTTTGGTCAACCTTCCTCAGCACCCAGCAAGTCTCTGGTGCTGGTGCTCACAACCAGCCCATCTCAAAGGCTTTCCACAAAGACACGGTCACAATACTTGACATGTATTTTACACTCAGTGTACTCATCTATTTCGAGGACAAAGTTACTCCCTTATCCTATAGGATTAACTAAAGTTCATATGCCAACAGTTCTTGTAAACAAAGCACCCTACTCCAATAGACAGAAAGAGAAACTTTTTAGGCTTGAATTATTTTATGCTGAGGTTGGTGAGTTGCTTCCCTGTCAGATCCAAAGAAACAGTGCCAAAATCTAATGCCCTTTAATACTTGCACTGAAACTCAACTGTGGTATGTCTGCAAATTTTTCGCAGTTTGTTATTTTTCTAATATATGAGCTTATGCATGCAACACACGTTTGTAGTGCTATAAAGAAATACTGCTGGACAACTTGATTAAATTTTCTTACTGATTTTATTATCTTTGGACTTCAGTGGCATTTTGTTGTGTCTCTGCTGATCAGCTTGATGTTTAGCTCCATGCAGTGTTATGTTTTATCTTGGCTCCAAATATGTTCTCAAATTAACATGATGGTACAGATGGATTCTTGTCTCAGAGCCATATGATTGATTTCATCTCTGATATTCTGCTCCATCAACATGCAAGGAATTAGTCCTGACATCAAAGGGCAATCTGTTTACATTCAAAGTGCAAAATATTGCACTAAGCAATGCAAAACAGATTAAAAAAGAGAGGGCACTGCCACTGCTGTTTTGAAACAAAACACAAACTTATTAGGAAAGCCATATCCTCTCTTCTCTAAAGCAATTATCTTAAATACTGAGAACATAAGAACATCTGTAATGAGTCAAACTAAAGGTCTGTTTGGACTGCTGTGCATGTACACTGGTGGCCAATTTAGGATGCTAGAGAAATGAATGGAACAAGCAAATGGTGATATACCTCCCCTCTTGAAGTCTTTCCAAAACAAAAATTCTAGAGTATTTCCGTGGACCAGCAATAATCATGGTAAATTTACATGGATTATAATTTATCAGCCAGTCAGAATAGATTTTAAAATATTTTAGCATTAACAAAAATTGCACTAGAGCTTGTAAATTAATACAGATTTAGGATATACTTTTTCAAATCAGAGAAATTCTGGCAGAAAGAATTGTTATCTTCCATTTTGTTTTGGAACATAAATAGTGTTGCATTCATTTTGCTTCAGAAGGTTGTCTTCTGTACTTGTCAGTGTAAAGGACAAAAATAAATAGCTAAACAAAATGTAATTCTGACCTTGACACTTGCAGTCGAAAAGGGTTTGTTTCACGTTTGAGACAGAAAAGATTTTATTTGATGACATTAATTACTTACTCTTACACTCCTCTTTTTAATATAGTTTCCTTTGATTGATGTAAAATAATTATAATAATAGCATCCTTTGAAAAAATCCTCAAGACTAAAATGGTGAATGTGAACTAGACTGACAGAGAAAGAATACAACAATAGGCTGGACAATGCATAATTCCTGTGGGTAATATATAGTCCTTTGTCATGCCCATGCCACTTTTTTTTTGCATTGAAGACCTTTCTTTTGTGTTTTACATTCCTCACAAATAATGAATTATCTCTTTTAGTCAGCTCTTGGTACTGAGTTGTTAATGAAAATTCAGTTTCAGAAGTAGAAAATGTTGTAGAGGGAAATATTTGTCTAGTAGAAACCATAGAAGTGTCTTGACAGGCTGAGAGAGTTGAAGCTGTTCAGCCTGGAGAAGAGAAGGTTTTGTGGAGACCTTATAGCGCCTTCCAGTATCTCAAAGGGGCCACAAGAGAGCTGGTGAGGAAGATTTCACAAGGGCATGTAGTGATAGCACAAGGGGGAATAGCTTTAAACTATAAGAATGGGTTCAGATTGGTTATTATTGACTATTCCTTACTGTGAGGGTGGTAAGGTTGCCCAGAGAAGCTGTGGATGCCTTGTCCCTGGAATTGTTCAAGGCCAGATTGGGTGGAGCTCTGAGCAGCATGGTCTGGTGGAAGGTTGGACGGTCTTTTCAGAGCAGGGGAGTTGGAGCTGGATGACCTTTGAGGTTTCTTCCAGTTCAAAACATTCTATGATAAACTTTGTTTCTTTGTGTGTACTGGCTCCAGCTTCCTTGAGAAGTTAATTCTGTTTTAGGGGCTTTGGGGAAAGCAGTTAGAGAGAGTCCAATGGAGGACCATGAGGATGGTGAAGGGCCTTGAGGGGAAGCCATGTGAGGAGCAGCTCAGATCACTTGGTCTGTTCAGCCTGGAGGAGACTGAGGGAGGGCCTCATTGTCTTCAACAGTCTTCACCATCCTCCTGTGGGGGAGAAGAGGGACAGGTGCTTTTCACTCTCATGACCTGTGAGTTGAGGGAGGTTTAGTTTGGGTATCAGGAAAAGGTTTTTCACCCAGAAGATGGTTGGGCACTGGCAGAGGCTTCCTAAGGTTCTCACAGCACCAAGCCTGATAGAGTTCAAGGAACCTTTGGACAATGCTCTCAGGCACACGATGTGACTCTTGGTGGTATCCTGTGCAGGATCAGGAGTTAGACTTGATTATCCTGATGGGTGTCTTCCAACTCAGCATATTCTATGATTCTCTGACATTTAGAAACTAGTATTTAGATTAAAACCAGAACTGCTAAAACCCAGGTAACATCTAAATATATATAGAAATACAAATAATATTGCACTTAGATGGACTCACATTAGTTGCAGATGGTTTCTGCCAGGACGGGTTTCCTCTGAAGAGATTTCAGTTTGCATCTTTGATTTTGAGTGAGAACCTATAAGGCTTTTTCTAAGGAAAGATGGCAATTCTTCCTCAGTAAACCATCACTGCATATGCACTGCAGGTGTAGCAAATGCAGGAATGTGCTGCACAGGTGCAGTGCAGTCAGGTACAAGCTTGAAGTCTCCACAAACTTCAGGCACAGTGTGTGGGAGCCTTTGGTCTCCCTCAGTGTCAGGACATGCTTTCTTGTGTTCAGATGTTCTGTGGCTTTTTTTCCAGTGGTAAATTGAGCATGAACAGACTGCACACCATGAAATGCCCCCTTCACTTTTCCACAAAATGGTGATTATTTAAGTTAATTCAAAGGACCAAGAAAAACCTCAACTTTCTGTCACACCATCCCAGAAAGCCCAGTGGGAGCTCTGCCTGGGACTGGCTGGGACTGTCCCTTCTTAGACCAGGGTTATGAGCTGAGTTTGCAGCAGAAATTCTGGGAGCTGGTATTGAGAGTGTTTGTGTTTTCCTGAGGCACCTTTCATCTGCCAGAAATACAGCTGTTTTGCAGCACAGTGGTTCCTTACTTCCAGCAGTGAGCACATCTGAACTGTACCTTTAAAGCCTTTGCATTAAAACAAGGCCTCCTACTCAGAGCAGCTAATAGTTCAGGTTATAATATGATCAGTCAAACAAAAGATTTTTAAAAGCTTTCCTGTATAATGTGACCTAGGGAAGTGCATTAGCTGAGTAAATATATTGTTGATTTGTTTCTCCATTAGCAATGAGTGATTTCTCTCTAAGTGACCTATAGTACTGCTTTCTGGGAATAAAGCTGTATTGATAAAGAGAATGGAATGTAAAGGAAATATTTTTTTTTTCTTTCGAGAAAGCTTGTACACAAAACCAGGGTACACTGGTTTCTCTGGTTTTATATCCTTTAGATATGACATGGCTTTGTTGATTTTTCTTCCTTTATCTCCAGGTCAAAGGAGTCATGCTGTACATTATAACAGAGGCACTGTTTTCATTTTCTCAGCATCTATACTCAGCTATGCCTTTAAAAAAGACAAATTCATCTTGCGACTGTCTGCTGTTTGACATGTTATATAATTTGATGTATATTTATTTATATCCCTCTATTGCAAGAAATGGCAGTTTTCACCAAAAGAAAACAAGACATTCATTCTCATTTGTTTGGGGATCCAAGATATATCTGAGCAAACAATCTCCCACACTGTTTGCTTCAAGATTGAGAACAGGAAATATAGAATTGGGATGGAGAATATGAAAAAGCATGTGGCACTGTGGCACTGTAAGATAAATCTTTTAGAATCGAGTTTGCCCCATGATAGACAGTGCCTGAAATTTTCATGCATTTATGCTTTTCTGATATGTTAAGAAGTAAGTATATATGCACTGCAAATTGATATTCAGCAGATTTGTTAGTATGCAGATCTTTGCAAGATAATCAAGAGAGTGCTTAGAAAGTATTGCGATAATAAATTTCTTAGAGCAGATGTTCCTTAGCAGATTTTATCTGTGTCATTTCAATGATAAATACTTCTGACTTCTTAACCTTTAACTACAGTTGCACACTTACATTTGATTGTGAGAAATAAAAGAAACTGAAAAGAATTTTATAAAATGAGTGCAATTTATCTGGAGGTCACTGAGTCTATGATAATGAAAAAAATTGCCCCTAAAACTTACCATTAGGAGGAAAAAAAGGTTAGAAACTGTGCAAAACTGTTAGTGAAATGATTGCATCTTACATTTTGAATTATAGAAGTTCTTGCTAAAATTTCTTATAATTTCTTAAGCCAAAGATCTAAATCTAACATTCCTAAGTTATACTGCTCCCTGTACACTCTTTATTGAGTTTTGATTTGTTTCACAGATGGATTTGGTGTGGGATTCTTCTCTAATTTTAACTTTCTAAAATTAAGGTATATATACCAAAATAGTCATCAAGGCTGTCTTCATAATTAGTAGAGAAAACTTAAACTAAAGGAAAACTTTATGTACTTTAGAGACCTGTCTTAGCATGGGATTAGTCGTATCTGGAGTTGCTTAAGTATCCCATTTGCTGTGGGTTAGTGCTGGCACAACCATAGGCATTAATCAGTTTTGGCATTAATCTTAGCTACAGGCTTTGTCCACAGGAAAAAAAATTGTTCCATTTGCTTGGATTCTGAGCTATGGTGAGTTCAAATCCCTTTCTGCCCATGGATGTCCTTGGTGAATAAAGTTAGACCTACCTTGATCTTTGAAGTAATGAGAATTACTTACCAAAATACTATTGGGAAAGCAAGCATTATTGTCCTTGTGCCTTGGCCAAGTGCAAATTGTAACAATATTTATTCCCTTCCTCCCACCTTAAGCTGAAGCTCAGTGGATTAAGTGTTGAGAGTTGCCTAGACACTGTTATTACATATCTGCTAGAAAATTAAACAATGTCAGGGAATATTATTAGCGTTCATGTCAAGTGGTCTGGTCTGGTAATGAACTTAAGGTTAAACTAATTCCCTCTTGAAAAGAGTGGCAATTGGACTGTCCTTGCCTTGTGTTACCCAACCTTTGCTGAGAATTCCTTGGGAGACTGTAGTTGGACCTGGACAGAACCATGCTAGAGATGACTCAAATGGGATGGAAAATGGCATTTTTCATGTCAGGAACATTCTCTGGTGAAGTGGAATAGCCCCATATAGCAACTCAGACCCACAGAGCTGCTCACGCCACCCTGGTGGGATGGGGAAGAGAATTGGAAGAATAAAAGTATGAAAACTCATGAGTTGAGATAAAGACAGTTTAATAGGGAAAGCACAAGCTATACACACAAACAAAGTGAATCAAGGAATCAATTCACCACTTTCCATGGGCAGGCAGATGTTCAGGCATCACCAGGGAAGCAGGGGCCCATCACATTTGACAGTGATTTGGGAAGACAAACACCATCACTCCGAATGTTCTCCCCTTCCTCTTCCTTTGCTCAGTTTTACATACTGAGCATGATGCCACGTGGTGTGGGATATCACTGTGGTCAGGTGAGGTCACCTGTGTCCCCTCCCAGCTCTTGTTCACCCCCACCCTCCTCACTGGTGAGGTGGGTGAAAAGCAGGAAAGACCTCAACTCTGTGTAAGCACTGCTATAACTAAAACATCTCTGTTTTATCAACACTTTCTAACACAAATCCAAGGCACAGCCATATACTAGCTACTGTGAAGAAAATTAACTCTACCCCAACCAAAACCAGCACATCTGGTGGTGTTTTATTCAAGCAGTTGCTTGTGATCATGGAAGACACATAAGTCCTTAAAAAAGAGGGACTTGTTTATGCTTACATTGGCAAGTAGAGCTATGGGAACTTCTTATTTGAAAATAAAATTTTGAGGGGCATCATCTAAATGATGAGATATTGATGAAACTTTGTTCAGTCTTTTCTGTGACAGCAGGAGTCATTAAGTATAGTTTGTAATGCTCCACAGTCTAGGAGCTTTCCCACTATACACTGTGAAAAGTGGAAAAATAAACAGAAAGATGTGCAGTGTTACTTCTTCCACCACTTCAGGATAATGATGCATGAATGATGGAGAAAGAAAAAACAGTAGGAAATCAGGTAGAAAATTTTAGGGTTTTCCAGGCTCCTGCCTCTCTTTAGCTGAGAAAATCCTTGGAGTGAGCAAGAACTGGACAACAGCCATTACACAACGATTGCAGTGATGTTGCTAAAACAATATATAGCTGCCAAGCCATTATTGAACTTTTCTCGTCTGCATTCCACAGACACAGCTGAGCTATACCTTACAGTCTTTGTTCTTTCACAGCAAATGCATATATCAGGAAATGTAGGACTGGGAAATAGGGTTTTCTTGGGGAAAAATAATTTGAAACCATGGTGGCTATTTGTTAACAATGCTGAAAGAAAGGGATACTTGTAATAAAAGGACAGTAAGGCAAGTTCCTATCTGTCCCGTCCTCAGAAGATGTTTTAGACAACCAAGGCTGATAAGAATATAGACATGCCTGAAGTTATTTGGTGTCTCTCACTGGATATTTCAAGGTTTCACTCTCAATGAACCTGAGATGCAGTCAAAACTTGTTTACCATCAGACCCAGAAACAAACCCTGTCAACAGCCTGAGCTGCTTCAAACAAACAGCAGCAGTTTATAGGTTCATAAATATCAGATGCAGTGCTTTGAAAACTGTATTGAGCAGTCCCAAATGCCATGGTGGCAGCTGAGCAAAGATTAAATGAGTAATGGGGAAAATTCCAAGTGCATGTGTTTATGGGGAGAAATCCCTTGGGCAGCAAAACCAGAAGCATAGTTTGTCCATAGCATGTTAAGGAACAATTTAACCCACACCTAGATTTCTTTTTGTTCTGAGAGAATGAGGTGACTCCCTGATAATAAAGCTGCTGAAACAGAGGAGACAGCCAACACATTAGGGTGTAAATAAGTGCTCATCCAAAGAATTAATACATTTTTCTAAGCTTCAGGGCTTATTTTCAGTCTTGTTAATAACACATGCAATATGCTTTTTTTTTTTTGGCTGAGCAGCAGAGCTGAAAATAAGAGCAAATTGTACATCAAGATACAATCCAAGCTAGGATGGGTGCAGGAATGGTTGGTTTGTGTCTTTTCCTGAACAGTGCTTTGGCAGGCTATGCTTCTATAAGTGCTGGTGCTGTCACTGCTGTGTGACCTTCCCTTCTGGTTTGATACATGAGATGGTAGATCAGGGTATCAGAAGTCCAGGAAGAACCTTCCTTCTCTGTCATAACCACACTGATTTATAGTTATTTGGCTACTTCCATATCTAACAGCTTTCACAACATAATTTTTGTATGTAGATATTTTGCAAGCTCTTCTAAGAAAAGTTTAGAATCTGGAGAGGTCTTTTTTTTGGCTGCTCTAAGGTAACTACAGTTTCATGCCATAATTTTCACTGGTTTTATTGGCTGTGGGACATTGTTTGTTTTTAAAGTTAAATTTTGTTTTTTGAATTTCACTTGCACATTAAATTTTATTGCACAGTTTGCCCAGGTTTTGTAGCTATGCCAGAAGTAGAACTAGGGGGTGGACTCAGATCTTGGGTTAACTTTAGAGACAGAGAGTCTTGGGGAGAGTGAGATAGAAGCTGTGTCCTGTTTTGCAGACATTGGAAGTTACTCTCTGAATTCCTTCCCCTGTTAAAGTTCTTCAGCCTGGTGAGATTCATGGGTGTCATAAACTGAAGTATGCTGCACTCAGCATGCTTTCACTGTAGTCTGTGGGGCTATTTGGCATGAATAAAGGCAACTGACTGATTTTGTGTGACTCATAAGCAATTATAGCAGTGAAGGTAAGAGTGGGGCTGTAAATAATCAAAGTAAATGAGAAAGCAAAATGCTCTAGAGTTTTTCTCTCCTAACAACACAGAAGTGAAGGGCAAGGGTAAAGCAGTTTGCACTACTTGTGAAAACTTATTAACTTATTCATTGAGAAGCAAAAGCAAGTGAAAGGGCACCTTCCACATCAGTATTTGAAGCAGGTTGTAAAGGTGTTTTTAATGAGGATGAAACCTAGTTTTCATTTTTCTTGAGAAATCATCAAGCAGGATTGCACAGCTCATCACATAGTGCAAAGAGAGTTCTTCAGGCAGGAGGCAAGCTTGCATGACTCCTTGCAGAGATGCAGACACGAGCCAGGCACAGCTTTGTCACTGTTCTGCATGTCACAGCTTCCATTTAACGAGTTCATCTTAGCAGGAAAAAATGTTTGTCCATCTGAAGCAGGACTGCTATTTTGGGCAGCACTTAAACCCTACCCTGTGTAGTTGTGCTGCAGTCTTGCCTGCCAGCTGTAATGCCATCCTGCCAATGTCTTTTAGTGTGATCCAAGAACACTTTGGCATCCTGCTTGAGCTCTGACCTGATTGTAAACTAGAGATAAAATAATGTGCCCTCTGTGCAGCCAATCATTCATGTTGTTAAAATACGGCTTAAATATTGCTAGGGGCAGTATATATGGCAATGTTGTGATAAAAATCACCTCGTGATAACTACCAGTTCCTGTTCTAGTAGTGGCTGCAAACTTCAGATTTGTTAATCTGTTTGAAAATGTTTGTTTGCATTCCTGTGTGAGTCAGAATAGAGCAAGGGTGAGGTTTGGCTCAGAAACTTGCTTTTTCCTCATGTGTGACCAAGACAGGATGGCAGGAGAAAGGGAGAGGGAGATTGTAAATTAGGAAGATAACTACCAACACATCATACCAAATGGGTAGTTCAGAGGTTCCTAATCTAAGATGCCTCAGTTATGATTGGCCTTTGAATCAGTTGCAGATATCTCAACGTCAACTCTGTTGCTTATAGTTTGTTTTGGATAAAATTTGATATTGCAGCCTCACACTGATCTGTGAAAAATTCGCTATGGTCTGTGAAGAACTCTAATACATGACAAAAGTCTGTTACAGAACTGCACCAAATTTGAAATTCCTGGTCTTCTGTAGACATTTTATTTGCTATTAATAGTGTGTGCTGAAAACCATTGTACAGATCTGTTTCTTTATGGAATACAGTGTCACAAACACATTTAAACTGCAGTCCCAAAATAATCTAATTATGAAGTATTCAGATGTTGTTTTGGTTCACTTTAAAAGTTTAGCACCAAATTTCTAACATTTTTAGAAGTAAAATAATCAGTGTATGTAAAAAGTAAAATTTCTTCTTTTCAAGTGCTCTGTGATAAGTCACCTGCTGTTACTCAGCTACCACAGCACAACTTGCTCATTCCTGTTCTATGTTTTCCTCATTTTTTCCCCAGCCAACATTATGCAACAATCAAGTATCTAATAAATAAGGTGGCTGATTGAGGGTTTATGAGTGAATTTGAGCCTCTGTGGCCTCACCTTCACATCTGAAATGACTTTAAACTTTTCACTGGTAGTGCACACATATCCCAGGAAGACATCTGTTCAACTTGTCATTCACGTAAGCTTCCAGATCCAGTGCCTGTCAGGGCATTTATCATTTCCTGTACACCTTAAGCAAAGATAATGCAATATTGCTAAGGAGTGTTGATCATACAGCAAACATTCCAGCTTGCATTGAATCAGATTAGCCTATACAGTTTCACTAGATTTCAAACTGGTTTTCTTGCATAATGAAAAGAAATTGCTCAATGAATTAATCCAGTGGTGTATCTGTGTATGTCCAAATTAATTTCTGATTTAATTCCACTGACATTGCCAGGCTCACACTATGGCAGAATTTGGCTTTTTCAGTGTAGTCCATCACTATTTTTCACACAAATTAATTTTAATGGAATTGCCATGATGTCTTGCTTTGTCTTCTTGCACTATAGAAATGCACTCAAAGAATAAAATACAGCTTTGCAGGGAGAAACAACTAGGATTTGTATGTGTATGCAGTGTATGCATTTCACTGTTATTGCATGGGAAAAATTTATAATACATGAGTAACTGCAGGATTTCATTCTTTAATTTTACTTTTGGCTTTTTGTATGATACCATGTAAAAAATGTTTAATTCTGTACTCCAGGAAAAACTTAGGTCTACAGTGTTGAGCCAGTCTAGAATGAAAAAAGGAAAGTAATGTCAATATTTATATTTTAATCAATGTTTTGGAGGAGGGGAAAAAATATGAAGAGTTGACAAACTGAGTTCTATTGATTCTCTCCTTTGACAAAACCAGAGTTTTATGCTTTCTCGGAATTAAATGTACAACATGGCTAAAACTGTGACTCCCACTGTGAGCTCTGCAAAGTAACATCTTTTACAGATCATGAAGGTATGGAGAACAGGAAGAAAACTTCCCAGTGCAGAATCTTTGGTTTCCCTCACCGCAGGAGTTAAAGGTGAACTTTATGCTCAGCCTTGCCTTTTTGAATCATTACCCACACTGACAACATTTGATACTCTTAGCAGAAGAGTAAATGGAAGGCCCTAAATATTCTGGCCTGTTTTCTATAATATTTAGGTCAATACTGCAGTCAGATGGACTATGAGGACCTGTTTCATGAACATGGTGCTTTCACACTCATAGGACAGCAACAGCTATCATGTTTCCACCATTTTCATTCACTAGCTGGGTAATAGTCTCTGTCATTAAAACTGTCCATTTCTTACTAAGTCAGCTTTGGAACTTCAGCTCCTCTTCTTCATTCCATGACAATGTAAAGCAGTTTAGCTGCAGCAGCTTGCAAGGCAATCAGGGTCATCTGGCAATCGCTTGGTCCAAAATGTGTCTGTCAGTGCTGCTGACTAAAAAGTGCTGCAAATTACACTATATTAGAGAAATACATGTTTATTTTTGAGACCTTTTTAAGTACAAATTTTATTGGTTGCTTATTTAATTTTTCTTCCATGGAGTTCAGAAAAATTTTGGCAAAAGGCCAAGGTAGGACATGAGCATAGGGAGATGAGATAGCTTAATTTTTTGAATTGAGAAGCATGAGTGTTTTTATGCAGCCATATGTATTCTATCATCCTTCTCATGAAAAGGGTGCAATAATAGAGAATGATTAATCACAGGGAAAACAGCATTCCGTCATCCTTCTCCCAAGAGGTACTTTACAGAGTTTGTGCAATACAGCATTCAAAACCAAACCATCAGTATTTATTTTCTGGTATCTCACCTAACGACAGAATTAATAACCATCACATGAACAAAAAGCAATCTGTTAGCTTTATAAACGACGTAGTTTCAGCTGCTTGTGAAATAATGAAATCTAACACCTAACAGTAACATCAAGTGAATATGACAACCTACATTTTTGAGCAGTGTGTGAGAAGGAAAAAGTAAACTGTAGATTACACGTCAATTGCTATTGTAAAGATGAATCCTGTTTGCTTCATAGTGATGATTCATGAGACCCTAGAGTTGTGTACACCCGAGATGTGTGAGGCTTCTGTACTCCAGTCAATTGAGGCATGAGTATTCTTTAGCTGCCTTCTTCACTCTGCCTTTATGTGTCTGGTCTGTTCTCTACTTGCTCACAAAGGCAGCTCACACTGTATGCCCTTCTGTGGGCTCACATACTGTGCAATATAAGACACAGACTGCATTTGTATCAAATTTGTTTTTCCCTCTCAAAGTAACTACTCACATAGCTACTCTTACTGCAGGTTCTTTTTCTTTGTGCCTGTGTGTGTAATGAGATTCTTACGGACATCTTGTTGGTCTTTCTTACAGTAAGTCTTATGCCTTCCTCTGCTTTTCATGGAGGATATTACAGCGTTCATTCCCATTTCTTCCTCCATTGCAACTCTAAAAATAATCAGCCATGAAAGTAGCTATTGAGCTTTATTGTTACCAGCACAGTGAGATTAATAAGTGGTGAATATGCTGTACTTCAATAAAAGGATGCCTTAAATTGACACATCTCCCAGGACAGTCAGGGAGTTCTGAGAAACCCCAGTGTTTCCTGTTACTCCTTCCATGGGTCTGCATTGATTTTTCCAGTAGTCTGTGCCAAACAGGAACAATTTACCTCAGAGGGAGGTAATAAAATAATCTTTACAAGCAGTTAATAGAGTAAAGCAAGTCAGAAACTGGATTTGTGTTTGTGGAAGAGAGAGGATATGATAGCATAGTATCTTTCAGTGAAATTCTACATTAAAAAAAAATTACTATCATTTGGGACACCTGAAGGATTTAATTTTTGTTTATTCCCTACTTTAATTTCAAGAAGTTTTTATTTATTATTATTTCAATATAGTAAAAATATTTCATTTACATTTCCTTTGCTTATCTCTGACTTGTAATAGAATAGAACACAGCCTAATGTAAATTAAGAATGAAAACAGCATGAAATGTTTTTAACATTGTTAAAATAAAATTGCTTCCCATTTCTGGTGTGCTTTGAGAAAGCTGAGATAGTTTTTTTCGACTTCGTCTTATTAAACATGTAATTGAAAAAAATCCATTCTTATGAAAATGATCAGACTATTACTTTTCTCAGTGAAAATCTCAGGGCTGTGATCCACACTCAAGAGTATCCAAGGAATCTATGTTTGAAATCTATCTTCTAGGTGGCAGGCTATACTGCTTTTTTCTGTCACAATATTAATCTTAAATTAGGTGTACATGCCATCACAATACTTTTTTGCTCTCATTCTTTAAAAAAATGGTCACAGAAAAGATGGCAGGTATGACCCAGGTTTATATCCTCAATTCTCCAGTGACTTTGTGAGTATCTGCTCTGTTTCTTTTTACTGCTTTGTCAAGAAAAGCTGCATCAAAATTCCAACTAAGTGAAGACTTTGTCTTTGCTTTTTCTTTTCCTGTGTTTCTGAAGGTTTAACTCTTCTAAAAATAATTATAGGAGACTTCAAAGTGGAGAATAAGTGAAAAGTGTTGAGGTGAACAATTAATTTTCTAAGAAAATATGAACAGAAAAACATTTGCAGACATTAACTAATAAAAGCAATAAACCTTTGCTCAAGATATGGTTAAATCTAATTTTATTGACAGTGATAGCGGTATTATTACATGAGGGCTATGAGTTCCTGGAGTTGGGTTAATTCCTTTGCTGTCATAAAAGTATATTTAAATGACAGGAGACTGCACTGCCTCTGTTAGTGAATTGTTAGTGTATTTTGAATGTGAGTGGCATTGGAAAGAAGCAAGAAAGTCAGTCAGCTGAAGAACTCTCACTGTGAAGAGGAAAGAGAGCATTAATCAATTTTCTGATTTTTATTTTTAAATCCAGTAGAAAATACTTTCTGAATGCCGTGCCTAGACAGCAGTGTGTCAAGCCTCCCAAAAGAAAAATATGTGTGGCATCTTATCCACATCTGATGCCTTATTAAGGCCGTTGCATGTTCAGTCAGCATGGGAGACCATGAAAAGACATAATTTGCTAGATTTCCTTCATGGACACTTGAAGCTGGTTTTTGGGGGGTTTTTTGTGGGTTTTTTTAAAAGCAACTGAGTTTACGTGTCCTCTCTTGAATGGATGTATTAGCTTTGTTACTAAGTTGCAATAGTCGACCCAATTGCAGCTGGACTTAAAGGTATGGCTGAGAAATCATATTGCTCTTGTGATTTATAACAAGACATGTGCAATTGCAGTGCACTCAATACCTTGCCTTTTCATGTAAATCGAAAATTTTGCAAATTTTTTCAGGAATGAAGGAATTAAGAGACAAGATGTGTATGAAAGCTCTCATATGAACATTCCATTACTACTCACATGGTTTTTTCATCTGGACACAAAACCCTTCTATAGCACAAAGGCTCTGCAGGACAATATAATTGTAGAAATGATTGAGCAAAATAGTTATACCCCTCCTAATCTATTTCAAACACCTGATTACAGAAAATAGCCTGTATAAAGTGATCCATGGTCACAATGCCAAATGTTCAACTAAAAATCAGAGCTTCAGCTGGTATGTGTAGACGTGACTACATTTAATCTACTGAATATGTATAACTTTATTTCAGTAGAGGCTGCTCCAAGTATCTATAAGCACACTCGATACTGAAGAAGAGGCAGAAAATTGCTATTAGTTTTTCTTCCATAAGGCATTTTCTGATAATATTGCAGTATCTAAGACCTGTGAAGCCACCCACTGTTAAGTTTTTCATAATGACCTTTACCATGCTATTCTCACTGTGTCTCACAAGTGTTTGGGACAGGTTGTAAACATTTTTTACACTTGTGAGTATTATCATATCATAAAAGTAATAAGGTGTTAAAGGAGCCAGTTCAACAAGAATTTCCATAGAGCTGGTGTTCCTTCTCAGCTGAAAGGTGTATTCCATCCAAATACTTCTGAGGAAAAAGAAATTATGTTGAAGTCAAATTTTTCCACAACTAGTTCATACCCCGCTGAGTTAGGTGGCTGTGATTCATAGGTTGCTGATGGCGTATGACAGGAAATTCTATTACAGTGCTCAGTAGTAGGATAAATGCAAATAATGATGATGATAGAATTCGTGGATGGCTTTTTATCAAAGAACATTTGCAAATGTTGCGTCAGACCTTAAGATGAATTGGCTGCATATGGACAAGCCATAGGAAAGGGGAGGAGACACAGGAGGCTGGCACTGTGCCACAAAAGAGTCTTCAGCTGTTTGAACTTCTAGCCCTCATTTCCAAAGTCTCCATCCACCACTGTGACAGCTGAAGGGAGACTTCCTGTATCTTCAGGCCTGAAGCACAACAGGCTGATTGCACAACGAGGTCTGCTTTTAGCATTAGCTCAAAAGATGGATGGACAATGAGATTTTAAATGCTTGTAAAATATTTTATTACCTCAATACCTTTGTTAAAAGAAAGGCATATATATATATGTGTATTAGCAATTGTGCACATGCCCTGCTGTGAAGTCACGCATGGGCTTTTTGGTTTTATTCTAAGTTAATGAATAATTATTGTAGAGAACTGAAACCTCTTACAGGAATCCATTCAGAGTTAGTTCTTTCAAACAGAATTCACAGAAATCTTTTAGAAGTAACAATAGCAATTTGAAGACAATAATAGGCATAACAGAAAGTTGATAGCAGAAACAAAATCTTGATTGAGGACTGTCATCTTGCAAATAAACTGATGAAATCAGAATAAGCAATACTGAGCTTATCAAGCAGTAGGTTCTAAAACAACACCAGATATTTTACTGTTAAAATTTACACATATTTCGCCCATGCAAAGAAAACTTGATTGATGTAAAATTAAGTATTTCCATGGAAATCCATTTAAATGTCACCATGGATATCAGATCAATGTCTCAATGTTCAGGAGAAGATATAGGCTGCAAAGGGTCTTCTTCTTACCCTGCCATGGATGACACTAAACTATCTTCAGTCTAATATGTCTTTCTATAAATGTCTCCTCTTTGCCCATCACTTTGACCTCCAATACTTGGCCTGAGGCTCTGAAGAGGAGTTTTTTGAGGGAGCGTTATCTGAGAAGTGTGCTTGAGTGATATATTCCTGCATTTCAAATTTCAAAATTATATATATATATGTCCCAACTGCCAGTAGAGTTTGCCACTGCTTTAAATCTTAGTTCTAGTTGAGCTCAGGAAGTGTTAGCTGATGTGGAACTGACGTTCCTGACAGAAAGAACAACAGAGCTGTGGGAAGGCTCATTCTGGGCTGCTGCCAGAAACAATATAGTGACATTTCTGCTGCACTCTGTACAGATTAATTAGCTCTGTCTAGAAGCAAGAGTCACACTGTGCTAACATGGCTACCTTTGCTCTGCAGCTTAAACTAACTCATTTAGACCTGATGTAGGTACCTTTAGATAAAGTGTGGTTTCTTTATCTTTGGACTGCATCAAGGTAAAATGACTCATTCCACAGTACTAATTATTTCTGGCAAGTTATGGTCAGTGTTAATAAGTGACACATAGCAGATGCTTTGTGATGGTGTCATCTTGCTCTTACTTGTATCCACCTGTTCAGAGGAAAACAGCTGACCTGTAAAGTCATTTCCCAGCTCTGCTGAAGCACATATGGACATTGCTACTCATTTCTCAACTCCAATAGTGGTGTAACTCTTTCAGTCTCAGGAGTTGCAAAGAGCAGGATAACTGCTAAGTCACTAATGCAAACAAAATCACTCTGGTCAGGGCCTGCTCTCTTCTCCCTGAAGACCTGCATTCTTGTGTATATACTTGTCAATTTGCACAGTAAATGGTGAGTATTTACTCACTTTGTTGTTTCTTGAATTGTCTTCTTTCTATTACCAGGAGGACTATCACAGCCTTTTAAATATTTGGCTTCAGAACTAAGCTGATTTTAGACAAAATCACTGTGGAATCCAGAGTTTCTCTGTGGTGTTCACATGATGAGTTTTATAAAGTATTTTTTTGTATTGCTGTACATATACCAAGCCTGTACATATAATCCTGATATAAGCACCAAATTTGTGATGCTGTGCAAGAAAAAGCCATTAATATCGCTAAAGGAGAGAGAGAGCACATCACTTGGCAAGTCTCAGTTAAGCATGAACTCTGATGGTACAATGGTAATTGCTAATTAGATGTTATGAAGTAAATGCCTAAGGGAAGCTGCCCTCACCAAACAAGTAAGTCAAGAGGCCAATCCTTGTTGGCAGGGAAGTTCTAAGTATTAGTACTCATGTGAAACAGCCGTAGGGAAATGAATCATGCACTGAAGGTTGCTTGAAAATGTCCTGTCACTGGGTGCACTAGTCTGAGTTTTTGTGCAGCACAGCGAGCAAATTTCATTTCAAGTTACTGGAGTAAGAGGAAATTTTTGGATAATCATCACTATATAATGACCTAGATGACAATGGGTCGGTTAAAAATAAGAAATGCCTTTTTGGATTTAAGGGAAATGAGAGTGGCCTTCCTCTGGGAATCAGGGAAAAAATTGAATGTGAGGAAGAGAATGTCCAATTTTAGCCCTGATTATCCTCTCCTCTTGCAGCCTTGCACAGTCAGTGACACGTTTTCAAGGGGATGTGAAGTGCGATCATTCAGAATTTTTAAGGTTATCACTCATGCCCTGACTTCCCTGGTGTGTGACCCCCTCCCCCCCCCAGGACAACAAAACAGAGACTCCAGTTCTGACCTTTCTGGCTTTAGATTTCTTTTAATGTCCCTATTTTAGGAGAGATGATGGAGAAGCCAGTGGCAAACTGACCAGAATTTCACAGCTGACAAGTGTTGCATGATGGAGAACTAGATTCATGGTGTTTCCATAACACTATTTTCAGAGATTATTTGAAATATTTGCAAGGAAAACCGCCTATGAATTGGAAAGTATAAATGACAGTTCCCAAGATATTTTATGTTCTCTCTGTCTCAATGAATGATACTGGAAGATACCATTTTCCCAGACAAATTACATTAGAAATAGGCTGAGAGAAGTGTCTGGGCAGTAGGAATATGTGAAGTCACAAGGAGTTATGATTTTTCTTCTCATGACCTCACAACTCTGTACATCCAGGAGACTGAGCCAGCAAGTCCCTGGGCTCCCTGGTGGTTCCTATTATCCTGACAGTCAAAAGTCAGTCCCTGGGCTGCAGGCTGATGAAAGAGGTGAATTTTCTTCTATAAGTTATATAATTGGGATTGCTGATTGATTGTATTAGAACATTTCATTGCAGCAAGTTTTATATAGAAATACCTGCAGTTAGCATAGTTATCCAGAGCAGCAGATTTCATTTGTCACTTCCTTGCATTCTGTTCACAGGAATGGACATCCCACTGAAATGTGTCTATGGTCTTAAGTGCATTAAGATAAAAATTCTTCTGGATATTGAAATAATACAGATTTTTTTTTCTTCTATCACTTGCTGAAAGTTTTTTTGGGTTTTTTTTTTTTTCCCACAAACTGAGGCTTGAGGGGGCTGCTGTTACTCTATCTTTTGTGAAGTCTCCAGTAGAGCTGATATCACATAGTCTGGTAAACTAGAGAATATTTACCAAAAATAGAAACTGGAGGTGGAAAAAGTATTGCCTTTGAAGATTTTGGTGTGTTTTACCTCTTGCATTACTTCTGTAGGGTTGAGAGGTCCCCACCATACTGGGAAAATTGAAGAGTTTTCAAATAACCACAGAACAAAATAATAATAAAAAATGGAGGATTAAGCTGCTTCAAAATGATTTTCATCACTGACCCTGAAGAATATGAGCCAAAGCTTTTAAAATGCTCCCCTAATTAAAAAAATTATGTTAAAAAATACTGTTAAAATCTGCACACTATAAATGTATACCTTTCCTTCTGAGCTACGTCCTCAGCTTTCACAGTAGCATAAATAATTCCCCTTTTTGTTTTTTATGACTGTGTTTCTGTTTTCTGGTTTTCAAAGGGTGTTCCCTACCCAGTCTTTGTTATTTATGGAGATTGATCATGTTTATTTTTTGTTCTTAGCTTAATGACACCAGCAGAGTTAACCTGTGAACCCGGGCTGTTTTGGCTGGACAATAATTTGGCTGAAATTGTCATTAAGGTTTCAGAGTGGATGCAGGACAGTGAATTGGCACCGCTCTGCTGTTGCTGCTGAAAGCTGAGGGAGGGTCCCTGCTCTGCCATCTGTCACTCTTGGGAGAAAGCTGCCACTGAGGAATAGCAATGGGTGTCCCATAGTTCACATTTCTCCCTCCTTTAGCTTTCCCTATGGAAATGTTGATTTTACCCAATTGCAATCCCTTACATTTCCATTTCTAGGGTTGTGCCATGCCTTCTTCCAGACATATCTAAATCTTTTGTCCAGGCATACTTTAAACAGGATAATTCCATTTTATCTTTTACTTCCTATGTGCCTATCAAGTGCAGCTGTTCTCTAATGAGGTTTGAAATTATATACATGGGAACTGTGTCCTTTAAGGGATGAATTTAAAATTCACAGTTATCTCAGGAAAACTTCGAGCTCAGCAAGGGTCACATCTGACACCTTCCAGAACCTGCCACATCCCTGCCTGACTGTGAGGCTGTGATGTGATTTATTTGATTAACCTAACCGAGAGAGAAAACCATTGAGAGAAAAGATTTTTCTTATATTGTGAACAGGCTGAATTGAACCTAAAATATCCAAAAATTATTTGAGAAATTAGAACAATCTCAGCCATGCTAATGTCTGTGCATGGCTTTAAAAGGGCCTGGTTTTCACCCAATGTCTGCCAAAGACCTTTTAAACAAACATTGCATTTGTCCCATCCAGTGCTGGGACAAGCGTGCCTGTCCCATACAGATCCTGGGAAAGACACACTGTGATAATTCATCTGATTTCCTACAGAAAAAACAATTTTCCCTGAATCCATATGGTTAGCAAAATACATTGTTAGCAGAATTACTTATACTGTGTCTGTGATAACACATGCTACAAGTTGTCATTTGTAGTCATCACTGTTTCAACTGACTGTCTGCTCCTGGCTCATCTGTTGAGAGAGGGTAAGGAAAAAAATTCCATACTCTTGTGCTTTAACCTCAAAAGGACAGGGTGGTATCATCAAGCAATTACTCGAGTTCAAATTTTTTTCAACAATTTTTTAAATTTAAAACTAACTAATGTATGAGTGTGAAAAATATCCATGAAGAATTATAAAACAGCAAAATAATTGAAAACCAATATCTTTTCAAGGCATGTGGAGAGGTGACATTTATCTACAAATTCATAAATTCCAAAATTAGTACTACATGTTGAATCATTAATAACTAATAAGAGTTTTGTCCTGAATAGATATTTTGATGTATTGCCTTAAGAAAAGGAAGGTTATAAGTGAAAGAAATGGTTATTCAGTGCTAGCATCTGCTCTCCTTTTACACACCCCTTCCTTTTTGTGGAACAGTTCCTGTCTCTGGCTGCTCCATCACAGTCCATCAGAAGGCATTCTCATTTGAAAGAGCTATGACATTGTTCATTCTCTGAAAGAGCTAGACAGTGTTTGCCTGCCCCAGCAGATGGAGGCATCACCACCTGAGGACAAATACTAAAATTGTGTCCCTTTCTTTTTCTGGTCATGGATAACAGAGGTAATGGGGGCTGCAGGATGTGGCATGGGGACTATGTGTATTGGGTATCCTCTCATAGACAAGTCAGTCTTTAAACTACACAGGTGCATCTATTCATATAATAGACATAAATTAGGCCATTTTCCCTAAATAAAATTATAGGAAGAGATTAAGCACTATATAATAAACATACGTAAAAATATTTCTTTTCAGTGCTGTTTACTAGTTTGCAGATAATTCCAAATCCAATTCATATCTTAGCTCTTTTATATCCTGCAGTGTAAACATATTTATCAAAATAAATGCATTTATGCTGCAAGGCCATGTTTATAGCAGTGTATAACTTTGCTAAATTTAATGTGTTTGGGCACACATTTGTCACGTTGAATGTCTGACTTGGGAAATGATTTTTTTAATGGTTTGGCCGTTTCTAAAAATGAAGCTAAGGAAAAATATTGTTGTTTCTTCTTTGCATCTGACAAAAAGGTCTCTGGACTTTCTTCAGAAGTTTGAATGCTGTCAATCATTTTAAATATTCAGGATATTTGTTATGGTAATAGACAGATGTGTTTACAATTTTTGAAAAAATCATCTTGGTTTTGCTAGTTTCCAAGATTCTAAAGAATTTGGTTTCTAACATGCCAAGAAGAGTACAGGACAACAAGAGCACAGTGGGCTGTTTTGTATACTCCCCTTGGATTGAGCACACTTAAGGCTCATATAACTCCTGCATGGTGACTGGATAGGATGTGTGGCATCCCTAGAAAAAAGCAGATTTTTTTAAAATTTTGTTACATCTCAAAAACAGTTTTAAAATACTGTGAAAACAACACAGTCTGTAGAGGAAAGTAATAATTGTCATTCAGTGCATCTAGGATCAGCAGTACTCAGCTACCCAATGATGAACACCAAAAGAGAAGGGCAGAGTTTGACCATTGCTGTGCAAACAAGTACAGCCCATGTGAGGAAGCCCCAGCATTCCTGTGCTTTTGGTGTGAAGCAGATCTTTTAGAAGATCAGTCTTTGATCATGTCACTCCACACTGTCTCTTAAAATGTGTGAATAAGGTAGCAAAATGCTCAAATTGCCTTTTGTTGCATTGCTTAACTGGACAGCCTTACTTTTACAGCCCTACAGCAGTGATTTTTTTTTTTAACCATTGTTTCTTCCTGAGTGTAATGTAAATAGCACAATGTTACATTTTTTTTTGATACATTGAAATATTACATGCCACCATTTTTAGTTTGCATGAGTTATCATTTCTCAGGAAAATCAAAGAATAAATGTTGGGGGTTTTTTTCTGATAACACATTTATGTGTGTCTCCTTTATATTTAGGTCTTTATCAGTTTTTCAAATTGCATTTTCTCAGTAATTCTGGAGGCTGTTATGACAGAGAAAAAAAGTCATTTTGTTACATAAGAAGAAAGAAACTTTTTCAGAGATAAGAATGGATAAATCTTCGGGTTATTTATGTTGATAAACACTGCACAAGTACTTTGCAGCTAAAAGTTGAAATAAAACCTCTGAAAATTGGATGATGGTGGGTGGGAAGACACCTCTGCACAGCTCTGCAAGTGCTTATATTACTGTAAATGAAAGCAATTATGGTGTTTCAGAACTTGGTGAGAAGACTGAAATTTTATGATTTGATCCCTAGAGTGCCAAATGTTGACTTGTCTCCACAGGCACTCCAAACTCTTCCACTGATTTTAGTGGGGTTGCTCCATATGGAAAAAGGCACTGACTGCAGCCTGGATGGCACACTCAGGGCACGGCAGGCTCCTTGTCTTTGTAGGAAAATGTGCAAAAAGACCCATATCTTTGAGGCCAAGCATTGAATGAAATGCTTGGCAGCATTGAATGAAAATCTTTCAGTCTTCTTCCATAGTCCTGTGATCATCTCATTTTTTTTGTATCCATAGACTGAAGCAGAAAATGGAGTAGCTTCTTGTGCCTGAATCAGATGCTGCCTCTGCCTCTCACACTTGCTGTAGGAAATTCAATATATAGAAATGCTATGGGTCTGCATACTTTATAATTTTACATACTTTTTTTTCCCAGTAACAGAGGTAAGAAAAAACCACATCTGCCAGAAGAACAACCCAAAATCTATCATAAGACTTTTCAAATGCAGGCTTTGTGGAGCCTTCATAATACAGCCTTTGTAATACAGATCTGTATGCAGATAAGTAATATACCACATGACATACAATTGATCTATGCTAACTGCTACAGAAAAGTAGGCATATTTTAAGGTGTAGGATTAGTACAGCATCCAGTCCAAACCATAATAAATGAAAAGTAGAACTGCAATAATGCCATAGCAGTGCCTCAGGGACTCATTGGCATGGATGGACTTGGATGTAAATTACTCCAACAGTTAATTTACAGAGCACTGTAAATAGGATGATTAAGTACAGGCCATGCTTTTGAAATTAGTATGCAGATAAAATCATTGTGACAGTGTATTTGAGAAGCTATAAATGCATTTTTTAGGAGGAAAAAAACCCCATGACCCATACTTCTCTGAATTGAAGTTGCTTGGTTTCAGATTTCTGTTTAATCAGTTAAAGATGAAAGTTAAAAGTCACGAAGTTACAACTGCAACTGGTCTGCATCTTTGTCTTCTGTCTCCCTCTGACCATAGTGGTCATCTTTATAAACAAGTGTTATTATCTTTGTAGGAAAGATTGTTGTGAGCCTGTGAGCCTCTGGATGAGTTATCTGAGAGTCACTAATTTGAGACTTGAACTGTTCCACGTTATAATTCACTGGAACAAGACAAAATTAATCACCTACCAGTATTGTTTGTTCTTTTCTCTGTTCCACCAGAGTAAAAAAATGCAAGCAGGAAATGTAACAAATACATATGCTGCACTTTTAATAATATTGAAAAGAAAGTTCACACTCATAGTTCTTCTTATGATGCATTGTTCTGATGGGTTCAGATTTGCACATCAGCAAAATTTGTACAGAATAAATTCTCTTTCTTCTATTAATTTCATTGAAGGGGGAGAGTTATAATACACGTTTCCCTGATGTTTTTTCCTGAATCTGAGCTAAACGTGGATAATCCCAAATCTATTGTTCTCTGTGAATAAAGTCAGGTAAATAAGTAATAATTGTGGCTTTAATCATGCTTAAAGAATTCAGGTGAAGAGGGAAGTTATGCCTTAGGAAAAAGTAGAGAAATTTCCAAAGCACTTTACTGGCAAGGTGGATGAGTGATTGGAGAAATAAATATTAATAGCCACTTTTGGAAAGGATTGAGAATCACTTTTCAGGGTCAAAATCTGCTGAAACTTTTGTTGTTAGATCATCAGATTACTGGAGTCATGCCAGTACTTCAGGAATGTGGCCAGCTCAAAATCACATGGCAATCAGATGTTGGCACTTGGCACAAGGAAATGGCTGTCCTGGGCAGGCAGTGCTGGCAGTTATACTGGAAAGATGCAAATGGGCCTTTCAACCACGTGGAGGGCTGCAGATATAAAATGTAACACACTTCCTCTTACAGAAAGTCTTACAAAGAGAAGGGATCCACTGTTCTAGGTGCTGTGTGAAGGCAGAGCTGAAAGTAAAATGAGGCTCTCAGTAAAATGAGGCTGAACAGACTGAGCAGGTAATGATGCAGAGCTGGCCTTAGGGTGGCTGTATTCTCTTCTCTTGCTGGTAGTAAATTTAGGATTTGTGTTAATCAGGGTAAAAGGTACTGAGGAAAGTACAAATTCTGGTTCCTCTTAGTTTAGTGCAAATCTGCAATAACTTGGTCCCTGTTTAAAGCGTTTGGCTCAGGAGTGTTTCTGAAGGGCTGGTTAGAGCATGCACATACCTTCTGATCTCATTCCAGCCACAAGCAGGGATGTGTGGTGGATCTGTTTCCCTAGAAAGGAAATCTGTATGTATATGCCAGAAAGGACCATGTTTCACTCCCAGTCAGTTCCTAATCTGGGGATAAGGATCTCACAGGATTTTGGAACACATAGTGATGCCTAGCATCACCAAGGACTCTATTTCTATAAGTGTCTATCAGGACAATGTGAAGTCAACAGTTTGCTGAGATCCTTCTGAGGATTTAAATAGCAAGATTGGCTTGATTGCAAGAGTTCTTGTGAAATTTCCTCTCTGTAAAACCATTTCACTATTCTTTGACTTCACCACCTTAGGTTCAGCCTCTATACTATGGATTTTACAGAAAAATCTGCTATATCACAGAGTTGAAATAGAGGGTTAAACCCCCCCCAAAAATCTCACATGATCCTCATCTTGGTTTTACTTGGTTTTTCCTCATCTGGTCCAAGTAAATGAAGAGTTCTCTGAATGTGGGCTGTTTTACAAGAGCTAAAATTTTGGATTTAAGCAGCTTTTTATAATGACAAACTTAGACTGCTTTCTTACAATAATTTTTTTGTCCTCCCTCAGATACCAGCTTTTGACATAACTGCATTTTCTTAGATTTTTCATTTTTGTCTATTGCATTTTTACTTGTCATGGTTCACTGCACTGTCATACCTCCCACACTGTGTTAAACTGATGAATTAGATTGTATTTCACCTTCTTGCTCTTTTCCTTTTAAGTGGTCTCTGCTAATGCTTTCTGGTCATGGCTGTTGCCTTTGAGACACCCACTTCTGCTGTATATTTTGATTTTGGCTTAGTTTGCAGTTCCTTCACTGGACACTCTTGCTTTTCAAGTAGGGCAAGCATGACACCTACAACAGGTTACAACAATGTCCTGACTTTGGTTTTCTGCCTGCTTTGGTTGTGAGTTGGCTTTGTAACAGCAGACATGGATCACATCACCCACTGTCACTGGAAGCTATGCAGTACTTGTGTTTTTAGCTCTTGTACCTAGAAATTGATCAAGGAGAGTTAAACAGGTTTCTCTCCATAACTCTGATCTGAATTTGTAATTGTTTTTATCTAAAACTCTAATGTTTTAGATAAAACTTTAATCTTAATTAAACTTAGACTAAATTATTCTATCTTTTGTGGGCTTGCTGTTTCATTAGCTCAGCTGCTATTTACCCAGTATGTTACCCAGCTTCTGCTTCAGGTTAAGTGCTTTCCCTAGGTTGGCTTCTGTCTGCAAGGCTGAAATGTCCTTGAACCTTTGAATTTATCTTGTATTCCTGACCTCACTGGCTGTGTTTGGGGATTTTTGTTCTTCCTCTTTCATATATTCATACAAAACTTCAGTATATCATTTCTGCTGACCTCATCAGCTCATGCTATTATGGCATGTTAAACATTTTCAAGTTTCTAGATTTTATAATATTTCCCAAACTATTAAATCAACTGTGTCTAAGTATTTGCATCTTAGTATTTTTACATCTCTAGGAGACATAGTTTGACCAATGCTAAGGTATTTTACTACCAATAAAGTTATTTTTTTATCTTAATATTTACAGTAAAACTTTAAATAGCAATGCAAACAGTTGGGTCCTATTATTTCATTTTCATAGATTCCATGTAAAAATATCTGTAACTAGAGATCTCTCTTTATATTTTACTTTTTTATCAAAAAAAATTTCTACAATAATATCAGTCCAAACTTAAATTGAAGACCCAGTAATTGTTTCCAGTGGAGGTCTCCATCTCTGGCCATCCACATTTCTGTTGCTTTCATCTAAAAATACTCACTACTTTGGAGTCAGTATCCCCTTCCTGGAAACATACATTTCTACATGAATATGCATAAATATTGATATAAACACTGGTCTAAGAACATTTGTACAGAAGCATACATTTGTATTTGAATAAAAGCAAAAGCAAAGGGTGCTTGAGAAGAAGAGTTGTTATATTTATTCTTTTAATCGATTTTATGCATTTATGCACTCATGTTTGTTTCATTTTGATAAATCTGAAAGTAGTCTAAGAATTAAATGTGTCCAGTCAGTCACTGTTCCTATGGTTCAGCTTGCTATTTCTGTCACCTTTTGAAGTTGGCCTTTGTAATAGCATCATACTTACTGGTTGTCTTTTTTCTCCTTTCAAAAAGAGAAAAAAAATAATTCACTCTGGTTTGTCGAAAGCTTGGAAGCACTGATTGAAACTTCTTACAAAGTGCTTCACAACTTGGTATGGGGAGGAATTACAAAATAGCTTTGGATGTTTTTCTGCATTGTTGCATTTTATCTGAAAGGAACTGTCTTGGTGTTTTGTGCAATCTTTGAGGGAGCAAAAATTATTGACTTGAATTGAGCTTTCAGCCATATGAAATAATATATCTGGTGAAGAACTAAAATGATCTTCCATAGTCTAGCAGATGGCTATAACTGCACTACACTTGCAGCAAAAGGATATCTTAATTCATTATTTTGTGTTTTAACATATTTTGTCAAGTACAGCTCTCGTTTTTGAAAAAAATATATAGGTGCCTTTTTTTAGTAGATGCTCCACTGAGGTAAGGGGAGAAACCTCTGAATGAAAGGTCAAAGAGCAGAGAAATTTAAAATGAGTCTGTTTAGACACAGATGCTTAGCTGGCCAGTTCTAAGCATTGGTGCATTGTTTGTGCTATCACTGCCCAGTTGAGCAATAGGGATGGTGACTTTTGTGCCTCCTTCTGGGATGTCCAGTCCGTGTGAGTGTGTGACTTCAGTTCATTGTCTGCCTTTGGTGCTAAAAATATCTACCTTTTAGGTGCTGAAGTGTTCTGTTGGATCTCCTCTAATACTTGTTTTAACTGAAGATTCTTTAGGTTGGTGTTGTTCAAGGTGAAAATCTGGTCAGTTCCTTATTGATTTGTTGCTGCCATAACTGTAGGAACTATCAGTGATTTTTGAGCATTCGCTGAAAGAGTCAGGAATGAACAAAGTTACCTAAGTGCTGGGGTCAAAAAAAGAAAAGAGGGAAGATGGTATGGAACAGGAGAGGAGAAAGTTTGCAGGGAGAAACTTTAAAGCATTAAGGTTACGTTTGTCATTCAATGGAAGGGTTGTATAATATTCGATTTAGGTTAAGAAAGATCTTTCTTTGTTTGCCTCAGGTGAAAAAAAACCAAGAACACCCTAGAATACAAAATACATTCCTTTTTTTTATATAACATGAAGTGGTTTAGAAACAGGAAATCCATTAAATCAGTTGTGTTTTGAATTCTACAACGAATGGAAAAAAAATACACAGCACCATAAGACAAAGGAATGGAAAGTGAATGTTTGATAAGCTGCTAAAGAAAAGCCACAATTTTTTAACTCTCTGCCCACATTATCTATAAGCTTTCAGATGCTTCACAACTTTTCTTTTCTAATATTTTTTAGGAAATTACCTAGCAGAACTGAGAGGACTGTTATATTGGAAAGGCTTTTTTAACATTTACAAGAAAAAGGAGGTGTTAGTTAATGCAAAAGCAACACCTATTTGAGGCATTTAAAAATAGTATGAAAAAAATCAGTTTATACCCACTCTATCAATTAGTTAATTTAATTTAATTTAAAAAATGTCTAGTGATTTTTTTCCAATGTAATTAGAGATGCTGCATAATCATTGTATTATTGTGATTACTCCAAATTTAAAAAAAAAAAAGGAAAAACAAATACCATTGCTTGGAAAATATCTTGATTTAGTTTCCTTGCTTTTCACAGGTTTTGAGATTTTCCCAGGAGTGCTGTGTTTGAGAGTATAAAAGCCTTTTCAAGTTGTTCTGGAACGGTGAAAACGCTGAATCCCTTAGCCCTGGAGTGATGTTCACTCGTATCTCCACTCCAGGTGATGATGAGATGGGACCTGCACAAGCCCTTCTGCAAACTTTTTGTTTTGTGCTTCTGTGGAAGGAAAGTCAGGTGTCTGCTTCATGTGTATCCTCCAACAGGTGCCTGACCTGAAGTATGAAAAGAGCAGGAGTCTGGGGAAGGTGGTTCTCCATACAGATACCCTTTCTTGTAGAGCACCAAAGAATTCCACTGTGCCCCACAGAACTGACAGCCCATCAGCTTTTAGATAATGCTTGTATATAAGGAAACTCCAACAATTAGGTGTAAAAGTTGAGACCTCTTCATGTTATATGATGTGTTTACATCAAATATAGGTTTTTTTGTTAGTATGAATTGTATTTTGTGTCATTATTAACAGTCTTCCTCAGCAACTGGTTAATTATTATTCACCTTGAAAGTGTGCCTTTATTTTCAAAAACCTACATATAAATGTGTATTTGTAGATGAAAACCACAATCAAAACATTCTTTGCTGATACCTTATCAGCATTTTAATGATGGTTTATTATTTTCTTAGCCAGAAATAATAATGTTAACATCCTGAAAATGAAATTGCTTTTGCCAGTAGCTCAGGAAATGAAGGGAAAAGAGCTTTGTTGTCTGTATGTTCTCATGGGCTGGAAAGATCCTATTGTGATATGCTATGATAAAAATCTGGAACATATTTGGCACAATTTTAGAGAACTACAGTCAGAAAGCAGATAACTGTGGAACTGAATAGAAGTAAACAGAAGTAAAACAAATCAGCTGTATTTGAGAGAGTGATTTTTTACTGCTGCTAGATTAACTTGTGAAAGAAGTGTGTTCCCTATTATGTTTGACACTTGGTTCAGCTGGAGAACAAGTGATGTGAACCAGGGTTCAATGAGCAATGAACTTGAGTTACACAATTGCATCTGCTTTTCCTGTGCAGGCAGAGATGGCTAAAATTTTCTGATCACATCTGTTCATACACACACTAACACAAACACACCCACACTTCTCCTTCTATCTCTGTGTGTATATAAAGTTATTTTCCCACTTCAGAACCTTTCCCTATTTTTTAAAGTATTTATGTAAGTTTTAGAATATTTATATTATATTTTTTCTATTCCCTAAAATAGCAAATGCCTCAAAAAAAATATTTCTGGCTAGGACATATCAGAAGTTTCATGTGAGTCTATTCTGTCTGCAATATGTCTTGGAGAATTAGGTACATTTTTCTTGTCTGACATTCTAGATATCCTTTTTTTCTTTTTTTTTTTTTTCCTGAAGCAGAATTTACATGCAAAAATCAGTATTTTGATCAAAGTTGTTTTGAGCTTCTTCACTTGTGACTAGCAGCTGATCAAATATTGCTGCCAAGTCAGACAATAGAGCACTGATTTTCTCATTCTCCTACTGTTTTGCTGGATCTGAAAGCATCTTGGGAATACTCTGGCCTTTGTTCAGAAGTTTGTAACCTGGTAGCAGAGGCTAAATAGATTTGGATGGCCTCTGAGTGCACAGAGCTCTGAACATAGGACTGTAACTTTTCCAGCAGTAAGAAATCATGCACAGTAAGAGACCCAACTCTCACGCCTTCAGCTTTGTGTTGGCTCTGTCTGGCAGTGAGTGCTTTTGGGGCATTTTAGCCCTTCTCAGAACAGCTCTGGGTGGCTGTGGCATCCTGGGTGTGAAGAGACTGTGTGGGCTGCAGACAGCTTTAGTTGCCTACACTTTCATCACTCTTGAGGTGGTGACAACTTTTGTTGAAGTCAATAGTAAAGCTGTAGGTCTGTAAAAGTTTTCAGATCAAGTCTAGCTCATTTCTGTGTCTCTTGTATTCAATACCTTAATTCCACCCAAGGGGAAAAGTAACAAAAATCTATTTTAGACCTCCCCTGACACCTGCTTGAAGTCTGGTAATTCCATTGGTGTTACAGCCAGAGTTACTGGCTGCAGGTAGCAAGGTGAAGGTGTTACAGCCATAGTCAGTCATGGCTCTGAGATGCTTTGCAAAAACCAAATCTGCATTTGCAATTGTGGCTTTCAAGGCTTGTTTGCTGAACAACTTTCCATGCTGAGTATTACATCCTGAAGAGGTTTTGTCTTGCTTTAGAAATAAATTCTTCTCCAGTAAAGGGGCTTGCATAAACTAAAGAGGCAGCAGCAACTCTGCTGCTTCAACTATTGGAAACATTAAATTTTGAAGATTTAAGAGACTGGGAAATATACAGTCACACTCCTGTGTTATAAAGCCCTGGGGTTGTGGTTACAAATAGACACCTGCTGTCATCTTGGAACAACAGTTGCTGTCAGGCCATCATTCTGTAATCTATCTCATCCTCCTCAGTTTTTCAGTTCCACCTTCCTCAAGTACCATAATAGCAGAAGTTCTCAGCCCCTGTGCAGGGTTCTCTCCTCTACTGCATTGCACAGAAGGGGCTGGTTTTAATTTCCCTGCTTTCTTCCTTTCCTCATGTTCTCAGGTCATGTCAAGCTGCCCCCTCCCAGATTGCAATCCACCTCTGGTGCCAGTTTCCTTTATACTTTTTACTTGTTATATTTTCAAGCATGAACCTATTCTAGAACAACCCTCCCCTCTTCTTGAACACTGACGAAAATGCCTCCTTATCATCTCTCAGATCACTCTTTCAGCACTCTGTGTTCATCAAGGAAAACTGTGATGCTTAAAAGCTTGTGAGCAATTGGCTAAGCATGGGCTGCTTATCAATTTAACCACCATTATCTCAATGCTTCCTGGGACCTGGTCATCCAGCCCCATCTTATCTGCTTTATTTGCTTATGTCAGCCCCTATGGACAGGATACACTATTCTGTTTTTGTACAGGGTGAAAAAGAGCTCAGAAGAAATGTCGCAGAACTGGCCCTACACTAGATTATGATTATTTAAGAAATAAATACAGGAATGACCTTACTTATTCTGGCCCAGATTTTATGCCAGTCTGTGAATGCTGGGCCAGGAGATTGAGTGGCTGGGTTTTATTTTTTTAGAGACATGGGGCATAAAAATATGCTGGTGAAGTTGATCAAGTAGTGGGTTTGATGGAAAGTGTGAATATCCTTCCTGCACTTGGGTGCAGGATAAACCTGTGACTCTATACTTCAGTATAATTTACAGCCTTCTGGCAGGTCTTCCATTATATACTTGATGATGTAATATTTTCTTCCCCTGTGGCATGTACACAAAGGAATGAAATATTTGTGATCCTCATTTTAACACCATTACTATATATTTACATTGTAATAGCAAACTTTTGAGATTTCCAACTTAGATTTACATCCTGAACATTACAAAAACCTCCTCCTCCAGTAAGATTAACATATAGTAAAATCAAGATTACAAAGGGTTATGGAGTGGTCTGCTAATGCTCAGACCCCTTGAAAAATGCAAAGCATGAGGAATTACTGATTCTGAGCCTCTGAAACTCCTGGCTGATGCTGTAATCACTACCTTGCCTCTTTGACTACCATCCAGAGAGATTTGGTCTAATACTTGATATTTCCTTCCAATTTTTCTATTCCAAAGTGTTCTGTTTGCAAAGTGAAAGCAGATAATTTTAAATGCGTATCACTGATGTTGAACATATTGCATATGTGAAATACATTTCCATGAGTAGTATGATCAGTTACTTTGTAGTCAGATATAGTTGTGGATGAACATATTGATTAAAGAATTAAACAAAAGACCTCTGTAATTCAACAGGTGATATTGTTGCTGTCTAAACAGGTGACACAGTTTATTTTCTGAAGCTCCTGGCAAACATGGATGTCTGTTATCACAGGCCAGGGTGTGTGTCCCTCTGTGCTGTCCTGTCTGGCAGGAGAGGTGGCACAGCCAGCACCAGCTGCATCCCTGCCCTTTTCCTGGAGGGAGCTGCTCCCACAGCACCATTGATGAGTGGAGCTGGGAAGCAGCTCCTGAACCACCACCCTTTGCACCCAGCAGTGCATGCAAGGCAGTTCAGCTGTTCCTGATACCCTGTTCAGCTTTTCTCCTGAAGAACATGCACAGCTGGGTACCCCCAGCCCTAATCCAGCTGTGCTTCCTTGCTCCACTGTGCCAGCTCTGCAGTGAGGAATGTTCCTCTGCTTCCTTTAAAAGTCTGCATTCAGATTTAGACAGCAAATTCAACAAATCCCTGAAACATGTTACCCAGTTGGAAAAATAGGATAGCCCTTGGTTTAGGTTTGTTTTGTTTTGTGGGGTTTTTTTTCCCTGTCCGAATCAGGACATAATACATTATTTTAGATTATTAAAGATTCCTAGATGTAGTTCTGTGGAGGTCTGGCATAACATCTTTGATCTCAAGATATGCTTGAGTTTATAATCAGTCTGTCCTGAAATCACATGGCTTTCACATGCTCTTAAAATTTATATTAAAAAATCTTTTGAAAACACCAGTTATGCTCCATGGAACACTATTCACAGAAAAGAAAATCATTTATCTCTTTGTAAATAAGTGTTGCCAGTAAAGATAATTTACAAGCATGAAAGCTAAAATGAGATGTGGTTGGTCAGCTAAGTGTTCAGATGGGTGATGGAAAGAGTAAGAGATCTGCCAGCTGAAGCCAGCAAAGGATCATGTATTAACTGCTATTTCTTAAAATAAATACCAATGTGATTTTAATAGAACCATTAGAAATAGGAGTGGAATTTAACATCATTAATATTACCTGGTATTTCATAAACTGATAGGGTGTAGCCTAGAAGAAAGCAGGTATTGCAACTGACATTTTCAGTACAACTTCAAGACGTAAAGAATATTGAAATCCTTAACATTTTAAATTTATCACTTTAAGTGTCTTTGAAAATTATGGTCTAAGACCACTTCTTTTTGATTATAATTTAATGTAGGTGACTTTTTTTCTTCCCACAGAACAGTTAGTAGATAACAAAGGTGGCTTGTGTAGTCATTTGTATGAAATGCAATGAGTGCACTGCAGATCTATCATCACCATGACATTAATTAAGGCCTGAAGACTTTGGCCTGTCACTGAATTCCTCCCTCTCATGAATTTACAGAATAAAGCACCCTAGAACTCTGACCTAAAATGCAGGAATACTTGGATTATTTTCTGTGGGTTTTTTTTCTATTTTATTCTTTTAATTTACAAAATCATTTTCAGAATATCATATACATTTAAAATTAATTACCACTGACAATTTATATATAATGTGGTCTGAATGTGTGAACCTGGTTGCAGTGTGTTTTCTTAACTGTGTTCAGAATACATGTACAGACAGTCTGAGTAAATGCATATACAAATAAATTTGCAAATAAACAGTTTTTATGAGATCCAACACTCCTGTGAGCAGGACTCAGGACTGCACTCAGTGGCTGCACTCAAATCTATCCAAGTTTGCTGCTTGTAATCATAAACAAGGAAAAAATAACTCAGGAGGCAGGTTGGATTGGATTTTTTTTGCCTTAAATTTCATGTATGAAAGCAGGAGAGTTGTTCATATGGGAAATACTTGTGTGGCAGATGATGCACCAAACCTCTGGTATTGCTAGAGAGAACACAGTAGGCAGAGCTCAAGACCAGAGGTTTTGAGGAGAATGTCTTTATATTCAGCTACAGATCTGGAACACTCTTTTTCTGGGACCACTAAGAAATTGTGCATCTGTACACTCAACTGCTCCTGAATTGGTCTGAATATAGGACCAAAATCTTGGCAGCAGTACTTGTAGAGCTCAAAATATCACAAAGTGATTAATGGGTGAGGATATAACATGGACATGTTAGTGTATATTAAAGGTAATTTTTCATTTTTGTTGGATTGATTTTCTTGTAAGTCCTTCAAAATATTTTAAAATTAATTACCAGCATCTCTTTTCACATGGTAAAATTCTGCTTTTCTATTTGCTAGAAATTTAAATAGATAGTGATTTGTTGTTAGGACTAAATGTTGTAAAGTCTTGTTTTAATTAAAAATATTTATTCTCTCCTGTGTAAATATCTTCACAGATTTACCAGTCTACTAGATTTAGCTTAATATGGCCAAGGAGGGCTATGTCACTGACGGAAGGACTCTTGCTTTAGAGTTTATTCCAATTTAATTAAATCAATAAGAAATGATCCTTTAAAAAACAAATCTGACCAAGAAAAATTATACAGAAAAATAGCTGAGAACAGCTGCTTTTTCAAGTAAATTTCCACATAATTCAGAAGTGGAAATTTAATGTTATGAATGAATACACTATTCTCCATTCCACAATCCAAATGCAAAATCAGTGATTTATGTTGGGAAAAGAATGCAGATTAACTTGGATGAGAACCACAGGCCAGATTCATTTACAATTTTGGTGGTAGGAAGGCAGAGGTTTTTTTTCTTCCATGGTGCTTGAAGCATAAATCAAAATGACAATGCTCCTAAGGAAAATTAGGTTCTTGGAATTCAGGGGACCTGCTTCATGTGAGATGGAAACAAAATTCAGAGTTAAGAATGTTTTTTCAGAAGGATATAGGTCTAAGCATTTTTACTGCAGTTTCCCAGGATGATTACTACTTTTGTCACAAATTCTAATCAATTTTATTTCACAATCTAGTTTAACTTCTGATTACTAGCATGTTTTATCTCCTGCCTACAAAGTTTTCCCACTCCTGTTCAGACAAAATCTTCTTCAAAGCAAAACCAGATATCCTAGGGGATATCTCACTATAATTTTGGTGTTATTTTCCACCAGATCAGTACTCTCTGGGTTCACTAGTATGTTTGTCTTGTGTCTGTAATTTTAAGATTTCAAAGATTGATATTTTTACTTATTTCCTTTTGTTCTGTTCTTGCAGTCTTCTCTTCTGATCATTATCCATCAAAGGGTACCAGTTCATCCTGATTTAAATTAATGAATTTGCACAAGAATTTTTGCTCTCCATCTGTCTTAGCATATAAGTGGCTTAGCCTCAGTTTTTGATTTTAGTTTTCTTTAGCAGTCTAAAGTCTTAGGTGCAACTTCATGTATGACTAAAATTGCTTAATACATTTAACCAAAAATTTGCTATTTGTATTCACAACTTTACCTGATTATCTTTTTATTTGTCTTAGCATAACAGGCCAAAGAATCCCATTCTATTAACAAAGCAAAGTAATGTCAGAGTAATGTAAAAGATAATAAATGACTTTATCTCATTATACATCATTTCAGGCTCACTGTTCTTGTAATTTCCCTATTAGAGATCACCAAAAAACTGTATGGAATTAAAAAAAAAATACTGGGTGATTGAGCTAAGATTTTTTCACTAAAACTTAAACTAGGAAAAAAACACCTTACTTTTCTGCTATAATGTATGAGACACAGAAATACTTGCATTATGTACAAAGTTTTCTAAAAGCAAAAATGCCTCTTTTAAGTTTTTTCAATTTGCTATTAAAAAATCTGGGAATTCTAGAAACACTCCCTTCCCTCTCCTCACAACAAGAAGTTTTCTTAAGAATTAAGCAAATTTCATTGTGCAATCTCTATTTCAGTAGCTGAGGCTGCCTGTTTTCCCCTTATTCATTATAGGACTATTCCTTTAGGGAAGCATTCAGTGTATGTATGGATGCCAGATTCTGCCCATTTTGGTTGAAAGTTCAGATAAAAAACTCATTTCCATCCCTCAACTCCACCCCTCATTCCCTGCCATTTTTTTGCTTCTGGATGGTGAAATTTCAGTGATATAGTCTTTATCGTAGAAAATGCTCATTCTATCCCCCCAATATTACTTTAAAATGTAAATCCATTTACTCACCTTATTTGAAGAGAAATGAAGGGAAAAGCCTCTTTTCTACAGAGAATACTATTCCTTTCTGCCTTGTGATTTCATTTTTAAGAAGAAATCAAAGACTAAGGTGTTAGGGAAACTAATCCCAAGTGTACTGGAGATATAGACAGAACTTAACTTTTGACTGAGCAAAAGGGGTTTCTCTCTCCCAGCTTCATGCTCTACCCCACTGGACAAACTGGTGCTCTGACTTTGGTCAAAATGCTGGTCTCCTGTCTCAGTCATGTGTGCATGAGATTTAGTATTCAAAGAAAAAATAAAGTGGCTGTGGTTTCCAAATCAATTGTAAGACAGCTTTCTTTTTCTTTTTTTTTCTTTCTTTCTTTTTTTTTTTCCCAACTCTTTTCTCCCAAAGCAGTACAACTGTGCTTATTCTACAGCCCTTTTAAGACTGGAGATTTATGCAGCCCCTCTTGGAAACACTCCTCCATGGCAAAGCTGTGACACTGCTGCTCTTGCTCTGTGTAAAGGGCAGTTCCCATGTTCGTGGTCTTGGGGTGGGGGATCTGCACTTTGCTCCTCCTTCTTCCAGTTTTGCTGTGGGGCTGAGGAAGGTTTTTCAGGTGGTCAATGCCTACCATGTGGTGAGTCTCACCCTGTCCCCCTCTGTACTTGATGTTCTCAGGGAGAAAGGTGAGGTAGAAGGAGAAGCTTTCCTCCCCTGTTCGCTGGTAGTACAAGAAGTGTTCTACCAAGTGGGAGAGGGTTTGTAAATGAGCAGGAGAGCTCTTTCCCTGAATAAGGAACCCTACATTAGTCCTTAACTGAATCTTTACCTGAGGACTTCAAGGATTTTTTTCTATAACTTTCAGGAATTTATAGTGGAAGGAATGTTAAATTGGTTTTCTTTACATTTACATGGAATGCTCAGATGTGAGTTTATTTTGATTTCCACTCTGTTTTGATTATATTTACTGCGTACTTTGCCCAACTTCTTAACCTCATTTGGGAAATCTCTGCAGCATTTTTAATGTTAACCTAAGATGTCTTACAGTGCTTTAAAATACAAAAGTATGTTGTTAAAATATATATATTTGAAAATGAATTCTTATGAAATCATGGTAGGTTGTCATAACTGCATTTTTACATTGCAACAGCAACAAATCCATACTGTGGCTGTAATGAATGTAGAAATATTTATTTTCTGTTCCTACTGAGAAATGCACACTTAAGTATCCTTTTTTAATGACTGTTCTCTCCCTCATTGATCTCTGTGCAATAACTGTATCAGTGAGATCAAGTAATGCTACATCTCAGGAACATGGAAGTTTCTAAACCCTTTATCAAGTTTTTCTTGAACAAAACTGCACATAATGAAAAAGGAATGTCAGCAGAATGCAGACAGAGTTCTACAAATGCCGAGGGCCATTCTGGTCTGTGTCAGGGGATGAATTTGTTCTCTGGAGATATTTAGCCATGTTCTTCTCATTTTCTCTTTTCTTCCTCATGTCGGTTTTCTTCCCTCAATTTCTGTGCACAGTTCCTAAATTTATTGTTCCCAGCTCTCAAAGCTTTGCTGGTGTGCAATGTGCTGACATGGGCTAATGCAGGGTAGGGTTAGTGCCATCTCCAGAGGGATGGCCATCCCCAGTGACTCTGTCTTCATTACAGTCTTTGATCCCTGTGGAGCTGCTTTAAGTTACTAACAGCTAGTCATGAAAAATGGTGCTGCTTTGTTTCCATGCTTACATGCCTGAAATTGCATCTTCTGAAAGTCAGACAGTGTTGTCTTGAAATATATTCCCAATTTGTTTCTGAGTGTGTTGAGCTTTTAAGTCAGAAATGTGAAGCATTAGAGAACAATAATACAGCTACTAAAAAAGTGCATCACCAACTGATTTGTAATTGTGGCTCTTATTTCTGAAGAGTTTTTAAAGAGAAATTGCAGAGCCAAAGTCATAGCTTGCTGAAGAACAGTGGATATAATCATTATTTTGTTCAAGCTGTTGACCTGAGTTAGGAACTTGATAGGTTGTGCCTCAGGTTGCACTTATGCAGAACAGCCATCACCCAAGGGGTGGCACTCAAAAATTTATAAATGTGCAATATAATTACAAAATTCTATAATTTCCTTGTGTTTGTTCTCTCCTGCATCTACATCTTCCTCCTTTTTTGCCTTTGTTTTTTTCTTTAGTCATGTGTGGTATAGACTGTCATGGTCCTTTAACAAAGAAAATTGTTATAGCCATGACCTGATGATCTGAAACTTTTCTTTAGTTGCATGTCCTTTCTCATTCTTTTTCACTCTCTGAATTCAACACAGCAGTATTCTCTATTTACAGATATCATCTCTAGCTTGTTGCTGTTAGTTCTCTTCACTTCTTACATTACTCCAGCAGGTCTGGAGACATTGCCAGTTTCCTTTGCCTTTCCTTCCTGGGATAAGCATCTAAACACAACATTTCCTGGCTATTTCTCACCATTACTATGAAATAAGATTAGATTCCTGGTTTTATCTTGGCAGCTAGCTTTAAATATCTGAGCCATTGTGTATAACTGAAAGTGAAGGCATCAAGCTGTGTTCTCTTGGCTAGTAAAATACTTCACCAGCAGCTGGTTTATATATATGTCTTAAAGTGGCTTGCTATCACTGGTGAAGTGACCTTTCATCTGAAATTACAGAGCCAAATCCTCACTGAGCAGCCATCATGTAATGACAACAAACAACATCTGTTTGTTGCAGTTGAGGATACAGCCATTAAAAAAAAAAACAACAAAACAATTCATAGAGTTTTAAAAAATAAACTGTTACAGTCAAGGTAGATCAATGCAAGTTCATGGAAGTGACATAATATGAAATGCTACATTACTTAAATTGAGTGAAAACAAATAATCTTCTTCTGATCCATACTCTTAACATATATTAAAACAAAATCAGATTCTTTCTTCTTTGAAAATAAATTAATGCAAGAAATGAGATTAGAGCAAAAATAGGAAAAAACAGGATGAGAACACCCTAAGTCTAATTCAGTAATTCTTTACATGTTGTGCAATTGTAGACGCCCATATGTATATATGGAAATAAAATCTTTTCACATCAAGATGAAAAAGCCTTTTGCATCAATCTTGCCTCCATAAGTGACAGTGAAATGAAGAGAACAATGGCAGTGCCTTCAGGAATTCTGACGGCTTGTCAGGATGGCTCTGCAAAGGCAAGTCAGCACGGCAGGTCTCAGGCCAGATTTGACTTTATTGCTAACTAGCCTGAAAAGGGTAAAATAGATTAAGAGAATAATAGAATCTCCTTTATTTACTGAAAGGAAGATAGTAGCTGTATGCTTTCAAAGCCATGTTTCAAGCTCAAGGTGCAAGTGAAGTGCAGCAATAGGCTGTGAAGTCCCTTACCCATTGCTCAGGGTACAGCAGGTAGGAGTGCCTTTCCAAGGAGCCAGGTGTACAAGTGGATAGGATGCACTGCCCTAGCTTGGGAGGACAGGATTGCTCTCCCTAGCTGAGAGAAGAACAATGAGAGCAGCTAGGAGAGTCAGAGAGGTTCACAAGTGAGGTCCAGGGACACATCCCTGCTTCCCCCAAAGCCTTGTGACTGAGGAGTATGCGAGTCTCAGGGTAAGAGGCTCTTGAATAAGATAAAGCACCCAGCTGATGCCAGCGTGTCTCTGCTGAGGGGTCTTCAGGGCTGGGAGAAGCAGCTATGAAACAAACATATCCTTGTTTCATAGGCATGTGGATAGCTGAGGTTGTGGCACCAGAGAGGATCACACAGAATTTTGCATTGGGGTGCAAAGGCAGCAGACCTCAGAAGGTTTTAGTTTATTTTGATTAGTTTGGTTCAAGGAGCAGAGAAAGAACTGCTGATCTTGGTTCATGTTTCTACCACTGACCTGTGGAAGTACAGGAGAACCATTTTTCTCTAGTCATGTGTGGTATAGACTGCCATGGTCCTTTAACAAAGAAAATTGTTATAGCCATGACCAGCTTTTATGGCAAATGTAAGGATACTGGCCTCTGTGACCTCCTTGCTTTGAAATACAGCCAATTCCACTGTAAGGCATACCGGGTGGGAAGGTCTAGAGCCTCAGGGCAGCGTTGATTCAAAGTTTAGAACAGAGGGGTTTGCTTGTATTAAGAACTGATAAATATTAGGGTAATTTAGTATACTAGAAACATAGGCTTTACTTTAACCTAAGCTAGTGGCACTGGAGATAAAATAACCCTAGAGGATTGTCTGCACCAGAAGCAAGAGAAAGCTGACAGGCATTCAGGGGCGTTTGGTTCAGTCCTATGCAAAGAGGGTGTGGTTAATGTCCAATGCACCTCCAGAAAGGTCAGGAGGGAGGTAAATAGAGAGCTGTGATGAAAGGACAGTGGTAATCAGTCTGCTTAGAATGCCAGTTCAGTAACATTTGCAACGCAGAGCAAGACAAAAAATTACAGATGCTTCTGCAGCAATAGTAGAAATCTAAAAATGATAGAAAAAATAGAATGGTTGACACCAGCAGCAAACCTGGTGGAAAAGACACCACAGAGACTGTTGAAGGGAGGTAAACAAGATTATTATGGTGCTAGGACATCAATCTCATAAAAAGTAAAGCGGGGATAAGAGAATGTGAGAGAGGCACAATACAGGCGGTATAATGCTAAATTCAAATATAATATTGTGGGAAGTTCAAGTATAATATTATGGGAAAAGAAGAGAACTGAGGAATCTGTTGGTGAAATCCAGCACTTTGATAGTAAAAATATAGCATTTTCTTCAGCAAAACTGGGGAAGCTGCAGTTAAGATAGATAGTAGTATAGTACTAAATAATGGTAGATTTTAACTGTCTAGATATAGTTCAGTGCCTCATAAGGACATGATGAAAAATGTTTTACAATGCAATATAAAGTTCCTTCCTACATTAGCCTGTTTCAGAACCAGAGGAAAAAAAGGAACCCAGACATTACAGTAAGGGCACAGGATCTCACTCAAGAGTTACTGGTGGGTGAGCCACTCTGTAACTGTGATCACAGTATAGTTGAAGTTAATTTTGTATCACGAGAGAAAAAGAAAAATCCTGCAGACAGATATCCAGTTTCAAGAAGGAACACTAAATAAAAAAAGAGACATTAAAAAAATAAAACAAAATAAACAGTTCAACCAGCCAACAAAAATGTCCTGTAAGGAATAGTTCTACTAGCAGGAGCCTGGAGTACGTATTGCAAGCCCAGTTAAACCGTGCACTGCAGTTCCAGGAGAAAATGAAGTAATCAAATGCAATCTCTTCAAGGCTCAGGGGAAAAGCTATCTTAGAGAATTATGGGAAATGGAAGAAGTTATTATCTTAGGGAAAAAAATGGCAGTTAAAAAATGGGAGTTGTGCACAAAGGAGAAGAAAGAAAAGTCCGTAATACATGACACATAAAAAAGATTAAGAGGAATAAGAGAATTTGATGAGTATCGTAAAAAAATTGTAGTCTGTTGTACCAGAGAAGTGGTGTTTAAGCAATCCCATTTTTAAAGAGAGATGTGGATAGGCAAGTCCTGGGGCCTACAGTCTGGTGAACCTGCTCTCCCCCCATAACGATGCCACTGAGTCTGTGATGAGTAAAAAGTCTCTGAGTATACTAAGAAGGTGATTTTTTGAGAGGGTTCAAGTAAGGGTTATTCCTGCTTCACTGGTGGAGTTTTCATCATTCTGGTTTACCAAGTGTGTCAGTAAATGTGTGGACAAAGGAGCCAAAGTGGTCTGAACGCATTTACTTTATAAAACCTTTTGACAGTTTTTTCAACCAAAGATTCCTGAGAGAATAAAACTTCTTTAAAGTTGAGTAAAAAGTCCTTTTGTGGATTGAAAGATGCTTAGATAGGAAACTGGAAGGGTTTAATAGTCACTTTTGAAGAGGTCAAGAGTTGGTAGAGGGGTCAAAAGTGAATCTGTATTCAGACTAGTTTGGGTTCAAGATCTTCATCAGAAAGATGATGGAATCTTGAACCATCTGGAAAAGGGAGTGAATTGTGAAATTTCCAATTTCACAGATGATAGTAAGTTATTTTGGGAAATCAAGTACCATGCTGCTGGTCAGGATCTTCAATAGAACCACAGCAAGTAAACAGGAAAAAACTTAACAGATTAGCTTGAGAGTAGATAATTTTAAGGTAGGAAAAAATAATCCAAATCATGTTTACATGATGCTGTGCTCAGAAATGAGAGGTACATTTAGTGGAGTGATTTAATTTATTGTCACCAGTTGAATGAAATTATCTGTATGAAAAGAAGTGGCATCATCAGGAACAGTACTGAGAAAAAACAAAACAGTATTGTAGCAAAAAAAAGTATTCTTTTACTATTTGAAACATGGATATGCCCATATCTTGAGTACTGTGTGCATGTGTGGTTTCTGCATCTCAAAAAAGTCACTGGAGTTTGAGAAAGTGCAGAGAAGAGCAACTAAAATGAGTAAGGAGGTAAAGCCATTGCATTAGAAGGAGACACTAAGGAGTCTGTGACTCTTCAGTTTCGAGAGAAGACAACAGAGTTTGACAAAGGCTTGCAATATCTACAAGATGATGAATAAGGTATATGTGAACTGTTATTCACCAACCCCACTCTACCAGCTGAATGAGCAGTAAGTGAAGTCAACAGAAGGTAAGTTTAAACCAGACAATTAATAGGAATTTTTTACACAGTGGATACAGGGCTTCTTCAAAGTTTGGAACAAGAGGTTAGGAGGAAAATAATATCAGCAGAATCATAAAGAATCATAGGGAAAGTTGTGGAAATCCAGTGTGGGAGAAACAGATACCAAACAGAATAGTCAAGGACATGCTATCTAAATCTCACACAGAGATTTTGGATGCTCTATGTCACCAAAAGAAAGGGACTACTGCTACTCACAATTAGTCTCCAAAATAGAAGCTTCTATTGCTTCTGTTAGAAATAGTTACTGTTCTTAATTGGCTAGTGTTCTGTGCCAGTATGGCATTTCTTTCTTGTAAATGTACCACAATTTGATATGAAGTTTCTTTCAAAAAATATTCTTGATCTTTAAATTTTTTCTTTCCCTTATTTTCAATAACTGATTCAAACTTCACTAACAGAACCTGAACCAAGAATAGAGATCTATTTCCACATAATAAATAATATATCAAATAAGAGCTGAAATTTTGAGGAAGGAAGGAAGGAAGGAAGGAAGGAAGGAAGGAAGGAAGGAAGGAAGGAAGGAAGGAAGGAAGGAAGGAAGGAAGGAAGGAAGGAAGGAAGGAAGGAAGGAAGGAAGGAAGGAAGGAAGGAAGGAAGGAAGGAAGGATCTTCCTACCTACTTTGGAAGATTTAGTCAAGTTTTGCTCTTATTTGATCGTGCTGTAAATATTGTGCTGTTTGACGCAGTATTTTCAATAGGATCATTAGTAAAATGGTACCAAGACTGCCTCTACTTAATAGCTGTCCTCACTTCCTGCTAACAGGTTTCCATCCAGCTTCTGCACATTATGACAGCCTGTGTCTTTGTGTTTGGCCAGCATAGGTAGGTATTGTCATTTCCTCATTCAGTTGCCAGATTAATAATAGAAAAATCAAAAAATGCAAGTAAACTCTCCACTAGCAAGTCCAAGTATACTTTGAGATAGGCTTAAAAATTATTTCAAAACTAATGAGCCAGTTTAAAAAGTTGTGAGATTTTTAGTGGAAGGAAATATGATTGTTCTTATGTTTTTATATTGGGGGTGTTGAATACAGTCAAGTTAGGTCTTTACACTTTTCCACAATCCTTGCAGCATTGGACATTTCATTTTTAAGGAAAATGAAGCCTCTCATTGGTCCAGGAAGTGGGGCTATGAAGATGTCAAAACTCTAGGGATGTGGTAGCAAAGGTAGCTTCTACATGCACCCCAAAGGAGTAAAAAGTGTCCCATGAGGACTGGCTTCCAGCCAGCCAGTGAGCAGCTTTGAGTTTTTAAATATGATTTTAGCTCTGTTAATAACCTATCTGTAGACCTGCAGGACAGCAGAAGGAACAGGGGCTGCTCAGCCTGGATTTCTAGTTAGCCCTTTTCAGAGGATAACATGCTAATACTTCATGCTTTAATGCAAACCTGCACAGACTCCTCACAGCCTGTGCATAATCACATATGCAAACCTTTAAGCTCTCAACTGCATTTTTTTTTCCTTATATGCTCACATATGCTCAGTTCCCATGTTTTATACTGCTTCTGTGCACAGTTTTTTTACATCTTATTAGTGATTTTGAATTATCTATAGGCAAAAAAAGCAGGAAACATATTTTGAAATAGGGCAGACAGGTATGACCTTCACCAGCACAGGTACAATTACCATCTCTCACAAATATATTAGCAAATGAAATGTTGCAACTTTCTTTTCACCTCACTGATTTCACAGGGATGCCAATGAAGTAACTCATGACTTAATGGAAAACAATTATGACTTTTACTTATTCTTCTACTGGCACCAAACCCCAGAATAGGATTTAAACAAAGAAAGCCTTATTTCTTACAGCAACCCCATTCCACTCCTCCAGACATGTTTATACATGCATAAAATCTCTAAAATCTCCCTAGGGAATTATTTACAACCGTTCTTGCGTTTAATCACACAATCTGCAGATTAAAGGGAAGAATGTTGTCCGGAAATGTACCTTATTATTCCATGGTGACTGAGCACCATTTCTGTGAAGCCTGAAGTTCCCAGGACAAATTAAAATGAATAGTGTTTGCTCCTATCAGTGGAAGACAAATCAGTATCTAGTGTTTGTGAAAAATGCTTTCAGAAATCATTGGAAGAAATTAAATTGCTTAATATCTGCATAAATTTTCATTCAAATGATAAAAATAAAAATTTCAAGGTGTGTTTTTCTTTATTTTCTGATGCCTGGGCATTAAAGGGCTGTCACCACTGTGAAACACCCAAAGTGTGAGGAGAATTACAGTTTTTGTCTTCACACCCTGTAAGGGAGAAGTTGGAATTACACTTGATTTTTGATATAAATATCCTTAAAATACTGATTGCAAAATATTGTCACTTGGTAGGTACAATCTACAGACTGGACTAACATATTCTGAGTCTTAAAAGTCCTGTTGAAGTCACAGATATTTACATATGCTCAAGAATTCAACTTCATGCTTTTGATATATACACTTTTCTTTCAGTGCTGATTGTTGTGAATAGCTGATAAACTCTTTTATTTTGTATAACATTACCTCAGTGTTACATTTTCCTCAATCACATTTTCAAAATGAATTATATTTTTCAGAAGTACTGTCTTGAGAGAATATATAAATTAGGGGAAAAAAAAAGGAAGGATATAATCACATTTAAGCATGACTCAGAGAACTTGTAAATAAAATTAGAGACATTAATAGATAAAAAATAATTTATTATATTTTTCAATTACTATCACACAAGATGGCTTCCATTCTGGGCTACATTCCTGGAAATCTCCTAACTGAAATACCACAAAAGTGAATGCAAAATGAAGTATATGTACATAAAGAAATCACATTTGTCTTTAGGGAAACCCAAGATGTGTGTGCAAAATGGGTATTATTGCCCAGCCCAGTCTTTGACAGAGGAGGAGACAAAACAGAGATGGACTTGAGGATGGAAGAACTCAATCAAGATAAGAGTTCTGGCATAATGCAAGCATCAGTGACAGAGTCAAGAAGGAGGATAGCGTTCAAAATCAGGTTGGGTGGAGCTTTGAACAACGTATTCTAGTGGAAGATGTTCCTGCTCACAGTTGGGGGTTTGGAACTGTAGGTATTTATAGGTCCCTTTCAACCCAAACCATTCTGTACTATTCTGTGATATTCCAAGTCGCATGCCACGACTACCCATTTAAAAATGGTGAGGGCACAAGAGAAGCAGAAGTCACAGCAGTCACAGCAGTCAGCATGAGAAAAAATGACTGGAGAAATAGTGTAAAATGTCACAGAAAATCACATATGAAAATATTCCTGTTAGAAAGTTTTCATCATAAGCCAGTAAGATTGCGTTACACGAGCATCAGTCATACTATGACCAAATACTGTGGGCAGTATAACCTGTTGCTGATTTTATGAGAAAAGAAATCAAATAGATCTGAAAAATAGTGACAGATTCTGAAATTAACTTTCTAACTAAGGATCATAAGTTTATCCTAAATATTACAATACCTGCACTGGTCACATGCATATTTTGATAATTCAATGAGGACTAAAGTTTAAACGTACATTTGTAAGAACAATCACACCCTTTCACAATACCAGCTAGGCAAATATTTTATTTCATGTTTATCTTTTTTCTCTTGTTTAGACAGAATGATGTGTAGTAATCACAGAATCCATTAGGTTGGAAAAGACCTCTGAGATCATCGAGTCCAACCTGTAACTGAGCATGACCTCGTCAATCAGACCATGGCACTGAGTGCCAGGTCCAGTCTTTCCTTGAAAACCTCCAGGGATGGTGACTCCACCACTGCCCTGGGCAGCCCATTTCAATATCTAATCACCTAAGCCTCCCCTGGTACAGCTTAACTCAATGTCCTATTGTCCTGCCACTGGTTGCCTGGGAGAACAGGCCGAGTCCCCCTGGCTACAATCTTCTTACAGGAAGTTTTAGAGACAGCAGTAAGATCACCCCTGAGTCTCCTCTTCTCATCTTCTTAATCACCTCCTATTATCACATGTATAGAAAAACAAAATTCCACTTCTAATGTTTCCTGAAAAAATTACAACTCAAAAGAAGTAATCAGAGCCAGAAGCCAGGAATTTGTAATGACATTCACAAAAAGGATCATACTGGTCTTTCTGCTCCCTCTAGAAGTTTTTCTGAATATGTAAATGATTGTCCTCTTAAATCTGTGGATGCAGGAGTTATGCCCATGGAGTTACACGTCGCTAAGTGAGCAGAGGCACAAGCCCAGCTGACTCTATGAATAGCTAGATTTACATTTACATGAAATAAAAATCTCCAGTCCATAGAGAAACTGCAGCATCTCAGCACTCATTGTCATAGCAGATTAACATAATCAAAAGATCATAGTACTTTGGTTGAAAACTCTTCTGAAAAATCTAACAGTTAGTGTCCCAGTACTAGGAGCTGCAAGTTGAAAACTTGAAAATCTGGCCCCTGTTTTGATACATTGATGAGAGCAAGAGTTTTGGAAAAATCTGGCCTGTGCTGTCATTCTGAATACTAAAAATACAGCTTCATACATGCAACTCACATCACTTCTGTATTTAACTGTACCCAACACAGCAATGCCACCATATGGTGTAGTCCTCTTAGCTATATCAGTATTTAATTGACAGCACCAATGGGAGCCCATGGAAATGCAGTGATTATGAGTCAGTATGTGGATAACAATGCCAGGTACAGACACCCTCAGAGGGAGAGTGGGAAATGCCTGAGGGAATTCATTAGCTTCTAACATCCTTTCCCATTACTTTCAAGCCCCTAATTTCTGTCAGTAGGACTCACCAGCAGGTTCATGTCTCCTATCTTTTGAAAACTGCAGGATTAAATTTCCCCACGCACAGCTTGGAATAAAACAGGCCATGTGCAGTAGAGCAGGCAAGAAATGTGTAAGACTAAATGTAGTTTGCACTCAGTTTTTTCTGCCCAGGCATCGTACCTCTTAGGGGAGAATACTATGCAGTGAGTATGAAAACTGTCATCTGTTGTGCTGGAATTCTCATCCAAGTACATTGGAAGTTTCTACCAAATTCTGGTTTGGTTTTTTTATTGGAACATTCATGAAACATATAGAATTTTTTTATCGACTTACAAGAAAAGAAAAACCCAAATCTCATACAGATTATTTTCTTTCTTATATATCTTATCATTTCTGAAAAAGGTTCGAGACTGGGAGTTAAAAATTGTTCCACCCTGTTTCTTAAAAATCTACTCTGACACTACTTGCTGTTCACAAAAGATCATAGAAATCATAGAATATACTGAGTTGGAAGGGATCCACCCATCAATATAATGGAGTTCAACTCCTGGCCCTGCACAGGACCATCCCCAAGTCACACTATGTGCCTGAGTGTGTTGTCCAAAAGCTTCTTCAGCTCTGCTAGGTGAGAAACCTTTTCCTGATATCCAGCCTAAACCTGCCCTGACTCTGCTTCATGCCATTTCTTCAAGTCCTGTCACTGATCATGAGAGTGAAGAGATCACTGCCTGCCTTGGTTCCCCCACAAGGAAATTGTAGACCACAATGAGGCCTCCCCTCAGTCTCCTCTTCTCCAGGCTGAGCAGGCTGAGCAGACTCAGCCGTGCCTCATACAGCCTCCCCTCCTTCACCATCTCTGTGGCCCTCCTCTGGACAATCTCTAACAGTTTTGTGTCTTTTTAATACTGTGACACCCCAAACTGAACACAGGATTCAAGGTGAGGCCACACCATTGTGGAGCAGAGCAGGAAAATCCCCTCCCTTGCCTTGGTGATTCTGTACTGATGCACCCCAGGACAGGGCTGGTCCTCCTGGCTGCCAGGGCATTGCTGGCTGATGTTCAACTTTCCAGGTCCCTTTCCATGGTGCTGCTCTCCAGCCTGTTGCCATTAATATATTGGGAAAAAACCCCTTTTTTATTGTCCCCCATGGTTCTTTCCAGCTTCGACTCCTGTTGAGCTTTGGGCACCTGAATTTTCTCCCTACAATGATAAGCAACATTTCTCTATTCTTCCCATGTCACCTGACCATAGGGAATACACCTTTCTTTTATTTCCTGATTTCCAAGAGAAGATCCCTATTCAGCCAAGCCAGCCTTCTGCCTTGCCTCCTTGACTTGCAACATTTGGGACTTGCCTGTTCCTATGCCCTAAGGAGGTGGTGATTAAAAAGTGATCAGCAGTGACGGACCCCAGCAGCTGCAAGAACATTTTCCCCATGGTCCTTATTTACTAATTCCCTGAGCAGCCTAAAGTCAGCTCTCCTCATGACCAGAGCTGAGGTTTTCCTGTCACTTTTCCTCCTGTCAACAGATTTTAAAGTCAATCACTTTGTGGTCATTGTGGCTGCTGTGGCCACCAATCTCCACTCACGAGGTCCTCTCTTGTGACAAGCAGTAGATCAAGAAGGGCTTTTTTTCTGAGTTGTCTCCCTTGGGACCTGTTCCATAAAGTTGTCATCCATGTTTTTGGACAATCTTCTGGCCTGGGTTGCAACACCTCTGTGATGTTTCCAGTTGTTTCTGTGAAGTTGAAGTTGCCCAGAAGGACAAGGGCACTTGACTTGGAAGCACCCCTTAGTTCCTCAAAGCATAATTCATTGGTGTCATCGTCCAGGCTGAGACGTCTGTGACTGACTCCCACAGTGACATCCCTTGATCCCTATCCAGGGGCTCTCAGCTGTGCCATTGCCAGCTGTGGGCTCCATATGTTCTAAGCCTTCTATTACACACAGTGCCACCCCCCAGCCTCTTCTGCCCTGCCTGTTCCTCCTGAAGAGCCTGTAGCCGCCCTACAGGGCACGCCAGTCAGAGGACTCCTCCCACCAGGCTTCATTTATGCCAGTGTGGACCTTTGCCCACCTCATCTCATGTCTGTCCTTCTAGTTCCAGGGCCTCATACATGTTGTAGAAGATGCCAGTACTATCTGTTAAATTTTAAGAATTAGGAGAATCTTTCCTCCTGGTATGTGAAGTGACCTGCTTCCCATCTTCATCTTCAGCAGACCCTTTACTAATTACCTTGCAGGATTCGGAGTCCACCTGCTTCTCCACTACAGTGAAGGTTAGAGACTCCTAAGCGTCTTGAGCCTGTAGCTTCCCTGAAAATAGCCAGTCAATCATTCACTGAAATACAATGTGGCTTATTCACTTTCTCTTGTGGCTCTCTCCCCAGGCGGCACAGTTCTCTACCACAGTACACCTGCAATTGAACTCTGTCAGCCCCAGCCTCAAGGAGAGATTCAGTCAGCCCTGGAACCTGTGTCCTGGGCAGGTCCAGCTGCTGTCAGCAGGTCTGGCTGGCTGACAGCCTCTGGCATGGCTGCTTCTGTGACTCCAGAGCTGAGGGGAAGGAGCTCTACAGCGTGCCAGTGCCACAACTGAAGAAATTTTCACTGGAACACTAATAAGGCTGAAGGGGTCTTTTTGTACTCTTCTTCACCAGATACCAAGTCTGTTTATCTGCCTGTTGGCTCCTCCTGGGTGGTTGTAGAGGTGCTCTTCCTGCTTGACTCACCTGCCTGCACTGCCATGCAAACTATCATGCCACACCTTCACTGCCGTGCAAACTACCATGCCAACCTTCACTGCCTTGCCACACCCCTGCTTGTCCCACCCTGGATCATTCATTTAAATCCATTTAAATTTCCCATCTGCTCCTGGAAATGCCCCTTCATGCCTGATTGGCTGCCCAGGGCTTCCAGAGGTGGGTCTCAGAGCTGCTGTTCAGGTGTCCCTGAGCTCTGGAGTGCCTTGTCCAGCTCAGTCTAACCTCACTCTTGGACTTGCCTCAGTCACCAATGTGGCCCCCACTGCTGCTGCTGCTGCTCCAACTGACCCAACAGATGAGGCCAATATCGGACACTAAAATTCTTTAAAGTTTTGGCATTTAAATAGAAGACTGAAACTGCATTAACTCTACTGGACAGCTCCACTTTGGGCATCCATTCTACCTTGTTTCCCTTCACATTTTCAAGTAGGTAATCCATTTTACACAGTTCCTGTAAAGTGCCATACACTTTCAGAATACATTTGAAGAGAATGTACACTTACAGTTTGCAGTATGCCTGGACATCCTTTGCACTGAAAGCTGATCTGTTAATGTACTGTAACAGCTGTCATGGACTTCTTCCAGAGCACATTAATGTCAGAAGAAGATTCACAATAAACACTGAAATCCAGATCAAATCCTGTTTCCTTATTATTGCTGTATGTATGGATGCAGATAAATAATCAATTCTCTCAAAAATCTCCTGAACTCTTCTGATAGGTGCCACATCACCTGTTTGTGCTGAGGGATACTTCAAATAGCATCTTAGTAGCACTGGCACAATAGACCTGCAGATTATATCTCACAGAGAAAAAGACACTATTTATATCCCTGGACACTCAATATTCATTCTAAAAACATTCTGGGACACCAAAGAAGGTTAAGTATAGATGAGTGAAACATTTAATAGAAAAAGAAATTGAACATTTTTGGTTTCACATTTGCAAACTCTCCTTGGTATACCTGTTACCTTTATTTTAAACAGAGAGATCCAATGATGAAAATCATACTTTTAGTTACATACACCTCTAATCACATATCATGTGAAAAAGCTTTTTTCTTTTTTTTTTTAATAAAAAAAATACTGTATTAGCTTAAAAAAATCATTGATCAATTTCATGTCTTTCTAGAAAGTCATGCAAAATTAAGTTTTAAAATGATTTCTTTCGCACTTATTCCAGTATTATTAACAGTGAATATTTTTCAAAAAGTCCTTTGTGTATATACCAAAGCCTTAAAAGTTTGTGTGGTTTTTGATCCATGGTATTCACCAGCCATAGGAAGAAAAACTATAGAAGAAAAGATGTTCTCATGGGCATGTTCTCATGTATATTTCATATACAGAATCTAGAATTATTGCTCTGTGATTTGCCTTCTACAACAGTCAAAGCAAGTATCAGCTTACCCTTGTAACATTTATGACATTTTTTCTGGCACTGATTAATACAGACTAAAAGAAAACTAATCAGTACAATCTGACCCCTCTTAGTCTTTCTAAACTTCATCTGTAACCTTCTAAAGTTAATGGAAAGGTGCCTTTCTGCAACTTGTAGGTTGAATCTTACTGGAATACTTATTCGTGAACAAGCAAAAAAGGGAAAGCATGGATAAACAGTATTATTTTGTGCTACATTTTAATAAGTCTACGCTCTCAAAAAATTTTCACCTCTCTCTGGGTTAACCACTAGTGTCAAGGAATAGAAACAAGATCAGAAGCACACTAAGTGTCCTCCAAGACAATTATTTAGCATTAAAAAATAAGGTGCACCAAATGAAAACAGTATAAAAACAAAAGTGAAGTTTTACACTTTAATAGTAAATGGTGTAATAAGGACTGCTGGGTCACATTTGGGCCATAACAGGTATCTTAATGCCTCTGGTAATGCCTGGATCTGTGAAGTGCTGTGAAATTTGGCATTGCAGATTAGGATTCAGGCTTCATCACAGTATTTTGGTATTGTCAAAATCCCTCAAGAACAGAATGCATAATTTGCATTGGCTGTGGAAGAAGGGATGGTGCTATTCTAGCACAGGGGGAAAAGCCATCTATGGCTGATCCACTGCATAGCCTACAGGGGCAAAGCAAACTGACACAGCTTCCAGACAGATTTGAAAGAGGACAGTGTGTTCAAAGTCAAGGTAGGTCTTTAGGAGATTTTTTTAGTCTTTTGAGGGTGAATTTCATTACAAGAAATGAGAGAAAACCATTAAAGATGGAGGCTGAATCATTCAAGGTGCTCTAAAAGAATTAGACATACAGGTGTCAAACCTTCCTAGTGCTCTCAGGAATCTGAATATGTGAAAGGGACTTGTTTCCTTGGATAGTCCTAACCCCTTTTGCAAGCTGGGGCCTTGAGAAATCATAGTTCCTCCATTCTATGGCTGCTAAAAGGGTCTATTTTCTTCTTTGATCTTTTCTATGCTGAACTGGTGTCGACTGGAAACTCTAGAATCAGATATATTTGGGTTAAATTCTCTGAAAGATTCTTAATTTTATACCTTGCAGATGCTTGACACATTTATTATAAGGTAAACTTGAGCTGTAAACATATTTCTGCCATAGTTCAACAATTTTGAAATATCTAGATTTTAATTTTAAAATAAAATCTGTTGACTTTCAACATGTCAAGGATAAGTGTCTATGCACAAGCACTTTTAAAATATTTTGGAGTTGCCTTTGTTCATGGCAGCTTGAACTATAAAAAACATGGCAAAGGCATCAAGCTGATGTAAACTCATTATCTATGAATAATGTAAAACAAATGTGTCAGATTTGTACTTCTGGGTGGCAAAGCTGGTGCGCAGATGTGGTACTAAGGATAATGGAATTATTTTCCAAGGTTCAAGCTAACTTAATAAGTCCAAAAAAAGAAAGATTACATGTTGATGATTGTGTATTGAAAGAGCTGCAAGGAAAATTTCAGTATTTACATCCAAGATGCTAAATTCTGGGCCAAGAGTGGTTCTAAGCAGAGCTCCAATTCAGTCTTTTTCAGAAGCAAGGATAAACACAGGATTGCTTGATGTATTCAAGCATGGAAAAATTCAAGGGGGCTGAAGCTGCTTTGATAAAAATGCCCTGTGCCAATGTATAGGCCACACCTCTCAATAACAAAAGAAATATGTGTCTCAATAACAAAAGGCATGGCAGAAAGTTTTTGCTAGTTTTTGAAATTGTGAAAAACTGATTATTTCTTTTCACTTATCAATATTTTGATTAAGATACATGAATCGTGCTTTGAAGCTCTATTTTTGCAGTAAATAGTGGTTGCTAGAAAGGTCTGACACGGACCACGGAACTGTGAAATAAAACTGGGTGGATCTAGACAGTCTGTGAATGAGAGCATTAAAATTCAAATGGCATTTTCCTGGGAGCAACAGAGGGTTCAGATAGAGTTTATTTTCTGAATGTCTAAGCTTCTTTAAGATGGCTTAACTGCTAATGTTAAAAGTGGTGACTGAAGGTGGTTAGGCTCAGCTGGTGTCACACAGCTATGTATAAAACAATTACTTAAAGCTACGCTTTAGTTTAGATGGTTGAACCCAATAATTTATACGGCAATATCCTCTGCATAATCACTACGGATAAGCAATTTTCAAGGCGCTATAAAAGTTGGCATCTGGCAGAGATACACCATAACAATGTAGTACAGTCCTGTCTGAAGGCTGTGTGACTATCAAGACTATCTTGAACCAATTAATCAGTGGCTCTCTTGAAAAAGCCCATTTGGAGTGCCCATTTAGTAATTTCTCTATTTTGGAAAGAGGAGTGCCCATTTGGTAATTTCTCTATTTTGCTGTATTTAACAGGTTAATGTTAAAGTCAGCAATCTGATTTGATTTTGAAGGATTAAAAAATATTTGCCTAATTTTATTGCATATTAATATCTTATTAGTTTTGGGAAGACTTTATCCCCAATTTTTTATCTCCTAAGAGTTTACCAATACCATAAACCCAATGTTTATTCAACCTTCAGTCAGAATTGCCTTAGAGGATTATAAAGCTGAATAAACCAAGCTATTATGCCTTTCATTATTACAGCTTTGAACACAATGATCTTGTTCCTATTAAAAAAAAAAAAGGTAGACACTTCTTAGAAAAATTAAGCAGAGTTTGGATAAGGCATCTAGTTTGCAAATAGTCCTAAATTATTGGTATAAAATATTAAATTTATCCTCACAATCAAAAGAAGAAAATGCAAAATTTATGGTTTCGTGTCTGGAAAGAGATCAACAAGCTTCAGTTTTTGAGAATAGCTTTTACAACTTCCTAAGCTAAATAAACTTGATTAACAGAATAAACAAAGACAGAGAGAGAGAGATGTGGCTGTAAACATCAAAACCAACTCCTGTTGCAGAGACTTACACTGCAGTCAGGGAGGAGCAGTGGGTCTGCTGCAAATGGTCTCATAGTGCAGCAGGGTGTTTGGTGCTTCCTGACACTGAGAATTTAGTGTATGCTGGTCTTTAAATGCACAAATAGTGAACTGACTGAAAAGTCTGAAGAGGGTTGAAATTTTTCAACATGGCCATTATGAGGTCAGGTGCTTTCTATTTTTCCAGCTAGAATGATGGTAAACTTATGAAATTGTGCAACTAGTAGGACATACTCTATATCATGAACTAGCCATCCATTACACATTTAGGAAGGTAGATGATGTATATAAAAAGGCATATATATAAAATTTGAGTGATATTTTGACAGCACTGGAATTGAACTTGAGATTTATAGTTGCTAATGCAAAGCCCTCTCCTCCTAAGTTAAAAGGCATGCTTTTCATTGCCATACTGTTAACAGAGACATCAACCTCTAAATACAATCTGTCTATCATTTTGGAAGGGGAGTGTATGATACTTAATAGTTCAAGCTTATTCGTCATTCTAAGATCCATAAAACTTGAATTCCTAAGTACACTCTCACTTGCAAAAATGTTTTGGACCAGACCCAAAGAGCTTTTCTGACGAATACTCCAGGATGACCTTTGACTGTGTGTTTAGTGTCTCAGAGTAAGTGTGGGTTTTCTTCAACACAAAACCACTTAAAGACTTTTTATGTGCAGTTTCCCAAGAAATTTTCTGGTTTTTTTCACTTTTTTTTGTGGCAAAAATAGACTGCTTCACTTTGCTAACTTTTATGATAGAGTTTTGAGGAGTTTAAACAATCTACACAGCTGAGGAAGTAATTATTAAAATACAAAAATAAGAATAGCATGTTCCATAATATATCCTTATTATCATATGTTAAGTGTTCAAAAAGCCTAATATTTTACTTGGAACATTGTTAGGATTATATGCTTTGCAGCTGTGATAAGGTTCTTTAATTATCATATGTCCTCAAAACTTGAAAAAAATAACTTCTAAGTTGATTTTACAAACAGGAAGAGGAAGGAAGTAATATTTTAACTGTACCTTTCATTTTTATATTGATGTTCTGCTGTACCTTAGATAACTGATCAGGACTAAACAATGCTCATTTCTTTTGGCTGGGATTTTTGGGTTGGTTTTGGGGTTTTGTGTTTTGAATTTTTTTGGTGGGTTTCATTTTTATTTGTTTGTTTGGTGTGGTTGTTTTTTGGGGTTTGGTTGTTTTGGTTTTTTTTTGGTTGGTTGGGGTTTTTTATGCTTTTTTTCAGGAACAAAAAACCCAATCTCCTCCTCCGTAAAAGTGCACAAAATAAATATAATGGATTAAATCCATTATGATACCAATCACATGCTACATAGCTGTTGATAGTAGATTTGTGCATATAAACTGTTTTCTAATCTTAACTTTTAGAAGAATTATTTCAATCTTTTTAAAACACAGGAATAAAAGTAAAAAGTGATATTATTTAATGAAAAAGACCAGGAAACTATTTTTTTTTTTACTGTAGAAAAAGAAGTCTTCTAAAGATTAAAGCGGTCTAATATTCTTCAAGATTTCTGTAGCTGCTTTCCACTTTTTAATAGGAATACATACACTATGTCAGTTAAAACAAAAGTAAGGGGAATTATTCAGAGGGGGAAGTCTCAGTTTGGAGACAAAAGGAGGTGATAAAGCAGGAAAGGATCTGTCCTCCCTGCTGGGTGTGGTGGCACTGGGAGGGCACTCCCGTGGCAGAGCCCCTCGGAGCTAGGGCAGCTCACACAGAAACCTGTGTAGGTGGCTGTGGTGGCATCAGTCTGACAGCAGGAACCCAGTGACTGAACCTGGTACAAAAACAAATAGATGCCAATGGCAGGGCCAGGAAGAAGATTATGTAGCTGGAACTGCACAAAGAGGAATTTTATCCTCTTTAGCATTAGCAGTCCTGGTTGCATCTATCTATGCACAGCTGCACAGCCAACACGGCTGCTGTTGTCTTTGCCTGGCATTTCAGCAAAAGGGAGGGAGGGAGGGAGCAGAGGTTGCACACAAATTGCAGCCTCTATATTTCCTCTATATAAAATTTCTGTTTCTGGCAGGATGGATGATCTTTTTAAACACAGTGTATGCTAGCGTCCAAATACACTATTTATTTCCTCAGCATCATATGGGCTGCCTTGTGATATTTCCTTGAGAATAAATACAGACTGCAACCATCTGTGTCTGGACTCTTCTCCCATGTCTTCCCACAGTTATTTCTGTGAGCTATTTTAGCTTTCCTTTTCTCTGTAGGTGCATGTGTATTAATATACAGACTAAAAAACTCCAGTTGGAAAAAATTTTTGTCTCTTTTTAAGACATGTTTAATCCAATTTGCTCTTAATCACATGAAATTTAATCCCCCTTGATGACAGCTGACACTTGAATGCTTATATTCTATCTGATGAATTGTAATTATTCACTTCCTTTCCACTGTGTAAAGACATTATCACAGTAAGTGCTTTGCCTAAACACGCTGGTTGACGTAATATTAGAGATAAGAAATAAAAATTAGGGAACAATTTTCATAAGATCAATAATATAATCTCCTAACTTAATCTTTGATTTATTTAAGAGGGAATCTTTACTAGACACCAGTTCCTGAAAACAGTTTTCCCCAATTCCTATAAAGGTTGTCAAATTCTTGAGAAAGTTTTGCCCAATGTTTCAGAGTATTCTGAAAAATACTTTGTGTTGACTGGTAAGCAGTTCCTGAGAAAAGCTGTAAATTACATCATAGGCTTATTTTTGTTTTTCTGATGAAGTTTTAAGGTTGCTGCCAGACTGTCATGAGAAACTTCAGTTTTAAGGTTTCACCAGAATCTGCATTATTCAATGGACCTTTCTGACCCCCACAAAGTGAATTATTAACTACTGGCTTAAAAATTTGAGAGCTATTTATGTAGTGTGTCTTCCAGCTAATTTCCTCAGTAATAACATTTCACACACAATTTTCTCTTCTACACACAGAGAAACAACTGAAAAAACCTATATAATATAAACAAACTGTGTCTCCTGTAGGCTGGAAATAAGGGAGGGATTGATATTTGTATTGAATGTAATTATCTTTATGGTATCAAGCACAGAGGGGTCAGTAGATAGCAGTGCACTTGTGAGGGCAAAACCAACGCTCAAATATTCAAGATAGAAGGAAATGAAGGTTCAAATCTGGTTCTGGAATATCTTATTTCAAGTCAATGGAATCAAAATTTATTAACGTGAACCTGGTTGTAACAGGTTATAGAAATGTTGACTTTATCCCAGTAACATTTTGGAATGGTTTTGAGTGCCATTGGGTTAGCCTTTATTTTTTCACACTTTTGGCAGCTTGGGAAAAGGTGACAGTACTTTTGATGTGATTTGACCCAGATTAATCTTGAAGAATCTGCATAGAGGAATTTACAAGAAAAGTTAATGCCTTACAAAATAGGGCTGCAGTGCTTTTTTGTGTTAAAGGACCATTTTTACATGCATATAATCTACAAATATAAGCAGTAATTGATATATAATGAATGTAAGTTTTTTTGCTGTGTTAATGTGTGACAGTGTTCACAGGGGTTGAGGGAAGAGATGGAGATCTGACTCCATATTTCAGAAGGCTTGATTTATTATTTTATGATATATACTACATGAAAACTATAATAAAAGAATAGAAGAAAAGGTTTCATCTCAGAAGGCTAGCTAAGCTAAGAATAGAAAGAGAAAGAATGATAACCAAGGCAGCTGTCCCGGACTCTCTGTCCGAGCCAGCTGTGCTGTGATTGGCCATTAATTCCAAACAACCACATGAGACCAATCACAGGTGCACCTGTTGCATTCCACAGCAGCAGATAACCATTGTTTACATTTGTTCCTGAGGCCTCTCAGCTTCTCAGGAGGAAAAAATCCTAAGGAAAGGCTTTTCATAAAAAGATGTCTGCAACATTAATTCTCTCTTAAACAAGAGTAAGAGATTTCCTCCATCCAACATCTTTCTGTATACTAAATTCCTGCAGGGGGGCATCATTTATTGTGTGTTATGTTTGAACATGAATTGTTTGGACTTACTTTAGCAGGAAGTCTAGTAAGTAGTTTTGCAATATACACAGTGAAATATAATGCAGTAATCTTCACATTTGGAAAATTTGTGTACAAATGTACAAATGAGGTGGATGAACAAATTTAAAAGCATAATTTTTTATGTAAACTGTATCATCCACAACCTTATTAGAAAATAAGCAGAAATAAATTTGATGGCTTTGATATTGTGCAATAAATTCTATATTTTGACATTATAAAATGATTGAATTGAGAGGAGAGCTTTTCAAAATTGCTTTTTATAAAAGGTATTAAAAATGTACTAAAGAAGGGAAAAATTACTGACACACAATTTACTGTGGATAAATTCAGAAATAAAATCTAGCAGAATCTTGTATCACAAAACTATTTCATTCTAACCATCTTCCCATAATTGCCTGTTATATACTTACCCTTCCATCTTAAAGAGTTATTCCCACTACTTTTTTCCAGGAAGGCTTCATAATTGTCCTTTATATTTTGCACAATATAAGTGCTACAACCCTGAAGTAGCAATTTTACAGCTAACTTTTACTTTCTGTATCTCTTCTGCTAGTTCATGAGTGTTATTAACATTTGATATTCTTTTTTCTTCTTCTTTTTAAGAAAATCAAACCTTTATATGGGCTCACCTTGACTTAGTGATACTTATGACTTTGAATTTTGTTGTTCTTCATGTATACGATGAGAGGGAAAAGGCCACCTCTACACAGAACTATTGAATTTTAGTGTGAAGTTCTGGAGAGGTGACTCTTTTTTGTTAAAAATAAGACTTACTGAAGCCCTTTTCTAAGAACATCTCAATTTTCCCCTTCCTTCTATATGTTCAGATAACACATTAGTCAGCCTGCAAGGCTGTGTGTAGTCATCTTATTTGCTTATTCATCAGCTGTCACTGAAGCAGCTCTGCACAGGTTGGGCATTTTGGGTGGATCAGGGGCTCTTCCTGTGCTTGGTGTGCTGCTGGGGCACCCAGCTCAGTGCTGCTGCTGATCCTGATGCTCTCAGTGCTTAAAGCAACCACTTTATCATGCCTCAGGCTACCTGTGGAAAATGCTCATGGCCTCCTCTGTGTCTGCACATTGTGTCTGCTGTCCACTGTGCTCTGTAATAATCTCAGCTAAACACTATTTAGGAAAGCAAGGCTAGTAGAGTTCCTGGTGGGAGAAAGGACTTTTGTACTTGTTTATTAATTGTATCCACACAGAAACTGAACAATGGTTATATCATGAAAGCATTCTGTGCACTGTTGTATTTACAGACATTGTCTCTGAAAGAGACCACTATCTAATATTTGTAATAGTTTGCATCCCTTACATTATTTTCCAGATCTAATAATAAATATAATTCAAGAGAAAAGAAATTACAGCGGAAAAAATACGCAAGCCCTCAGAAGCTGCAAAAAAATCCCAGCAATGCTTTTATTTGAGAACTGTGTTGTCGAGTATTGGCATATGTAAATATCTGCAAAATATATTTTTGAATATTTTGTGTCCCAGTTTTCTGTCCCAGAGAAAAGTTTGGATGTATTTGCAAATATGGGCTAAATTATCATCTATACTTTTGTTTTAATGTGATTTTTTTTCATAGTCTGGTGGTTAGAACATTCAACAGGAAGCTACAGATCTAAGTTACAATCTACTTTTTTGTAATTTAGTACAGATATAAGATCTAAGTTGACTTCTCAGAAAATTGTTTTTGTAAAGCTTTGTGAGCTGACCCCCTTCAGATCCTCAGCTGATGTAAATTCTCACTGAATGAAGTGCTTGAGATAAAGTAAGTATCTAAATATGACCAATCAAGAGTCTGACCATTCAGAGAAAGGATGTGAAAATTTGGTTTAAAATCATATTATAATATTTAAGTATTTTTGACACTGCAGTGCTTACCTCAAACTGTGTCATAATTATTTGACCACTATCCTGTGACTCCTTAAACAGGGAGAAATGAAAGACAGGCCTTACCACATTTCTGCACGACAATCCTCAAAAATAAATATTTCATGCCTCTCCAAGGTAAAACAGATGACCCCTGGTATTTCTGAGCCAATTTTTTTGCAAAGCAAAATGTTTTTGAAGTGAAGAAAATAGGGATTCTTTTTTTTTTTATTCAGTGAGTGACAACCACCTAACAAGCTCATAAATTTCCTAAATTCAAATGCAGAAAGGAAACAATTAAACTGAGCATACACTTCCAGATCTGGTATACTAAAGTCTATTTTATGCTAATTGCCATGTAAAAATTTTGTGCTGGTTGGAATCGTTGAGACCATTGACTAAAATTTTGACTAAAAGAGAAGAAAGGTTTTACTGGACCAGAATCCTAAGTATGTGATAAGAAGAATCAAAATATCCCCCTTGGAGTACTGAGACTCAATTCCTGCTTCAGTCAAATCCTGAAGTCCAAAGTAATCTATTGAAAATAAGTGTCACTAATAGCTCAAATACTCCATTGTTAAATTTTCATGCAAGTCTTCCATGCTAGAATATTCTGCTCAACTGAAGACATCTTCATTTCATAACTTTCTGCCTAAATTTATTAAGAGTGTATACCCAGCTTTCTTTCACAGCTGTAACAATGTCTGCCTTGAGTTCAACAAATAAAAAAGGCCAAAAACTAGCAGCAGCTTTTCCTTTGGACAGCACCAGACTGCTTTTACACATGGATAAATCTTGCTTTGGCGTGGTGGAGGTGCCTTTTTTAACAAACTGTATTGCTGACAGGAAAGAGCAAGATTTTACAGCCTGAAGCCAGAGGGAATTCTGCCTTTGACCAGAGTCAAGAGTGTATCAGAGCACAGGTTACATTCCCTCCCGTAAGGCTCTGTCAGATCTGAGGCACAGTCCTTGTTTGGGACTCTTTCTGTGCAATTCTTCTTTTGCTTTAACAAAATCAGAAAGATTTGACTCAGAATATCTTAAACAATAGCTCACTGAAGACTGGTTAGGCATGTGGGTTCACTTCCTGGCTTCCAGCTAAACTATGTCTCAAAAATTGTATTACAAACAGGTAATGGCATTATAGATCAAATATATTTGTACAGTATCTTTGAGTAAATGGACACATATGTAAAGAATGATTATGTATTTATGAACTGGAGAGGAGGTTGTGATGCAGTTGAGATTTAAAAAGATATGACTCATAAAATCCTACCAGCCAGGGCTGTATTGTAAATTTCTGTGAAACTGATTATAGTGTATAGTCCTAATCCACTCTATTGGGCACATACAGCCTAAATCATGAGCCTTCAATTTCTCAGCATAACAGATACAATAATTGGGAATTAGTCTTTCTTTGAAACCCTTTTGAAGGAAAACGTCTTTTAAACATCTTTTTGACTATGGTGAGCATATCCTTATATTCCTTTCTTTTTTTTTTTTTTAAGTATTTGTGAAATTCTATTGAGGAAAATCAGAGAACTCCCATTTTTTGTGATCTTCAGTTCCCTTTCTGTGTTTATGTTAAAGAGACTTTGGCATGCAAAATTCTGCAAGCTGAAAATATGGCAAATACAATTGATGAAGCACTAATTTTCATGCATTTGTCAGCAATTCAATTTCATTTGTGCAGTGAAGAGCTTTTCAACAAAGCTTTCTGGTAAAGGGTAGAGGGAAGGTAGTTCATTGTACTCATCAGAGAGCACATATTTCATCCTGGGCTTTCAAAGTACTTCCTGAATTAAACTTTCTGACCATCTTTTGAGTTAGTTCAGTAGCAGGTAGGTGAACTGACCATTTTATTTCAGCACTTCTGTGTGAAACATATGCATGAAAGGGAGTTGATCCTGCAGAGAGGTAAACAGTGCTCTGTGGGATCCATGGAGCTTGGGGAGCCCTGGGCCCTGCAGACAGGCAGGACTTCCAAAGGCAGTGACTGCAATCACAGCATTGCACATCATCTCCTGCATTTCCAAATGCCAGCATCAGGCTCCCAGTGCCTGCACCTGCTCACAAGGATGTTCTGCTGCTCCCTTTGTGCCTCACACACTTCATGTGCCTTACTTGCTCTTTGACTGTTTATCTCTCACCTTAAAATGTAGGCAGGATTTTATTAAGTTTGTTTTAAGACATGAATAATGTTATAAAATCAAGTATTTTCCCCTGCAAATACATACATGTATATACATGAATATGCATATGTTGTCTGATTTGCTGTTTGCTGTGAATATCATTCAGTATCATATTTTAGAAAAATCTCTTGGCTTTTACTGGGGAAAGCATGCTGGGTTTTGCCAGATGTGTAGTTAGTCAGAGTAATTAAATCAGCTGGGTTTGCAGGTGGTATGTGGGAGAATATTTCTTGGTTTATTCTCAAGAAAAATGGATCTATAAAATTCAATCACATTTTCATGTTGAGGATTTTAGCAAAAATTCAGGGCCATATAGTTGAATAAGCGGAGAAAAGAAATATTCATTTTTATCAAGACCCTAGAAATCTGTTTTCCTAATCAGATTTCTCACAGGAAAGTTTATTTTTTTATAGTTGCCACCTCCTTTTCAGATACTGCTCATCTCTGGAATTCCCCCACAGTTTTTCTCAAGGTCATTTTCCAGTGCTCAATCAGATGATTTTCTGCTGCTTCCCCCTCAGCATTGCACTTGTTTTCTTTCTGAGGTGTTAGGTTTTTATCACCAATCAGTGCTTTTAGTGAGTCACCTCCAACACCACATATGAAACCCTGTTATGGTAAAGGTTATAAGCCTTCAATCTTTTAGGTCCTATAAGGGAGTCTGCCTTTTTTTTTTTTTGTTTTTTTGTTTTTTTGTTTTTTTTTTTTTTTTTGTTTTTGTTTTTTTTTTTTTTTGTTTTTGTTTTTTGTTTTTTGTTTTTGGGCAAGTGTAAGTCCAAATAATAGCCCAAGAATAATGTTTCAGAAAAACATTACAAGAAATAGAAGTATAGCCTAAATTAAAATACTTGAAATAGTTATGGTAATGTAAAATGTGACATATATTATGAAGTAAGTAATACAGAGTGATAGGATAAACATTATCTGTATCCTTTTTTACAATAACTTGAGCTGGTAATGATGAAGTAATGCAGTCAGATGAAGCTTTACCTGCTAAAACCTTTAACCCAAACAGTGCATGTACATATATTTCCTGTCCAGATTTTCACACAGAAAAGCTCTGGTAGGAATTATTCACATGGCAGAAAGGGGAAGAGTACAAATGACATGTCAGTTGCAATTTCAATGTTCATTGCAGTCCCTGGAACATCCCTGGCATAAAGCAAAATCAGACAAGTGGACCAGATGTCAGGAATGTTAATGTGTGTCTTTAAGGTCGTATTTAATTTTCATTCTTTTGAAAAGAACTGGGTTTGGTTTCTGGGATTTTAGAGGGAATAAAGAGATTCTCATTACCCAATAATAACCAGTGTGAATGTGAGAAGCATACTTAAAGGAATTCTCAGTATAGTATCCCAGGTACTGTAGCTGCCTCTACTCAGTTCCCTCTGTAACAGTTAATCACTATAAACCTTTTAAGAGTAAAAACCAGATCAATTTTTCAGTAGTTTCATTCAAGTTTACAAAGCATGAAGCTAGTTAATATCCACCATTCCTGTTTCCAAATTTTCTAAAGAGAGAAGGTTTTAGAAAGATTTTGTACACAACAGTTGCTCTGTTCAAAAGCTGTGTAGGATTCATTTGTCGATTTACAGTGGTGCAATATTTTAAAATTCATAGAAAATTTAAAATATGTCTTGCCAAACAAGGAATGATGCCTTTTGTTAAACATATATGTTAAGTTAAATGCCTCTCTTCATACACTGCTTATTTCATTAGACAGAATTCATTCTGTTGTAAGAACAGACAGCCTGGTTTGATGGAATGTGCTTCATTCAAGGGAGAGAATTGAATAGTTTGACAAAATGCATTTTGTGGATGGATTAGGCACAGGAGAGTGAATTGTGGCGTGTTGTCTAAGGAAAACACTGAAGAATTGATTTTAAAATGTTGAGTATGGAATGGTTGGAGTAGTTTAAAACATGCACATTATTGATCAATCAGATTGAGAGGCCTGACAAAAAGTGCCCACAGAACTCATTCTCACAATGGGGATATTTTTCATCTACCTGCATCCTCAACAAATTGTATTTTCTTGTATACTTCATGTGCACTTATCAGCACAATGCCACTTTCTCCCAATTTCTTTCACCTCTGACAATAAAAATGGTTTGGTGAAATTCCTTGCTGTGAAAGATTTCACAGGCAGTGCATAGCTCAGCTGCTCTGTTTGGTACATGCTTTTCTGGCCTAGAGAAGGATCACAGGGAGAATTTGGGCAGCTGGGCATTTGGCTACAAATCCATCTGCAGCAGATTCATCCTTCTAACTGGGTGAGTAATGTACAGGTAGAAACCCATCAAGGTCAGTGTTTTGTGTTGAAATGCCTGACAAAGGGGAGCAGTGAAAGTCCTATCCCTGAAACACCTGATGTTAATTGGACACTTAGTAATGGTGTTCAGGAAATCCCAGTCACTGAGAGAAGAGGAAAGTTAGCTGGAGCATAATGAGAGCCCTTGGAGGCTGAGGCACAGCTCCCACCCACAGAGATGTGTTTGCTGATGCTCAGGATAACTTCCCAGCACATGTCTGCATCAGGCTGCCCCTTTCCTCTCTGGGAAATGGCAGTCTAGCAGCTCAGGTCTTTAACATTTAGCTGTAGGAAAATTTGGTTCACATGCACAGCATGTGTACCTGCTTTATGAGTACCCTTAAGGAGCTTTGCTCTTCTCTAGAGAAAAAGTAGTCAAGTTTGACTCTGCAAGTGTTGGGGAAGTGACTATAACAAAAGCATAAAAAGGGCATGGATACAGCCAATTTTCCAGAAAACCACGCAAAGATCTTCCAATGGCTGAATTGGTTGTGACTGCAAAACTTAGGCACACCTAATATAAATGAAGAATGATTTCCCTTTTTTTAACCTTTACTCCTTTTGTAAATACTTTTAGAAGTCAAATCCCAACTCTCTTACCCAGAAAAATCCAATGCCATTAAGCGATATCCAGAAAATTACTTTTCCTAGTATGAACAAATGAACACAATTGAACCATAATCTCATGTTGCATTTTACAGTGGGCCTAGTTTAGGTGAGTTCAGTAACTTCTAGATGGGATATGTTCCAGGTTGACATAATAGCACTGTCTGGGATCTGAAATCAGACATGACTAGATCCTTGCAGACCCACTTGAATAGTATCTATGAACCTGTTCAAATTTTAATTTGAGAAAAGTACGTTGCTGGCATATGAAGAAGCTTTTTGATTTTTTTCCCCTCTAGTTCAAAATTGTTATCACGACTGTTTTGTATCAAACGCTCTCATAAGAGTTCATAATGCTGCATAATAGGGGTAGGTTGAAGTGTTTATGAATTGTTAATGAATAATGTTAACTGACCAAAGTTAATAAAGATTCATTAAAATTCATAAAATGGTTCATGTATATTTCATTGCGAACATAAAATGAGATACTTTTCCAAACATGCTTGTTTCCCGAAACTTAAAATTAGGAATTTTCAGAGGCATTAATTAGTGGAAAGCTGAAGAAAAAGGTTATGATGAATGTACAGTTTGAGCTATTTTGAATAACTCTTCTGTATAAGCTCATAAATTATTCAGTACAAACCATTTATGTAATATTTCTTAAAGGTAAAAGAAGCATCCTTTCAGGGTTGGTTGCCCTTTCCTTAAACAAAATAACTCTGTTACATTACTGGAACCAAGTTACAGAAATAAATTGATTTTTCCCTCCAGGGCAGGCATCTGTTACTTCCTAAAGTAAAGAAATGCTCAAGGAACATATGGTTGAAAGGATTTGGCAAGGTTCTGTTATAGAAGAAGAGATGTATATGAGATTGAAACAGGAAACAGGCAAGTATCTGATTCAGCCAATATATTGCCAGCATGTTTTATCTAAATTTAAGTCAGTTTCTGAGTGAAGAACAATTCAGCTTCTTAACACAGAAGGAAGTCAGGCCTTGTCAACTGGATGACAAACTTTGCTTAGACTTAATTCTGCCTAGTTGGCTAGGCTGTGGTCCTAGTCAGATGTTCAGTTTCATTAAATTAATGCCTTGGGGTAAGGGTTAAGGGTTACTTTCATGAATAAATATTTCAGAAGTGCACATATCATATCCAGAAAGGCTACTGAAATAGGATGTAAAAGTCAGTGAAAGCTGGGTATCTGGTACTGCATTTGAAGTCCACTATTTATTTTGAAATAAAGTCACCAAAACTAATAAAATGGGGATTTATCTTCCTTGAAAAGGGAATGGGATCAGAATTCAAAAATCTTAATTAAAACACTGTGCATTTTCTATAGACTGGAGGTTTTCTGTCTTAGATTATTGCCAATTACTTTTATTTTTGAACTCTAGGAATAAGGGTGGGATAATGTCATAGTCATTATGCCCAGACAACTTAATAGAGCCTGGCAAGTAGATTTCTGGCAAGACTTTTCTGGAATGGTTGCACTTGAAAAAAAAAGAGTGTATTTTTATTTTTTCTTGAGCTGGTAAACTAAGTTTCTGCTCTCATTCATTTGTCCTCTCTGTGGTAAGGGTTATGACATTTGCAATATCAACCCTTTTTTAGATGCATTGCCACTTGCCTTTGAATGAAAGAGAGAGGAGTCAAAGACCTTCCTGTTTTTCTAATCTGTGCCCCTTTGCAATACAAATCAATGGAAAGTGAGATGCTAAACTCCTTATGTCATTTGCCAAGATACCGATGAATGACTATCAGGAAAATAATTATAAGAAAAATCTAGATTCCAGTGGAATAAAGATGCTATTTCCAAACAGGTATCAATAAGTTGTAGTCCATACTGCTTTTCTGCACCCATCTTACTGCTTAGAAGGATCTGGTCTCTTTAATAATTCAAGGAATCTTGTGTTTTCAACCCAAGGCATATTACTAACAACCTCTGAATGCTATTGCTGGAAGGGCCCCTCCCAAAATGTGCCTTTTTTCCCCATGTGGACTTGGCTGGATCATGACTTGTGCACTTGTTTTCATGCAATAGTGAATGTTTGAGTATCTTCACTCTTCTGAGCTGCAAGGGAAGGAGGCTGGCAGGCACTTGGAGTGTCCTCAAGAGAATGGGTGTGCTGCAGTGAGAAGGGTCAAAATTTCCTGGCAGCTGAGAGCAAAGAAGCTGTCAGTCAAGGGAAGCTGTAAGATAAATGCAAGGCAAAGGTTTAACTTAGCAGAATAATTCTGTTGTTTTAAAAAAGACCTTTTAATCAGCAGATTTCAAAGGTACTCAATATCTATGTTTTATCGAAGGCACAGAGATGTGAGCTAAGCCAATGAAATGATGCAGAAACGATGCCAGAATTGGAGCATGGGTCCCTCTAATCTCAATTTGCAGTTTATCTTCTAACCACACCACCTCATTTTGTCTCAAAGTAGGCTTAAAAAGTGTGAGACAATAGACTGAAGTTTTCTGGCTTCCTGTGCTGGATCAGCTGCAGCCTAGAATGATGTCAGGTTGTTTTCTCATGAGTGGTGTGGACATCTCCTTTTCCAGAGCCACAGTAAATGTTTTCTGTTTTCTTTCTTTGGAGCACACTTTTTTTTTTTTTTTTTTTCTTATGTTTCCATCATGGAGATTTTGGCCACAGGCTGTTTACAGGTTTGATTGTCATTACCATATACATGTATTTTCTTCTTTTTTATTAAGATTCCATTCCAATTTGTTGATTTACCATTGCTAAAAGCCTTTTTAAAGAAATATTTGACCTACCACCAAAAAAATTTCTCTCATCTGCATATTGAATGACTTGAAAATGTCCAGATGAAGAATTGGATGTGCTGGCAGATATTTGGACAGATATTCAGCACTTTCAAGTGATATGACATTGGGTGTGATGAGCAAGACTGGAGAAAGTTTGGACTGAAGAATCCAATCCAACTGCAGTAGCAAGAGTTATGTTCTCTGATGGCCCAAACTGTCAGGGATGTCAGAAATTAAAAGAATGACATGAGATTTTATCTGATGTATCCAGAGAGTTTTTGCAACTACTACTATATTTCTACTAATATTCACTCCAGTACAGTAGATCAAAGCCTGATGCCATTGGTGAATCTTAACTTTACATTGCATGACAGAGCAAGTTTAAGGCTTACCGTTTGGGTTATGAAGTTTTCCAGTTTTGTTTTGTTTTAAGTTTTCATCTCCTATTTAAGCATATTATATGTGAAACTCTCTACTGCTACAAAGGCCGCCCAAAAGCAAAATGGCACACTCAGCTGTCATGGTTTGACACTGGCACAATGCCAGTGCCCCCATGAGAATACCTTCTCCCTGGTTTCTGCTGTGAGATGTGACCAGGAATAAGCAAAGCAGGCTCCCACCTAGAAAAAAAAAATTATTAACTAAACTACAAGGAAAAGGAAAAAAAAAAAGAAACACACAAGGAAAATGAAAACTTCACAAATACATCTCCTCCTCCTCCCCACCAAATTTCCAATACAATACATCCCCCAAATCATCGACTCTCAGTCTGGCACCACCCTTCAGAACACTCAATCCTCAGTTCATCCAGAGGAGAAGGAGTCCTCCTTGTGCTAATGGTGACCTCTTCCTTTCATGTCCAGCGCTCTCACCACTGAACACGGACCAGAGCTGCTTCTAGGGTCGACTTTTAAGGATGCTTCATCCCACTCCAAAAAGGCACAGTCTCAACTTTGGGACATCTGTCCCCCCCATATTTTTCACCCCCTGGGGCCGAGGGGTACCCACACCGAACCCTCTTGGTCCTGAGGCATTGCCTCCCCCTAGAATGCAGTCCCTGTATCACAAAGTGGCTCTGTCCATGGCTACACAAAAAGAGTCCAGCATAAACTACTCCATCATCTCTTCCACCTGAGTTCTTCTCTATTTCTCTCGTGGCCCATTTCCTCTTATCTCATCTCTATCTCTCTTCTCATTCAGCTCCAGGAGGATTAGCAATTGCAAGGTTTCCATCATCCAAGAAAAGGGTTAAAAATCTGAGGCTCTGTCTGTCCAGAACTCCCACGGCTGCCCTGCCAGGCACCTTCTTGCTGTCCCCCTTCTTCTTGGCTGGCCAAGCACAGGCACAGGCTCTCTCTCTGTCTCTCCTGGGGGGGAGGAGGTGGCTGCCCAATGCCTCTCGGTGGTCCTCCACCCTTCCATCCTGCAGGGGCCTTCCCCTCCCTCCTGTCCAGGGCCCGGCCTACCTCACCCGGCCCCATGGCTGCCCCTGGGCCTACCTCACCCGGCCCCATGGCTGCCCCTGGGCCTACCTCACCCGGTCCCATGGCTGCCCCTGGGCCTACCTCACCCGGCCGCATGGCTGCCCCTGGGCCTACCTCACCCGGTCCCATGGCTGCCCCTGGGCCTACCTCACCCGGCCGCATGGCTGCCCCTGGGCCTACCTCACCCGGCCCCATGGCTGCCCCTGGGCCTACCTCACCCGGTCCCATGGCTGCCCCTGGGCCTACCTCACCCGGCCCCATGGCTGCCCCTGCCCCGCCCAGCCCGCAGCCGGGCAGGGCAGCTCTGAACCTTTCACCGACCGGAACCCAAGAGAGCCTCCCAAGAAAGAGCCCTGCTTTTAATGGATCCAATGTCCCAATGGCCACATTAGGTGCCAATATTAAAATCTGAGCACCCATTGGCCTGACCACAGCATCCCAGAAAACATATTTCCTGTCAAACCACCACATCAGCACAGGAAAGTTCTCCTTGCGGAACTGAGTGAATGCCTAAGCACTCAGGTTTCGTTTGGCTTGAAACAAGCAGATCATTTCTATCATTTTACATTTACAAGATAAAACCCACCCCATATATGGCTACTTTGAAGACAAGCCCCAAGCTACTGAAGACTTAAGTTATGATAAGTCTTATCACTAAAGAAAATATTTTCTTTAAGTGGGGGCTGATCAGCATTCAGAACCACATTCAGATGATTACTCCAGGCTCCTGTGTTTATAGAAGCAGGAGAGAGTGAGAAGTAAGGCAGTATTTCCAGGCAGTATTTCTCAAGCCATAATTCTGTGCATACACTCAAAATGTTTTCCCATTTTACAAGTACAGAGCTTGTACCTGCAGCACATCAGAACTCTTAAGGTGATTACATATATATAGCAAATGTCATTTAATGGGAATATTTAATGGGAATATCAAGATTAGAGTGGTGAATGAGGAAAACTTTGCATTTTTCAATTTTGAATTGCTTTAGGCATGAGAAGAAAGAATTGAATATTTTGGAAGAGATAAACCTTAGGTGATTGAGATGATTAAGAGACACATATGATTGCAAGTGAGAAAGAGATGTAATTTTTTGTACCTTAGTACGATGCTCTGACATGAGAAAGAATTAGAGGCCTGGTTTGACTTTTTTTCAAGACAGATACAAGAAAGTTAGATGAGTTGTAAAGGCTGTGGAGGGAAGATCATTGGATGCCGTCAAACTACAGGACCGTGATGTGAAGGAAGTTTTGTAAAAAGAATCTTAGAGATTTCTTTGTGCAAGAAAGTTATGTACAATAGAATCCTGTGTGGAGCTGACAATTTGTACCTATACATGTTGTACAAAATAAAAAAAAAAAAACCCAGCCAACCAACCAACCAACCAACCAACCAACCAACCAACCAACCAAAAACAAACAAACAAAAAGTATTATTACCTGAAGCTCCAGGTTTCAGTGATGAGTCATATGGAAAAGTGAGTTTAAAACTTTAGAGAGTTTCAGAAAGAAAAGTGATAACAAAATAAAGTCTAGAGACCTAAATTGTGGTATCAAATTTAATGAATGGCTCCATTTTTACATAAGGAAATACACCATAAAAGAAATGGTACTGAAGCCAGTTAGGACACAGGGAATAGCAGTTCATGGCTCAAAGAATTTAAATGTGATACAATTTTCTGAGTGGTCAGAGATGTTATACAGACTTTACTGTCATCCATCATGACTGGAGTGACCATATATGCTGCTAGCTAATATTTAGATTCTCTAGAAAGAAGAAACTATTAATGGCCATGTATTAGTGCTTTTGAAATTTTGTTCCTTCAGATACCACCGATATTTGATTTAGGCTTCTGCTTTACATAGTTTGTTATGAGAACATTGGAAGAACATATCTGCCTGAATGAAAGCCTTCTTGTATTTTTCTCTTGCACACCTACATTTTGGTTGCATTTGAGTAATTTTTTGTGTATGACAATATCAGACTGAGCACTACCATTAGGTGTATTGAAAAGTAGGAAAAGGATGATTTTTCTCCTTATGTTGCTTTATCTCCAATAAAATGAAAAATTTTGAGTCATGTCTGGGATTCCTTTGTGTTTCACCCTCAGAACTTTTTCAATGTGTTTCCCATTGTGTTCAGCTTTACAGGATATTTAAAACTGCAAAGTTATCAGAAGTTCCATTAAATTCTATCTGGTTTTCTCTGAATAACAAAAATGTCTCTTTCCTTCTGAATTCTGAATCTTTAGTCAGTTTTAATCTGTCTTCTCTTGCAGTGGCTTTTATAAATTTCTTCAATTTTGTGCCATTAAAAAAATATTTCAAAAGTATACATGTAATATTTCGCTGAAACCAATTGAAAAACTGTAGAGCTGAACACAATAAGCACTGCAGTGTAAGCCATTTCTTTCTTTTGTTCAGAAAAGAACTCTGTCTTCTTTGCCTCACCCTTCACTATTTTGCTATTTTGGTCAGCTTGGGAGAGGTCAGTACAAGATGATACACTCTAAGTCAGAATCCCAAACCATCTTTTGCCAAATAATACATTTGTAAATTTTATGTAGTATGTACCCCACATAAGTGCTTTCTGCAACCATCTGATAGTTGGAAATCACACTTATACTTTTGATCCTTCTTAAACTTTTGAACAGTATTAGGCATCCACTGTTCCTCTTGTGCTTCCTCTGTCTGCAATGAGATATTTGTAAGATTTGCCATAGGCTTTCCTGCTTCCCCTGCAACTTACTTCATAATGATGGGATATTATTCTTCTAGATCTCCTGGCTTGTCATCTTTTATTACATCTAGTTGCCAGACTTTGTACTATCTTGTAATCACAAAATCTTAGTGCATTTTACCCTTCTCCTCAGAAAATTCAGCTCTGGTCTCCAGTGTGTGATCTTCCTTCCTTTATTTTCGTTTTCAGCACTAAGGCAAAGCTGTATTTACAATCAGAGTGATGTGTAGGCTTTGTTTTTCTTATGAATTCCTGACTCACTTCACCCCAACCATTCATCTCAAGATTAAGATATTTGAAAATTGGGCAGTGATATGGATTTAAGAAGAAATATTATTTATTTGTTTACATTTTAGGAAAATGTGTCTAAGATGGAGTAATGCTGTTGAAAAGACCAATGACTGAGTTGTCTTTCAGGTGTTTTTCAATACCTCCCAGAATAATCTTCTCCAAACCTCACCAGGCACTGAAGTGAGACTGACAGGCCTGTAGTTTACAGCCCCCTCCTGGCAAGAGCCCTTCTTGAAAACCAGGACAATGTTTGTCAGGTTCCCTCAGCTGGGACCTCTCTGGATTCCCAAGACTGCTCAAAAATCGAGAGCTTTTGCAATAACATCAGCCAGATTTTTGAAGATTTTTGGATGAATCCTATCAAGGCCCATAGATTTGTAGGGATACAGCTGAATCCCACACAACTTCAGGGTCAGCTGGGAGTTGATTTTTCTTGCAGTCATGGTCCTCCAGCTCAGGGCCAAAACCTCCTTGATCTGTCATCTATACTGAAGTCAGAGGCAAAGAATGTGTTAAACACCTCTGCATTGTCATTGTCCCTGTTTGGGAGGTGACCATCCTTTTCCTGTAATGTGCCAATGTTATTTTTACCTATTGCCATTAAGATATTTGAAAAAACCCTTTTATTTTCCTCCATAGTTCCAGCCAGCTCCCAGAGAGCCTCAGTTCCAGACAAAAGGGAAGGGACTGTGAAATGGTTTGGAAAGATAACTTTGCCTCAGAATGAAAAGAATAAAGATGAGTGATGCATGAGAGAACATATGGACTAAGAATCAGATTTATCATTAAAACATTCATATTATGGACCTGCCGTGCTGCAGGACTGGGAGTACAAGTCCGTCTTGCCTATTACAGGAAGATTGACTCTGGATTAACTAAATATCATTCAAAAAGCCAGAAGTGCTGCCACCATCAAAGCTATTACAACATCCCAGCTTTTCTTTAACATTTGGAGGACTGCAGAAAACAGGAAATTTTGAACAGGTGATTATACAGCTTGAAGTGGATGAAGGTCAAAGTGTTGATTTTCATATGAAGGTGCAGATATTAAATCAGAAAGTATTAGGGCAGACAGAATCATTCCAATCTGTCTGCTTGGCTTATTTTTCGAGTGCATCCCTAAACTTCTTTATTGCCCAGCTAATCAAAGATATGTGTTCTTGATCCCACTACAAACTTGTCTTCCGAAAACAGGAACTGCATTTACAGGTGGATCATCAATGGCTAGAAATTAAAACAAATATTAAAATATGCATATATTTCTGTAATGTGCCTGAATGTATTAATGCAGGAAATGCAACATTTTTATATTTATCAGAATTTTTCAAAGTATTGATATGTCTTTTCTGGATATTAAATTTAATGTTTTAAAATCTGTTCTCTGAATAGTTCCACTTTTCAGACTTTTGATGATGTTGGTTAGAGCTAGGGCTTTCATACTTCCTGGGTGAACATACCAACTACCAGACAATTAAAAAAAAAATGCTCATGGTAGGACATAAAGAACTGTATTTATTTGTAAATGCAACCTGCACTTTAAAAGAGGGGAAAAGGAAAGTTATCTTAATAACTTTAAAAAAGTAGCTGTTATTGTCTTAAAAGGCAGATTCTGACCTTTTGATTGGATGGATGCCAGTAGTCATCCTCTGGAAAGACACAGTAATTCAGGCTATGTATTCTGTTCTCAGTAGTTATTTGTTCTATTTTCCCAGCATGCCACATTTTCAAAATCAGTCTAGAGTGTGCATGATATTTAGGAAATAGTAAGAGACATTTGCATTTTTGGTCCTAAGCCTGGCATTTCTCACTGACTGCTATAGGCAGTATATTCAAAACAGCATCAGGAATGTGAGGCTCGTGGGTGCAAACATGCAATTAGGAGTCTCTCTTTCTTACTGTGAGTTCAAGACTTCACCTGGGCTGGGGGTCTGCCTTGTGGCCAAAATCCTGTGCTTTCAAGTCCTTATTGAATGTAGCCTCAAGTATTTTTTTTTCCCAAAGACACAAAGTAAGTCAAAGATGGAGGAGGAACCTGAATCACTAATTTTCCTTGTGTCTGTATACATGATGAATTTAATAGCGCCATTAGTTTTTACTGAAATAATTTCTATTATGTTCTTCAAGCAAGGAATTATATTGCATAGCTCTATTCATCACTGAGAACTGAAAGATTGTTATGATACAAAATGCTTTGTACTGGTCATAATTATACAGAAAGACTAGAAATAAGACTAAAATATTTCTTTTATTTGCCATCATTGTAATTTAACAATGTCTGTAAGAAGTTGGCTTTAAAAAACCCACTAAAGATTCTTGATTTTTCTTGAAGACATTGTACTACTTTATCCCTTTTTGCAAAATTCCTCTAGGAATTTCGTAAGCATTGCTTTAATATTTTTTTGTCCAACCTATCACATACGAAAGCAAATTTTACAGCCAGCAACATAAAGAGTATCCCAAGGACTTTTATAAAGATTTTGAGCAATACTTATTTGTTCTGTAATGTAGCAATTGGCTTTTATGAAACTATATATTTTGTCATATAACCAATTGCTTTGCTGTAAATGTATTCAGCAGTAGAAAGCTTTCAGTGGTCAAAGTGTTTCCAAACGTTTTTGCTACAATTAAATTGATTCAGCATGGTGTGTATATAATGCTAATTGTAATGGCACTATTATTAGAAGGAGGTTCTTTGGGGTTGATGACTTGGAGGTCATTTTAAGACAGAAACTTTTTCATTATTAAATCATTGGTTTTTATGTGAACTACAAACTACAGGACAAGGCTTGAAGTTTGCTCACAGCATGCGTATTTTGTTAGTGGGGAAGAGGTGATTAGGGTTCAAGAAATTAATCTCAGTCTCTGCAGGTGACATTTCTCATAGTTCTGCTATCAATTCCTGTTTGACATAACCTTTTCATTTTGTTGCCAGTACAATACTGGTCTCGTGCCACTCTGTACTTGGTCACTGCACATTTGTGCTAGAGAGGAAGGACAAAGTAGGTGAAATCCTGTGGGGTTATGCTGACATGGAGAGAAGCAGCAGGAGGACAAAAGACTGTGACAAGGTGATAGGACTTATTTTTCTGGGACTGTACACATGTTCTTTTTCAGAGGGGCATTTATTAAATTGTTCTTTTATCTGAACCTCCCATGGCAAATCAGGGACAAGTGGAAATGCAGTGACTGGTTCTAGGTGAACAAAACAAACCCAAGGTCTTTGAAGTTCCTAAACACCCTTTTAGAATTTAGAAGAGTGTTACTGGACTACAGGAGAAAAGACCTTCATAGAAGAGATGAGACTCAGAATTCATGGTTAAAAAAAAAAAAGAAAGAATAAGAATAGAGGTAAAGCTGTCATTTCATAGGAGATTTTAGCTATTAAATTGTTTTGCTACTAAAGAACTTCAAAGAATATTGAATAGAGAGAAACTTTTCCCATTGAAAGTAACATCAATAAACCAGTTAAAACTTGAGATAATATCACTTACTGAGCCGTTTCATAAAATCATTATTCTTATCTATTAGGAAGAAAGCTACAACAGTTGTATTGACAAAAATTCCTTTTAAGTGTAATTTTTCAGAAGCTGTCCAGAATGCCAAGAAAAGAGACAGAGAAATGAAATCTTCTAAAACAGATAATGTTTGCAATAGCAATGCATTGCAAGGCTTATGTAGAGGTCATCACAAGATGGTTGCCAGTATTGAAAATGGCATGTTTAAAACCTAACTTTGTTTTGGCAGAATTTTCTGGCTTCTGACTGAAATGAAGGCCCAGCTTCTTCAGCTCAGCCCTGATAACCTGTCAGTGCCTCCTGGGAGCTGGGGAGTTGCATGGCTGACACTCTGACAGTTGGTCTCATTAATATCCTGAGATTCTTGGTCTTTTGATATTTTTTTAACGTTTATGTTTCTTAAGCAGTTCATGTCAAACAAAGCAAGGGATTCAATTTTCATATGACTAGCAAAGAAAGGCCAGAGATGGGTTTTCTTGGCAGAGTGTTTGGCCAGTTCTACACATAAATCCAGTTACTCAGCAAGCTGATAAAGAAAAATGAACAGCTTTAAGTACAGACAAGGGAGATGGGGAGATGGTGGCTGTAAGCAGAGATATGGGGAAATTCTGGAACATTAAATATGTATCCTTTCCCAAAGAGAGCAGTTCAAATAAGAGAATCTGTCTTACCTGCAGGTACCTCAGATCCCTCAGCCAAAAGCTTGGGTGTCTGTGCAGCTATCTGTGTTCCCCTCTCCATTCTAGAAGAATATCCTAGACATGTTTTTTAGCAAATTTTGGAAGCAGGACACTAGACTGGATGAACTTTTGGTCTAATAATAGACTGTGCTGTTTATTCTTCTCCTTTACCTCTCTTTCTTAATAAATATCATGTTTTTTACCCCTTAAACCCTCATTCTCCTCTCCTGCACCCAAATGTTCTCTTTTCTCTGACAGCCCTCCCCAGGCTGTCTGCTGATGTTTTGTTTCCTTGCATCAGCTATCCTCCTGCTCAGTGCCCTCTCTGCTGCCATTGCATAAATCAGTTCTTCATATGCCTCTGTAGAGGCTAGGGTTACACATAACATTACCACTAAATTCCCTTTCCTTACTGAGTGGAGTTCACTGGAGCATCAGATCCCTTTGCGTGATTCTGTGCTCAATGAAATCAATGTTAACAAGAATTACAGGATTTAGTCTATGCATATCTTTCTCTGTTTATTCACTGTAAGGATTTCTGCACAAACTACTTATAAGTTCATGTCTCTCCAACAAGTTCAAATTTCAAGTAAGGAACACATTATAATGCAGAAAAATTGAGAATAGGAGCCTTTGTCTTGCCTCCCTCTGTATTTGGGAATTCTCAAATCTCTCAGTGTAAAAACCTCTTGACCTACTTTTCCTTGAACCCTGTTCTGCAGTCCAAGGCAGAACACACAAAGAAAAACCAAGACAAACATCCCTCAGAACAATGATTTCCCCCAGTTGGTTTCCTGCATGGCTATTTGCTCTGTCACTCTGAGTCCTGATCAGCAGAAAGCTTTCTCCTGTATAAAAGTTTCTGTGAAGCTAATTTAGGGCACAGCAAGGGCCTCATTTAAGCAAAACAAAACCCAAGCAAAGCACAGCAATCCAAGTGTTTTTGTTTTGTGTCAGAGAAATGTATAAATATTTTACCATAATTGCCTTGGAGGTTATGCTGAAGTATCTCTTTCTCTAGAAAACAGGAAATGATCTTTACTAAGGCCCATGTTAGTGGGGTGTCAGTGCAATCAGCTTCATGAGACAGCAACAGTCAAGGCTCTGAGTTGGGTCATTTTTGATTATGTATCTCTTTTATTAATTTCTTCTGTTTGGTTTTGGTTGGTTTGTGGGTGGGGTTTTTTGTTGTTTTTGTTGTGGGGTTTTTTGTTTTGTTTTGTTTTGTTTTGTTTTGTTTTGTTCTTTGGTTTTTTTTCTCAGGAGTATTCTTCTAAGTCTAAAAAACTTCTGTTTTGTCCTAAAGGCTTAAAAAAAAAAAGTCAAAATTTTTTTGAAACATTGAAGCATTTCTCTAAATGGGAAAATGACCTAATATAATTGTAACTAGTCTGTAGCCCCATGAAATACAAAAATGGAGTTCTGGGGATCTGTTTAGCTCTAATGAGTGAAAGTATAGAAAAAGACTCTTACATAAGTCTATGTAATATTATACAAAGGCTAAGCTTGACATTTCCTTATTGATTAATCTATGTGGCAAAATTTATGAATTCTTTACCAGACTGCAGAATCATAGAGTAAAAGACTACTACTACAACATATTCAGTATTTTCTGTCATTGTAGTGCTCAAATGTAGTGTTTAAATAAATTGCAGGTTTTCTTTGAATTGTACTTTGTTAATTTATCTGCAAATATTGAAAATTCAAACTTGTCATAGGTTTCAAATTTAAGGGAACATTGCCCCATATCCACTAAACCCACCAGGATTTAGTTCAGAAATGCTTAATTTTTGAAGCCCAAGCAGTGAAAAATTTAAGGCATCATGGCATTCAACAGGACTGTTGCTTTGTTCCAGGCTTAGACATGGTATTAAATACAAGTCTGAAGGGATGCAAACTGCTGTGAAGACTACAGTAGATGAATTAATTCAGTATTTCAAATTGACACGCTGGTTACATGAAAAAAAATTTCAGCTCTGATGTCTACAGAGAATGCGCAACACACCATAAGATCTCAGCATCTTCTTGATAATTTTGTGTTAAGTATTCTCTGGTCAGGATCTTTAACTTCTCCCAGAGATGGTGATTGCATTGTAATCCCTCTGAGCAGATAATGTATAATTGTGAGTGTGCTGATCCCATGAAGTCAAAGTCAGAAAGTGTATAAGGGTCTGTACATGGAATATTGTCATATAGATGAGACTTAGAAATGTTTTATGTATAGAATGTGAATAAACATGATCTTCTGAATCTGGTATTATTTCCCATGGTAGGGGGTCAGCCTCTAGTTCAGGTTTTGCAGTGAAGAAGTTGTCACTAAAATAACTGTGGTGACTCATACAACTGTAAATACCCTCCCAGTAACGCAGTTTGTGACTAAACCTCAACTGAAGGTGAAACCCAGAGCTAAACAAAATAAGCATAGCAAAGAAGAGCAAAGCAAATGACCAAACTTGCAGACTGGTACAGGAAGATACATGCACTTGGAACAGGTGGCACCATGGCCAGAGAGGAAGGTATGGCAGGGCACTACCACTTAGGCTTTGGCTGTGTCTGCACCACTGTTGCTTTCATGGCTTCTTCCTTTAGCACAGCAAGCTGCCCAAATTGCTGTGACTCACTGGAGGTCAGAATGCTGCTGACTGTAAAGTGATGCCATTTAGTGCTCTATCATGTGGCCCTCTGGGCACTTATTACACAGCTCTGTGAAACTGGGATATCCTTGTAAAGCCTCTGTAAGGGCTGTGCAGCTCTTTTGATGAGTGAGCATTTAGGGTGGCAAATGTTTTCCTAGTTTTCAATAGGGGATAGAAGGATGATCTTCTGTACTTGTAGGTAAATACAGGCCTGTCAGTCAGTGTCACTGGTCACAGCCAGCATGGGTTTGTGAGGGGAAAGTCCTGCTTATCACAAACTTACTTGCCTTTTATTACCCACCTCCTCGATCAAGGGAAGCCAATTGATACAATCTTTAAGGATGTCAAGTTTTTTGATACTGTCTCTCACAGGATCCTTCTAGAGAAAATGTCCAGCTCACAGCTGGATAAACACATGATGAGATTGGGTCAGCAGCTGGCTCATGGGTAAGACACAAAGGGTTTCAGGATGGCATCAGACTGGAGACCTGTCACTAGTGGAGTTCCACAGGGCTCCATCCTCAGCCTCGTGCTCTTCAACAGCTCCATAAATGACTTGGACACAGACTTGAATCTATATTAAGGAAGTTTCCTGATGGTAGAAAACTGGAGCTGGTGACTCCCACGAAGGCAGAAAGGTCCTACTTGAGGGGCCTCAACAGATCAGAGGACTGGGCAGCAGGGGCCAGATGCTGTACCTGGGATGGGGCAACCCTGGATGTACAGACCATCTGGGGAATGAGAGGCTAGAAAGCAGTGGTGCAGAAAGTGACCTGGGAGTTGCTGTTTGCTGGCAAGTTGAATATGAGTCAACAGTGCCCTGGCAGCCAGGAGGGCTGGGGTGCATCAGGGGCCTCTGTGTCCTGGGGAGCATCAGGCACAGCATGGCCAGACAGCTGAGGGAGCAGATTGTCCCCCTCTGCTCTGCTCTGAGGTTGCTTCACCTCAGGTCTTGTGTGCAATTCTGTGTGCCACAAGCCAAGAAGGATATAAAGATATTAGAGACTGTCCAAAGGAGAGCTACTAAGACTGTCAAGGGTCTGGAGAGGAATTTGTATAAGGAGAGTCTGAGGTCACTTGGCTTGTTCAGCCTGGAGAAGAGAAGACTGGGAGGCCTCATCACAGGAGGAGAGGCAAAGGGTCAGGCCCTGATCTCTCCTATCTGGTGACCAATGAGAGGATCCAAGTGAATGGCCTGAAGTTCTGTCAGGGGAGATTGAGGCTGGATATCGGGAAAAGGTTCTTCACCCAGAGGGTGGTTGGGCACTGGAACAGGTTCTCCCGGGAAGTGGTCACAGCACCAATCCTGACAGAGTTCAAGGAGCATTTGTACAATACTCTAAGACACACAGTGTGATTTTGGGATTTTTTTCTGTGCAGGAGTTAGACTCAGCGATGCTTGTGAGTACTTTCCAGATATTCTCTGATATTCTATTATTCTCTGATTTAATTGCTACTCTTTCTCCCCATTTTCAAGTGTATTTTTAAAAGTGAGTAACTTATTTGCTTTGTAATTCTGAAGAAAATGATTGTCAGAAGTATAAAAGTTCTGAAAAATGTTGCTAATATGTCAGCTCCTTATCCATACGTGTACATGAAGCAAATATTGACCTCAAGAGAATAAAAGTCAGCAATCATCCATAAATAAATTGATCTGACAGCAAGTTCACATAGTGCTGCAGGCAACATCTTGAAACAGGTTTGCCTGTAGTGAAATTTGAAAGTTTGGAAGAACGCAGTGTGAAAACAACACCTACAGTTTCATTGGGTTGGAAATGTCAGCATATCACAGATAAGAAAAAACTCAGTACTTTCTGTGTTGGGCATGAAGGAGAGTTAAAGATGGAATAGCATGCAGGTGCTGAAGTGTGGTATGAATCTTCACATTCCTAGAGAAAGGTCATTTAGGTACAAACAAACACAGTGTCATCCTTATGGGAAATTTTTTTTGTTGAAACTAAAATTTAACTTTGTATTAAATAAAACACAGGCCTGTGATGAGCTTTAATTTGAGACAGTAGGCAGTAATCGATAGTTCTATATTGCAAACTTAATTTTATATTAAAAAATAGTTGAATTTATAAAAAAGATTGTGCATCAAGATTAGAATCTCTGACTGTATGTCTGTGGGGCAAAAATTTATCCTTGTGATAAAAAGATCTTGACACTTAGGAAATGTGTGTTTCAGTCCTGATCCTGCCTCAGACTTCCTGCATTATCTTTGAAAACTTACTCTTTGTTTTTAACTGTAAAACTGGGATGAGACAATTTCCTCTAAACATCCTTCAGTTTATAAACACTCTCAATGAAGGACACTTGCCTGTGTGTGTCCTGCATTGACCTTGAGTAAATGAAGGTCCTAAGACATGCTGTAACAAAAATAAAAACTATGCAAGTGCAGAAGGTGCCATTTAGTAGAGAAAATGCTGTTTTGACAAAATTAACAATTCTTTGGATCTTGGCTAAGATGTTCATGACATTTCCACATGGGATTTTTCCCATTTGGAGAATAGTTTTCCAAAGAAAGTTCTCATAACATATTTAGCATACACACATTTTCAAAATGAGATATTTAAAATTTACATTTTAGGAGAAATTATGTAGATGTTTCTTTCTTCTGAATCAAGAACAAAACCACTGAAATGTCAATATATCAATGAAGTAGAGACAACTAGCATTTAAAATATGAAAATACTCCTCCAAATTCTATTGAAATTATTTTTTTACTGAGAACTCAGTTAAGGTTTCCTTTCTTCTGTAGAAAGTTAATTCTAAAGTGCATTCAATATCTTGACTTCATTATCTTTTGGTTTTTTTTACCCTAATGTTGATGCTTTTTCAATAATTTTCAGCTTACTTATGTGTGCATGCTCTGTAGTAACCACTTGAAAATGTAGAGGTATTTATGAAAATAAAAGGGAACTAGTCTGAATAGAGATTCTTATTGCAGAATTATCTTTACAATGCAGAGTCTTGCTTGCTCTTACAGTGCATTTTCACTGTGATTTATGAACAGCGTATACAGAGCAGTTGCTGTTGAAGTAGTATGAAGGAAAATTAAGTTTGTAAGGATATCCGCTGTGGTAAAACGTTAGTGAATCATGGGTAATTCAAAGATAATATCATGTCCTGTTTCCTTTTTATTACCTTCTGCAATCTTGTCTTTAGGATGATTCTTTTATCTGGGGTAATGCCTATTTAGTTGCTTAGTTCTACAGGAACGGTTTTGAGACACTAAGCCTTAGACTGGCACTGAAATTTTATTTGTTTTCCTGTGCTTTTGGAATTTAAAATTTAAAAATGCAGAGATTGATAAAACAGCGATGTCATGCATATCATTCCTTATTTTACTAATGAAGCAGTGATGAGGAATAATAATTTAAGTCATTACTTCTTCTGAACATTAACAATTCTAAATCTGAAAAATTCAGGGAAAGGAGAGGAAGGTGTTGTTTAACACAGTCTTCAGTCTGGCAAATAAGTTTTTGAAGGACAATATTTTTCAAAAGACTTTTCCCTTGAGGATAAATAATCACTGGCAATGAGCAAGGACCTGCAAAAAGTCGTATTCCTGAGCAATATTTTAGAGTGTTTTGGAAATGTTACAAACTGTTAATAGCTTTTTCCAAGCAAAGAAGGAAGGACAGGAAACTATGACAAAAAGTTGAGAGAAAATAACAGAAAATCATAAATCCTCATGTTAGCTTATGCCCAGACAAACAGAAAAGCATTTGCCTCTTCTGGGTTATTTTTGTGTTTGGTTTTAAAACCAATACTTGGATTGAAAAAGGACCAAAAGGACCTGTTAAAATTTCACTCATGTTTCTGTAAAAGACATCCTTTTATTCTACCTCTCACATTTTAGTAATAGGATCTCAGGTATATAGGATATTAATGTACTTTAACTTCTTAGAATAGAAATAATGGGGCTCTTCTTTCCCAATTTGAGGCAAAGAGGTTTATGGGATTTTATTTGTTTGCCTTTATTTCTGATGAACTAAAGGAAAGTCAAGGGTGACACATTTAAATCTGAAAGTGGCTGTAATCATAACAGTGATTTCCTGTAGAAAAAAAACCCTGTAGCTTAAATATCATTCCTGTGACAGGTATGTCACCCACAAATACCTGTCTTCCTCTTCTGGAATAATGACAAACAGAACATTCCTTAAGAGACTTATCAGTAAGGGGCTAAACTTGAAGACATTCAGTAGAGATTCAATGCAGAGAGAAGCTTCAATAATTCAGACTTCTTTTACAGGAAACATTTTTAAGTCAAATATGTAAGTGGACATTGTAATCCAGTAGCATGAAAACCTAAGTCTTTGCATAAAGAAATGGCTAATTTATAATTGTGAAGTGAAATTTCTCATTAACAAGCTGCATGAAAATGGTGTGTGAAGAGACAGAATTTTCATCTAATATTACACTGATACAAATGTGTTAACGATGAAAGATATTTTCCATAGTCAACACTGTTGTGAAAATGTCCTCTAAACTATAAAAATTGATATTAGTCCTCACCTGGTACTCAAAAAGGTGCCCTGTTTGGCTGAATAATATTAAATCATAAAATTTTCTAATAGCCTGGCTTGGAAGCAGACCTTAATGCCCCTCTAGTTCCAAACCCCTGCTATGGGCAGGGACATGTCCCACTAGACCAGGTTGGTACGCCCCATTTCTAAGCTGGCCTAAACACTTCCAGAGATTTGTCATCCACAACCCTGGGCAACCTCACGTGGGAAAGGTTGTGCTCACCTGGACAAGTGGAGAAATGGTAGAGAGCAAGGTCTTCTCATACATCTCAGTTCTGTGGAGTAAAACAATAACATCAAGGTTTTGCCAGCATTCATAGAAAATCATAAATGTGAAAAATTAAATTCCACTGGGACAGCGGCAACTTCTTCATTTATTTCAGAGGAGACAGATTTTTGCCCCAGGAATTTCCTGATATGTTTTACCCTAACAGCTAAAAAGAATCCATTTTCTGGGTGTTGGTTGTTTTGGGGCTTTTTTTTGGAGATGTTTATGTGTCTCTCCAATAAACCACAGTTGTGAATGAAAATATCCTATTACTTGGCTGCTGTTGTACAAATATTTTCTCTTTTGTACACTACTTATAGAAGTTTTTTTCTTCTGTGTAGTGATATTTGCATCAAACAGTACTTTATGTTACACTGCATTTTCTTTAATAGGGTGGATTTCCTGCCACAGCTTCCTTTTTAACCTCTAAAACCTATGTCAGCAAATACGAAAGAGAACAAAAAAAAAAAGGCCTGATGAGAAATAGATGAATAAGGATTATTGAAATACTGGTGAGAAAGAGGTATTTCTGCCTTTATCTTTCTTCTACCTGTCAGTTTGTGAGCCCTGAAGGACTCACTGGCAGTGACATGTCAGAGAAAATGAAATTGCCCTTTCAGGAGTGAATCAGAGACAAAAGTAGCACTAGAAATGCAATTTTAGTAGGCAGTCTCTAAGCATATATTAGCTGCTATTGCTCAGAAATCTCCTTGTGATGCTTGCAAACCCTCAGTCCAACCAATTGCAAGTAAATTAGGCTTCTTCCAGAGCACCATTTACATTGCTCTATTTTTTCTGTCCTTCCTCACATGGACATGCACTCCCTCCCTACCTCTCTGACTGCAATCTCACCAGTGGTTTCAAAACATAGAATTTCTTCTCCCACCTTTCAAGGGAGGTGAGCTGCAGGATAACACAGTATGTAAGGGAAGGGGAATGTGGAAGCTAAGCCATCTAAACCATTTGCTGCTTTTTCTCACTAACTAATAATAGAGTTTTCAGGCTTTGCCTTGCCAAATGTCACAAGACAAGGAATATGGAGAAAAAAGAATTGGAATGAAGGGGGCTTAAAAATATCACATAAAGAAATATGTGCTGGTTTCCTTTTATTTCTCTTGCTGCCTGACCCTCTTGCACCTTGCAAATATAGGGATCAGATTTAAAAGTGTTTTGGACAGACACGCTCAGAAAAAAAGGAATTTATTTTCTTTCCTATACAACAAAAATTAGGATTTCTAGAGAGTTTTCTGAGATTATTTTTAAAAAATGTAGGATGTTATTCTAACAGCACTGAGAATAATGATATTGCGGCCTAATTCCATTAATTTAAGATTATTTCTGTTGGGGATTTTTTTCCTTTAAAATATCATAAGACGAAGATATCTTTATGAGTCGTTATTTTCTTCTGGTCAGTGGTACAGAATAATATGCCTCTTGTGTTAGAGGTAGTGGATGACTTCACATTCACCTTTTCATCTGATTCCAGGTTTTTCTACTTTTTTTTCCCAGTGTTTTCTTTCTTAAGACAGCTTGTGTACAAATAGGTTTCCAACAGATCTCCACCTTTTCCCTGATGGGGGCTGGGGAAGGAAGTGAGGCAGGGCACCCTTTTGGGCTCCTCTCAGTGGATTGCTGAGCAAAGGTGCACATTCTGCAGTCAAGCACAAGGCATAAATCACAAGCCATAATCTCACATAAGTATATTTCACATTAGTAAAACGAGATGTCATCAAGCATATACATCCTGGCCCATTCATTGAACTGAATATATAAATTTTTATCTTATGGGTTACTCCGTATGGGGTAAAAACAAGGTCCCTTCTGGTGCTGTTCAGTGTGCTGTCCAAAGTGTTGGTACAGCACCTTGCAGCACTAGGATAAATGCTGTTTTTATTTCACTGCTGAAAATTGGCCAGTAATCCAGAAATTGTGTCCTGAAACTGCAAAAATTTGTGTTTATGGTTAGACATCATACTGTGAGCAGGGCTGTTGGAAGTGATGAGGCAGTTTGCTGTCAATGAGTTTCCTTAGACTTGCAGGTTTAGGATCTTAGTAATTTTTGTAAGATCACATGATCCATGGTTTTCAATGTTTACTTGCAATGTTTACTTTCAATGTTTACAGCTAAGAGTGAAAACTCTTTATTTATTCCTTTCCTCTGTCTCTCCATTCTTGAGAAACAATATCTGCATCTCTTCACAGCTGCAACACATCCTCAGCAGCATTAATGCTGAGGGGAACTCTGGCCCTGAATAATTGTAATTTTCATGCTGTTGTCACTTTCCTGTCCCTGGCACAGAGAGGCTTATAGTGTTTTGACAACTTTCCTGTGTTTTCTCCAGCTTGAAGTTTCCTTGTCTGTCACTTGCATGATGCATTTTAATTCTGAGATGTGTAACTGCTAATGCATTGTTACAGCCAGGACTGAAGCCCGGAAAAACAGATTTATTAGAACTTGGAAAGAGTTTGGAAAACAGAACTGATCTACTTACTGTATGCATCTGATCCTTCCATCTTAAAAAGATTCAGATGAAGAAAAGTATCAAAGTATGAAAAGCTTCCCTACAGTTGTAGGGAACTTTCTCATTTAAAAAAAAGTCACTGTACATGATAAAGGTGAGTAACACACTAACAGTGTAAAGAAGTGGTTGTTTTGTGCCACAGTCAGGAACAAGAAGACTTAGTGAAATAATAAATGCAGCACTTAAAAGACATGAAGCACTTTTTTCCCTCTATATGTAATTTAAATGATGACTCTCAATTTGCAAGGAGGTCAAAATTATAAATTGGTTCAAAAAGGTATTAGGCAAATTCATGAATAATAATGGTATGAAATACAGTGGCCTAGAGGTAACCTCCAGCTTGAGGAGTCTTGAAATTGCTGATTACTGTCATCTATCAAGAAAAGGGTCATAACCATATGTACTTTATTCTCCTACAGGCACCAGCTACTGTCCACCGTAAGAAAAAATCTGACCTGGAACAAGAAGTATGCCCATTTTTTGTGCTTCAGATTGAAAATTGATGTCCATGAGTTTTTAAATAACATTGAAGAAGTGAGAATTCAACTACAGATGCATTAATATCAAGGAGTATGAAGAATTACGCACAATGTTAAAATGACAAGTAGCAACAATAGGTTAAAAGGAAAATTCAGCCTAAGTGAAATTCTTAACCAAAAAATGTACTGAGATTGGGAACAGTATCTTCCTAGAACTACTAGAAACAAAAACCACTTGAAAATGTACTCTCTGTGAGAGAGAATTCTGAATTGATATCCAGATGGCATAAGTTAAATGCCACAAAATGAGTTTATTTCAGTGGATTCTGGTTTTATCATGACACACACAATTGGTCTCTAGCTCTATCGATCAAGTATGTTCTGAATTGCATTGGATGTATCTTCATAGAATGGATGACAAATTTCTTTACATCAAACAAATCTGTTTTGTAATGGTGCAAACTTGAAGTACGTTAGCCTCAGGGATTTTTCCTTGGATTACTGAGAACAGATCTGGGCCCAACACTTCAAGTTTGAAAGATGTCTCCAGGAAAAGTTTCTTTCTGATTTAGAACTTTTAGGATGGTCAATAAGCAATATTTACTTTAAAGACCTCTAAGAAATCTTAAAATTTATACAAAACTTTTAATGACTACCAGCATTTCCATAAAAGTGAATGTTACTTATCAGAAATATTGTGTTTAACCTTGTCTTGGGCAACACTATTGTCCAAAAAAAAAAAAAAAATCACTTTGAGGCTGAAAAGCAAATCAATCAGGCAGAATTGCTGAGGAGATGGGTCAGAAGGAGAGAAATGGGTCTTGTTCAGACTCGTAAGGTCTGAACAAGAACTCATCCACATTTTGACTCATGTGGCAAATGCAGATATTTACACAAACAAAAGATCTTTCTCTAAGTTCAATCAATGTAGTTAAGAAGCTAAAAAACAACTTATGCACCTTCTGTCCATTAATGAGATTCAAATACCTGCAGGTTGACACTAGCTCTAATTGCATGTTTGGGAGTGAAATTTTCTTCTTTCATTGCACGTTCTGTTTTCAACAAGGTGTTTATTTATGGGAATGTGAATGATTCTACAAGTGGTGATTTAGAGGCTAAACTGGAGCATATTTGAAATATTACCACATGAATTTCTGATCTATTTGTTCCATTTCTCTTTCTTTAGATATTTTTAAAGTATGCAAAGGAGGTAATGTAAAATTTATTGTCTTCTAATAACTGGGTCACCTCTATAGAACACATTTGAGGGTCTTTCCATTAGTATTACACCAAATATAAGAATATATAATTTTTATAAAAAGGTGGAGTTTGCTGATGACTCAAAATGAGTGGTGAGGTGAACAAGTCAAAAGAGAGAGACATCTTACAGAGAGCTGAGAGACCAGGACAGGCTGGAGGACTGTGCTCACACTCTCAGGTACAGAGATGAAGGTACAGATGAAGTTTAATAGAGTAAAATTCAATGTCCTGCACCTGCATAACCAAAGATCAGGACAGATCAGGATTTGTGAGACTGACTTGGACGTAGGGGTCCTGGTGACAACAAGCCACATGAGTCAGCAGTGCACCAGTGTTACATGGAAAGCAAATCAGATCCTGGGCTTCATCCACAGGGCCATTACTGTCAGACCTAGAGAAATTATCATCCTACTCTATTCAGCCCTTGTCAGGCTGAGAGGAGACCTCATGATGTCTACAACTTTCTCATAAGGGGAAGTGGAGGGACAGAAACAATGGAGGGGCAGGAACAGTGGAGGTCTTTGTGGTGACCAGTGACAGGACCCAAAGGAATGGTATGGAGTTATGTCAGGGGAGGTTTAGGCTGGATATTAGAAAAAGGTTCCTCACCCAGAGGGTAGTTGGGCACTGGAGCAGGCTCCCCAGGGCAGTGGTCACAGCACCAAGCCTGGCAGAGTCTAAGCACCCTTCAGACACCAATGCTCTCAGGCACATGGTGTGACTCCTGGGGATGGTGCTGTGCAGGGCCAGGAGCTGGACTTTGATGATCCTTGATGGGTCCTTGCCAACTCAGGATATTCTGTGATTCCATGATTCTATGTGTCCACAATTTGAGGAAGATGCAGAGAGATGGAAGAGAATCCAAAGGAGGGCCACAGAGATGATCAAAGAGCTGCAGAATCGGTGCTTTAACAAATCATGGTATCCTAAAGCAGCTTCATTTATCTTTAACTATGTTACCAAATACAAAAAAGTTCCAAAAGTTTCTTGGTGGATTGAATTTGGAAAAGGGTGTTTTAAGGTATGAGTGTTACCTTTTGATCTATTTTTCTCCCAATTTCTATCCCATTTCCAACTAATGAGTTTTAAATATGTCAGTTGCCAGCAGCAGTAATAAATTATCTTCCAGCATATGGGGCTGCTAATCATGATTTTCTAAAACTGATCACTGCACCTATCCAGCACTACACAGTGTTCATCTGAGCAACCCAGCTGACATAATGAAATGTAATTATTCTTTTCAATTGTTCATTTAAAATGTAATTGTATTTTTAAATTACTGTGCAATTTAATAAAATCACGGAGTATAATTGCTTTCTTTCAGATTGTATATGTTATAGAATATTATAATTTTCTAAACTTCCATGCATTCTTCTGTCTTCAAACTTATGGTCAGCATGATTTAAATTAATATCAATTTATTGCTCATTCTGAGTCATCTTGCTAATTTATCCATAGCCTGTAGTCTTCAAATTTGTCACAGTTTCTGAAGTAGACGTGGTTGAAGTCCTGTGGACCTTAATATTGCTTAATATTGTTAGCTTCCTACGTATTCACAGATAAAACAGAGATGCTTTCTTGGTTGTGACTAACAGTGTTTCCCAAAAGACATTGCAGAGCTGCACCACAAATGGAGAACACAAAAGAAATGGGAGAAGAATCACAAGCATTCCCTCAAAATATTCTATGGATGAGAAATAGATTGCTTAGTGTATTGGGCTTGGCTGGCAAGGTTTTGGTAGTGGGAGGAATACAGGACTGGCACCTCTGAGAAGCTGCCAGAAGCTTCCCTGTGTCCAGCAGAGCCAATGCCAGCCAACTCTAAGATGGACCCATCACTGGCCAAGGCTGAGCTCATCAGCAGCAGTGGCAGTGCTTCAGGGATAAGACAGTCAAGAAGGTGGAAAAAAAAAAATATTGTACAGAAGTAGTTGTAGTCAGAGAAGAGAGGAGTAAGAACATGTGAGAGGGACATGCCTGCAGGCCCCAAAATCAGTGAAGAGTGCAAGGCAGGAGGTGCTCCAGGTGCTGGATCAGAGATAGCCCTGCAGCCCATGGTGATGTCTGTCCCCCTGCGGTCCATGGAGGTCCGTGGTGGAGCAGAGAACCATCTGCAGTGCCTGGAAGACCCCACACCAGAGCAGGCTGAGGCCTGAAGGAGGCTGTGACCTGTGGAAAATCCACACTGGAGCAGCCTCCTGACAGGACCTTTGAATCCTTGGAGAGAGGAGCCCATGGTGGAGCATGTTTGCTGGCAGGACTTGTGACTTCATGGGAACCCCTACTAGAGCAGCCTGTTCCTGAAGGACTGCATCCTATTGGAGGGACCCAGACTGCAGCAGGCCATTAAGAACTTCAGGGACCTGTGGGAGGGACTCACACTGGATAAATTTGTGGAGGACTGTCTCTCACGGGAGGTACCACAAAGTGGAGCAGGTGAAAGGTGTGAGAAATTCCCCCTAAGACAGAAGCAGTGACAGAAATGTGTGATGAACCCACTGCAACCCCTATTCCTCATCTCCCTGCGCCACTAAGTGGACAGAGGCAGTCAATAAGGAATAAAGCTAATCCCATGAAGGAGGGAAGGGTAAGGGGAAGTTGGTTTTAAGATCTGTTTTATTTCTAATTATCTTTGATTTTCATTGGTAATAAATCAAACTAATTTTCTCAAGTGGAGTCAGTTTTACATGATAGTAACCAGTGAGTAGCCTCTCCCTGCCCTTATCTCAACTCATGAATCTTTTGCTATATTTTCTCTTCCCTGTGCAACTGAGAAAGGGAATGATAGAGTGACTTTGGAGGGCACCTGGCTTCCAGACCAGGTCAAACCACTACACTTATTTTCTGGACTGGCCTGACTTATGTGGATGGTAATTTTACCTATGGAATATTAAATAAACATCAATTCTTGTTGATGTTTATCTGTGATGCTTGATATGGTGAAGTCTGTGCAGGTGAAGTCTATGGACCTTTACCAAATTACCCAAGTTCAGAAGCAAGGGCTTCACACAGTGAAGAAGCATCAGCAGGAGACTTTCTTTATCACATACTGGGTTATTACTCCCATTGTATTTTTCTTAAAGTGGGCAACATCCTCCTAAATCCATAGTGATTCCTGCTTCAGAGTCTTTACAAGAGAGGCATTGATCTTGCTGCAAAAGAACTGAACTGAGCATTTCACATTCAATAAACATAAATATTTATGCCTTGAAACTCAACTAGTCAAGAGCTAACATCCAGGAAAAGAAATTTTTGAAAGAACAAGTGTTTTGTTTTGTTTTCAAAATAACCTGAAGAATATCATCTTGGAAATATTTTTCATGGATTGAAGCAAAGCCAGATCCTTCTCTTCACAGCCTCTTGGCACTAGCACTAAATTCCTGAATACTCCAGATTTCCTGAGTGGTTCTTTCCTGTAGCAAAATTAGTCTATGTAATCTGTAAGAAGAAAGCAATCCCCTTTTCTGTGGAATGGGGAAGAATCATGACTGTGATTCTTTTGCACCAACTCAAGGAATGTCCATTTGGCATGACTTTTAAGACCCTCATATCTGTAGTGCAAAGGACCTTCATGAAGATCAATTAATTCCTCCTAATAATACTCCAGGTGTTTAATCATCTCTACTTTACTCAGACCCTAGGAGAGTAATAAAGATCAGACAAAAATGATTGATTATACATTGAACCACATTTTCAGAGGACTGTGCTAATGATTTAACCAAGTTATCTCTCTTACCTCCCTGTGTTCTCTGAGTTTCTGATTTATTAAAAGAAAAAAGCGACCTTGTGATCTTTCTACAAACATAAAGTATTAAATGCTTTATGCCACCCTTCAAGGGAAAGTGAAAGAATGAAAGAACTGCAGAATTTTTTTTTTAATTACATGCTTTTATAATCCCTTTTATACTGTCTGACTTTAGGAGTTATATCAAAATAAACTGCTGAAGGATAAACCAAAGAGGTAGGGAATAGACACAAGTCTAGAAAGACAGGAAGTCTCCCCCAGGGGAAGCATTCTCGATCTCCATCAAACTGGAAGTTTACTCTTCCCAAGTTTTTGAATGAGGCTAAATGGAGTCTCCAGCAAGGAGTGGGATGGGTTCTTAGCCATTAGAAATGCAGAGCAATAGTGATATGCTGTAGCAAACAGGGGAAATCCTCTCCCAGAAAGAGCTGTTAGTCATTAATGGAATTCAAATTTGGTCACAAAACTATAAGTCTGTGTCTTTTGTTCTATAAACATACCTTTTCAAATACTTGTGAGAAGAGATACCTAAATAAAGCATTGTTCTGACAATGCTGCTCTCTATGCCTTTTGAATATGTGAAACACCAGATTCTGAATGAAAGCTCCTAGGGACCTGAACAACAATCTAATAGTTAATTGTTAATATGAAAAAAAAATCTGGGGTACCATAAAGCAGGAACCTGATCTAAAGAGTTTGCCCACATATTTCAACTTACAGTCAAGTATAAAAATCCATGCACTCATTTTGTAAAGCTGAGTGTAGAGCTGTCAGCCTAATGTCTTCTGTCTCTGTCAGAATGATAATTTTATTAAATAAATACTAGCACAATACGTATCATGAAATTCTGGAGTTTAAAGCTGACAAGATGCATCTGACTAAAGGAGTGCCAATCTGTAGCCCTTTTACTGCATCCAGCCCTTATGCAGTTTGTATTTGGCTTCTCTGGGAGAATAATATCCTACAGGAAAGCTCTGAGATGCAAACACTCTGAAGGTCCATGTGTTGAGTGTCCCTCATCACAGGGAAAAGTGTATACAGGAGCTCTTTCTGCCCTTGATAAGAGAAACATTGTGTGTATTAGCACAATTGGCCTCTTCTCACCTTTCTTGGGAAGGTTGAAGGGTTGGCTTCTCCTGATGAAAACCACCTTTCTGTCATCCCCTTGAAGTTAGTTTTTTAAAATGTACAAGAACTTCTTGCCACAGCTTTGTGCTCTGAACTCATGTTGAGACAATTACCTATGATGACCTCTAAGCCCCTTTCTGAATTATTTATTTACAAGACAGAAATGTGTACAGCCTGCACTCTGGGTTCCTAGCTACCTTGCTTTATATTTGACCATACAAAATGTATTTATATTACTTTATGATCATCTACCAAGTGATTCAGGTCTCCCTGTATGAGTAAGGGAGCAACAGCACTATTAAGTATGCTCTTGGACCTACCAGTTATCATGTTAGTAAATTTTTTGTAGCTTTATCTTGGATAAAAATAGGGGACAAGAAAAAAAATTCCTTTTGGCCTTATGGTTAAAGCTCCATTCCTGACTACATTGTCAGTATGATTTGTATTTTGAGATCCATCAGAGATCATAAAAGTTTTGAATAATTTTGCTGTCTTTTAGTTTCAAGGTCTTGAGATGAAAAATCAGAAACAGAATTGTCATAATTCTAAGACAATCCCAAATATATAAAAACATAACTTGATTATATCCCTCAGACCTGAAATCCTGACACAAGAAAGGAATAGTTGATTTGAAAAGACCTAATCTCCACAAATTCATGCCTACTGATTGTGAACAGTTTCATAGTCTCTAAATTTAATTGGCAGTCTCAAATTTGTTCCATATTTGTTTCCAGGAACTGCTAAGTGCACTCGAATTCCCACAGCCCCTGCTTTTATTCAGTTTTTAATGGTGGCTCTCCTCCAGTCCTTTTAAATTTCTACAGTTTCAAGTGTCTGTTAATTATGAAAAGTAATAGATATGCTCAGAAAGTTTCTCAGCAGCTTCCTCTAAGACAATTGGATTTTGTTTATTCTCTCCTGCTGTTTGGTTGGCAAATCTTTCCATTTTTTTCATTGCAAATGGAGTTAAATGTTTTGTGCCCTTCACAGCTGAGTAAGGAATAGATTTTCCTTGCTTGTTGGTATGAAAATTTACCAACCATTGCTATTCCTCTACATTTCCTAACTGAGGTTTTGTAATTTGTTACTTTAATCCTCATTATCTAGTTTGCTCCTTACATGAGTTTTAGATGATATTATATTACTGCTTCTGTATGTCATTTTAAAACACTAGGGCTAGATTAATTTTCTTTTTTTGGGCATAATTACCTGCAAAAACCATTGCAGGTTGATGCACCTGGGAGACATGTTATACCAGAAGAGGTAATGGTGCATCTTGGTGAACCTGTGACAAATCTGATCCTATCCAGATGTAGTCTGAAAGTCTTTTTGTCAAGCACAAATTTTTAATTTGATTTAATTAACTTCTATTGATTATGCAACCAAACCACTATAAATTTCTTGTTTAACACATCCCACTTGGTTTATCAGCCAATTAATTTGGCAGTGCTTTAAGACTGGCTTTTTAACAGTCTTCTAAATACATATTCTAGTGGTCAATCCTACATTCCTCATGCTTTATGTAAAGCTGGTATCTAGGTCTTACAGCTAATATTTGGGAAATTTCTAATTCTAGGTCTAACTAGAGTGACAGATTGAAAAAACAGAACTCTGTTCAGAGTCTATAAGGAAAACTTGGTCCTGAGACTTTCAAACACGAGGAAATGTGTTTGGTTTTATTTATTTATTTATATGAAATAGCTTTGAAATAGCTTGACTCTATTGGCCTTTGAGATAGTGGATCTTAAATTCACTTAAAGCTTCATTCAATACTCCAAGGCCAGTGCATTAATCAAATAGCAGGCTTGCAAAACACACAATAAAATTTTTAACCATAAACTCTTGGTGCCAGTGGGTCGGAAGCACCCACTGTTAAGTGCTGCGGCTTTTGGCATCACTGCTGAGGAGTCTACCTCCAGGTGCCACAAAATCTTATCAACTTAAAATGTCCAAGAGCACTGTTTCTCAGCTGTAGTGCTGCAGCCCTTAAGCTCATCACAGTGGATTTATTATGATGTTAATTCTGCTAGTTTAGAGAAGAGGTTTTTTGTCATAGCAGACCACTTTTCTGTTGCTGTCTGACTTTCACCTTCCTCAAACCCTTACCCTCAGCCTTCATATATTGAGTGAAGGTACAAATAAAATGCAGGACTATCCCTATGTTTATTTGATGCTGTGCTTTGTATTTTCTTTCAATTACAATGATTTCAGCCCTAAAGCTTATTTATCATCTCTCCTCTATGTTTTGTTTCCTCTTTGTCTGGTTTTTTGCCAAGGAGACATCACAGTGCCCTGGTCTCCCACCCGGATGGAAGCTTTTCCTCAGCATGGCAAACATAATGTTACAGAACCCTCTGCTCTCTCTAGGACACACATACCAGAGGCATCAACAGTGCATCAGACAGAAGCAGTGGGGCATCTAGATGTCAATCACAGTCTGAGATTCTTGCAATATCAAACTCACTGATGTTGTGGGAGGCTTGACTGGAGCTCCAGGAGGAAAAGCAGCAGATGTGATAGGATGAAGGGCTGGCTGGCCCTGCACAGGGGCTCAGGGCTACATCCCCACCTGGGGATGATGGGCTGCTGAGTGAGCCTGTGCCTGGGGCCACACAGACTTTTCCTCCAGGACTGCTTTTAGACTGCTTTTAGACAGCTCTTTTGTGGGCATTTGATTCTTTTTCTACCCCCAGAAAGAAGTAAATTTCACAGCAAAATCCAGCTGTACTTCATGAGCTGCATGAGGTTACATTTGTGTCCTTTATATGAAAAATGAAAGACCTGGTAAAAGTTGGGTAACAGAGGAAGAGGAGACAGTTTAATACTTACTAACTGACTGAGTATGCAGAAGTTCTGTATTCAGTCCTTTAGAGATCTTTGGGTCCTTGACTTTATATATAAAGCTTGCTTTGCATCCAAGTGACTTTACATATTGAGGTGAAGATCGATATCAGTGGATAACAGCAAAGTAAACTGCAGCCATGCAGATTCCTGTGTGGTGCCACTGGCATCATAAAATCTCACTGTGCACCTCTGTTCTCCACTGAGCTCCACTGTTTCCCATCAGTCTTGAATTAGCTATCATCAGATTGCTTGAGGTCACTAAGGAGATATTATTCTTGCTCTCAGTAGGGTAATAAGTTGTTTTACAATTAATATTTAATGGGAGTGAGTTTGGAATCTCCAGGAAGTCATTAATAGTTGATCTGCTTAAAGGGGGGTTATTTGGGTTCATCCCATCTGCAGTAATTATAATACATGTTAGCTTGTGGGCAGCAACCATTCAGGATACTGGGTCTTGGACCCTGAGGGCAGCAAAAGCCTGTCTGAATGAGGAACAGGTAATTCATACAGGATGGGGAAAGTGCTCTGTGAGAATAAATATAGTGTATAAGATCATACCTACAGCTATTAATCTATGTGTTTAATGTCAATAAAAACTTAAACTTTAAACTTAAAAGAAAATTATTTGGGGAAAAAAATCCTTTATTTAGACATGCCTTTATTGTTGTGTTCTGATGTACAAACAGGGTACAAAGCTAAAGTCAAATTTGCTCACAGTGCAGATCATCAGACTTCAAAGCAGGAAGCACTGGAACAATATCACAAAAAAACAAATGAAAAAATATAAAAATCTTAGGTTTAAGCAATCAGCAGACAACATCAGTGGGTAATTTTTTATAAAAACACAAATACCTCATTTATCCAAAACCAGTTTTGATTGACTGCAGCTATTTGTGATGTTATGCCAAGTTTGGCAAATAGCTCCACCCCACCATAAATACTATTTTCTAATGGGAAATAGTTCATTTTGGCAGTTTATAAACTAGGTGTTTTGATTTTTTTTGTTTTGAATAAATCATTCACAAACTAAATATATATCTCAAAAGTTTATAGATTTTTCTTTAGAAGTTACTGAAACTGAAATGTTTCAGTTAGGGTGGAATAATCAGGGTTTTTAGTTTGGGGTTGGGTGTTTTTTTAATTTTAGACAGTTTATGGACTTTTAGTTGTAATTTTTTCTAAGAATCTGAAAATTTGGGCATTCATATAGCAAGCATGGGATAGCAGGACACTCTGAAGGACCAGCAAAAGTCTTCATTTCACCCTAGATACAGAAAAGATTGAGATTTTATGGTTTACAACCCAGATGATATTGGTATTTATGGGAGTGAAACTAGAATATTTGAACCTTTAACCTAGTTTCAACATGGAAAGTCCTTCAGAGTAACTCTGGGTTATTAAGAGGATGTGAACAAAAAGCTGAACATTTATAAAAGGCCCCAGACCTCTCCTGTCCTTTGCAGTGTTCTCAACAAGCTTGGCTGCTACTGGGAGCACATGGTGCCATTGAGTTTATTGTTCCTTATTGATCCATGTTGTCTTGGTTTAGGGCAAATTTGGGAGGAAACTTTCAAATGGGGTCTTTTTAGAAAGCAAATTCAAGCAGTCTTTCTTTTTTCTATAGGTTCCAGAAAGAATTTCTTAGAGAAAAGTGGAAAAAATTGTTTATTTAACAAGCAAAGCACTCACAAACATGAAAATATGAATAATATTAAACAACGTAACTTTTAATTGTTCTGAAGAGATGGCAAATTTAGAGAGTTTTTTTGTAGGTCAGAGTTTTTTTCATGGGTGTGTCTTCAGCTTTCTCTCAGTCTCTGGGGCTTGGGTGTCTCTCTCCAGGGCTCAGGCCCAGTGTCCTGGCTGCAGTGCAGCTTGGGGAGCCCCTGGATGACAGTCCTGATGTTCCTGGCCTGAACAATAGCTGAGCAGTTCCAAAAAACTTCTGGCCTCAGCTAACTTAAAAAAAAAACAAAAAAACAAGCAGCTAAAAGCAAAGGAGAGCTCTCTCCCCCTCTGCCCATGCTGCAGGAGCAGGAATTCCAGGAGCAGGAATGTGTGGGAGCAAGCGCAATAAACTGTGTGCTTCTTCTCCCCCCTTCACTCTTGGAACAGGTCTTAAAGGTGCAGAACTCAATATCCAGCATAAACAGAACAGACAACTGGGGGTACAAGCCTCATAAAATCACCCTAGGACATTCCACCCCTTCCCCCATATTGTCAGCTTATTAACAAAACTAATATCTTTTCTAACTTTACACACACACATTTAAATGTACATATATATATATCTTTATATATATACATCATATATAGCCGTATACAGATATTGCTAGTGACATTCAGCAAACAGTGACATTTATACATGGGTTTTACTCAACAATCAAGATTTTTCTGATGTACACATTGTGTTGTTCCATCTTTCTGCATTATCCACCATGTGCAACTTGGTCTTTGAGTAAAGACAACTTCATGTCTGTACTTGAAGCAAAATTGATCCAAACATATTTTCTTAACAAATCTCTGAAATGTACTATTGGGACTTTGTCTGTTGTATGCAGGGGCTCAGATTGGGTAGGGCCTGCTTTGTTGGTGGAACTTTGGGTTTTGACTAACACCAGGTGGCTTTTGCTAGATGTTGCTCTTAATTTTTGGAACATCTCCCACCCAATGCTTTCAAGGTGGTTTTTAACAGTCTATTATTGTATCTTTCCACTTTACCTGCAGCTGGTGCATGGTAGGGGATATGGTACACCCACTCAATGCCATGTTCCCTTACCCAGGTTTTGGTAAGGCTGTCTTTGAAATGAGTCTCATTGTCTGACTCAATATTCTCAGGGGTGCCATGCCTCCAAAGGACTTGTTTTTCAAGGCCCAGGATGGTGTTACAGGCCATAGCATGAGGCACAGGGTAGGTTTCTAATCATTGTGTGGTGGCTTCTACCATTGTGAGCACATAGTGCTTACCTTGGCGTGTTTGGGGCAGTGTGATGCAATCCATTTGCCAGGCTTCTTTATACTTATATTTGCACCATCACCCACCCATACCATAGGGGCTTCACTCGCTTGGCCTGTTTGATGGCAGCACACGTCTCACAGTCATGGATAATTGGTGAAAAACTGTCCATGGTTAAATCCACCCCTCGGTCTTGTGCCCCCTTACAGGTGGCATCTCCACCCTGATGACCTGAGGCATCATGGGCCCATCGAGCTAGGAGCTAGCAAGGAGATTAAAGAGGACCTTCTTCAAATCTCCACAGTACAGAGCAGAGGTTCTGGTGCCAAACATAGACATCCCCCAGACAGAAAGAGGATGTACACCCCATGAAGTGAGCTGTGGTTCTCCTGGATGATTGTGGGAAAAATACGTGGGTTTGACTTCCAAATTTTAGTAGTCAGCCTGTAGTCATCCTAGGATGTAAGTAGACTCTGATTACTGATTTCTTTGTGTGCTAGCTCTGATCCACAACAAGGACAGCTGTGGGAGTTGAGCTGCCTGAAAGCATCAACTTGAAACTGGGGGAACCTAGTTAACCTAACTGATACCCAACTTAGGGTGAGCATCATTCCAGCAGCTTTGACTCCTGGGAAAGAATATGGTAATAGTTCTATTCATATGAGGTTGTGGTTCTAGAAGGTTTCCCAGTTCTTCCCCCTGATTAGTTGTCATTTGGTGCAGAGTTTTACATATTCCTAATCATTGTTTCAGATTGGACCCTTACCCTCAAATCCACCCTTCAACTGACTTAACACTCAAAGAATTTTAAAGACATCAATATATATATATATATATATTGATGTCCTTAATATTCTTGGCTCTTATAAATTTCTAGCTTGTTCTCCAAAGGAACTTAAAAGAATGAGACTCAAGGGGTAAGCTCCAAGCCTGGACCAACAGCTCTTAGAGCAAGGGACTGATCTCTGCTGGTCCCTCGTGGCTGGTTTCAGCTCCTGCTCCAAGAGAATAATGAAGAAAAGCTGGATTTCAGTAAAGAAATGAAATCTTTATTCATCAAAAGAAGCCAGTATTAAAAAACCAGAAAACGAATCCTTTCTTTCTATTAGAATAGATGTAGACTCATCAAAAAACATAGTTCAAACTGATACCCAGAAAGCCAAATTATAAATTAATCTGATGGCAGTGATGCAGATTAAGAACTGATGGGTTTTTCATGGCTTTAAAAAAATTCTTTTAATATGTTTAGCCAGCTCTCAAGATCCCAGGATATTGCTTTCTTATCACTATATTATCTCTTGGTATATTGTTTTTGCATCTTAAATTTCATTGTTACACCTTGACAACTTGGAATTTGTGGTCTCATATCACCACTAAGTTATGATAGTTTTGCTGTGTGATAATAATTAACTTTGCTAGCATTTGTTGAGCTGGAGGACCTGCCTTTGTATACCAAAGAGGGAAATAAGTGAAAATATACTACTGTTCTTGCTGATAGAAATCGACCTTTGTGTGTGTAGTTTCTGAAGACTTCCAGTTCTGAAGCTGTTTGTGTGTCCAAAGTGCACCAGAAACCCCAGGCTTTGGCTGAAGTTTCATCAGGATTACAAGAAAATCTGCTGACCTGTGTCAGTGTACAACACATGACAAGTGTCAGAAAATGTCAGGAACTACTGTGAACACAATTGATGAGAAATCAGTGAAACAAAAGAGATATTACTATAGATAGTGCTAATAAGTACTGTGGTACTATGTTTAATGCATGTTTTTAGGTGATCTCACTGTACCTGGCAAATGTATCAGGTACGTGAAATGAGTCTCTAATTAAAAAGAACTGCAATGTGATCCTGACTTCATTAAAACTGTGCATTTTCCTGTGTTTAGTCATACCTGTAGGTACTTGAAGTAAGATCCTGATGCAGAGACGCACTTCCACATTTGTAACATCTTTCAGTCTGATCTTGCAGAGCTTCAAAAAAGAAACAAGTGAAAATTGAGATGGTATTGATTGATGCTACATGATCTCCAAAGCACCTTTATTGTAAATTTGTAAGATTTATTTCTAAGGCAGAGCTGGTTCAGTGCTAAAGGCAGGAATCTCAGGATTCTGCATCTACAAGGATACTTTAACCAATGTGCTCCTGCTTCTTCACCTCTTGGATCTTGTTTTATGAGTATGGAGAAATGTTTTTGAAGAGAAGTGTTTTGCTGGTACTCAGAGATGAGAACTGTGTGTTTGAACAGCTCCTCCGGGCTCCAGATAAAGGCAGGCAGCCCTGATTTCTATTTTGCTCTTCTCTAACTTGGCATTGTGTCATAGATAGATAGATTCAGCAACATCCATTTTATAGGTTTTGTGCCAAATAATAAGAGTTTTTGAGGATTCTGAGCCTGGATATGATTCCTCAGGAGATTCCACAGAGCATGTCCACAGCACTGCCATCTCTCCAGGCTTCTCTGGTAGCCTCTCCAGGGACAGGGCAGGAAGAATCAGGCTAAGCAGCTCTTTAGGCAAGCAGTTTTTTGGCTGCAATACTGTGATCTGGGTAAGTAGTAAACTTTCATCCAGGCCAGAGACAAAGAGAGATTAGGCCAGGAGTTCTGTAGCTGGTGAGCACAAATTTCCCTTTTTGGTTTCTGTGAGACTTTGGGCATGCAGAAAGCTCTGCTCTCAGTTTGCACTGCACTGCTGTCCTTCAGCCTCCTGTCCCTGCCCTTCCAAGCACAGCCCAGCACCATCCCTGTCTAGTTGAGTGTAAACAAACCTTTTTAGGTCATCATTTTGGATTTAGAATTCCTAGTGTCCTCTTAAATCCTGTTTTATATTCTCATGTCCTTATTCAACTCTAAATCAAAAGAGGGCGTATATCTTAGTATTAAAGGTTAAAGAATCTGATTCTCTCCCCTGACAGTGAACAGTGCCAGGAGGTGATGGGCAAGTCATATTTGAGTGCCTCTTATTTAAGAAGGGAATCTTTCATTTGCCTTTGCATTTTGTGATTATTTTATTATATGTCATTTTTTTCCTCAGTTCCACAGGATTAAAAATATTCCTTCTACAAGATAAAATGAGCAAGCAATTGAGGATTGTGTGAAATAGAGGCCAAATTCAGGAGGAACAATTTTTTCTAATATAAGATTATCTGAGCTCTAATGGTCACTTAAAATCTGAGCGTTGAAGCTTGCAAAATGTAATTTGTTGATGAGTCACATGATCTCCACATTGGTAATGAAAGTTTTGCTGGCTGGGGAAAAGGTTTGTGACTTAGTTCTCATCTTTTGCAGTTTGCTGTATGGGAAGGGTGGTGTTTGCAACATGATGTAATGCTATGGAAATAAATACTCTGACAGACAAAAAAATTATTCAGGGTAACAGACTGAGAACAATTGCTAGCAATTGTAATCACAGAATCATAAAATCACAGAATATCCTGAGTTGGCAAGGACCCATCAAGGATCATCAAAGTCCAGCTCCTGGCCCTGCACAGCACCATCCCCAGGAGTCACACCATGTGCCTGAGAGCACTGGTGTCTGAAGGGTGCTTAGACTCTGCCAGGCTTGGTGCTGTGACCACTGCCCTGGGGAGCCTGTTCCAGTGCCCAACCACCCTCTGGGTGAGGAACCTTTTTCTAATATCCAGCCTAAACCTCCCCTGAAACAACTTCAGGACACTTCCTTGGGTCCTGTCACTTGTCCCTGGAGATCAGAGGTCAGTGCCTACCCCTTCTTTTCCCCATCATGAGGAAGTTGCAGGCTGTGATGAGGTCTTCCCTTCAGTCTCCTCCAGGGTACTGACCAAGTGACCTCAGCCATTCTTCATACACCTTCCCCTCCAGACCCTTCACCATCCTCGTGGCCCTCCTTTGGATACTCTCTAATAGTTTAATGTCTTTTTTATATTGTGGCACCCAAAACTGCCCAGCACTCGGGGTGAGGCTGCCCCAGCTCAGAGCAGAGCAGGACAATCCCTGCCTTGCCCAGCTGGCCATGCTGTGCCTGATGCCCCCAGGACAGGGCTGGCCCTCCTGGCTGCCAGGACACTGCTGATTGATATTCAATTTGTCATCAACCAGGACTCCCAGGTCCCTTTCTGCAGTGCTGCTTTCCAGCCATTCTACCCCACTCTTTATACACAACCAGGGTTGCCCCATCCCAGGTTCAGAATCTGGCACTTGTTAAACTTCATATGGTTGGTGATTGCCCATCTCCCTAATCCATCAAGTTTTGTAGATGATCAGAAGGGTATTAGCTCCATAACCTGCAGTTTTGTTTCTTCCTTTGCTTTCCATTTTTCATGGTAATGGAGCTCTTCCCTAGTGGTTCATACACTGTTATATAATGGCAAGGAAAAGCAAAATATATAAGAATTTTACAAACAAGAGAAATCCAGCATTCACTCAGTGCATTGCTACAATTGGTTTTTATTTTCAAGTCTTGAATTTCTTATTGACATAGTTGAGTAAATTTGGCTTTCTGTGTTAAGGGCTGAATTTATCTGTCTTGTACTTCAGATTTTTTTTCCTGTAAAAAATGCCTTACAAGAGGGAGAATTGTATTTATTTTTCTCTCTCAGATACATCTGTGTCCATTTGTTTCGATGATCTCTCCAAAGAGATGCCAGAAGGCAAGTGCAGCACCTTTCCTCATGTCTCAGGATGAGGAGGATGAACAGATGATGGGGTGATCTGTGCTGACTTAAGCAGGCTTCTGTATATGACTCCCTGCTGCTTTCCCTGGCTCTTTGTGCCCACTTGCCCCAGAGGTTCTCAATGTGCAAAGGCAAAGATAAGAGGAATGTTTACATTAACACTTTTCCTCTGGAAACAAAAGTCATGCTGCAGTACCGGAACCACTGTTTTGTTTTTGTTCTCTTGCTTTAAATTTTTCTCCTATTATTTTTATTTCTTGTTTTTAGGTGAATAAAAAAACTGATATATCTTAAATCAAGGGTCTTCTGCCTCTTTAAACAGTAGGAAGGAGGAGCCAATCCCAAGTGTAAAGGAGTGGATATTTTTATTGCCAACATCTGTAATCACTGAGGTTATCCACTTTTTCCTCTATTTCATTTGGGGACATTTGGTTTTAGCTTTATTTTTGTTTATTGTAATTTTCCCTCCTAAGCCATTAAGACCCTCTGAAGGTCAATAAGCCCTAGTAAAGAACAATAAATTCTGTACAAAATATTTTTTCCATTTTTAAGAAACTGAAAACATAAAAAAAAAAATTCAGGTGCCACTGCAGAATGTTACAAAGGCTTGATGGAAAGAAATGGGGGCAGATTTCAGGGAATTAATAGCTAAATCTGCCTCAGTGTCATTCACATAATTTATAATGTAAGGATTTAGTGAAAGCATAATGTAACTGTATCTATTTGATGAGTGGAGAAATACTGGGCTGTGTTATATGACAGAATGACAATATTTTGTACAAATCTGCACAGAACTTATGCAAGGAAATTCATAATACTTTGACCAGACATCGTTTTTCATACGATATCATCATATCCATCCCTGTGATCATAGAGGGTGTTTCTAGAGAATGAAAATATTATTTGTCTAGTGAACAGTTTTGTTTTATTTTGAGCATTTGAAGAATCAATAAGCGTTTCCATCATTGGAACTACAAAGACAAGTATGTGTACCAAAGATAGAGAATTCTAAGGAAAATTAAGTAGTAGACTGGAGAGGAGGAGAGAATAAAGAGCTGTGAAATGTGGTGCTGGCTTATTTAAAGAGCTAACTGAATTCTCCAAAAATAGACAGCAACAATCTACCCAGCAGTGATAGCTGCAATTATTATATGATTAAATTGAGTATGAACAAAATTATTTTGTTTGGTTTGGTGGGTTTTTTTTTAAACCTTCATTATTTAGTAATGTGCTTTAATGCTTCTGATTATGTAATCTATTTTTATTAGCAATTTTATGAACTATCTGCTTTCAAATGTTCTGTTTTTGAAAAATCCACCTGTGAACATCTGAGCCTGTATGCAGCAGGTTAAAGGTAGTCTAGGGCACAGTAAGTTAACATTTTTGTTTCTTTGTATATCATAAGCACTGCTGAAAAAATGGACAAATGAAAACACTTCTATTTGTTCTGATAAAGAAAATATTATGCATGCAAGTGGCCTGGAAAACAGTCATGATGAGTTTCTTGGTTTCCAAAATATTCAGGAGTACAACATCAAAGAAATAATATGCTTCTAACATTAACACAGTTCACATTGCAAATCATGCCTGGACTGCTTGGTTATTTTGTTTGCTGTTATTGAATTCAAATTGTAATGTTTTTCATTGCTGTGAGAAATGTTTCCCTATTCAAATCTTTTTCTCCAAATGTTTCTCTAAATATCATTCTCAAGGTACTCAACATCTAATGAAGAAGTGTATGCTTGTTCAGTCTCTTTGGTCTTCTCCTTTGATGTCTTATGAGGATAGGTTTTACTTTTACTGTGTTTTATAATTCTGTTGTTAAGACTGAGCTATGTGTTCAGTCACTTAGTGTGGGGACTTTATGAATATATTTATTATTCTCCTCCAGATAATAGTTTGATTTGGGTCCTGTTCTCACTGCTTTTTGTATCCCTTAAAGAACAGAGAGTTTAGGTTGTTCCTTTTCATGTTATTTGTTCTCCTTGTAACACTGGAAAAGAAATGTACTGCTGTGTTCATTCCATAAGCAATTAGAGAATTTAGTGAAAAGGAGCTCATATTTTTCCAAATTTGAAGAGATGTAAAGGAATATTAAATCAAATAATACCACAGAATATAAAATAAATAAAATAAATTTCAAATTAATCAAATAAATACACAGAACACCAGAAGACCAGAAGCCAGTGGCTACAGTACATGTTCAGAAAGCAGCATGGTATTGAGGCAGGGCCTTACAGAGGCAGGGGGGGCTGTCACTAACTCAATGTTGTTAAAACATCACCTGAGTAAAACACTTACACAGAATCCTACAGCATCCTCCACTGCCCAGTGTCTCCTAGATCTTCCCTTGTTCCCCTCCCTCACCATCCCTATGTCTATAAAAACACAATCTTTGCAGTAACTAGTCTGGTTGTTATATGGTTACTGCAGCAAAGTACATTTAACTATTTTTTGCATTTCATGATCTCGGTGTTTCTTCTGGCCACTGAATTATGTGTCTCCCTCCTCATTCCTCCACCACAGTGCTCTTCTCTTGTTCTTCTGCCTGAGAGTCAAACCTGCACTGTGAACCCTCTTTCTGCCTGTGCTGTTGAACTGCTTGAGTAGAGCAACCACCAAGCGACTTTTGCCTGACTCAGGTTGGGTGTGAGCTGGGAACAGAGGTCATCTGGTGTAGTTATGTCTGAGGACAGAAGTGCATCCACAAACACAGTAACAAGAAAAGCCTTAGCTGGTCCTTAGCATTTGTTTTAAGTAGGACCCTATTTAGAAAAGTTTATGGTATTGGAATATATGTCATTCAGGTCAATGCAAATATCTATCACTTACTACACTTAGTGCATAAATGTAGGCTAATTCTCACCTGTTTCCATTAATGAAGTGCTTTCCTGAGTTGTACCTTCACCGGGCTTTCTGCAAACTCAGCTTCCCACTTGCTCCTGTGGATTCTGTGGTATTTTCTACCCTGTCATTTGACTTCATGCTCTTCTCCATCACAATCCACACCAGCTCCACAAACACATTCAGGTCTACTGGATTTTCCCTTTCTAAGCTTTGTGATTTCACTGCTTCTGCTTCTGGTGCCTAGAAAAGTTCAGTCATGGTTTCAACCATGGTTTTCAGGGTTTGTTTTTTAAGATTTACAGACTTAATCCTTTACGACTCCCTTATGAAACTACTCCTATGGTATTGTTTGTTGTTTTGGGGTTTTTTTGGTTTGTTTGGGGTTTTTTGCTTTCAACTAAAATCACTCTATTCTCATTTATGTCAAAATAGTATGTCCTCTCTTGGTTTTTTGTGTTATTATAGTACAGGATTTTCATCAGTAATGCTTTTCTTTTTCTACAACTGTGACACTGAATGAGAGAGTTTAAGAAGCTTTGACTGAGGTTTGGCAAATGCATATATTTTTAGAGAAAAAAGACACCCACAGACATTCTTTAGGATTATACTTAACTAAGGATTTTCCAAGTTCTTACGCATACTTGAAGACTTGAAGCCATTGCCATTTTTTCTAAATTAGTTGAATAAATGGCATTATAACTCTCTACAAAACTTTAATTTAAAGCTGTTCTATACAGACATAATGCTATTTTTGTATTAATTAAGAAACTTGCAGACTTACTGAACTCATTCCATCTCACTGTTGCTGTGCCAACAGGTGTTTTGTTTCATTTGGGGATAAATTACCTGCAAATGCTTTGTTCCACACAAAACATTTCTTTTAGAATATCAGATCAACATACAGCTGTATCATTAGAAATGCTATGAAGATAGCCAGACAATTTGCACTTAATTGTTGTTCTTTAAAAACCAAGCTTTTACAACAACCCAAAACACTTTAAAATTGACAACACTTTCAATTTTCATAAACTTATAGTGGAAATTTTTGACCTGATATTTTCTATGTTCTCAGAATTTTTACTGACAATTCTTATAAACAGTTCTTATTGACAAGAGTGCATATTTTCCTACTGGTTTTTACAAAAAATATATATAATTAAGTACATGAGAATTCAAATAAAAATAGTAAAGTGAGCAGATATAATACTGCCAAAAAATGACAACTAAAATTTTGTACATCTGAAAAAAAATAGTATTGAATCACAGAGAAGTAAAACTTTTCTTTGATTAGCAGAGGTATTCACGTCTGTAACAAAATGAGGAAGAAAAACCTAATGTAGTTTAAAGTTAAAATTTAACTGAACATGGTTTTGAGTATTATTTTCCATTGCCATTCCCACTAGCATTTTATTGTTGAAAAGCTATTGTTAATGATCTGACATAAGGACGAAAAGAGCTGGTGATTATGTTTGTTGGCTGTTCCAAAGACTTAGAAAGGGAAATAATATTTCATGAGTTTCTGGGTGCATATACCAAGCAGGATGAGATGTTTCCTGAGTAAGCAAGGATTTATAGCCCACACCTGCAGGAAGTGGTTCTATGGCTTTGTATGACTTAGAAGTAAAATTTCTGCTTTCCAGGCCATGTTCAGTTTCCCCATGTTCACTTCCTCCCACTCTGTTTTGCAAGTTCCCTGCCTCTGATGGCATGAAGCAACCTTTAATGGAATAAGACATATTGCTTTAAGATTACTATGTGCCTAATCTGCCTGCCAAAACTCATTCTGAAGTCAAAATACGTGCTCAGTCAGCTTCAGAGCATTATTCTACTTCTCCTGTAAGTTTTATGCAACACTGTGGTTTTCCCTTTTCTGTATTCTGTCTGCCCTGTTCCCACATGGTTTCCTAAATCTGTATTAATATCAAAGGATTAAAATATTACAACTAATTAAAATTATCCCTATTAGTGACAAAAGCAGTGCATTATTAAATTAAAACCAGTAGTTTAATCCTTGTTTCAATGGTGCAGTGCATTCACAAATACAATGCATTCCCAAGTTTGCTCAGGGCAGTTTTCCTTGGGAATAGGGAGCAGGGCTGAGGGAGAAGTTACCCTGCCCTGTCTGGGGTCCTGCAGACACAGAGAGGCACTGCAGGACCAGCCCAGCCCAGGAAGCAGAAAATGCAAAGGGAACTCCATCCCTGGCTCTGGGACATGTCAAACTGCTGAACTGGGAACCATGGACCAAGGTTTCTATGGCTTTCTCTTTCTGACCAACACATATATAGCAACTCTGGTATTTGGCCTGGATAAAAAAACCCTGCAAGCACACAAATAAATTAAATGGCAATGTCTTGCTAAGCAGATCAAACTGATTGTGAAATTCATGCTCATGCAGAGAAGAACATTGAACTATGGTTCAAAATTTGAGCAGAAGCAGATAATGTAGGTAATGTAAAGTCAGGGTTCACTGTATAAAAATATGGTCTCAGATCTTTAAAGGTACTTAGGTTTTTTACTCAAATCTCATTTAATGGGGATTTGACACCTAAATAACACTGAAGACATAAGTCATTATTAATATTTCCTTAATCACTCACAAAATCTTTAGCCTGTTTAGAGAAATAGTATTACAGAAAGTCCTTGTTCAGGTTGCTGTGCCAGATCTAATGCCACCATAAAGCTTCAGAGGTTTTTAAAGTGCCTAAAAGCTTGAGATGTCAAAGCCAAAATTACACTTTATGTGACTCACAGACCAATAAATCACTTTCTTTTTTCAGTGCTGTTATTTCCTGAATAACCCATAGAAAGCAAAATTACATTGGGAAGAATGAGATAACAACACCAGTGGAGAGGTTATATATTGTAAATAAGAAGGATATGCTTTTTCTTTTCAGAGAAGTCTGCCATAGTTTTAATAGTCCTTATGTATACAAGTTCAGCATAATCCATTTATTGTCTTCACATATGTATCACTGAGAACTCCTCTCCTTGCTCAATTTATGCTGAATTCTGGGGAAAAAAGTTGTCTTTGAAGCACTTGGAAGTTTACTGTTTTGTGACTTCTAAGCTCCAAACCACTCAGAAATGAAGTAGCAACTCATTACAAGCACTTGTCACTCTCTGTTTTATCTGAAGTTTCTATTCTCAAGTGACTTTAACAGCATTAAATCAACACCATCTACTCAAGAGTTGCCAGTCTAGTACATTTTTGCCAGATGATCTCTCTTTTGATCTGATTCTGTGGAAAGCAGCAGGGTGTGCCAGCTCTACAATTTATCCACAATAAAAGCAATCAAAGATGTTATTTTTTTATTCTCTGAGCTCTGCTTTATCTCATATTATGGAATTTTCCTTCCATGACTGGTAGCAGCAGCTGAGGCCAAAAGCTGTGAAAATGGCACAGAGTGATCACTTCTGGTGACACTCATTGAATGTGCTGACTGTACCATCAGAGAAACAAAATACTTCTCTGTGATAACAAATTTGGCCACCCAGCACCTGACATTTGGCAAACTCCTGAACATTTTGGTAGTGGATGAAATCTGTTTCTTTTACTTAAAAGTCAGCTAAAGGAAAGTCCTCTAAGCTATAGATTCACTGTAGCATGCTGAATTTGTGATGGCAGCAGAGACTGTGCACAAGTAGTAAATTAAAATACTTCTTTCTGCAACTGGCTATCCTCTGTCCTACTGCCCTTGAGAGCAGAGGCAGTAGGACAGAGCTTGGATTTGTACCTCATTGCTCCAGTTCATGTCTCAGTGTGGTAGATTAAGCCACTGATGGCTACAGAACCCCCTAACACTGCACAAACACAGTGGACTAGAGCTGTGATTCTGTCATGCTGACGCAGAAATAGCAGAATTATAGAGAAAAGGGAGAGCAGACAACTCTGCACTGAGGTCTTAGTCAGCTATGACTATATTTGACATATTCCAGAAACTGCTTGTTCTGGGCATCCCAAGTGGAAAGAGTTAGACTGTTGGCTGAGATTTACAATTATGAGCCGGCCTTGTGAAATTTCTGAATCTGAAAAAAAAATCTGAACTGAGGATGCCTCAGCCAGGGAGCTAGGAGGAAATGCTGGAGGCAGAGAGAAATTCGTACTTCTGTTCCAGCAGTTCCAGTTCTATTTCAGCAGTTCAGAAAACTTTTAAAGCTGGTGTTTGTGAAAGACTGGTATTTACAGCCTGGAGGGTTTTGGGCCTTAGCTGCTTCTCTTGTTTGGATGCTGTCTTCTAGTTCTCTTTGAAAATTCAGCTGAAAAGGAAGGTGTCAGTTTCTGTCCACCTTTTCTTTAACAGAGGACTTTCAGAGGCAGTTCAAATTATCTTGCATATCCCAGAAGCTGTGCCTTCATTTCCTGGTTTAAGACAAGAATTATAGAAGTTTATTCACTGCTCTTCTGTTGAAGTAGTACCACTGTGCAGAAAGAAAAAAACAAGCCTGAAAGGGCCAGAAAGGAGAAGAGAGTCAACAACTGGGAATGTAACTTACAGCCTCATTACACCCAGCCTGGCCCAGGAAGAGGCCAGCTCAGATATTGCTCCTGTATTTTATTTGTGGATTCTTCAATGCCAAAATGCATAAACAAACCTTGGGGCAGGGAGCAGAGCCTGGGGGAGGGATCACATCAGATCCTCTGAACCTCTCTGTGCTCTCTTTGCTTACTGTTTCTGTGCTCCTGAGCCTTGTGCTGTGTTTCTACAGCTGTTAGGTCTGCATGGCACTCTGTGTGCTGAAGCCAAAGATGGTCTGAGTACAACATCAGCCAAACAAAAGATATGAGGCCAAGACAGTGTGGTCATGGGCTAATTTACTTCTTCCCATCAGTACATACTAAGCCATACCCTGGCTTCTGCATGATTTAAGCTTTACTTGTTCTCCAAAGCTTTTCAGAACCCAAGGAATAGCTGCTATAACAGAATCCTGTTGAGCAATATGCTTCTAGTGTTAAGTCAAGTAGTTAAAAGTAGCATAAAGTTGTCTTAAAATCCAACTTGCTTTTGGATAAATTTCTATTCAGAGGTTGGCATAATCTTCGAGAATTTCCTCATTGTGTATATGAACTATATATACATATAGTTGTATATGTATAGTTCATATGTGTATATGAACTATATATACATATATATATATACACATATGAACTATGTGACCACTATGTCTCCTGGACCAGCAGTTTACAACACCAGAGGGCAATATCTTGCTTTCCAGGGTTAGGTATTCATCACAGAGACCACTGAGGCAGTGACTAATCAGAAACAGGCTGTCCATACCTCAAGGTAACAAAGTAGTAACAGGAACAGCCCAGGAACAGCAGCCTTCTCTTGATAACTAGCCCTAAAATCTATCTACAGATTGCAATTACTGGTCACCACATCACTGCTTGGTCTGCAAAGTGAGATCAGAATAATCATTGCAGTTACTAACAAGGACACTACACTCAGTGTACAAACCACCTCAGATGCTTTCTTTTAAATCTATGACATTGCTGAGCTTAGTGTAGCTTCAGCAAATGTTTGATGTAGCTCTCAAACATCTTAAATGCTTGAACTCTCATATTTTTCCTCTCAAATTGTTTCAGCATATGATGATTTCATTTGAGTTGATACAGTGATGTCTCTCTATGGGATCAACATCTGAACATTAAGTTTAATTAACTGCCCAGCAGATTTAGTAGGGATTTTAGTCATCACTCACTGTGGTAGAGGTGTTTCAATTCCACATTACCCCCACATCTTCAGTTTAGTCACCTGAGTGAGTTTCTTCTCTGTAAGAGGTAACAGAAGAAGATTGACACCTCTTAATGGTGAAATAACCACATAAAGCTCAGAATAGCTGTGGTCTTTCCAAAAACTGTGGTGATTACTTCTTAAATCAAATTTTCTAATTTGAATATCTCATTAAAGTAGCTAAAGTTACAATGGATGAATCCAGGCCCAAGTGAATTTTCAATTAATTAGATTAGCAGTTAATCACTATTAACTTCTATCCACCGAGAAGCTGATAGCAGTGTCTCAGTTACTAGCTTGGTGACATGTAGTTGAGTCATCTAATTCATTTGCACACAAAGATTACAGTATTTAAAACATGATGAGATGACAGTCCTTTTTTGGGCTTTCATGGACATCTGTGGATTTTCTCCATTATATATTTCCAGCTGTTTAGGTAATATAATTGGCAGTATTGATGGCTTGAAAGACTTCATCTGTAATCTCATGCAGACGTTATGTAAGTAAACATTCAATGGGCTTTTGAAATTAACTGATAAGGCATAATTTAACATAAGATACTTTGAATGCAACAAAATTGTGGTTTACTATAATCTTATAGAAAAAACAGTAGCACCAGATCTCTTGTATTTTGTGCATTTGAGGAGACTTGCCCCTTAATCTGGACATAATGAAGCACTTATTAGCATATTGTGTTTTTTAGACACCATTTTGTGTGTGTTACACTCCATAGAGTGCACTGAACCTACATACCAATGATAAGGTGCTTTTCAGTTTATGTGCCAGATATTGAGAAGAATGGTTTCCTAAGTAATTGATATGATCTATCCCCTTTCAGGAAAATCACAAGTATTCCATTTTTTACAGGAGGACTTATCATTATTTTGAATTTTGATGTTATTTTAATGTCTACTTGTATTGGTTCAAGAGAAAGAAAAACTTCAACTTTTGTAATAATTAATAACATTGCCTTATCCACATTAAAATAATCTCCATGAAGTCACCATAGTGCAGCTACTGTGTGACATGGGCAGTTGCTTCTAAGCTGAATTTTATTCCTCTGCATGTTGTGTTTGTAGGTGGCTGTTCTGTTGTGAGAAGTGCTGGAGCTCTTCACTCCAGGAAGGGAGAGGCATCTGTTACTGCCTGTTCACTGCAGAGAGATTTACAGCACCCCACCATTTCAAGAGTTTCATGGAAACAGGAAAATATGCTTCCTTCAGGCTTGGCTGGATTCAAAATTAGCTGCTGTTATTCCTTCATCATTTCACCTCTCTCTTGTTAGCAGTTTCACATCATGAAAGGGGCCTGGTATTACACATTCAGGGCTGTAATTTTTGTCAACTTGGTGATTATACTGCTTTTGAGGTAAAAAGTTCTTGACATCTGAGTTTTAAACTGTCCTCTGCTTGACCTACCTCAAGGCATATTTCTTTGGTTTCAGAAAGCAACAAGAATTTCTGTTCTGATTTAAATCTCACTTATTATGAAGCTTCTCTGTTTTCAAAATAGCTTCTCTCTAAACAAAACTTTTTTTTTAAATTGAATTTAAATTTAAAACAGCCATCCCAAAAGGCACAGTAATGTATTAATAGCTCTTGGAGAGACAACTTTTGTCTTTCTGAGTTTGGCACAGACATGGTGTAAGTATTGTCAGATAACAACTTCCCCAATTAAAATAAATAGCATATGCTCAAATGGCTTTTGTTCCTAGTAAAGAACCCACTGAAGTTGTTTGATTTTCTGGATACATGAAACATTTTATTAGTCATCCAATATGGTTATCTGGAAGTTGTTATTTCCTGATTAATAATATAAAGAGTATTGGCAAGTATGGTTCTGAACAGGGATTTGTCATCTCAAGCATTTCAAGAGAAAGACATGATTAATGTGTTGAATTGAAACAGGAGTTAGATGAAAGCAAGCACCAGGTTATGGATGGAAAATATTTTCCCACCCTTCCTGATTTCCTCCATGTCTCTAGAGAATTATTAGTATAAATAGATGTTTAATATCCAATTTTTTTTGTAAGATTAATGTAAGAGTATGTGGAGATTTTACCTTGAAAAGAAGGATGTGGACAGGATGTTATTTACTTTTATTACTGCTTTATTTTCCTGTTCTCATAATAAATCCATTTGTTCATCAGACAGAATGCCCTGACATTACTTTTGGTACAGTACCCTATCTTTGTAAAGAAAAACATTGTTCTCAAACCATTTTTTTCTGAGGTAGCAATCATGTCTTAAAAGCAAATGTTTGGTACTAAAGGAAGGAATGCTGTTGGCAAAAGAAGCTGTTATAAATGCTAGTGAAATATAGTGAAACAAGACTGCTATAGTAGTCTTCTACTTTTTATCTAGACATTTCTACTATATATACTGCATATGTTAAAAAGGCAACTCTTAGTAGCTAATGGATATATTTATAAGAAAATAATACAGAACATTGTAAGAAGTGAAGACAAGATAGGAATTACTACCTTTACTCATTTTACATGTGTGTATAGCCTTTGTATTAACCCATAGAAAGGTTATCTTCTGAGCACTGGTTTTATTCGAGCACTTGATAGAAAAAAAACATGATGGAATTTCTCTAATTAGTTTGAATTAATTCCTCAGTAAAAAAAGCAGAGAAAACCAAGAGACCATCATGATACAAAAATATATTATTTTGATATAAGCAGGTGTGGAGATGCATTTATAGCAACCTGACTTTGTGAGAATAAATCATAAAAGTACTGTTACTATCCATTTTAGTGTCAATCTTTATTCTCCTTCTCTTTCTAGTAGTGTGTAAAGTGTGTACTGACAATTAAACAAATTCCTAGGAACATGATTTTGACAAGCTAAGCTCTTCTTTCTCCTAACTCTGCTATCCTGCTGCCTACTTTTTCTTTCCTTCTACTTAGTTGATTTAAGAAGGAATTCACTATTTCTCTATCTAATAGGATTATGAGAGTATTGAAACCAAACTGCTAAACTTTAGATGATCACTGAAAGTTAGAAGAAGGAATTGAGAATTGACATAAAGTGCAATTGTGTCTCTTGAAGCCTGACTGAAGTGGTGCTTTCATAAAATAAAATGCAGCAAGAGAATGTCTGCTTGTGATTTTCCTATGTACTCTTGCCTCCAGTGGTAGTTCTAACTCCAATTTTTTTTGTCTGAGATAATATTTTACTGAGTTTTTTTACACACAGAGGTCCAACTCTCCATCTGATATGGGAGAGTTATAGCTAAGCTCACATCTCTGTTGCCCATATTTGTACAGGAACCTTGGCTCCCAGAGTACACAGTGTATGATCTGCTGCACACACACAGTCTTGGGAAAGGACACATCAAACAACACCTACCTGCAGGTATTTATTTTGCAATCAGCATCCATTCATTCTCTCCACACATGTTCCTATCCTCGTTTGTGGTGATTCCGGTCATCTTATCTTAGTGAAGAGCAGTAATTTCACATTCTCTGTAAATTCATTACTGATGTGCATTAGTCACATATTTTTACTGAAAAATACTTCTGCTGAATTTTTCTCAAGTTGCCCAACAGAATTTACAATTTCATAGTGCTGCCTGTATTATAAATAGGTTTTTTCCTGTTGTAACAGAACACAAATGTGTAATTAAGAGTGGGGAGAACAATTTCTGCAGTTTGTCCTTGGACAGGTTGCTACTAATTTAATTTAGTTTTGAGTTGTTGGAATGCAATATTCAAACACAGCTCAGTCTGTGGCTTGCTAAAGATTTTTGGCCAGTGTTTGGAGACTGCTGAAGCTCTCTATAACTGCCTGATGCTCCTAGAAATGTTGGTAGGTTCTTGCAGCAGGGACAAGGAATGGTCTTTTATGCACAAATTGGCCCTCCTCAGAGATGAATGATTTATTTTTATGACAAAAATCTCTTTTATTAACATTTGTATTACTTCAAACCCATTTTCCATCATATATTTAGAATAGCAGCCACCAAAATCTTCATGCAATTCCTCACCTGATAACTGTACAATCCAAAAATATCTACATTACAAAGTATCATGAAAACACCAGCACATAAAGGAAAAATTGTTATGAATTCAGATGGGTTGTCACATGTAGGACTGCTTTAGAAATACCAATACTACACTCCTCTCTCTCCAGTCACCCCCACTCCCTACATTTTTCCCTGTGCCTTGTTATTTAGAAGAGAATGTGTTAATCTGCATTAAAAAAAAAAAAAAAAAGAGAGAGAGAGAGTAGTCTTTATTTCCTGTGATTTTCTGTAATTTTCCTTTAGATTCAAACCTCTAAATTATATAGGGAAATATGGTGCCACATTCACATGCAAACTATTTTTAGAGAACATGAATAATTACACCAGATGGTTGTTTAATTCTCTTGGCATTATCTCTACTGTACATTTATGGCTTAAAGTAATATTTCCTTACACTTTTCAATAGCTGTGGAAGGTCATGGGTAAGTCCTGTTTCGTTATTTACATCTGATCCCTTTTATAGATGTATTTCAATGATACAGCTGTTGGTGGACTACAGAGATGCTGATCTGCAGGCTTGTAATAAACGATTCAGCTCTTGGGCACAATGAAGTATGTTCATAAGAAAACTTTACATCTTTGACAGCAGATTGTTCTTAGTGTTTTATATACAAAAGAGCACCACTCATTCTATGATTGCCTTCATTTAATCTTCCAGGATTTACTAAAATTACCCCATTCAACTGCATCTTCATTTATGCAGCAGTGAGAACAGAAGAGGTGTTTCTTCACATTCTGCATACCTTGACTGTTTGCTGAGGATGTAAAGAGAAAATTTCTGCACTTCAGTCTCTTTGGTTGCTTAGTGAAATAGCCTAGACAATTACTTCCTTCTAAACTCCTAAACATTTGGACCAGTGTAAAGGATTTATTCTTTAGGTGTTATTTCTGAAAGCCACAGATTGTTATGTGTCAAAGTTAATTCGACTGATGTAGAGAAATTAAAAGCACATATTCTCAGGAAGTATCTGGCACTAGACTGAGGAGGATGAAAATTTTGTATCAAAAGAACTTTAGAATTGTATTTTTGTTCTGTTCTGGAACAAAAATAAAACCTTTCAGACACTTACATAGGAAGGGAAATATACCAAAGTCTCTGGCTTTGACTCCAAAATGCAAGTAATTCTGTTTAATAAGTGTATTTATAACCCATGTTGCTTAGAGAGCTGGCCTTAGTCATAGAAGCCATCTGTTGTGTTTAATTCCTTAAATTTTGATCTGGCATTTCTCTAGAGAAGGCAGAATAAGCCTTTGTTGCCTTGCTCAGACTATTGTCCTAACTGCAGTTATAGGTTATTATTTTGGCTCTAATTAATATGCTGGTGTATTTTCATTTTGTTAGGAAGGTCCTGACAGTTCATCTAAGTCTGGACTATGGGAGAATGTAGGAAAATAAAGAAATCTTAGTGACTTTTTACTCTTCTGAAGCTGGAAGCACTGAGCAACTCAGTAACAGGCTCACACTCAGACATTTGGCTAAAGTCAGCATAAAATATATATATGTATTTGGGCAATTTCTCCCTCTATATATCTATGTGCACCTGCAAATTATGTGCAACAAGCAAAAAATTTTATACTCCATGTTGCAATTGACCTTTTATTATCCTCACCCAGGGCAGGGAGTCTGGGCTATGGAAAGAAACTTGGTTTAGGACAGCTGGGAAGGGAAGGGGAAAGGGAAAGGTTATTCAGCACTGCTTTGCTAATTTGGTATCAATATGAAATTTCATATATTCAGATAATTTATGCATTAGAGATCACAACCATTAAAATTTCATAGTTTCCTAAATGCTTATGTTCAAGGACTGCTCTGTCTAAAGGAAATCTGACTAAATACATATTGGTAGACCCGGTGTCAAGAAATGAAAATATATGGTGTTGTTCCTGGCTTACAGCATACTTCTTGTGAACAGTATGTAACTGAGGTGTGTGTGTAACATTTTACAGTTAACTCATAGTTCAGGAAGGGTTTGGACACTGATCTCGGGCACATGTTATTTTTGGGGCTGCCCTGTGCAAAGCCAAAGTTGGATTCAATGATCCTTGTGGGTGCCTTCTAGCTCAGGGTATCCTATGATTCTAGTCTATGATAATATATGGATGAAAGCATTAGTTCAACCTAGAGTAACTTCCTAACTTCCATCAAACCTGCCTACTTCATGCATTTGAGAAATATTAGAAGCAGAAAAGACAAAATGTGGCAATATAGATCAAGCTCATTAATTCTCAACGAATTTTAAATATACTAAGCAAGTGTGACATGTTGATGCAAAAGGACCTTATACTTGGCATATGGTGAAGAGAAATGCAGGACAGCTGCAAACATTGATGTGCAACACAGAAAACAAACTGTGGCTAGAAAATTATATCTGTCTCTTAGAAGATAAATTCTCACCATCACTCAAAGCTAAAAGAAATTCCACATCGTTGTCATTACAGCTCCCACACATGTGACTTTTTTATCACCTTATCCAAGAGAATCTGTCATTTTAAATAGAAACACGAAACATCCAGATAGATTATCTAATTAAGTTTGTAACTGCAATATAAATGACAACAGAGAAGGAAGAAATACGAGCTAAACCCCAGGGTTAATTGGTGTTTAGAGCTCTAAGGTAACAGAGTTGGACTGCTCACTTCACAGGGTTGTTTTATCTTTCTGAGAGCTTGCAAAAGCCTCCATGCAGTACACTGTGTTCTGCACTGTTGGGTCAGATGTGAATGTCCTGTTCATAAAAACTAAGAGTGTAACTGTAATAATTCTTTTTCCTTAAAAGGATGAGCTTTCCACAAACAGCAAACGTGATGTTTAAATCTCTTTTAGCACTGCTTAAGAGAATTGCCAGGAATCAGATAAGCATCAGAGCTGATACAGTAAGATAGAATATTAATGAAGAATAAATTGAAAGCTTTCTTTGTTTTTGTGTGGGTATAGAAGGTCTCTCTTTTTTCTTTTTTTTTCTTCTCTAAAAAAAAGTTTGCAAAAAAATTTAGATGGTGCTGCAAATCTAATTACCAAAGCTGCACCAGCTCAAGTTACACTGGTAATCAGACTCATCATTGTGTTCCAATGGAACTTTGCACTTTAATCAGGAATGTATGTGATGAAAACATATTAGCAACAACATGAAAAATGTCTTGTTGTCTCTTCTTATAGTGGGGAAACTCTAGGTAAGTGGAATACTGAAAGCTTGTGCATTTCTGTTAATAGTACTATTGTTAAAATTGGAATACTTCAGCCAATGCTGTCCATCACATCAAGACTCTTCATCCTGGGGCAGAATCCTCTGACATCAGATATGTGTCTTCACCTGTGGAAGAGTCATTCCTTTTGTTCATTGTTTTGGCTATACAACAGCTCCAAGAAACATCTCTGAAATTTGAGATTTGTTATGAAATTTGAGAAGCTTAAGCCCAAAGCTTTCCCACATCCAAAGCACTACATTCTGCACATTGATTCTGTTTTCTGCTTAACAACAGAAGATGATCTCAAAATAAACTGGTAACTGGCTAAATGATAGCTTAATGCTGATGGCTGAAAATGCTGTAAGTGTGTCATAGCACAGTAATATCATTGCCTAGCAGTAAACAACAGAACTTAAAAGATGCTATAATTATCTTCTCATAATGCACCTTTAATCACAATTTTATTGTACCTTCAGCATTTATTAAGGTAATAATGCAATAATTAATAATTTAAATATGACTTTATTATAGAAACTGTAATATTTGGTGTACTGTTACCAGAATAATCTAATTAAAATGGAGCCTGTATCACTTACAGTAGGAGGATCAATATGCACTATCCCCAAATTGTCACAGTAAAGTAGCAAGTCATTTTCTATAGATAGGGCCATATTCAACTCTCCATATTGCTCCAGAAAACCTAGGATGAACTTCAAATAGCTCCATCAGATTTGCAATTGGACCAAATGGTACTGTGGGCAGGTGTCACTATCTTTTTTTAAAAGGATTTATTCATCTTCCCTAAAATTCATTTGAACAAAATCTGTTAATCTGCCATGTAGGTAGTGTCCAAAAATTTGATGGATGGAGGGATAGATCATATTTTCTGACATTAGTTGAAAAGGAGACACTTCTCTCCACAGAAAAAGATAGCAAGAATTGTGTGCAAAGCACCCTTTTCCTTTGACAAGGCAATTGAAATATTACTATGATAATACATAATGCTAGATTAGAGACAAATGATTACAAAGTGCATCCTTGACTCTCCCAGGCTATCCCTGAAGGTAGTGGAAGGAACTGATGCTTTCATTTTCATTTTCATGCTGCGTGGAAGGAACGGATGTTTTCATTTTGGTACGGATTAGACAGGGATCTCCACTTCAAACCAAACAGAAACCATCACACAAACTTACTGCTGGCTGTGCCAACAAAACACAGCAGAAGTGACCTGGCAGAGAAGCAGTACAGAAACATTTATTCTTCCATGCTTCTTCCTTGTTTCAGCTGCAGGGGGCAAATTTGCATCATTCTCACCCACGTGAGCATCAAAATGTTGCTTTAGGGGACCATTACTGACCCACACTGACTCTGGTACTGACCAGTGCAATGGGAATCCTCTGCAAACCACTTGTGGAATAAAGTAGCACAAACCTTTTTGCTGGTAGATACTACTATATTCCCTCTGGGACATCTTTCTCCGTAATTGAAATGCATGACCTTGTATAAAGACTTTTATTTTTAATTCCTTTTTTAAATTACTTTGGCCCTGACACACAGACCTGCTTTTTAAAAGAATGCACAGTATTCTAAAATTGTAATGGAGAAATTTCTAACCTTATCAAGGATTGAAGAAGTAAGCTGTCTAACCAGGCTTCATCCGTGTGCCTGGTTTCTTCTGCAAGTCTCTTTTGGCTGCAGTACATTCCTAAAGTCAGCAAGGATCCAGCACTGAACAGCCCAGCATTTGCATAGATAGGTTCTAGTAGCAGAACTTGTTTTCACATTGCAGGATTACTCAGACTGTTACCAGCATTTCTCCAAATCTCAGCAGGCTGTCTCCAAGGGGCATCTAAGTCAAACATCCCAAATGATTTTTTTTCCATAACTTCATATCTACTTTCTGACAAGGCCTGGTAAAGAGACATATTCTTTGTCCTCATTTATGGATTTGCATGATAAACATGCAGCTTTCTGAACTTAGGTGCTTAAATCTGTGATGAGAAAATGCAATCTGGAAAGACCTATTTATCTGCCAGGATATGCTGCACTGCATCTGTAACTAGGCAGATTTACAATCAAAAACACATTTCTGTGTGTGAAATTTCAATGGTAGAATGGAGAATTTCAAAGGCATCTTTAAATGGAATGAAAAAAGACAATTTCTGTGAAACAAAACTATATTTCTGTAGGTAAGAAATGGGCAGTTTGCTTAATTAAATCAGTCATTAGGACTAGAGATTGTAGAAAACTTTGGGAGAGAGCATGCACTTACTGAAGTAATTCTAACTAAGAAAGAAAATGCAAAATCAATACAGTCATTTCAGCCTGTATTTACTTCAGAGAAGTAAAAAGGGAAAGCCAAGGACAGGATATGTCAGTGACTGGGCTCCACTTAGAGAAAGCATGACAGAAGATAATTTAACATGACTGTCACTAACCAGAAGATCCTAGGATGATGATTTTACACATGACACATTTTTGTTTGGTCTCTCTGTACCTCTTTCCAAAGATAGTCAGGTACTTCTTAAAGAATTCTGAGTTTGTTTTTTCATTTCATTTTTTAAGTGTTGTTGAGTTCTTTCAGAGAGGCTGCATTCTCCTTCTCTGTATGGTGATGAGGATTGACCCTGAAGATTTGGCCCCTTAAGATCAATCCCAGGCTTATCAATCAGAGGGGTCAGCCTCAGGAATTCATCTTTCTGACAGATGTCAAGCATGGCAGCACAGTGAGAAAAGAAGCTGAACCTGACACATTCTGAAGAACTCTGAGAAAAGAGACAACAGCCTTGATGATCCAGGGGCTGGGACATGCTAAGCATCACCAGCACCTTCTGCTGGTGCTCCTCTGAAGTCCTAATGCCAGGCTGAAAGCTCTTCCCACTTGACACAGATTCTTCCTCTAATGACACAGCAATGCTGTTTGCACAGCTCATTTTGCTTAGTTCAAGTAAGGGAAGACAGAATTATAAGAAATAATATTATATATGTACACACACACACTTGCAGAAGAATCTATTACAGGTTTAAGTATGTTAAATCCTACTGCATGGCAAATCAAACTGGGAGGGGTAAAATGTTTAATGCCTTCAAATGTCTGGTCTTCTTCCCCCCGAGGTTTTGTGCCCTTTTGGCATGGGGAAGGAAATGAGACATAAACTCATTCTCTTATACTGAGCTTAGGCACCACCATATCAAGCAAAACAAAATTATATTTTAATGTGGTACATTGTAAACTGAACCTATTCAGATATTGCTATACATCCTGTCTGAGGGGGATAAATTCCTATTCAGTTTTAGGAATATATAAGAACTACTCTAGTACTTCCTGTCATCAAAGAGGTGGCTGAACACAAATGCACTATAACATATCATTATTATCAGAATTGCATTTAAGCCACTTTGAACATCCAAAGAGATCACTGCCCAGAAGTCATCTACTTATTCTGAAGAATTTACCAGTGTGTGTTAGATTATATTATTAAAAGCTCATATCCACAAACACTAAGATGCAGAGAGTTATACTGTGAAGTGAGGGAATCACAATAAACTTGGTAGAAATGAACCCCTGCCCTGGCTCCTCCCAAGGCCGTCACAGGACAGCCATCAGTGCTTTGAGGACGGCACTCATCACCATTACTCACTGAGAGAGCCTTCTGGATCACTTTACAGGTTCTAGTGAGGAGGTGGAGTGAGGAGGTTACTGTGAGGGGATAGAATGTAAGGAAATAAAGATAGTGCAGAAGGTAATCTCTCCCCTGAGGAGATGCAGCTCTACTAATCACCAAAGATTAGGAACAGGCCTGCCTTAACAGGCCACAGCTGTGTCCAATGAGATGAGTGCTATAAAAGAGTGGGTTAGCTGTGTGAAGAGAGAGTTGGAGTTTGTTGGCTGTGCTGTGAAGAAGTTGAAGTAGTCAGTGCTGTGAGGAGCTGCCTATGAGCTCTCATCCCCAAGAAGGTATGGGACTTTTGCAGTAAGATAACAACTGGTTACTCCCTACCAAGTTTGGGGGTCATTGTGGGATGTTGTGGAAGGGCATCTTGGTATTATACAAGACCTCATTATGAGATGTTTAGAGGAGGAACCAAAGACATAGAATGGAGCAATCAGCATGGTGTACAAAGGAACAAGTATGGAAAGAGAGGGATGGGAATACAGGGGCCAGTGGCATGTTATCTGGCATGTTGTCTGATCATGTCCTGTGCATAATCACTGCAGTCTGTTCTGTGTTCTCATCAAACTCCATTTCTAGCTATTTTACTGGGTGAGGAACTCTATATTCTGGTGCTGTTGGCATTTGCACGAGTGCAGATTTTTCTCTCCATGCTGTCCTGTGGCTGTTTGTGTGCACATGCACGTGTGTTCCCTGCAAGGGTGCCCATGTGTGCACATCTACATGCTCAACCTTGCTGTGGCTGGACATGGGGACACACCAGGACAGCAGCTCTGCTACTGTGGGGTTACTGGATTTGGCAAGTTTGAATATTTTAATTTAACAATCAGCTAAAAAGAGCTTTGCTCTTCAGAGCTTCAGTGTCTCTGGGGTCATCACCGATTACTTCATGTGGGTATCAGCCAAGTTTAAGTTAAGTTCTGTTAAAAAAACCAAAATGGAAACAAAAGAAAGAGTGACATATCATACTGTCCCACTGAGATAGAATATATGAATTATCTTGTTAAATTGGTACATTAGCAAGGCATTTTCCACCAAGGGATAAAGCCTGCTTTATGCACAAATAGGAAAATCTCTTTCTGTGAGGCAATGAAGTGTTTTGCCTGTATGTGGTACAGGCCCCTATGGTACAGTGGTGAAGTCTTGTAGCACTGGGTGTCATGGCAAAAAAAAAAAAAGAAATTCCCTAGAAACAGAAGTTGAGTGTTACTGTTTTGAAAATACATTATTGGGAGTTCTATGAAAATTATGTGCATTTTAATCAATGTCTTGCAATTTCAATAGGTAATCATGTGTCCTTGTTACTCTCTGGGTCACAATAATAAATTTAAGAAAAGTGGAAAATTGTACCAAATGAATGTATTCTTGTGACAAAATAGTGATGAGAACTGAAAGTTGTTTACAAGACAAATAAAAATCTGTTTGTTCTGCTGCCTTATAAGGAGTAATCACAGCAAGGGATGAAATAGTTTAAACTGAAATATTAGAAAGAAAGGAGGTGCCTCTCTTCATAGAGCAAACACTTCACTGATCCCTTGGAATTGCATATCACAAGAGGAAAAGCTTGCAGCCTTGAAGAAAGCAAGGCTTGTTTAAATGACTGCATGAGTGAGACCAAGTCTTTCAAAAGCTTTGTCTCCGTTATAAAGTTCTGTTGGCACAACTTTCTTTGCTCATAATGAGTCAGACACCCAGCAGCAATGCCTGTAAAGTCTCAGAAAGAGGCACTTATGGCAAGTAGAACTCCTTTTGGCAGTGGGGTTTAGTGGTGGCAGACTGATTTGTCTTTCCTGCATCAAACCTTCAGCTGAAAATGCTGATAATTTCATGTGACTCAGGTTTAGTAGCATTGTAGAAACATATCTGCTGCATCCCAGTGCAGTGTTCTTCCAAGATACTTATGGTGGAGATATATAGGTGTATCACATAGGAAATAAGTCACCTTCAAAGTCAGTGTAAATGCAGAATTAACACATTTCTTGTTCCAGCCACGGAACCTGTAGGTCACTCCAGAATAACACTCAAATAATTAGGAGTAGCACATGCCCATCTCTCACCTGTAATTTACAGTAATAGTGACACTTCAACAAGAAAGCATAGAAAATGCTATGTATTTTTTACTTTTATTTGGGGATCAAGCTGTTAAATTTTTCACAGGTGGTTGAATTGCATGGTTTCCTCAATTTTCTGGGCACACTCTGGAGTCTGGTTTGCACAGGTGCAGGGTACACACAGCTGTAACTGAAGTCAATGAAAGCTGTTCTCTGGACACATGAAATGCTCCATAATTCTAAGATGAATTGCGTTTTTAACACTGTAAAGCCATATATTGAACTACTTAACTGACTTTTTCAGGGATAAGGAAATGATGAGCCATAGACATCCACTTGGAGTAAAATTTTTCCTGAGAAATTGTTAAAATTTGGCAAAATCATATGAAAGTATAAACCTTTTTTTTAATGTAACTAGGGAGTGTTAAGCATGCTTAAGAAAATGTGACATAGTCCCAGTCTGACTCATGGTAACTATTCTCAGGATCCCTATTGTTCATGATAAGAAACTTTCTACTCTTGCAAAAAAAGTTTAGAATCAACTAAATTAAGCCTATTTTCAATTCAAAATTAGTGGCTGAGATGTTTTTCTTCCAAATATTAAAAGCACTTATGACATCAGACAGGCTAATTGAGTGTCAAATTTACATCAGGTAATGGCATTTTGCAGGTACTTAAGTTTAAAAAGATCCACATTCATTTTCTCTGTCCAACTCTTTGGGAGCCTTATATTCTCTGCTAATAAAAATTGCATTAATTGAAGAGAGAATAATATAACCTTTTGTAAGGTAAGAAGCAATCATCAGTATGTTTAAATAATGTAATGGATTTTTAATTCTCATCCTTAATTGCAATTTCTACTTATGAGCCTCCTTCAAAAGATCAGCCATCTTGTTTGATAGTGTGTCATCTGATCTGTGTAACATCACCTTGCAAGCTGATCTATGCATGCTGTGAGATTTGAAAATATGGGATGTGCTTTCACATAATTACATCATTTCCCTTTTGCTAGCCATTGATAAAGAGACTTCTAAAGTTTAGGCCGTCACTTTGGGCGAAGAGGAAGTTAACAAAATGGACTCTTGTAGAGCAAACTACAAAAGAAAATAGAGAAATCTTGGTGACTTTTTACTCTTCTGAAGCTGGGAGCATCGAGCAACCCAACCACGTGCAACTTGTGGTTACTCTACAGTCTGCAGAGAATTAATTAATATGGAAGCAGCACGGAAGTATGGAACAAAGATATATGGAATCCAATAATCTGAATTTCACAACTGAAAATTTCAGTCTAAGGTCCCTTGAGGTTGTTACAGAATTCAAAGATCTATTTTTGTATTAAATGGAAGCTTGTTTATGGAATACACTCATAAGAGGCCTGGTGATCATAATGATTCTAATGCCTGGTTTTGCAGCTATTTTACTCTATGGTCGGTTGCGTGGTAGGCATTCTTCAAGCAATATTAAAGACAATGGACAGAAAAGAAAATAAAAAGGGGGAATAAAATAAATCAGAGAAGAGACAGGCAAACTAATTCAAGTAAAAGTCTTTACCAGTGAAATATGCTAGAAGAATTTGCAGTTGCAGTAGGTGCATACAGTATTATTATAGTGGCACAAAATACCAAAAACTATCTCTTATGTATGTGTGTCTAAAGGGAATTAAACCTAAAAGATGCTGCCTGTTTGGTCCCTTTTTGCATCCAAATATTCAAGACTAGACTGGACAAACAAGTTCTTTCAGGGCACACCCATTTGCTACTTGTATGTAAACATGAAACTCTCATGCTGCGTGTAACTGTAATGGTTTTGGAGAACACATTTTATGTAGGAATAGTGCTGTGCTCCTGTTTGAAGGGCATAAACTTTGATCAGATTTCATTGTAAAGACTCTCAGAGAATGAGCTATTTAAAATTTCTTTTGGAGATTAGAAAGTGATTTTGCCAACAAATGAAAGGCTGTTTGCTACTCTTTCTTATTCTGCTTTCTTTTTAATTTCATGTCAATTAAGGTCATATAATTGTATAATCAGTGTAGGAAATTCAGGAGAGAGGAAGAAATACAGTGGGAGGAAGAGGATATTTTCACTTGTTCATACATTCACTTCACTGACACGTAATGGTAAGTAACACTTCCTTCATTTTGGAAAATTGCTAAATTGGTCTCAAAAATATATTCCAAAGATACATCTTTGCCTAAAGTGCTTTTGGTGTAGTCTGGACATTTCTTAAAGGGAAAAAAGGAATCATAACTCATGCTAATAATGTTAAGCAAATATTTGAACATATTGCAGTATCAGTGGAAGATACAAAATAATTTAAAACTTTTTTTATTTGTTTCTTCTCTATTTTTTTTCTCTAAGAAGGCCTTAGTAAGTCAGGAAAACTCAGTAGAGTTTAAGGTAGCCAAGATAAGAAAAAAGGCAATTTAGAGTGCAGATATTGGGAGCAGTAAATTATAGGATACTCTTGCCTCAATCGATTTCCAGTTGATTTAGTAGTAGAAAAGTTATTCTTCAAATGGAATCTAAAGTTATTGAGTTCTTAATTTCACTTTATTTTCTACTCACTTATGATCTCTGACAACTTATAGTTGAGGTAACTACACTGGCTTTAGAAAAAATTCCATTGAGTTTATTTTACCAGGTGTGGGTTTGGAGCTAAATCATAACATAACCCCTCTGGGATTCAGGAAGTCTAAGGATTATTTTACTTCAAAAAGTAGAGGCATGAAATACTCCTGATGTCTTTCTCCATCTTTTACTTCTACCTCTCCGCATCAAATTTGAAGTAGCTGGGTTTTGGCATCCATTTCCAGTGCTGCCAAACCTGATTAATAACATGGACAGCACAGGCATGCAATGTCTTCCTCAGGAAGATACTTGATACCCATACAGACCAGGTTCTAACTATTTTTGCAAAAAAAGTAATATTTGCAGCTCTTGAGCCTTCCACCATTGCCTAGGGGGAGGGTAGAGGAATAATGAGCTCTGTAGTCAGGGCTAATGGGAAGGAAAAACAACTAAAGAAGAATGAAGAGTAGTTTCCCTGAATTCCTCCTTTCTCAAGCACCATGGTGTGGAGCCACAAAGTAGGAGATCTTCCTAACAATCACATTCTTCCTAGTCACAATGAGTAAGTTAGGTATGTGTGGGCTGCCTGAAAGATTCCAGCAGTGATGAAATGAGTGATGTTGACTGTGCTACTCTCTTCTAGATCTGCATCAGCTTTCTGTTCCCATAAGCACTGTTTTGGCCTACAATTTAGGCTAATTCCATGTCTGAAATAAAGAACAGAGAGCAACCCTTCATCTTTTCTTGTCCTCTTCTGCCACCAAAAGCATCTTGAGAGTCACCTGGGCAGAAGCAGCATGCACAATGTAAGATGGGGTACAAAGCAGGTGCCAAACTTCACCAACTTTTTTTTTTTTTTCACCTGGACCAGACCAGTTTACTCCTTGTTTCAGTAGGAGATTTGGGAAGTTCTACTTAGAGGCAGTATCAGTGATGATGACTTCTTGAAATGCCCAAGTGTCTTAATTTTAGTTCTTGTTTGCTCAGTCCTAGCCCATCTGCCCTACACCAAAACAGTGTGTGTCTGTCCACCAAAACAGTGAGTGATACCAACTGTCCAGGTTTTTCAGATGTGAAATCAGGTGTGGTACATCAGGGTATGCCATCAGTGTACATCAGGGTATGGCATCAGTGTATGGGAAGTAGCTCCAAACTTTGTTACCCAGTTAAGGCTCCCATTTAAGGATACTCCTGACACTGAAATTCTGTGAATGCTACTCCTTCTGCATGTTGTCTCTTGAAATAGTTGTACTCCATGTTGTATTTCTGTTTGATGGTCTCAAAGGTATTGCCTCACTTCTACCTAATGCCACCACCTGTGGCCAGAACCCTTGGGATCTACAATGATCCTTACAAAGTTTGATCAGTAGAACCCAGTAGATGATTGTCTCAAATCTAAAACACAAGAAGTAATTTGAAGTGAAAACCTAGGGAATAATTTTTTTTCCAAAGTGGTTGAACAGTGGGTTCTGTTACCAAAGAAATTGAGACCAAATATGTGCCAAGATAACAAAAAAGTGGTAAAACTGCAACAGCAATAAAAAATCAAAATTGAATTTTGTATAATTAATATGAAAAAAATTGAGGGGACATTAAACATAGCGTCATACTCTGTAACCACTGGGAAGCAACAGGTAAACCATATATATGTCTTGGGGATTACTCTCCATTTTATTTTTGTGGGGTTGATTACTTCATTTTAGGAGGCATAAAGTGTATTAAATCTAATCTTATGATATCAATTATGTTTCTTCAATGTGAACTTTTCTAGGACTTAGGCATTACCTTTTTGCTCTCCTGTTTCTTTTCAACAGTTTGTAATGTTTACCTCAGAGTTTGAAGCAATTAGGAGACAGGTACTGTTGCTCTCATTAAATTCTACTGCTTTTCAAAGTTTGGAAGACAGGACCCAGAGGATGAAGGGACTAATGGAAAGGAGAGTTAGAGCTTATTTTGTTTGTTTGTTATCACCCAATAGTCCTGAATTCATTCATCTTCTTTGCATATTAACATCTGCTCTTCTCTCTTTAGAAAATGTTGATACTCTGACACATATTTGAGTGATAAACTGAGTATTTCTTCAAGTATAAACATTATGTTAAGTTGCTTGGAAATAACTACTCTTCAAATGGTTTTGACTCTTTAATATTTGAAGATGCTACAGAATATTAAAAAAAACCCCAAACCAACCAAAAAGCCAAACAAAACCCCAACACCATCACTGTAAGCATTTCACTGGGCAGTTTTTCAAATTAATGCAGTTTAACTATTACATTAACTTAATGGCTATTTTCCCCTACTTTAACCATGTTAAATGTGCCGGCAATAATGAGCTTCTAATGCTGTCTCTTCCAAGTCTCAGAGGCATCTTTAGAGCTCTGCTTATCTCCTGGATCATAAAGCTGCATAATTTAGTATTCAAACAATTAATTTAAAACTGAAACACTTGGAATTACCATAAAATTAATCAGAAAAAAAAATCTTAGCATGCCCATTCTGTTTATCTCTATTTAGTAAATTTGAAAGTGTAGGGTGAATAAAACTTTACAATGTTCTGTTTTCTACTTATGAATCAGCTGCTACAGGCATAAATATATCTAAGACTGTAAGGGATATTTTCAAAACCTTTTGCAAAAAAAATTCTTGTATCTATTAAACTAAGATGATTCTTTTGATGGAACAATTTTTTTAGATTTTTCCATACCATTAACTTAAATAGAAACATCTTTAAAATAAATTGTAATTTCTAACCTATTTTCAGATTTGCAATACACAGAGGTAGCTGATGCACATAATCAGAACTGCTACCTTATTAAGTGGCTAAATTCTAATAATTGTGTGACTCACAGCACTGTATCACTTAACATTTGAAAATGTCTCTGCACTTAAACTATGTTTTATTTCCTTTGTTGTGCCTCTAAGTGCTACAAGTGTCCCTTGTAGGCTGGGTTATTGCTAACCAAGGAAGAAAATTGTAACAAGAAATTGGATTTATCTCTTGCCTGTATTATCAATAAGACCTTTATCTAATAAAAGGCTGAGGTGCCTAATGTAGTAGAGTATCTTTTCTAAGTACCCAAATGACAATTTTAAGTCACAGATTTAGGCCCCTACTGACATCACAATTTCCTGGGGACACCTAGTTACCGAAGTAACTTCTCTCATCTTATTTGAGACACCTTTATCTGATCTAGTGTCCATTTATGATCAAGATTGTAGTGGGATGAAACTAATCTAATCTCTTTTGGGAAGATTATAGGTGACTATATGTGGTCAAGTGAATCTCTGTCCAGCAATCTTTTCCTCCATTGGGAGAGTGGCTTAGTTACCAGGACACACAAGGATATAAATGAAACCCAGTCTCTGTCCCTCAGATAAGCTGTGTTACTCATGGCAACAGCAACTCTGTCCACTCTGAATCTGGGTCTGAATTTTCATTTTCTGACTATTTTTTCAAAGAATTGAGTAGGAATCTTTTTCTATTTCTACTTATTTCTTGTTAAATTGTTCCAGTACTTGTTTCAATTAACACAAGCAATCCTGAGTCCCACTTTTCCAGCTGAATGTCTTCGTATCACTAAGCAAAACACCACCTCTTCCTTATATTTTGGATGTGTGGTTTCTTCTCTCTGCTGCATTCTTTGCTGTGACTTTGACAGACTTAATATAGGATGGCTATTTCCTAGGTTAAACTGTCCTTCTGGGAACATATGGGCAGTGGAAACCCTTCTGAGATAGCTGGGCATACATTTTGGGTATCCCATTTCACAGGTGACTGCCCTAATCATTTGGTAGCTGTACACTTAGTACTATTAGTTTAATTCTCCTTTCTTTATGTTTTAAGAAATAATCATAGCATAGAACCATAGAATATCCAGAAATGGAAGGGACCCACAAGGATCAAAGTCCAACTCCTGGTCCTGCACAGGACAGCCCCAAGAATGACACCGTGTGCCAGAGAGCATTGTGCACACACTTCTTGAGTGGTCAGGCTTGGAGCTATGACCACGTCCCTGGGGAGTGTCCTCCAGTGTTCCTAGGATCTGGACAAGTTTTCTGACATTTGCTGAGGTCCTGTCACTGGTCACACAGGGATGGGATCAGTGTCTGCTCCTCTGCTTCCCTTTAAGCTGCGGACTGCAATGGGATCTCCCCACTGTCCACTTTTCTCCAGGCTGAAAAGACCAAGACACCTGAGCTGCTCCTCATATGGCTTCCACTCTAGATCCTCCACCATCTCTGTAAGTTTCATTTGCTTTCTAATAGTTCTATGTGGCTCATGACCATAACTTAGCATGATAAATACAAGCAGGGAAAACTTTCTGATGGAAACCAGCACCTATTTAAGTGCTGCAGGTCTACTTAATAGGTGAGCAGACTTCTTTATGCATTTTATCACAAATAGCATTAATCATAGTACACTTTGGCCACCAAAAATGTTAGTATCTGACCTAAGAGAAACATCTGTTGTTCCTCTACCATCCTGCTTATCTTAGTGCTACCAAGATCTTTTTCACAAATATTGTAGCTAACTTAAAGGCAACAATTTTAGAACTTGTGGTTACTAGTTCTCCTAAAGGTTTTGAAAGTGTTAATTTTTGAGGTCTTTAATTTCCCATAAAGAAATCAAGCAAAATTATTTCATGATAGATGCCATCTGAAACATTACAATTTGCTGATGCTTCGTGGTTCCCATGTGATCAGAGAGCTACTGTGTTATGGAGCTGTGCTCTCCAGTTTGGGATGTGTCACCCATGAGTCACTGTGGGCCTCCCCTCCCAAAATGCTGTTGTGCACAACTCTTAGGCTTGTGGTGCATTGCTAAAAGTGAGATCATGAGGACATGTACTCCAGTTAACAATGTGAAGGCAGCTTCATCTGACACATGCTGTGTTTAAACTGGCATTTTGGTGGAGAAAAGAACTGAAATTGTGAAGTTAATTTCCATGTTGTATCCACACATTGGTTTGGATCAGAGAATGTTGCAGTGCACAGAAGGTAGATTCCTTCCAGAGGCCAGGTGTGCAGAGATGTGCACTGCCACTGTTTTTAACAAAGCATGTGCTGGAGACATTTAGGATGTGTGGGACCTGCTGAAAGTCAGTAAAACTCTCCAGCCACATGCAGTGTGGCTGTGAGATCCTGATGTACTGATTTGATGTACTGATCTCCTCTTTCTGCATCACACTATTTGCTTATATGGACATAGCCACGGGGAAATCTATATAACAAATAAAAAACAAACATCATGTTCCAATTTAGTGCAAGAATAAAAAGCAAAAATGCTTTACTTTATAGGTTCTTGCAGTCCCCCCACTGATAGCATGTGAGAGCAGATTCCAGAAATGCATTAAACACTCTAAGTAATTTTAGTCATGTCTTATCCATTTTATCTGTCATTCTCTCCTTAGGCAAAGAACTGTAAATGCAGTGCTTTGTTTTGACTTTGTTACGAGTTAGTTAATTTATTTTATTGCCTGTACCACATTGTTTTGGAGTAAACACATTGAAGAAAAAATATTTTGGTGTTTGGAAGGAAGGATCAACCTTTTGATGGACTTTAGCCACTGTGGGAACTTTTGATGCCTTTTTTTTTTCTAATCAGATGAATTTTAGCAACTGAAATGATGAATTAAAAAAATTTTCTCTTCTGTGAAAATCTGAATATATTTGCCATTTATTCCTCTCTGTGAAAATGAAGAAATAGTGGAATGTGTGATGGGGTTGAAATTATAATTTGTATTCACCTTTAGTAAGCAAAAATTATGTAATTCACTTGCTCTTTTCTGCTCAGCACTAATATTCCTCAAGTCCTTTGCCATAAGCTTATTTGTACAGATACAAAGTTAATTAGGAAAAAACTCAAAAAACAAAGTGAAAAAGGGTGTTTTTCTTTATTTCGAGATTTAGAAGAGGGGTGAAGACAGTGACAAGCAGCAATTCACCACAGACACTTATTTTTTCCTTTATGAATATACAGGTTTTCCATGAAAAATCAAGAGCCTCATTTCTTTCTTTGTCTTACAGAGACACAATTAAAATGACACTTTACATCCAAAAAATAAAGAGGAAGAACACAGCTAGAACCTGCAACTGAAAAACAAAGCAAAACCATAAAAGAAAATGAAGTTTTTCGGGGTTTTTTTGGTGGTTGTTGGGTTTTTTTGTTTGGTTTGGTTTTTTGTTTGTTTCTCTTTTTTTTGCATGTAAACAGTGCCAGTAAGGCAAGTATTCTAGGTCTTAAACTTCTGATTATATAAAACTTTGTGGTTTCTCTAAAATTGATGTTCCTGTCTGAAGGATGTGGTTCCTCTTGACATCCTTTGCTTTTCTTCTAATTAAAAAAGAAGAAAAAAAAGGAGATACAATTCACTTGAATGCAGCAACCTTTACAATTAGTATTTAACTGTCCATAAAAGTACTGATTCTCTTAATGAACCTGCTGCTACCATTGTTTACTACCTTGAAATTAAGGAGGAAGAAAGAACCGATCATTAAGCAAATCTCATGTTACTGTTTACCTACCTCTATAGTCCCATTATCACTTGTAATTACATATAGTTAATCAGTGCCAGTATCTAGAAAAAAAAGGTTATTGAATGGAACAAGATGAAATAGATGATACCTCAATGCTCAAACTGTAACACAAATCTAATGTAATTCCTCACAAAAAGTTAAATTGTAGAGTTTACATTTAGTTTAACCAAATGTCACACTCTAAAATGTGCAGACCATCAAAATATTTCTTAATGAGGGAAATTAATCAGTTGTTCAGATATTCATGCTTGATTTAGAATAATTAAAACATGAGACAGAAAGCAATTAAAGAGAATATGCTAAATTCATGGTCTTTTTGGAGAATGTTTAACATGCATGATGACTAAATTACTTGCACTTCTTTATGGGAAGGTCTTCAGCACAGGTTTCACAACTTTGCTTTTTAGAAACATCAATCAAGTTCATCTCACAATTCCTCTCAGGTACCACATGTAAACAGTCAAGTAGGGCAAATTCAAAGCAATACAGGAACAGTTTGCGATTTAGGTTGTTTTTTTTTTTCTCTTCCAGTATCTTTTTTAATGAGAAGATGTTAACTGATAGGAGTTAGAAGTGTCCATCATGTGAAGTTCCTGTATCTTTTTTTTATACCTACACATTTCAAAATTGCTGGCATGATCCACTTTCACTCATTATTGCCAGGACATTGCAATCATGAGATGATCCCGTGGGAGCCAGGAACTGAGAGTCACAGATAGGGGCCAGTCAGGGTCCTCATTGGCATGGATACAGTCCCACCATGCCTCAGCAGAGACGGGCCAGTGATGGAAACCAGGGCCATCCAGCAGGACAGGGATAACCAGGCACCAGCAATACAGGTGATGACTAAAAGAATGGAGTTTAGGTTTGCTGTTGGAAAGAAATTCTTTACTGTGAGGGCAGTGAGGCACTGGAACAGGCTGCTCCAAGAAGCTGTGGACGTCCCATCTCTGGAAGTGCTCAAGGCCGAGCTGGATGGAGCCCTGAACAAACTGTTCTAGGGGAAGGTGTCCCTGCCCATGGCAGAGGGTTGGAACAAGAGGATCTTTAATGTCCTTTAGAACCCAAACCATTCTGATTCCATGACAGCTCAGGACCAAGGACAAGAAAGAGATGTAAAAAAGGGTCAAGGTCAGTGGGAGGTTGGTGCAAGACAAGTCCCTACAACCCTTCCCTACAGCAAGGTGCAGGTCCTGAGCTTGCATTCAGCCCCAATTGCAGGTAGAGACTGGGAAGAGCCCTCTCACAGTCCTTCACAGCAGCCTGATCTACGGTCACACATGGGTCAGGGCTGACCTCCAGCACCAGCAGATAAAGTTTTGGTGAGGAGACACTCTTGAAGAAGCTCATTACAGATCATGATGGTCACAGCTGAACAGGGCAATTGGAGCTTGTTGGTATGCTTAAGAAAGCAAAGAGATAAAACAATGCTTCGATCTTTGAATGACATGGCTACTCTTTTGAAATAGAATTGAACATGAAGCTGAAAAATGTAAAACCATGTTTAGACATGAAAAATGAAAGAAGACAATTTGTTTGATATATTTGGCGGAATGTTATGTCTTGAATTTCTAATTAACTTTTTCAAGATTTCAAATAGTCTTTCATAGTCAATATGGGTACTCTTTCAGTGTGGGGTTTTGTGTTTGGCTGTTTTCTCATTTGCTCTCCTGATAAACCTATGTATGTTTTCATCTCATCAGAGTAATTACACAGAAAATTCTGGATATCAGTTTTTTTATTAGATTTTTTTTTCCCCTAACAGTTGATATGAGCTTTTTCAATGAATTTCTGTAAAATGTTACAGGTAGCTTTGCTGTGAGTCATGAACTGGAATGCTGACTCTGGCTTTCAGTTAATTGCCACACTTATAGAGTGGGTAATATAGTTATGAACTGCTTCTTACCTATAGCTCCTTTGTGGTTGTAATAACTGTAAATGGATTTTTTTTCTCGTCAAACATGATTTTTCAGAGCAGTTTCAAAGCCTCTATAGAGAAATCTGCACAACAGTAACACTTAAAACCAAAGATGAATAGGTATTTGGAAGCTGTAGTTTGCATATATGTGTGTGTATGTATATGCATATGTATATATAAAAAGATAATATATTAAATATTATATAGATATTAAATATATAAAATATAAAAATATATTTACTTTTGATCTTTTCAAGATAAACCAAAACAGTTTAAATCAAATGAAAACTATGAATTTTTTTCTTTATTTTGCTTTTTTTTTCAATACCACAAAGAGAATACCAAAAAATATGACCAAAATTGAATTCTTATATCTTGGTTTACTGCATCTATAAAACATAAAAACTTAATTTTGTGGATTTGGATATTTTTGACTTTGTCTTTCTTTTCATGTATACAAGAATATGCACATCTTTACTGCTTTGATGAAATTTTGTTTAAATCTGAAACTCTGAGAATGAAATTGATAGGTTATTTACTGGTTCACATATAATAAAGAAATATTTCTGTTCTAATTTAAATTCACCTAATTTTGATCCCTTTCTTGATAATAGCTGTATACAACTAAACTTGAAGAGTAGTAACTAAGGGTAAAGGACTAAATTAAAAATCTTTTTTTGTGTGTGTAATGCAAATTCAATACATTTTCAAACTAATCAAAATTCAACAAATTGTAGAATTTCTCCAGCACTTGTGCTTTCAGGCCACGCATTGGAAATAAATTCATTTCATTTTCTGGTGTCTATCAACTCTTTGCTCAAGGTAGTGTTTTTTAAGCAATTAATAGACATGAAAAATATTTTACCAGTTCATCTCAGAATTTAGGCTCTAGTCAACACTGAAGCTTCTTTTTGGGAATGGGTGAAAATGATTTTCCAAGTAATTGGAATTCTTCAGGTGAGAAAAAGCATACATTTTTCTCTGGGAATTATGTGCTTCAGCCTAATGTAATTTAAGACCATCAAGAAATCCCCAATAGCCACTGAACCAAAGCTCCTCATCTTACCCTACTATCCTTTTAATCATATTATAAAAATTACTAATAAATAGGAGAAATATGGAATAGTGGGATCCATTTCAAATACTGTTCATTGGACTTGATAGCGAGAATAGCAAGAGATTTGCTTCTTATTTATTCTGTATTTAGCTCATGTAACACCTAAAACAGAACAGCAAGTTTCTTTAAAGCTTGCTCTGCTGAAGTTGTTTCGCACTTTTGATTGATAAGGACTGGATAAGCAGGAACACACACTACAGAAGCATAAGACTTTCTCTGACCTGGCCCTCCACTTCAAGTGCCACTTCTGGGTGAGCAGAGAAGGTGTATCCATGACCTGAGCACTGTGTTACAGCCCACGTTATCTTTTCCTAAGACTTGAGCCTATATGGTAGGGTTTTCTACTGTTCCTGAGATGTTCTGCCCTCCCAATGCATAGCTGGATAAGAAAGGCAAAAAAAAGAGTAAAAAAGTCACTATAAAAAGCAAATTGCTGCAGGTTTTCTAAATATCACAAAGCAAAACAAGTAGCTGAAGTCCAAACAGACAAATTCATCTGGGTCATCAAAGTAGAACTATTATGTGTTGCAAGGACATCTATATATAGTGGCAAGGACTGCATCCTTTTTCTGTCACAACAAATACACTTAGCATTCTTCCTGAGGGAAAACTGTGTTAAATTTGGGATTAGTGTGCAGGGAGATCTAGCTGACAAACTGTTAATGTACAATTTCTTATAGCATAGATACACATAGAACATCCATTACCCGACAGTGAAACAGAGCCCAGTAAATAGCATAATTTGCTGTATGGCAGGAGAGGGAATAATGGGGCAGCAGTGAAGGTTTTCCAACAACCTCATGCCTTGTATTGGCTCAGCTATCAGATGTTCTTCATCTACTTGATGAGCTCTAAAGTACATTTCCTTTCCCAACACCTGTGTCTTAGAGGGTGGTACTACATTCATATAAAAGTTACCCATATCTCAGACTTCTCTCACAAGCCCTTAAGAACCCTGTCTCCACAGCTCCAGCAGTCCTCCCCTGATTTATACTGTTCTATGCTACTCCACCTCCAAAGGCTTCAGTGTTGTTTGTTAGAGTGTGAGAAGAAATGAGGTTTCAAAATCACTGCTTTTTCAGTTCCCACAGCTTACAGAGTGCTACTGGAAGCAGACTGAAAAAAAATCTTAATTGCTGTGGTTTGAAAACTTTAAAAATAGATTATTATGGTGAGGCAAAAGTTCCAGGAAGTTGATAACCTACACTCTAGGTCTCAACCCAGCATGAATCAAAATGACGTTTATGAAGTCTTACAAAATGGCAACTGTAATGAAAATGTCTACTGACCCCTGACTAATTGTGCCAGCAATCCAGCAGTGCTTAATTATTAAAATCAACACATGTCCTGCACTGACAGCCCAGTGTTTTGAACTGTGCAGTTCTGCTGAAGAGGTGGAAACAATAAATAGAAGTGACAAAATTTCCTTTTTTATTCATTCTTGTTCTCTCTTTCTGCTGATTCTCTTCCACAGCAGTTAGAAAGGTCAGCATGACTATGTTTTCCAGGAGTTTGTTACGCTGTAAACTGCAACTGGCTGTTCATGGCTTAGGTGGGCATGCTCATCTCTGGGTCATAAAGTGGCTGATGGCCAGGTCCAGAGGGTGGTGATGAGTGGTACAACATCCAGCTGGCAGACAGAGGTGCCCCCAGAGCTCCCTGCTGGGGCCAGGTCTGTTGAAATCTTTGAGGTTCAACAAGGCCAGGTGCTGGGTCCTGCATTTGGGACACAACAATCCCATGCAGCACTACAGGCTGAGGATAGAGTGGCTGGAAACCTGCCTGGTGGAAAAGGACCTTGAGGTGCTGGTGGACAGTAGCTGAACATGGGCCAAGAAGGCCAAAGGCACCTGGCCTGTGTCAGCAATAGTGTGCTCAGCAGGACCAGGACAGTGATTGTCCCGCTGTACTGGGCACTGCTGATGCTGCACCTTGACTACTGTGTCCAGTCTTTGGCCTCTCACTGCAAGACAGACATGGAGATGCTGGAGCAAGTCCAAAGAAGGGCAAAAGAGCTGGTGAAGGGTCTGGAGCACAAGTTTGATGTGCAGTGCCTGAAAACGCTGGGGGTGTTTAGCCTGGAGAGAAGGAGGCTGGAAAGAGATCCTATTGCTCTTTATAACCACATGAAAGGAGAGGAGGTTGTAGCCAGGTTGCAGTCAGCCTCTAGGGAGCTAGAACTGGGACACCACCATCCAGGGGAGGCTATGTTGGATATTTGAAGAATTTCTTCACAGAAATGGTGATTACACATTAGAAGGAGCTTCCCAGGGTCGTGGTAGAATCACCACCCCTGGAGCTGTTAAGGAAAGCCTGAACATGGCTCTCAGTGCCATGGCCTAGTTGACAGGGTGGTGTTCAGTGACAGGCAGGACTCGATGATTTCAGAGGTCTTTTCCAACCTCATTGATTCTGTGATTCTGTAGTGAGATGGCAGCACTCCAGCATTTACTGAGATGATTGTGTAAGTGCTGGAAGAGCTCATGGGAGAGCTGGAGCTGCATGCAGTTGTCAAGGCCACAGACTATCCAAGAAGCACCCATCAGTTGTGCTTGGGCATTAGTAATGAGTAAACTCCTCTTTCTTGAACAGGAGAGGAGACCAGCTGGGTGAGTGTCCCCTAAATCAGGAGGCACCCTCCAGAATAAGTGTATCTGGGGAGAAGACCACCCTAACTTCAGTACTGCACTAGAGGTATTCTCACTTCCATTCTCTTTTAGGTTCCAATTCTCAAAAACTGAGTGACAGGCTTAACTTCAATATATTGACTGTCCCAGTGAGGCTGATGAAAATTCAAACTAAAATAAAATTTCTGGAAAATAAAATGCCATCTGCATTCACCCCTTATTCTGTTATGATAAGCCTTCCTCATGACAGTAATTTGAGGATGAAACCTGCTTTGTCACTAACCTTCCTGCAGGCTGTTTTTCTTTGATGGAAACACGGCAGGGGTCCACACAGATCATCCACTAGCACCCTGGGCTTGGTGATCAAAGAATCTCATTGCTGAGATTCTCAGTTCCACAGAGAGCAGTTATCTTGCAGTACAGATGCAACTCTTGGAACATACGCTCTGTAAAGTGCCTTTTTGGAATTGCAAAACTCTTCTTAGAGAAGAGGACTTTAAAGACCAAATCACCTAGAAGTTTCCAAAAATGTCATCATAGATTTAGGAAAATGATAGTAAACCACTCTTCTGTCTTTCTGTTTTTCTTGTAAAGGGAAATTTTCAAAATAAAACTCCCTTGTAATTTTGTCAGTAAGGTTTTGAATGCTCTTCTGCATTTAGAATTTGAACAAGTAAAAAAAAATCAATGTGAAACATAATAGTAATCAATTTTCTAAAATAAGAAAAATGTATTCATTTATTATGCCTTTATAGCATTTAAACTTATTCGTTGGCAAAGAGAATCAGAAGTATGCTATATCAGGTATGACAGAATATATTTTGAGAAATATTTTAACTATTATAAAACTGGAGGTTAATTGTTACTGTAGCTTACAGATTTTTTTAATGATACCTACACTCAAAGCAGGGTAATGCACTAAGCTCTCATTTAGCTCTGTCTTTACCCACTGGAGCACAGTGTGGCTTTTCAGCAGTGGACTTTTTGGTGAGGTGAAGGCTCTAATGGTGAATTCTGTTTTAATAAAGATTATGCCTCTATTTTTAAACTTGTCCTCAATCTAATACCATAATCTGCATTCCCTATAGAGGGAAATAAAGAAGTATTTCAGTGAATATCACTAACAAAGTCTATTAATTATAGTATGAAAGGTTGTACAATACCGTTCTACCTAGAGAAATACATAAAAAATGAAAGGATATCACTTTATCTTGTTTTATTGTTCTCTTTAATATGGTATTGGTAACCTGTCTGTAACAGCAACCAGGTATTTCCCCTCTAATTTTGTTTTAATTATTAAAAGATGCAGAACACAGGGTGCTAAATTTACCTGGTTTGTAATTCCTCTGACTTCAGTGTTTCACTCTAGTGCTGAATTTGGCCCATTTAAGGAGCTTTGTGGTTTGTTACTGTAGAGCTGAATCTCCTTTCTTAAACATTCTTCCTGCAGCTGACATGCATACTAAGCAATACAGCTGCAGTCATCTGTAAAAGCTTGGAATTAATTTTCCTCTTTATTGCAACAGCTTATATCATTCTGCCTTTCCCTTTACAATACAGAAAAAATTTCTCATTCCTTGAGAAGCCATTGCAATTACTTTCCTTCCTTTTATTATCACTCATCAGTAAAGTAACCAATGCAACTGTTATCATCTGTACACACATTAACTACAGTATGAACATTGTCAGAAAAAGTTTACTGAAATGATAAGTTAAATCAAGACATAAATCTTTTCTGGCTTGCTGATGAAATCTATCTGCACACATATATACATATATACATATATACATGTATATTTATCAGTGCATTTATGTGTGTATTGTCCAATATCTATTTCACAGGGGGGCAGAGGAATGTCAGTCGCCTGACTGATGCTGTGTTCTCTTTATGCTCTGACACCTTTACACCTTCCACTCAGCAGAAGTGAGAAGAACAAGAATAATTAAGACTGAGCTTATTGATGATTTATCCTGGCTTTTCCTACTTCTTTAGACTTCATATTGTCATTGACCATACTTTGCTATATCAGCCTTATTGGTACAGGGTATGGCTGTGCATATTTTTAGGCTCTGTCTACCATCCTTGCATCACCAAATCCCAATATTTTAGGTTAATAATTCTTGCTTGCCATGGTGTAGGGAGGCTTGGACTGGAATTACTCCTGAAATGAGCAGAATTGTATCTAAAATGTGAGTGTTACTGTGATGTTTATGAATGAGGCCTAAGCGAGCTCATACATGAAGTCCTTAACAAAGAGGGGAACTGAGTCAACTCTTTTCATTCTGTGTCTCTTCCTCATCTCCATTTCCACAGGCATTTCCTTGCAACCTCATGCAGGCTGCATGGCAGTACACAGGCACTGCCCTTTCAATTGCTGCACACACTCCCTGAGTGTTACTTTTTCTGTGCACAGAACTGAAAGAACTTTCTGGAACACAATGTATTTCCTTATTCAATTCCAGCTCGATAGCAATTTAGTATTAAATATTTTAACTTAAGTATACTGGAACAAAGAAATATTTCCCTGGGATAGTGTTTCAAAATCATGTCTAAACTGTTCTTTCTGTATTATTTGAGAAGCATTATTCTCATTTCATTCTCTGTCTAGTGTTTTTTACCCAGCCAAGAGTGAGTGAATTACTGGTGACTACATTTTCTAAAGCAAATACATCTGCTGCTTGATGTCGTGGATAATAACAAAATTATTGAACATGTTTGCACGTTGTCCTTCAGAGGGTGAAAATCATCTCTAGATTTTAATGCTGAAATATCTCAGAGTGTTTCCAGTGCAAAAAAAAAAAAAAAAAAAGCCATTCTTTTTATGTAATATAGCTATATTACAAATAAAATCTCTTTAAGTCCTAAGAAATTTTAAATTAAATATAATTTCATTGAAGTTATCATTGTTACACATGTCACCAGATGTGCTGTACCTGTGGTGGTGCAGTAAGACTGTTTGTGGTGGCAGGGGAAAGTACCATGAAAGGGATCAAAAAATTGGATCAGGACAAAATCAAACCAGCCTGCTGAACAAGCCTAATATATTCCAGTGCTTCCATGAAATCCCTGCAGATAGCATTGGCACAAGTAAGGCACTGGGATTTGGGTCTCAAGACAAAGGAAATCAGAAACTGATTACAAGAAAATTTTCCCCAAAGAATATATATCGACTTATTCCTCAGATCCACACTAGGTTTTTCCACGCTGATTGCTGCCTTTAGAAGTGCATTCCATTGTTTTGGCTATCACAAAACTATATAATATTTAATTTCCTCATTATTCAACTGAAGCAAAAACTGGCACTTGTATCTCACAGTTCAAGCTGATAATTACTCCCTCTCAATTTCTGCTTGTCCCATGAGGGTAAGCAACACTATTGTCTCCCCTTTTACTAACCTGCCCTTCTGCTCTTCTCATGCCCATCACTTTTTTTTTTTTAAATTGTCTCATATTGCCTGAAATTTAACATAATCAAGAGAAACTCAGAGCAGTTGTCTGCAGTGAGTATTTAGCCTGAGGTGGTTGCATCTGTTCCAGATCTAGAGCAGGCTTTGTAAACCTGCAAGCTTGTTTGTTTCCTACCAGCTGTATCAGTTGGTCTAATAAAGATTATTGCAGTTCCCTACAAATATAGCTTCATTTATGCACTTAGACAGTCTTGGCAGCAACACAGTCAGTAAATGTATACATAAATATGTGGAAAATTTGATGATTCACAAGCACAAGTATGTATGTAGCTGAAGCATTTTCAACAACAAACCAAGCTAGGAAAAAAAAAAAACTGGAATTCAAATTATTTGTTTCATTTTCTGACCGAATGCAATTTATTTAATATATTATTTTAATTTACTTTAGGCTGGTTTTACTCCTTCGAGATAAAATTAGCTAAAGTCTCCAAAAACTTTAACTGCTTTGAGGTATAAAGTATCAATTCTTCGAAATGAAATGTGTCAGGAGTGGTTTGTGCCTGAAGCTGTCTGATGAATGTTATCCAAATTAGCTTATTTGAACTAGGATTTTCAAAAGAAACAAAACCTAGTTGCAGTCTAACAAAGACTTTTGGCAAACTTGCTGATGCTAAGAGAAAACAGAACTTCTGCTGATGTGTGTATAAAAGATGTTATAAAAATGGTGGGGAAATTGCAAAGTCTTACCATCAAAACAATTTCTGGTTTGTAAGATGGGATTTTCCTGCTTCAGTAACTACCAGCTGAGCTTCAATGAAAGCTTTCTTTAAGGAAATATACCTTGTTTTCCATTTTGTCAACACTGAGCGTGATTATCTGCCATTGTCTTACAGCTGGAATTTTTTCTTATGTTTTGTAATTTCATCTTAAAATAAAGAGTTATCAAATAACTAAATGTTAACTTCTGGTGGTTTTATATACAGGTGCTTCAAAAGTCTATTCTTCAGTCTTCAGTGTGTAAAACTGATCTATAAATATTTTCATGTGAATTAATGTGTCATATATACAGCCACAGCAAAATGGAATTAAAAAGTGAGGAGTTGGAGAAAAGCTGGTTGCTGAGAGAAGTCTGTTGTTAGAGTGATGCTGTAGTAATGAGGATGTATCAGTAAAGAGCAATGACATTTGACATTAATTTTTTCAAGGAAAGGGCTTTTATTGAGCAAGATTTTAGTCAGTCTCTCAATTAAAATTCTTTGTCCTAGTTAAATAGTAGACATGAATGACAGCCAGTTCCCAAGGCACAGAAGATATATTCAGCCAGTTCTGGCACTGTTCATTCATGCCTGTTTTTCTGACCAAGCAAGCTTATACTCCTTATACAACCTCAATTATTGCACATAGCTTACTGTAATAAGATTGGTGATTGAACAAACAATCATGAAAATATATAATAGCTGGTTTGTAACAGTTTAGGACTCTTTGGAAGACAGAAAAAAAAAGTATAATTCATTCTGTTCTCCTTGTTCTCTTAGTGGCAAAGAAGCTATGAGCAAATCAGTGACTGGATACCTGCCACTCAAAAAAAGCAAGTAAGAGTATGAAGAATAATGTATGTATATAATATTTGTATTACATTATCTTCTGTCATTTTTTAAGACATTCCAGAAGTCAGGTGTGCATGCAGATGATTTTTCAAAGGCAAGTAGAATTTACAGTTGGGCACATCAAGTACTCCATGCTAAACAACACCGTACACATTTGCTGATAATTAGAAGTATGCTTGAGTGAAATAAGATACTCTGCTTTCAAAATGTACTAATGGCATACAAGAGATAGCTCAGTAAGGTGCTTGGCTTTCGGCACTGCAGTTACCATAGTATCATGAAGCTTCACCTCATCTCTTTCATCCCCTTTTGCATAGACTAGACTAAACTAGACTAGAATATTTCAGATGGAAGGGCCTGCAAAGATCTTCTAGTCCAACCACCCAACCACTTCAAGGCTGAGCAAAAGTTAAAGCCTGTAATCAAGGACATTGTCCACATCCCACCTAAACTCTGAAAACTTCAGGCATTGATCACCTCTAGAGAAAGCCTGTCCCAGAATTTTACCACCCTTTCAGTAAAGAAATGTCCAGCCTAAACATCCTCTGGTCCAGCTTTGAGCCATTCCCATATGGGAATCACTGGATCCCAGGGAGAAGAGACTGGTATCTCTCTTCCCCATCTCCCCTCCTCAGAAAGCTGCAGAGAGAAATGAGGTAGCCCCTCAGTGTCCTTTTCTCCAAACTAGAATGAGTCCTCAGCCACTCCTCTCAGGACATTCCTTCCAGCCCTGTCACCAGCTTTGTTACCCTCCTCTGGATGCATTCAGAGACCTGAACATCCTTCTTGAATTGTGGGGCCCAGCACAGCACAGAGCACTCAGGTGAGGCCACCCAGGGCTGAGCACAGCAGGGCAGTGACCTGTGTTACCCAGCAGGACAGTGACCAGTTGTGTTACCCAGCAGGACAGTGCCCTGTGTTACCCAGCAGGACAGTGACCAGTTTTACCCAGCAGGACAGTGCCCTGTGTTACCCAGCAGGACAGTGACCAGTTTTACCCAGCAGGACAGTGACCAGTTTTACCCAGCAGGACAGTGACCTGTGTTACCCAGCAGGACAGTGACCTGTGTTACCCAGCAGGGCAGTGCCCTGTGTTACCCAGCAGGACAGTGACCAGTTGTGTTACCCAGCAGAACAGTGACCTGTGTTACCCAGCAGGACAGTGACCTGTTGTGTTACCCAGCAGGACAGTGACCTGTTGTGTTACCCAGCAGGACAGTGACCAGTTTTACCCAGCAGGACAGTGACCAGTTTTACCCAGCAGAACAGTGACCAGTTTTGCCTGGCTGGCTGTGCTGTGTTTGATGCACCCCAGGGTGGGGTTTGCCCTGGGCCACTGCTGGCTCACACTGAGATGCTGTTGGCCAGCAGCACCCCCAGACCCTTCCTGCAGGGCAGCTCTCCAGCTGTTCCTCTCCCCTTTTATTGCTGTGCCTGGTGTTACTCTGTCCATTCCAGACACAGAATTTGGAATTTGATCTGATTACATTTTGTGCCATTGGTGTGATTGGTTGATGCATTACTTTTTTTTTTTTGATGCAATGATGTGTTGATGCATCTCTTTGATTTGATGTGTGGCACCCCAGTAATGTAAAGACAAATATTTAGGTGGAATATTTGTGGCTGGCTGAGTTATATACTGTGTATTGAACATTCAAACCAGGAACTTTGACCAGTAGCACACAGCATGCCTAAGAGAAGCCAGTGGGAACAGTGTTAGACCTCTGCAAACAATGCCTGCCAAGTCTGGTGCCAAGCAAGCACATAATGATGTAGCCCAATATGGGCCCAAAATAAACATGCCATCTGACACTGAATGTACATTTCCAAAGTGAGCCCCAGGCTTGCTGCACACACAGGTCTAAATCACTGCAGAAACTATTAAGCAGACCTCCACCCAGACTCTGACTGACTTTGTTCAGCTGAGATTTGTTATGAGAGAGAAGGTCATTTCTCTTTGGTTGGCAAATTTTTCATGGGAGTGCTGTTACAGAGTGAATATCTAGATGTAATTTTGAAAGGAGTTAAAATGACAAATTAAAAAGTGGAAAGAAGTCTGATGACTTGACATTAATTTCTATAAGCATTTGAGCGAGCAGATCATAGTATGAGATTAGAAAACTTCCCAGGAAATATCATTCACAGTTGTGTTGTGTGTAGCACATTTAAAGCTTTATTTAACAGTAAAGACAATTTTAAACTAAATTGAAAATGTTGTCTTTCCTCTTGAGAGAAAAAAGTTAAATACAATTATACTAATCTTTTAAGGTCAAGAATGAACATTGTACACACTAAAGGTGATTGTTTTCCATTACAGAAAAGGTCAGGCTTAGCTTCAAAAAGCATCAGCTGCCTCTCCTCTCTCTTTTATTACTATAAAAAATCTTTATTAACTTTAAAAATTTAAGATTGAATTTTCAGATTCCAAAACCTCATCCGGGTTTCATAAGAGTGCTTGTGCCCCATACATACTTTTAGCAAGATCATATGGATTGATAAGAAAAACACCAGAAACATTTTCCAGCCACCTGAGAAAAAATGGGTTTTGGAAAGCAACACTACAAAATATCACTGTCTTGCTGTAATATCTATTTTTTTTAAATCTATCATGAATCATAAAGGAACTAGAGTTTAGAGAAAAAAGAATTTTCTTTTTGCTGAATGTGTGCTTTCACATGGCCATGTCAGACTGACTATTTTTTACCTGGGTCACTTGGGCTGCCTGGAATCAAGATGTAAAAGTATGCAGCAGTATACTTTGCTGTTTGGAAGCTTAAGGATGAAGATATTTTCCCTATGAATATTGTCTTTTCTGGAATATTATTGATCATGGGGCTTCAAGCTGCCACCCAGAACCATTAAATTCACACTTCCCTGATGTCTGCAGCCCTGTCCTGATGCTTGGATGCTGACAAGGATTTCAGGCAGGATAGGCCTCTTGGCAGGCTTGGCTTGCTCTGTGGAGTCTCCAGATGTGAAAACACTGCTTCTGCCTGTGCCTTGAAACTTTTGACACGGTATGGAAGACAGAGGACTGCCCACACTACAAGTATTGCATAGGGGTGATATTGTTTTATTGCTTTATGGTGTAGATCAATGTGAGATGTGAAAACCATGGTCCAAATCACTAATATTGCTAATCAAAGGGGAAGAGGAAAAGGGTACTATGTAAGAGCCAATTGCTGTCCAATTTTGCTCCTCTAGTGGCTCTCTCAAGGTCAGGAACTGGCCTCTCCAGTGTAGGGGATGATGGAGAAGCTGAGTTCCTCCTTCTCCTGCGGGGAAGGTTGGGTCTTCCACAAGCAACATGAAATGTCAAAGTGCAGGTTAATTGCACTGTCTTTGCAGTTAGCCCTGTTCTCCTAAGAGATGTGGGTTTCAATTTTCTAGAATTTTGAGCTTTTCATTTGTAACAAATGCAACCAAGCAGCAGCACATCACTCTGGGAGGAAGCATAACACAGGTATCAGTACCTGTAGAAGATCAGTCTTCTGCTAAATGAAAAATTCCAGTACACTGATTCATAGATGCTTGCTCTGATTTTGCTTACTTCTACTGATTCATAGTTGTTTGCTCTGATTTTGCTTACTTCTTGATTTTAAAAGATTTTGCTTTGCCAGAAAATATTTTGGTTTTAACATTTTAAGATATTAAGTTTATCTTTGATTCACAACAAAGTGTATTTCACTTTAAGGAAAATATGAGGCAACCAAAAAATGTTCCCTGTAGTCCTGCAGCTTTGATGGTCTTCTGGCATGACATTTTAGTCAACACTGCATAACTACAGCTAGCATGGAAGTACCTGAACTCAAATTTATGGAATTGCACAGGTATAAAACTGAATCATTCTAGTGATTAATTAAACCCACTGAATTACAACGAAGGCCAAATCCAGGACTCTGGAAGGGACTTTTGTTCAGGAATACTGGCAGAAACAGATTTAAAGGAAAGATAGGTTTCATCAAATAAGTGCCTTATTTGAATTGAGTGTGTCGCACCCACAGAGGATAAAACACTTTACATTTCAAGTTATCAGTGGCAATACTCAGAAATTAAAGACTCAAACTGAAATATACTTCCATCCCTATTGACCCATGTACTCTGTTCCTTATGGCATATTATATGACAATGTTCTGAATATTACATTCTGTGCTGCCAAGTAAGGAATAAATTCATTCAAGTGGTTAATCTTTACTACAAGTTTTGGACAGCCTCTTGTTGGTGGGCTTGTCTTTTTTTTCTTTGTTTTGTTTTGTTTCTGGTTTCTGTTTTGGTTTGGTTTGGTTTTGGTTGTTTTGTTCGTTGGTTTTGGGGTTGGTTTTTTTTTTTTTTTTTAACCAGAGTTCTGCAATATTCTTATATTTTCTTTCTACTAACAACAGGAAAGAATTACCTTCTAGCATTGCTATTTTATTCACTGAAAACTGACACTTCCTTCTGTTTTAGCATCAGTTCATTGTAAGAATTCTTTGCCATCTTTTAATTAACCTGGCATGATGATCTCAGTACAGTCCCAAATAAAATTAACATCAAACACTCATATGGAATTGTTCTAGGAAATAACTTGGGTGATGAACATATACCATATGGTAGTCTTTAAAAACAAAAGCTGCCAAGTACCATATTTAATGTGACTATCCTGGCATACTCATGAGGACTGTAAAAATCAAAAATAATTCTCAGCACTGCTCACTTCAAAGGATCACAAAATATTTTATACAAACTATCTATCTTTCTGAAATCAGCTCACCTACCACTTAAAACAGTGCAGTGAAATGCAGCAGCTATTGCAGTAAAGCACAGCAAATTGGAACAGCAATTTTAGGGCAGGTAATGAAGACAAATGGTGTATCTTGTTTAAACTGCAGGGGCAGAAGGTAATTACCCAAATTTCGAGCCAGCTGAGATACCAGACCTAACACCTCTCTTGCAGAAAAGTGTCAGTCATGATTTTTATGGCTTTAAAGAGCACATGGGCAAGACCTGGTATTAAATACTGATCAGGTAAACAAGTCAGATTCTGGGGGAGAAGAGTTCCTGCTCACATTTATGTGTGCAATAAAATCAGTCATGGCTTTGCTATGCTGCATTGCTGGTAAGATGAGAATTTTGAGTTGATTTTATGGGCATAATCTAACATCCACTGAAATCAGTAGAAAAATATTGGTTGGATTTGGATCAGGTCTTCTTTCAGCTCTGTTTTTTTAGAGAAGGGAATTGTACTTTGGTTTATCACTTTATTGCAGTGTGTTGTCTATAGAAATGTGACAATGGTTGATTTGCAAGAGCAAAATAAGCAATCAAGGCAGGAATTTTTTCTTTAATGACCATCATCATACTTTCCCAGCATCTTTCTGCACCAACTGTTTGGCTGGACTATTCCAAGGGGTGTTGTGGCTGCTTCTGACTAATGTACACAGCTCTTTGCAACGTGAGTACTGATAGGCTCACAAGATCCAGCTTACAATGGTTTACACCCTTTCAAATCCCAGCAAAGAGAGGGGAGGGATTCATCCTATCTAGGGTTCAAATGACCCTTTGGAGCTGCTCCTTTGTAATAATGAAGGAAGGAGCCACTGCTGCCCACTGTCCTAAATCACCTGTACAGCTAATTTCCTCATGCTCCATAAAGGAGCAGTGTTCCACAGTCCTCAGATCTCTCAGCAGGGTGGTGATTGGTCTAAGGTTGGACTCAATGATCATGAAGGTCTTTTGCAATCTAAATCATGCAGTGAATTGGTGAAAAGAGTTAATTCCCTTCACCTTACTTTACAAAGTAATAAGATTGCATAATCTAGCCATTTTTGCTCACATTGTCAAACACTGTGGTAGCTTTACAACTACTTTTGACAGTTTATCAATATTTTGCACATTTCTTCTATTCTGATTAAAATATGAGCACAATGACCTTATTCCCATCTGAAAATATTCTCTCCTTCTTAGCTTTTTCATCAAATGTGCTTACCTCCAGGAAAAGAAAAAAAAAAGTTTAGCCATTACAAATACAGCTTTTGTAGCATGGTATAGTTCACTTTTTTTAACAAATCTTTTTACTTGGTACAGCCAAGTTCCTGACTGGCTTTAAATAAGAAAAGTAGGAGAAAAAATTGGTGGCAACTTTTGATTATTTCCCATATTAACTCACCTCTGTATGTAACTGAAGGAAGAAAAGTGGCAAAAAATCATCTCAATGAATTACCCTAACAGTTACAATTGTCCTCCTAAAGGAGAATAACCAGCCAGTAAAGGAGGAAAAAACTCTTTGTGCTCCCTGCAGTTAACCTCATTAAAGTTGCTTTCCTGATTATTCAGGATTTCTGTAAGTACTTTCAACTTAAACATTTGAAGATCCCTGTAGCTGTCAAGAGTCTGAAAGCTTTACTGATGCTCACCCCCATGGAGAACTTAAATGTTTTCCTTCTTTTCAAATTCAAATGGTATTTCATAGCCAGATAGGATTCACCTTTAGCCATTTCCTTCTTTTATTTTAAAGTCCAAGATACACAGACTGACACATACATCTTCACAGTCTCACTAAAGCCAAGGGGCTATGCTGATGTGGTGTTTCACTTGCAAGGAATTGGATCAGAATTGATCAATTTCTGTCTTCAAGTCCCTCATTTATATGTCATAGGTAATGCCAGAACACATATCTTTTTGCCTCTCTGTTCTAAATGGCCTTTATTTTGTTTTATTTTAAAGGCCTGTAATTTCAACCATTGCTAATGCCCAGGATGGACAGGTGTAAACCATCAATTTGTGTTTGTGATTACATACTAAGAATAACTTTTTGGGAATTGTACACACTTTGCCAATTCTTAGCAGTATGTGGTTTGGATCTAAATCTCAGTAGTTTGCAAGTGGACAGGTTTGTCTTCTAACAAAAAAGTTTGAAATGAAAGCCTGATAGAAGCTAGGACACATTAGGTAGGGGTCTTCCCTAATCTGAAGCTTGGGACATCCATAGGCAGGATTTTAGCCTCAGCCTCTTTGTATGAATAGGAAAAAATGTTCCTATTAATCAGCAACTTCCTTTCTTGTGCAAATTTGGGAACTTGAATATTTAATGTTTGTGAAAGACTTGAAAGGTACTTTTTTTGGATTTTAGTGGCAGAAGAAGAAAGGATCAGATGTATTGAAGATTCCCAGAGATTCTATCTGTCCTATTAATGTCATTTAACTGATGTATATTCCAGATATCATGATGTGGGTCATTCTGTTTTGCTTTACAATTCCCCAAATCACCACTGGATCCTGTAGGAACCCAGTCAACATTGATTCCCCATTGTCCATTGGCCCTGACCTAAGCAGCAGGACTGTGAAGCAAAGCACAGCTTGGCAACATTTGGTTGAAATTTATAGCTCAGATGTTTAAGCTTTGAACCTGCTGCAGCTTTTCAGCTTCATATCTTTACTGTGCATTCTTTTCTCAGTAAATATAAATATTCTATCCCAGTGTAGGTGAAGTATCTTCATACTTGCTTGTATTTTTGTAGTAGATAAAAGAGGAAAAACGCCCAGATATATGGTGGCAAAGAAATGAGGGTGTAGATAAGCACTTGCTAAAGAAAAATTGAAACAAACAGCCTGAAGTACAAATACAGCCTGTATCTGGGCAGGAAAGGGAAACACATTTTCATAAAAAAACCAAAATGAAAGTCCTTTCAGTCTTGTTCTTTACCTAACTATATCTAATCATGCTTTAGTTTGTTGTACAGAGTGACAAATTAATTCCATGTTATTTCAAGCACTGGCTTTTTGCCATTTTTATATTTATTTCATAAGAATCTGTGACTAGAAATGTAGTTATCCAGTTGGGGCTTATTTTTAACTAGCTTTAGAGTGATAATGAATATGCTAAAATATTCTAAGATTCCCTAGTTTTGAATTTCAGCCTTAGCATAAGTATAACCAGGAAAAAAAAAAAACAAACAACCAATATATAGAGCTGCTTACACTTCATTGTAACTGATGAATGACATCTGGCATAATAAAAATTAAAACCTTGTTCTAGAGGGTTGATGATTAACAGATCAACACATACTGATCTAAATGAGGGCTCCCATAGCCCAGCCTCATTTGAGGTGAGCTGGTTCTGGCAGCAGTGCTCCTGCAGGCACCCATTCAGGCAGCTGAGGCAATAGACTTGGCTAAACACAGCCCTGCTGCAGCAGCACTGGTTTAGCACCTGTGGGATTGCCATGGCAAATGCATCTTCAAAAGAATATCCTCTGAAAAGTTCAAAGAATGGCCCAATAAAACTTCTGACAGAAGTTTTGAATTGCACAGGGAGAAAAACATACCTTCTTACAGAGGCCTCAAAGGAAGTCCCTGCATAGGTTTGCTGTATGCTTGCAGAAGGAATTTTAAACATGTACTCAAAAAGAGCCCAGAGACCTTGACCACCAGGTGAACTTCACATACTCCCACCTCATAGCACCCAACCACCCCAGCTGCAAGCCAGAGGACGGGTTTGGGGGCAGTTTGGATTTCAGAGTGGCTTCCAGTGAGGATGGCACTGGAGCCTGAAGCACCAGTCCCTCTTCCAGATCTGTTTCTGGGGACAGAAGAAAGGGACACTGGAAAATGATGTTGACAATGGCCTGTTCCTCCATCAAGGTCTTGTGAGCTTTCCTACAAAATCAGCCCAGCAAAAGCTGTCAACCCTGGAGGACCACGGCAGTCTGGTTATGCTCTGTTTTATGCAAAAGAACTGTGTTCATGCATTGCAAATAACTCTGAAACTATGCAAATATCAACAAGCAATTTGTTTGTCTTTGGGGATTTTTAACAAATAAGTGCTTTTTTAATTGTTATAATTTTTATGACTTATCAAATATTTAAATTGGTTGATGAATTTTTTTATATGTTTGTTTTTCTGGATAGCTAATAGACATCTAGAGAAAGAAGATGGTAAAAAGAAACCTCTCTTTGCTTCCATGAATTTTCTGAAAATTATATCCCAGTTTATGAAAGACTAATGGTCTCCAGCTCTCTCAGAAGAAGGCCAAATTATTTCTGGGCTAAACAGATGGATGGGGATACAACTCAGCATCATAAAGTCACCCTAGGGCTTGCAGGTTAAGGTGTATAAATATATAATACGCATATTAATGACACTAATATAAAAATAATATATTATTGCACATGTTACACATTACAGTTGTTATATTATAGACATAAAAATGAACCTACATTTGTTATCTGTGTTGTAGTCTGAAATCCATCATCTAAGTTTGAGCATTAATTAAATTATTAATAAAAATCTATAGTATTAGTATGAAATAATCAATATGCATATATTCTCTGCACAGAGCAGGCAAATATAAATTTATTTTCTGGTTAGAAAATCAGACTTTTTTTTCATAAAAAATATATTTGAGTTAAGGAAAATTCAAACAAGGAGATAGGTCCACAGGGAACAGAGATCAAACACAGTCAAAATACAACTCCAGTGATAAACAGTAGTAGCTGATCAGAATTGAAATATTTTCATTCTCTAAGTAAATATTTTGTCTGGAGATTTATTTTTTTTACCAGTTCCTTGCCATCACACACTTTTCTGCAATAAATGGAAACTGTTGCATGAAGCCACTTACAACATTTCAGACTTTCCTCTGAAAATCAGGTCAAATGACAAATTGCAAAGTGTTCCTAATGGATCAGAACACTTGGGGTGGTGCAGGCTTGCTGGGAGGGAACGAGTCTGTGTTTTTGGTCTTCCATTTTGTAATTAGTTGTGGAAAACAGAGAACAGAAGGAGGAGGAGAATTTATGTTGGACTGGGCATCTGTAAAGCATCTTGACAAATATGGGCTGTGCTATGAAAAGGCTCTCACTTGAAGTGTTTCTGCATGTGGGGCTTTTGGATGAGTAATTGTTGTCAAAAGCCCCATGTCCACTCGCAGTGAGTGAGAAACACTATAAGTGTTAAATATCTCTTCTTTAAACTACCAGTGATGAAACATCATCAACAACAAGAAAATAAGAGTCCTCTATCCCAACTGAGCACAAGTGTAAGTTCTATGTTCTTTAAATAAAAAGAATGTGGAAACATATTGGGTTATTCCTCATCTGTTTGGGTAATAAAACACGTGCCTTTGTATGTCAGAATATCAGAGAGTAAATAAAAATTCACTTCTATCACATAGGCCCTGTAAATTCATTGTCAGCTTTGAAAAATTAAGACAAAACAAACACAAATCATTGCAAAATTGAAATTGCTATGTAGCATACTCAGTTTCATTTATAAGCAAACAAAACATTAAATTTGCAACAGTGACGTGTCTATGCTTTAATTTAGAAAATGTTTTTGTAAAATCTTTTAATAAATTTCCAGTCAATTAAATATTGAAATTGTATGGAGATTTGTGATGTATTTATATACCTTTTTGAGTGCAGCAGAATGGAAAACAAAAATGCTGAAAACTAAAAAACTGCCAAAGTATTTATTTAAACATCTGTCTGCAGAACGGCAGGGTCTTTCATGTTTATACTAAAAGTTTATTTATTTTTTAAATTTTCCTGTGTGTACAAAGCTGGTTATGGCTAAATGAACTGTAAGAAAGCTGTAACTTGATAATGCAGTGCTTTCACTCAATCTCAACAGAAATTAAATGTTTTTTTTAAACACCTCTGAATGAAGAAGAAACTGTGTTGGAACTTTATTGCCTACGTAATAAATCAACTACTGAAAAATTTATACATTTATATTGGTGAGATAGGCTAAGGACAGTCCTTAGCAAGCAGTAACCCTCAGGACAAGAGGTTAGAGGTACATGGCACCAGGGCTGACTATAAGGAAGCACTGGTGATCCCACGTGCATTGGTGATCCCACACTCATTGGTGATCCCACACTCATTGGTGATCCCACCATTGGTGCTTCTGCCTAGGATCAAGGTAGTGCCCTTTCCAGCTGGTTTTCCCTTTCCATGGTTGCTGTCTGCACACAAGCCTTTTTGGAGTCCTTCAATGGACCTCTGGCTTTCCCAAGATGATGTTCCTGGGAAGAGATGGGTTCTCTGTGCATGTCAAGAATGCACAAACTCATCCATTGTTAACTGATAACTCCAAGCTGACTGCTAGTTGTTGATGCAGCAATTCACCACACAGTGCTTGTTTAGCCAAGTGCCCCAAGGCCTTTGTGACACACTGGGAAGAGAGAGGATTTACTGGGTACAGCAGGGTACTGATGAAATTTTAGATACTGCTGCAGAACACGCAAAAAAAAAATACAAAGTGATGCTGGATGACTATTTGGACAGTGGGACCTAACAGAAAGAAGAGAGATATGTGGTAGCCTTACACCTGAAAAGCTTTTTCTACAGTTTCAGCGTCTCCTTGCAGCTCTGTTCTTAGAAAATGTTTTCTCATCTTTTTTAATACCTTTTTCATATGGAATGCATTACTGGGCCCCATGTGTGATCTTTAAATCTGCCAGTTCATAATCTTGATAATTCAGAATAACAGCTTATCACAAGTTATGAAAGAATTAAACCTAAAAATTCTGCCGCTATTACACCAGCTTGTCACTGTAAATGGAATGATGGATTTCAGTGCACTTCCTTGATAGAAACTTAAATACATAAAATTGGTATCAATTATCTCTGTTTGACACCATCGTATTAATCTTCCTACTGACTACTGAAATAGGCCATCCTAGACAAGTTATACCTTTGTACTCCTTTCAAGTACGTGTATTGTGCAAGAGCTTTCATTAACTTTATCATGCCCCTTGAGCCCACTTCTCAATAACTCAATACCACCCAATTACTGACATAAAAGTCTATCACTTTATTTACAACTGAGGAGAGTCTGGAAAGGCAGTATTAGATGTGCATAACGAAAACAATTTCAGGTCCAAATTGGTAAGAATGTTGAACTGACCTTGTGGACATGCAGTTCTCTCAGACTATTCATATGCTTGTATTTCACCATTAGAGAGTCTAATTACTGCTTCTTTTTTTCTGCTTTTTGAGACATAAAAATTTCCTGCTCACCGCGTATGAAAAGTAACACTTATCGTTCACAGGCCTAACAATATTCTTTGTAAAGGTTTCTATGCCCTTCCATTAATTTGAGGAGATCTGCCCCATTTCCTTTGAAATGTCAAAGGAAAATTAAATGAAAAGTCTAACAAGCTCCCATTTACAAGACGTCCACTTTACTCCAAAATTTGGCTATGACATGCACTTGCTTGGTATGTAAAGTCTCTCAGAGAGCATAAGCAGCTGCATGAATTGCATTTTTATCTCTTTCAGATCAATAAGTAATATTTGGAATGAATAAACCAATTCTAAGTTATAACCATGGAGTTGCCTGGAAAGAAAAAAAAAAAATTAAGGAAAGTTTTATTCCTGGAGGGAACAAGAGAGAACAAAAGATAACAGAGATAAGTGGGAGAATATATAAAAAAAAGAACTTCTCAATGAATACAGAAATTTGATAAAGTACTCTTTTGAAGGTAGAAATTATTTCAGCAATACTCACCCTACTGACAGACTTGAATATGAGCTGCTAAAAACTCTGTAAAGAAAGACCATATTCTATATTTTGACCTAAAAGTTCTTTATTTATCCTAGAGAACTGTTATCTCCAGAATAACTTGTTCCATTTCTTTCTTATCTCTAGTGAAAACCATTAAACTTTCTTTGTCTTTTCCCATATTCTGTCACCTCTACTACTTACTGTAATTTGCAGAGCAAAAATAACTGGTACTTTGCATGATATAATGTGTCAACAGGTTGTAGGTTTTGGGTTGTGATTGCATCAGTTGTCTTTTTCTCACTCCAGCATCATGCCTCTTGTTACATTCAAAGATACAAAAATTATACAAACTCCACCATCCCAGCTGAGTTCTGGGGATAGCTCGTCTTTACTTTCTAGCAGATCTAACAGTGTCTCATTTCTATTTTGATTCCAAATGTTTAATAATCCACTTTATCATCAGATTGCTTGAACACTTGGATGAACATGCTCTGGTATGCTCATGCTCTGGCATCCAGTGAGACATTCATTACCCATTACAAATAGGATTTCCTAATTTTTTCCTCCTTTTCGCGATAATGTATGTGGAAACCTTGGCATATTGTCATTTGAAGTGGTCATTTTTACTCAAGTCACAACTAAGAAACATTTTTTTTCTCTCTGCTGTTTTGCTCACCATAGGGAGCTATATCCTCTAGTCTGGCTACTTCAATCAGATCCCTCCTGCTCATCATTTTCACATTCCTAACTCACTAAATCTTTGGGTTTGATCCAAACATAACAAAACCAAAGTTTAAGTGAACTTAGGCTTATATAAATATCTCCAATTCTTCTTTCATTTGAAGAAAGGAAAGGAAGAAAATTAGTCTTAATGAATGATAGATTAATTAAATTGCAACTCAGAATATACAGGGGCAGTGGTCTATATGTTGTGTTTTCTTTTCAGTTGTCTCTTTTTTTTTTTTTTCCTCAACTGGTTTTGTGTTCTTTGTGCTTCATCAGCTTTACAGTTAAATTGCTAATAACAAGCACTTTCCCTTTAAATAGTGTACTAGACCATTCAGGCATTTGCCAATAAAAAAAACAATAAATCAAAAGGAATCACCTGGGGGAAAAAAAGGGCAGATAGAATAAAACCACAGTCCAAGCAGGTTGTCTGATGGCTGAAATGAAGACTGCAGACTCCAAGCATCTCCAACTGTCTTTATAAGGAAAGGCAGTTGTCTTGCCCAGTGATTAGCTGTAAGGTACTGATCTGTGTTCAGAAGGGGCTCTGATATTTGCAGAATCACAGAACATGCTGAATTGGAAGGGACCCACAAGAATAATTAAGTCCAACTCCTGGGCTGGCAGGCCACTGCTGACTCACATTTAACTTTGTGCTGACCAGGATCCCCCAAGTCCCTTACCATGGCATTGTTTTCCAGCATCTCATTCCCCAGCCTGTCCATATATCCATCCAGGGTTGTCTCATCCCAGGTGCAGAATCCGGCACTTTTCCCTGCTGAACTGGGTATCTGTGATGGACCCCAGCACCTGCAAAAGCATTTTTCCAATGGTCTTTCTTTACTAATTCCTTGAGCAGCCTGAAGTCAGGTCCTTTTTGTTGACAAGGGGTACAATGAATCCTACTATCTCCTGTCCTAGAACCCTTTTGCCCCTCTGAGGTAGGTGCATTCTGTCAGGTGTCAATTAGACCAGGTATTGAGTAGATCCTCCCATGGCTGACAAATCAAATTTTTCAGCTGGCACCAATCTCAAAGCATTGACCTGATGGATCTGCCCATTCCTACCAATATTATTAGTTGTTACCAGAATAATCCAGGAAATCACTGCTTCTGCTCCTGATCCCTCTACAAATTGTCCCAGGCCTGTAGTAATTTCTGATTGCCCATGGACTTATCTTTGTATTTTTATTGCACCATCCCTTCCACTGCTTTCTCAATGCACCAGGTAGTAATACAGGCCTGTCAGACCCTGGAGCCCTCCCAAAGCTTCTCTTCACCACAGATCAACAGAATTTCATTTATCCCTCTCCCCCAGGGCAGGGACTGAAAGTTCCATTCCTGTCACAGAACAGAGAAAGACTGAGGAAAGATCTGAGGACATGTGATGAGGCCAGGCCAATAATTTTTCTTTCTCATGGATAAGGTCCATGGCTGAGGCTGTAAGGGGTCTCTCCACCCTTTAGGACTAACCACCACTTATCCCAAGCTCTTGTAAAGCAAGCTGGGCTCTTGTGTAGAGGGGAGGCTAGATAGCTTTACCATCCTGCCTCCTCAGTACAGGGGAGAGTCAAACCACTGCCTTGCAGTGCCCCACAAACCATGTGGGAATGAAGATGGCTTCATCACTTTCTCCATCTATAACCTTATTCCACTTTTTTGGAATTGTACTGTAGGACATGCAAGAATATGCATTTCCTGGCATTTATATCAAGCCATGGTCTAGCCCCGAAGAACTGATGGGCTCAGTGCACTGGTGCATGGGGGAGATGTGAAGTCTTATGATGTTGGTCAGATAAATGATCTAAAGGTCCTTCCAGTCTCAGCCTTTATGAGTCTATTATATCACACTCGTCACAATCATAGAGCTAAAATATGTGAGTGCCCTACCACTGATAGATGTACTGAATGTTTTTATAACCTTGCACAAAGCATTTTGACTGCAGACAATTTGTGATTTTATTCCCTGTTAGTTCTGTTTCCATCAAATCAACTTTGGTTTGACAAAATAGCTCTATTTATGGTGAAGGTCACCCCTTCATAAGCAATGATTAATTGAATCTTTTCTACAGTTAATCCATCAAAGACCTTTATTTACTATTTTTTTGACTTTGCGTCTTCAAAACTATTTATTAGTTAGTTCATTTAAAAGCACAGAACCAAATCCTGCTGTCCTTAATGCAGAAAAGCTCTCTTAAAAGATTGAGCTCTTTTAAAACCCCAGATTTTGCTACTTAGATTACTTCTTTCTCAGTAACCATTAAATCTGCAAATGCTTTCTTATCAAATGATAAGCTGCATAGAAAAGAAAGACCATCCTGCCCTATCTACTTTTAGTTCACACCTAAAAAAGTTAATTGTCAAAAATGTTATTAACTTGATGTTGACTGCTCTTGCATAGCAAATATAGTTGAATTGGCTTTTATCTTTCCAGGTCATTACAGCACGATCACCATATCTCTCAATGCAGTAGGTTTTAATAATGGATAAACAAAGTACAGAGGGGTTAATCTCGGTATTTATGTAATACCTAATAATACATTCAGCAAAGAATCCTCAGAACAAGAAAGCTCTTTCTCATTTACTTAATCAAAAGATGCATACAATATGTACTTACAGTTTTACTCAGGTATTGACATTGCAGATAATGCATGATAACAAGGACATGGTCTGTGTTTACATGTGAATTAAAAAGTTATTCTAATTTATTTTTAATGATTTTAAGGATTAAAATAACTCCTCTACCCATGCTGAATCTTGTGACAAACTGCAAAGATTTTGCTTCCCCATTAGGCCATCTAAATAAAAAGTTATGTTCCTGAAGCAAAGGCAGCCAACCACTTACATGGGACAGATGGTGGGAAAGCATTCCTGTGGGCACAGATATCAGGCAGGAATAACTCAGGAACTGTGCATCAGGGCCAAAGCTGTCCCCATTCCCTGTGTCCCTGCAACAAGCACTGTCAGGAATGGAAGTATAAATTAATGAACCTCAGTTCAGCCCTGGCCTTGTCCAGGGCAGAATCCCTAAATGAGTCTCTTTATGCTAGGCCTGAGATAACGCCACAACCCAGTCTATAGATGTGTCATATAACTGATTGCTTTCATTTAGAAATGTACATAACTCCACTTATTCCCTTCTAGATCATTTAGATACTCAATTTACCAAGGTTTTAGTGCCAGAAATTCAACTAAAGGAGCACGAGCTCTATGTTGTAATAAACTTTAATTAAAATAGCTTAATAAAATGAACTTCATCTCAGAAGTGTTTCTTGCACTTTAATGTGTAAATTTTAATTATTTCATTCTGAATTAACAGAACTTGTTAAAAATGTTTGATTGTTTTTTAGAACAAAGTAGGGTGTCTGGACACTCTCAGGCACATTCAGCTTGGTACTATAGTCCTTTTCAGGATGAACAGAAGAGGTTTTACAACTAGTAGTCTCTTACAGGTGTTTGAATACAGAAGTGAATACTTTGCTATTCAGTAGAGATGATTTTCCCCAGCCAACAGAAATGAAAAATCACAGCAGCAGATGAGAAAACCTCCAGCACCAATGTATGTGCCTTATATAAAACTGTTCTCCTTGTGCAGTTCTGGCAAAAGAAAAATGTGGATTACAGTCACTCCTCCTCTAGCAGCACTTCAGTTTTCTTCTCTGCAAATGTAAACATCCCGAATGTTGTGTAAAACAATAATTGCAACAACTGTATGAAAACCAGGAATTGTTAGGTGGTTTTGTTTGTTCTGTTGGTTGTTTGTCTTTTCAGCAGGTACAAAGCCAGTGCTTAGACCTCTGGTGTTATTACTGTCCTGAACAGCTAAGGAGGTGTAGGGTGGTGAGTGATATGCAGGATAAAGCTCCCTGCAGTACCAGTGAGACACAGTCCAAGACTTCAGCCACTGGTTTCAACCCAACCCCAAGCAGGGACAGACAGACTTCAGCTGCTCAGAACCTTGTCCATTCAAGTTGTCAGTATCTCTAAGCATCTCTTCTGAACAGAGCCAACCTAAGACCAGTGACAGCACTGCAAGTCTGTGTCTTAGATAGACATCCACTGCATTTCCCTGACAAAGTGACAGCTGGAGCCTGGGTATTGCTGGAGGAGGGTGAAATGGGCAAGAGAAGTGGCTGATGGAAGAGAGCCTGCCTCTGGTGTGAAGCTGTATCTGCAGAGTGTCATCTGACAAGGACAGAGGTGCTCAGGAGCAGCCTCCACATGCTCTTCTTGAGTTCACCACCTTATGTCTCTGAACTGGTTTGTCCATTAGCACAGCTCATTTCCCTTGATGCTGTTTCCCCAATGCCCTGGTATCCTACCCAGAAATAAGAGACCTTTATGCACCTATACACATACTGTGCACAGTCTTGGGTGCCACAAAGAACATAAAACTCTTAGATAGGATACAAAGAAGAACCACAAAAATGGTGGAGCCATATAAGGAGCAGATGAGTTTTCCTGACTCGTTCAGCCTGAAGAAGATAAGACTGAAGGAAGACCTCATCACAATCTACATGTTCCTCATGAGGTGGAGGAGCTAATGCCAATCTCTTCTCTCTGGTGACCAGTGGCAGGACCTAAGGGAATGGTATTAAAGTTTTTCAGGGGAGGTTTAGGTTGGGTATTAGAGAAAGGTTCTTCACCCACAGTGGGGCTGAGCACTGGAGCAGGATCCCCAGGGCACTGGTCAAAGCACTAAGCCTGAGAGTTCAAGAAGCATTTGGACAACACTCTCAGGCACGTGCTGTGACTCTTGGGGATGGTGCTGAGCAGGGCCAGGAGTTGGACTTTGATGATTCTTATGTGCTCCTTCTAACTCAGGATATTCTATGTTTGAATGATTACCTGTTGAAATATATTTGCACAAATATGTATCCATATATATCACTGCTTCCCTCTGGCTTTTTTCACAGCCATTCCCTGCAATTGAGGTGCAAGGCTGTACACAACAGATTTCATTTGTGCATGCCGTGTCTCCTTCTTTCTCTCATCAGATTCTTTCCACTCTGCACCTCCCAAATGACTATTTCTGAGTGATTTTGTTTAATAACTTTGAAAGTACATAGAGTCATTTTGAAATATACATGCTTTAAGCTATGCAATTTATGCGAATACATCCTTCTGAAGATCACTTTGTGATTTTGAGTAGTAAAGATCAACATATGTTTGGGATTACTGGGGGGGGTTTGGCTTGTGGGTGGCTTTTTTTGTTTGTGTTTTTCTTGGGTTTTTGTCTGTTTGTTTTGTTTTTCTCTGAAGGGGGAATTCTTTGGGTGTTATATTATTGCATTAGTAGCTGAATTTTCCATATTGCTTTCATTGGCCAACTGTACCTGATAGCTTCAGGAGAGACAAAAGTAATTTGGATCCATTTTCCCCAAGTTTTTCCATGCCTTCCTACCTATAGCTTTCAATTTACCACCTTTTTAATGTTCTGGTCCTTGGAGGCCCCAGAGAGAAATTCACATCATTCACTGAAGACATGCAATAATCTGTTCTCAAATTTCTTACTGAAAATCCATGCAGGGCTCAGCAGAATATTTTGTTTCAGAGGATAGTTATGTCATGCTCCAGTGGTGGTGGGAGAGATGCAAGGAAGCAGGCAGCAAAGCTATCAAAATGGCAATCCTTCTCTGCCTTCAGCCTCCTTAGGAAAGACTGAGTACAACTGGGTTTGTTCTAAATGCAGATGGAGCCAGCCCAGGGTAATCTGTGCAGGGAGTAATAGAACATGGCTGGGAGCATAGGTGGGAGTCAATCCCCACAGGCTGCATCAGCAGAGGAGGTGATGCTGAGGGCTCTGGGAGCTTCTGGCTGCTGCACAGTGGCTGAACACACCATTTGTTGGCAATCTGAAAAGAGCTTAGATGAATACAAAGCCTTTTTGTCTCTTTATCAGTTCTGTGCCTCAGACTTTGTGCTAATATAAAAATGTAAATCCCCAGCAATTAACAGCTGTTTCTACATTAGCAGAGCTCCCAAGGTTCTGCTATCTCCATTTGTCTTTAAACATTTTATTAGAAATTTGACACCAGTGATGTTCTAATTAAAGTCCATTTCCTAGAATGAAGTACTTCTATACACAGCACTGTGAATTTATTCTTTCAAGACTGCCTCCAATTTCAAGCTTGCTTACAGCAAGTCTTACAAATAGTGTTATTTTCATAGAGAGAATCATCACTGACATGGTGCTGAGGCTGCATTTCTGAAGACAGTTGATTGTTGATTTCTCTTAAGATCTGGTAATTCTCAGTGGACCTCATTTAGATACCAATGCTGTGCGTCCAGATTTGTTTCTGACTTTGCATAGAGAAGTTATGGTCATATGTGTGGAGAGACACTAAAAACCCATGCTGGGGATGAAAAGATAATTTGTCATAAAATGAAACTAGAAAGCAGCTTGTATCTTTTATATCAACAGAAAAAAAAAAAAACCCTTTATTTAAGTGAGTTATGCATTGTTCTATGGAAAGAGCAACACAATGATTTGAATGAAGTAAAAAGGAACATCTTGCTTTTGAAAATGTCTTGGGAGATAAAGAAAATAATTTTTTGTTCTAACTTTCTGTAATCTGAATGAAATTAGAAGAGAATGAGAGTCATTCTAGACTGGATGGGTAATTAAAACAATTTAGGAGCAGAGCTGTTATTTATATAACTGTGGAATGCAAACTTTTTATCAGAAAGGCATTGTCTATACATTTCAATGAATTTGAAGGTTTGTTCTATGTGGGAAAGGAACTTTTTCCTGAGCTTGTTAAATGTAAATGATTTAAGATGGCAAAAAAAGTATTCCATTTTATAAACCATTTAAATAAGAGTGGCAGCCCTTGCGATCCATGGCTCCTAATCCGGAAGCAAAGATATTCAGTTATTCAATGAACAAACTGGAAAGACATTATAATAAAAGTTTATATCTCTTATTAGATTCAGCTATAATTCATCTCAAAGCTCCTCTATAATGAGGCTTCTGTGTGTTTTTTGAGGTAAGATGTTTTACAGCAATAGTGAGTCTCAATAGTGCACCCAGGCATTTATATATGCTGCACTGAGCTCTAAACAGATGCCAGATATTGCAAAATACCACTGTGGTATAATGCCTCATATTGGTTTGGGCTCAAACACAGTTTTGGTTTTTTGGTTGTATTTTCATCACTATAAATGTCTGAGATACTGACAAAATCATTATGCTTATTGTGTTGAGGATTTTGCACTGGTCCATATTTTGGTAACAACTATGTTTCCCCAGAATTTTAACAGTCAAACCATAAAGTCAGGCTGGGAATTCAGCATACAGAAAAATACACACTCTGCTGCGTATTTTACTTCCCCTCTGTTATGGCCAAATTAAGCCTATTGTTTCAAGTCTGGTAGATATAGACCTGCATGAATTCAAGTTCATTCTAGGTATTTCTGTGCAGTGAGAGTTGAGGTCTCTACATGTGTGACATCTCTGATGTGTGGTGCAGTCTTCCCCATGGAAAAACACTGCTAGGTGCCAGGTTCTTATAGTAGGAGTCCATTTATGAATACTGCAAAACAATACAAGGGGGTCTTGGATCATTCTTCTGGCTCAGTGCTTTGGTATTGTAATCACTTTAATTATGGGAGTTTCCTTGAACCCAGCTTCACCCATAGTAGCGGGTTATCTACTTCTGGACTTTTTCCTGAGTGAGGAGTTGTTTTTCTTTTCATTTGTTGGGATTTTGATAACTGTGTGAACACTACAAGGCATTCAGTCTTCCTTTGCACACAAGCATTAGTTCAGAGCACTGCCTTAAGCAACAGAGTTCTTCTAAGTTTGTTGGTCTAAATACCCTAACTCATGTTAATTAAAATATTCTACCATTTCTGTTTCACTTTAGATACAAATATGAAGGAAGTATTTGTCACAGTTAAAAGTGTGAAGGGTTTGCCTCATTTTTTTTATTCCCTGTTAAAATCTAAATGCTGAATAACAAGACACTGTTGGACAAGGTCTTATTTAAATTAGCCCACCCCAGCAGATGGACTATGTGTCTGCTTTAACCATTGCTTTTTCTTTTTTTTTTTTTTTTGGTGTACTATCTAATTTGAGGGATTCTTTTTGTTTATAACCTCATGGGATCTGTATAGTCTTCTTTTAACAGAAATGTGATGTTTTGAGCTTCTAAAATGAAGATCCTCTGGGATGTAAAACACATCTTGTGTGAATTTTGCATAACTTATATGACTTGGAAAAAAATGTGCTAAAATTTTCTGCAGATAAATCTTAAGCAGATAAAAAATTGCTGTATTATTTCTTGTTGAGCATTTGTTCTTTACTCACATCCATTTTCTTCATGTGTAACTGAGCTTCTGCAAATATATTTTCTTTCAGGTTAGCTATTATTACTTAGCACATTGATTTTTTTGAAGATGAATGTTGGTTTCACTATACAGATTTCTGTACTTGGCATTTTGTCTAATATCATCTGTAACACTGAATGATGAATGACATTTCATTATATAAGTATTCTATTTTTCCACATATTTGTTTATCCAAAGGAGTTCAAATATTGGATATCTGAAAAGCTGCTATGAGTGAAGAACCTCTAAATATGCTGATTGTATACTCTACCATCATGATATTAATGAGGTATTCTTCCTCAGAAATATCAAAAAATGCAATTTGATTTTTTTTTCAGAACATTAAAACAAAGAATAAGGTATTGGCTTAATTGCACTCATCACAAGCTTTGGTGTTACTTAAACTGAGTCTGTGATTTTAATCCAAAGGAGGAATAGAGGGGTGAGAGGATGGGGTGGAACACAGATGTTTGCTGTGAGTCCCTGCTGTCACCCAGAGCCATGGCCCCTCATGGCAGAACAGCAGACTGAGGGACAATATAATCCACAGTGCCTCGTGTTCCAGCGGCTAATTAAATATTTGATGTGCTAGGAGAGAAAATAAGCTCCCTTCTTTTCCTAGAGAGTGAGCACACTGAAGAGCTTCAGTTTGTTTGTCATTACATTACAGTGCCTCGGAGCTGATGAGCTGCTTTGAGATGCAGCAGTGGAAGGCACCAGCCTTCTCACTTGGATTACAATTATTTTCTCAATTTTTCTCAAATTCTACATGAATTTTGTCACCTTTAATCCTACTCTGAAATGTGAAATCATGAAAATAATGAAGTAGTAGTTTAAAATTCTCCATTTTAAATTTTTTAGGAGGGCAGGGTTTGATTTCCTACAAAATTTAAGTGTTTGTGATCAGAGTCCTGGACAACATTGTAAGAAGGCAAATTTTGATGGGTAATAAAGGGTTTCCTTCTGTAACTGTTGTCTATATTTTATGTTTTGCAAAGTCCAAATATAGTCCTGAACATCTCCTGTTAGACATTTTTGGCTATCTGTCTTGTCAATCAGGAAGCCTTAATACGCTCAGAATTCATCCTTACAAAAGTTATTTTATTTTAAATTGTTATCTGAGTGTAGCAAATATGAGGCTGTCTACACTGGCCTAGACTATTTTAATTTAAAGGGTTACTTCTCTTTGTAATGACTGTGGATACAATCAAACAATGCAGAAAGCTCCATATCTTATCTGCATGTTAATTCCTAGACTGTTCTTCTCCTCCCGCTTATTTCTTAAGAAAATTTCTTTCTAATTTCTTATTGTGTTGAAAACTAAAACTAAAACTGCATGAATGACTGGTGGTTTTCTGGGGGGGGGGCATTGTTTTTGGGGTTTTTTTGGTTTGGTTTGGTTTGGTTTGGGTTGGGTTTGTTTTGTTTTGTTTTAGTGGAAGGGGGTTTTAAAATTTATTTTACATTAATGTAGCTCTCTAACAAATATTTTTCACCAGCCTTGATGACTTTGAACTTCTGAGCCTTATTCATTTAGAAGTTTTGTCTGAATATAGGTTGCAGAGGTTGCTGAAAAAGTTTAGGTGAACCACCACTGCAACTAACACCTGGAAGTGTCCAGTGTGGAACATACAGAAATGAGTTAAGGTCTGTTATAAGGCACCAAAAAATAGCAGCTTTCCTTCAAAACGTGTTACTGCTGAAAATGCACAAGAGAATAGATTTTGCCTGGCTCAGAAAGGAGTAACAGACTGTTCCACTGCATTGGGTAGGATCAAACTGAATTTCTAGTATGCAGACTTAACATTGTGCTCTTTTGCTCCTTAAATCATAGCCTTCTAGTAAACTTCAGTTGCAAAAAAAACCCAAAAAACAAAAAACCACATATTTATAGAGGCACAGGAGAATAATTCATCCCAAATTTCTGTGATAAAGACTCACAGGCTAAGAACAAGGAGGTCAGACCAGAAACAATGTTATCTTTAGATATTTTGACCAAAAGTGAAATTTCTTGGATTTAACACAATGCCCTAGCACTAACCTTTCCAGTCCAGCTGCTTGAAGCTTCCCTGTTACCAGGCATAATGGTGACCAGTTTTCCTGTGCCATGTGAAAGCCTTCCCAGGGGAAGAAAAGTCTGTCACCAAGACATGGCCAGCTGGTTGTGTTTGGCCCAGGGTGAGAGAGGTAATAGTGCGGCTCTTTGGTGGAGAAGGACAGAAAATGACTAAATGAAATCCCATCTCAGCATGTCAGACATCAAGATCTGATATTTCTAAATATGTAGTAAGCAGAATAAAAATCCTGAGTCCTAGACCTGGGATAGTCATTTGGCTGGAACATTTTCATTAAAATTTACATTGAAATCAACATTATGTCTTGAAAATTTTTAACTTTTTCATACTACTACACAGTGATTTTTTATTTTAATTGTAAAATTTTGGACTGTTTTAATATACATTTTTCACTCCTATCCACACAACTCACTAGTAAATATATTTGGCCAGCTATTAAGCAGTGTTAGTAAAAAAATGTGGAAAAGAAATATCCTCATACCCATAATAGCCCATAAACACACCTATGAAAAATAACATTGACAGGTCATAAAGAGCTGTTTAGAAATAATATGTAATTAAATGTGGACATCTTCATATTTTTCCGTCCTTTTCTCTTTCTATGCAAGTTTTTTTTTAGTAAATGATAAATGTAGAGGCACTAACAGCCCACACAGCCAGCAATGTGGTTGTGTGCCTGCCCAGTCCCTCTTGTGAGCAGATTCTCCCCATGCCAGCAGCCTGCACACCAGGTGATGGTAGCTACCTACCTCCCTTCACCTACCACAGATAAGGGTATTTGGTTCTTCTTTACATGCACGTTTACGGAGGCAATTCTGCAAATTATTATATTTTTTATGTTTTTGACTTTGCAGCCTAAATGTATTCAGATTTCTTTCTAAAAGAAAGTAAATTAGAATAAATCAGAAAGAACATTCTCTTTTTCTGACATACTGAAAATATTACTGGAAACCCACGTTATACATGTATTACAACTCAGAATCAATTTGATATTTATTAGAACTACTCTAAACTAACCCCAGGAGTCACAGAAAAGAGTTCTGCTGGAAAGAGATTTTTTTACACAGACAATGGGTAAATGGCAGCAACAATGCCAGGAAAAGCAGTGCTTAAGCATGGCAAATGAGGAGTGTTGCTGAACTAAGTGTGCTTGTGCAGGTATGGTTGCACCAGGCCAGCCTTTACAGCCACAATCTCATTACGGCTGTGATTGTACAGTCAAGTTCATAATTGGAACTGAAGTAGTAGTGGGAGAAAATGTATTTTATTTGGTCAGTTGTGATCCTCTCAACCACTCTTTCTATGAATACTGAAGTGTTCAACATAGTATCCATACTCAGAAGAGGAAATTTTACAGCCCAATATGTAGAACATTTTTGAGCAGTTAATTGGAAAGAACTGTTTCTAATTTATGGTTCTAATTTAACCTTTTTTACACAGGTTTCCCACTAAGGAAACAGAAACACAAAGTTGTACTTACTGTAACTGGTGCAATGTAACAATATATTCCACAGTGCAAATCTTCATCTTTCTGTCTGGTTTTCAGACTGAGAGTTATTCAAAAGGGGCTTGGAGTCTGCATCTCAGACTGGCATGAACTACCCAAACAAGCCAGAAAATTTCCTAATTGTGAATAGTTAATTTGTTCCATGCTACTATTGCCATCAGTTCCCCATTTCTCTTCTGCTTCAGTTTTCTACGATGAACAGAAGTGGATAAAGTCAAAGCCTCCTTACCTGTATGTGGTGACTACAGTGGGAATTTCCCTGACCTCATGCCTTGCATTTGATCTCTCCATTCATGAGTCATAGCTTGATGCTCACATACTCCTGGATGACACCCTTATACTCCTTTTTGCTCACATTACTACCACAGCAGAATAAAGGCCTACAGTATTTAATTTCTTGTCACTGTTGTTTATTTTTATTACACTCAGCAGAGAAGCCTTGACTGCACAAAAGCACCTGTTGTAAGACCATATGTGAAAGGTAATCTCTGTGTCAAAGAACTTGTGGCATAAACTAGGAGGGAAACAGTAAGTAAAAAGGAAGTAAAAGTGACATACCCAAGGTCAAAAATGTTCCTGTAGACCTCACTGTTTCTCTTCCTGAGTCTAATCTAAGGCAATTATATAAAACCTGGAATATTGTGGGCACCAGATTAAGTTGCTATATGACAATTACTTAGAAAAGAGAGGATGTTTCTACCCACACAGTAATCTTTCAGACATACTAATGAGGATGTGTACAGAACATCTGCTGATTGCCTTCCATTAGATGAAACACTTCTGAAAATGGGAAATCCCTCTTGGTCAAAGTAAAATAGGATTATAATAATGATGATCATCTGTGAACTAGAAGCCAAAAGCTAGTGTAGACAAGTCCAATGCCATTTTAAACATCAGCCACTGAAAAGACACTGAAAAACCTGATACATCAAACAAAGATCCCCATGTTAAAGGAACCTGTCTGTAATGAAAGATGGACTTGATACAAGGTTGATTTCCATTGTAAATAGAATATGTTATACTCTTTTTATTGAAAACAACTTTGCTGCTCCTTCATGCAGAATTTCCCAAAAGCTCACTGAAACTAGCTATAGTTAGTGGACTATAGTGTCAGACAGTGTTCAACATTACCTGCTGAAGACTCAGGAAGTAGAAATCTTGACTGCTGATAAGAGTGCAGCCAAACTTCTGTCCCTGTCCCCAGACCCAGGGGCTAAGATGTTTTGGGTGGTGTCCATGGCCAGTGATGTGCAAGAAGGGATGAGACCAGCGCTCTGGGCAGCCCTGATGAGCAGGCACCCCTCTCAGAGGCACTGAATAGACTCTGCCTTGGCATGGCCTTGGTTCAGGGCTTGAATTTGTGTCCCGAATCTGTCCGAGCATCTGATAACATCATTTATTCTCCTAATAAAATACATTACTGTTCCACTGATGTTTATTTTCTCCTAAATACTTCCTCTTTATTTTCTCCTGGGAGGAATGTAGGAATGTTTTTGCTGAAATAGCCTGTGAAACTAAACTATATTAATGAGACTCTTATTAGCTAACTAATTTTCACAGTATTCTGAGATACTTTGGAAAAGGTCTGGAACCCTAATTTAGCAATATTTGTTTAGTTGGTTTTTTTTATTGTGATAAATATCCAAACAGCATATTTTATTTTTATGAAATCCACTAGTTTTAAATATTTCTTATAAACTCTCCCTAAAAATAATGTTAGCATTAAAATTGTCTTTCAGCAGCTTTCTGAGTAGTTCTCTAATTTGTTCAACAATTATTACTAAAATGTCTGTGATCTTAGGAACCCTTATTCGTGTCTGACATTCTTTCCCTGTGACTAATTATTTTTCAGACTGTTTTAATTGCAGGGTGTAGGAGGTATTTTTCTATAACTGCTAAGTATTAGAAAGAAACATGCTCTACAGATCATTAAATGTGCTACCAGGAATAAGCATTTTTCTGTGACCAATGATATTTGTCAAAATTAGTCAATGGGTTTGTTGAGGGCAAGAGGCCATCTCCAGGAAATGTCTCCCAATAATTGCTGCCATGGTAAGAGCTGTTAATTATTTAAGGTGATACGGAGACCATAGATCTTCTTAGGAGAAATGGATTTCTTGTTTGTTTTATTTACAAACAGGATGCATTAAAAACCCTGAGTTAATTGCATTTGTTTTTTAAACAAACCCAGACTGAAAATTTTTTGGTAGCCTGCAAGCATTGCTAAAAGAAGGCAAGTAAGAGACATCAAAATATTATGCATATTTCATGGCTTCCTATCAGAACATAAAGTCATTTAAAATAAAACTCTTAAAAGGTTTGAACATCTATACTCAAACTAGGCCAACATCATTGTGTACTTTCAAAGTCATTCACTGATGAGACTTCCTATAAAACCTAGGTCAGAGGTACTGCTTTACAATGCTGTCAGGTAAAGCTTTTGCTTTCATTCCATCTGATTTTGGCAAAGCAAAGGCTCATGCTCTCCATGAGTGCCCCAAGCCCCAGGTGACAAGAGAACGTCAGGAGTGATCAGGGGTCTGAAAACGTATGAGCAAAGATTGAAGGAATTGGAACATGTAGCCTAAAGAAAAGAAGATTGAAGAAGTGACAAAGTAGCAAGTTTGCTAGGCATAAAGACATCCCTGGAGAGAGCTACCTCTCTATGTCCAGAGTAGAAATAATGGGATCATGTTACATAAAACAAGGTTTGTTGAGAAATAAGGAGAAGATTTCCAAAAAAAAACCCAAACCAAACAAAAAAACCGAAACAAAAAAAAAAAAAAAAAACAAAACCAAAAACAAACAAACAAAAATCCCAATCAAAGCAATGCGTTGGAATGAAGGTTGTCTGCTGTAATTTGAACTATCACTTCTCAGAGGTAACTTTGACATTATAGTTCTTTCCTGGAGGAATGTGGCTTCATCAAGCTCTGTTCTAGATCTTTTTCTGCAAGACATTTATGGAGGAAATCCACCTGGGAACCAAACTAGGTTTTCCCAATGAAAATTTAATCAAACCAAGGCTGATTCTAGTAAAATGTTTCATTTTTTGTATCTTTGGGGGTGTTTTCTTAGTTTTTTTTGAGGGGGTTGATTGGTTGATTGTTTTTTGTTACTTTTTTGTTGTTGTTGGTTTTTGTTTGCTTATTTTTGGATTTGTTGTTGCTGGTTTTGTTCAGAATAATCCTTACCACCAACTGAAGAGTGTGGTCTTTGGAAGGGTCCAAACCACTTGCTTCAATCACCACTAAGGGGTTTGGCACCACAGATCACTGCAGAAGGTCAGCAGTGCCAGGCACCCTGCGGTGCAGTTCACAAGCAACATGTGCTTAGGAAATCCTTCCTTGGTTTAGCCGAGAACTCCTGGCATTACAACATCTGGGGACAGATAGTTTGGCACCATTGCCGGCTGCCTTTGGGTGAGCTAAGAGCAGCAGTCCGGGTATAGGGCTGCAGTCTGGGCTTAGGGCCGCAGTCCGGGTTTGGAGCAGCAGTCTGGGTTTGGGGCAGCAGTCCAGGTTTGGGGCAGCAGTTGGGGTTTGGGGCCGCAATCTGGGTTTAGGGCCGCAGTCTGGGCTTAGGGCCGCAGTCCGGGTTTGGAGCAGCAGTCTGGGTTTGGGGCAGCAGTCCAGGTTTGGGGCAGCAGTTGGGGTTTGGGGCCGCAATCTGGGTTTAGGGCCGTAGTCTGGGCTTAGGGCCGCAGTCCGGGTTTGGAGCAGCAGTCTGGGTTTGGGGCAGCAGTCCAGGTTTGGGGCAGCAGTTGGGGTTTGGGGCCGCAATCTGGGTTTAGGGCCGCAGTCTGGGCTTAGGGCCGCAGTCCGGGTTTGGAGCAGCAGTCTGGGTTTGGGGCAGCAGTCCAGGTTTGGGGCAGCAGTTGGGGTTTGGGGCCGCAATCTGGGTTTAGGGCCGTAGTCTGGGCTTAGGGCAGCAGTCTGGGCTTAGGGCAGCAGTCCGGGTTTAGGGCCGCAGTCCGGATTTGGGGCCGCAGTCCGGTTTTAGGCCCGCAGTCCGGGTTTAGGGCCACAGTCCGGGTTTGGGGCCGCAGTCTGGGCTTAGGGCAGCAGTCTGGGTTTAGGGCAGCAGTCCAGGTTTGGGCAGCAGTCCGGGTTTGGGCAGCAGTCTGGGTTTAGAGCAGCAGTTCGGGTTTAAGGCAGCAATCCGGGTTTAGGGCCGCAGTCCGGATTTAGGGCAGCAGTCCAGGTTTAGGGGCACAATCCCGGTTTAGGGCCGCAGTCCAGGTTTAGGCCCCCAGTCCGGGTTTTAGGCCCGCAGTCCGGTTTTAGGCCCACAGTCCGTGTTTAGGCCCGCAGTCCGTGTTTAGGCCCGCAGTCCGGGTTTAGGCCCGCAGTCCGGGTTTGCGCCCCCCGGGCCGCGCTCACTGCCGCGGTGCAGTGCCCGGGTGCGGGGCTAGGTGGCGCTGGAGCCCGCACGGAGCGGTCCCGCCGCCCCCGGCTCCCGCCCGTCCGCAGAGGGAGCAGGAAAAGGGAAAAGCGGAGATTTTTTGATTTTTTGCTCTTTGCCTCTCCTGCGCTCTCCACCGCCTCCCATGGAAGGAGCACCTCAGCTGCCTTGGGTACTGAAAGGATGCTTTATTCAGATTTGCCCCACATTACTTAGGTGCATATTTTTTGTATTTTTACAGTGTTTTCTATTTTCAGCAAAGCTGACTAAATATATTTTGATGAGGAGATAATGTACCGAAAACTGGCATTTTGGGAAGACTATCATTATTCGGGGAAAAAACAAATAGAAAACTGTTAAAATGCTTTATTTCAGCATTTTCAGAGGATGGTCCTTTTTCCTTTCCTTTCCTTTCTTTTCTAAAGAGCATATTTACTTAAAAACTTCTTGCTTTCACATTTGCTTCTCTGAGGTTTACTTGACTGGAGAAGAGAGAAATAAATTGAATAATATCTAAAAGTGTAAAGTGTGCTCTGCACCAAAAATGGATTGGAATGGTTCAGATAAAATGAAAAAGGATTGGTTTTTTACTTTTCCTGGTTTCACAAAGCAAATAAGATAATTAAGCTAACACATATTATGTGGAATATATGATAAATTGAAACTCACTTTCCCTTGGTTTTGGTGTACGCTTTCCTTATTTTCACAGTTATAGTAACTACAAATTCCAACACATTTTTGTGTGGTTTAAGTTCATCCTTTGGTGTCTTCTGAGGGTTTTTTTAAGAGACCAATGCTAGCTTTAAGACATAGTAAAGAGAAAAATGTTTTGTCAAGGGAATACATTAAAAAGTCTTACAAAGCCTATGAAAAATAAAAGTTAAAATGTATTGCATTTCCTATGGGAAAATTTGTGGTGTCAGATAATAGGTAGAAGTACTCAAAGGATAAAATTTATTCTTAGATGAATAATTCAAGTATTTACAATAAGAATATGAGAATTATTCTCAAAGTAATTACCTATTTTTTGTATATTATGTAATTTTGAAAACTACTTGAAATTATAAAAAGCTGAAATCTAATTTGTTTGATGGCAATAAATTCTGGAATAACATTTGTCTGAGTAATTTGACAAAATTTAACATTAATTAGGGTTTTAACTAGGAAAACAATAAGATTGACTATAATTCTGTGGAGACAAACTATAACAAACATTCTTGTAGGTCAGATCCAATTAATTCACAGCCAAAAGAGCATGAAACCACACTGTGAGTTTCATTCATGAAAGAAATTGACCACACTGCTTCCATCATCAGCATCATTAGATAGCATCAGTTGTTTTCTGAACTGTTTATCAATTAATTGCTTCATTTTCTCAGACATAGAGCTAGATGGTCACTTTGCTCATACATGTATGTCTCATGTCCACTGAAATTATAATTTCTGTCCCTCTATGATGTGGAGTATGTGTCAAAGATGGGACAATCTAAATAGCCACAAGAAGAAAATTGCTCAGAGAAATTCCTGTGATGAATGAACACTTACTGATATGAGGATTTATCTTGGCCTGATGTTTCCTGTGACCATGACATCCAAGAGAGGGAAGAGTTAAACTCTGGTCAAACACCAGTTATTGATGGTTACCATGCTTCCAGGTCCAATCAGGGCTAACAAAGTAATTTTGGGTTTAGATTGGAATTTGATTTGCATGGCAGCAGCAAGTCCTTGCCTGACATACAGCAGGTGTGTCTTTTAACAAAAAGGTTTTAATCCCTTTGTGACTAATGAATTCTGTATTCAGCTGTGGCCATATTTTGCTTATTGTGTCATGAAATGGGACAGCTCACACAAGAGTCATTGTATTACAGTAAGGTCAATGCAAGCTTTTCCTTATCTATTTTATCATGACTTCAGTCAAGGGACAGTGCTCAGGTCAGTAGAAAAGACTTGAAAATTAATCTTGATTACTTAAAAAAAAATCATAATAAATAATTCTTTATTTTTACCTGGGCAAAATCCATAGGCTTTTTCTTTGCTCTGTTCCTTCTAAAAAGGCATGTTAGATCTATATCATGTATTTGAGAAACCATAGCATGTTCACCTGAGCACTTCAATACCCCTCAGTCTCTGGTTTGGCATACTTTGCCCCTTTTGATGTGAGTTTTCACCCAGATCACTTTGCCATCTCCACCTGATTGGGTGACCTCTCCTGAAACAATCACTTAAGCCACTCTTGGCAAAGCCTTCTGTGGAAAAGAATTCGAGCATGGGCTTCTGTCCCACTGCCTATTTACAGATTTTATGTAAGGGATGTATGTCCTGTGATAAGCAAAGGCCCAGTAGAACAAGGACTAGGGCACTGCTCTAATTCATTGCTGGCCATCTTACTGCTGCTGGCCACATGTAGTTCTCATTTAAATACTGAATTTCTATGTCAAACAAACACTTCAGTGAAAGGAATCAAGAGCTGTGCTCCCTTCTTTCCTTTTCCACCCAAGTTTTTATAGGGTTTTTTGTGTGTGTGTGTATATGTGTGTGTGTATATGCCATTTCCACTGCTGTATGTGCACTGCAGATGTGTATGTAATAATCAAGACCTCTACAAGTTTTGCTTTCATCCCACAAGTTGCCTGGAGCACAGACATTGACACATCCCTCCTGAAAAATTTCACATAGAATTGAAATTGAAACAGGACTTGTCATCTCAGTCCTGTTCCAACATGTATTTTAGTCCTGTTCCAACATGTATTTTAGCCCCACACTAAACTTGAAACCTTTAAGAGATTTGCTTGGTACAGTTTTAGGTGCTTTCTGTAGCAGGAGGTTACAGAGCTTCTGAGATGCAGTGAGCTGTCTGCAGAACACATACACAGCCTATTCAAAAAGCATAATATTAGAGCAGTAGCATGCCTCATTTCAGAGCTAAATCTATCAAGGTCTGCAGAAATAATGTTAGAAAGTCCTTCACTGGTAGGAAATGTAATCACCTCTGAAAGTGTGAACCTCCAGAAATGCTGAGCTTGGGTATTTCAAACCTTGATTGCAATCTCATTATGAACAAGACACGTGATCTTCCATACCTGTGAAGTGAGCCCAGTGCCTTGCATTTGGTTGCAAGACTGCCACTTGCATGCTGTCAGGGAAAGAGCTCTCAGCACAGGCACATGAGAGTTCAGCTCTGAGCTGTGCCACAGAAAGCTGTAAAGACTCACAGCTTATTTACATTAAAATATTTTTGGAGTAAGATATGCAAACAATGGTAAAATATGAAGAAAGTAAATGGTGAACAGAAGGTGAGCAGTATGTCTGGGAGCTGTGAAAGAACTGAAGGAATGCCAGGCTTGGATTATAAAAGAATTTCTTATTCGCTATGTTTCCTAGCTTAAGAATAGAAGAAAAGTACAAACCACACACATCTCTTTGAAAAAATAGACCTTGAAAAGTAAACCAAAAGTAATTAGTCTGAGCAGGAAACACTAATATCTGGGAAACAGTAAGATGAACTATTCCATTGAGGAAGGAAAGCCTCTGGCAGATGACCTTAAAATTGCTTGTGGGGGCCAAAATGGGATGGGTGATAGGAAGAGAGAGGACTGGAAAGGGGAAAGTCTAATTACTTTTCTCCTACAGTTTATTCAGTGTAAAATAAGAATGCTACACACATGCAAAATGGGCCAGTTTAAAGGGCCATTCTTTGGCAAGGTTACATCTTGGAAGATGTTAAGCTTCTTGCAGCTTTTGTTGGCTGTACAGTAGCTGGGCATGCTGCAGCCCTTTTTATCTTGCAGCTGGTCTCTGGGGAACAATATAAAAAAACAAAAATCACCCCAAACAATATCATAACAAAGCAGGAAAAATATAAAATGGGAAAAAGCTGAGCAGATACTGTATAACTCTTTCACAACTAGATCCTCTGTCTGCTCCCATCCTGTCCTGAACAAATCAAGCTCATCAATTAAGCAGAAGGATGCTCAAAACTGGGAGTACTTGAGTTTGACTCACTGCCATAAAAACACAAGTCAAATTTTCTGTGTACCAGAGTTTGTGTTAGAACTCCAGTAGGAAAAAAGGAAGAAAACCCTACACCACATTAATCATCTTAGGAACCTCCTGGTCTTTAAGCACTTTCTTGTAAAACATGTGGTTGAGCTGAGACATTCATAATTCAGTGAATAGCTTTACTGAAATCAGAATGACTATTTTTAGAAACGCTTAGCAACTGGAGCAAGGGAAAATCTTCCCAAAACCAAATGGATTGTCTTTTTCAGAAAAACACAGGTGTGACTTTTCTGTACTTAATAATCACAAGGGTCCTTAAGCAGATACAGAGGGATGCAAAGACAGTCTTCCAAATATATGCACTATTAATAAATGACTTTTTATTGAGGTATTGCTTGGATGAATGAGTAGTTTAACTGTGCCACCACTCATGATGCCCACAGGGTAGCAGGGAAGAGAGCCTGTTTCCTCAGAAGTGTTAAACATGGTAGAGATCCAAGTGGCCTTGCATGCCAGACAGGCCTGTAAGGACATTTCTGCCTGTGAGTGATTCCACATTCAGCTCATGCCAGTAGAGCTGGTTTATGAGAGAGCTGGCTGGGGAGAGTTTTGCCACCAGCACTTTGGATAAGTGAATCTATAAGAAGCCAACTGCGCTGTTCATTTGTGATTTTCCCAAACACTTCCAGGCAGTCATGACATCCACAATGAAAAATTCCACAGCATATCTAGGCAGCAACATCAGGTATTTAAGATCTGTGTTCTTACTTTGTGTTGGACCAAAGGGCAATACTCTAAAAACGCTTTCACAAAAGCTGAAGTGAGTTCATCTCACTGTCTGGTGTGCACACTTCAGTATGTGCCCATGTTCAAGGTGCAGAGCTGTGTGAGGGAGAACTAAATCATTCCCCATACAGAGTGTTCTTGTTCGAGTTAACTGTTCACAAATACTCCAAAATAAAACCTAGGGTCCATAGACAACTTATATGGATTGACTTTGGCCTAGGACACACCAACAAGAATGGATGCAGGCTTTGTCTGGCATTTGAAAAAGTTTAGACTTAAAAAAAGGAATAGAATCTCATGAATGTTTTTAAAGCAAAACTCTTCTTCAAAACAAGAATGTTGCAGTTGCTGTTTCACTGGAAGCATTCCTACTCTGTCACTGGTGGTCATGCAGGTGAAGGACTTAAACCTTTTCTATGTCCAGGAACAGAGCTAATACAAGGGATGCTGCCCCTGGCTTATTCTTTTCTGCCTTAATGCTTGGCTGACTGGAAACATTCCAGTTTCAGGCTTAGCAAAAACATGTTAGTCAAATGAGTTTCATCCAAAATAACGTAGTCAACTTTAACAGCCACGAAATTTCTTTAATGCTTCCACAGTGCATTATTGTTTGTAAGAAATGTAACTAAACTTCAGCATATTTTAACTACACTTTTCAATATATAATTATTTTGGTTTGAAGTATTTGAAATCAATGGCAGTGCTGAAAACAATTCTCATTGACTCAAAGGTAATATGTAGTACCTGATCATTAAAACGTGAGCAGCAACTAAAAGGGTGCCTACAAGATGAAATGGGGAATAAAGCATAGATTTCATTTTGGAGTTAGCTCATGGTTTTAATTATGATTTTTATAAAAGCATTTTCAAATAGGAAATGTATTGCTTGAATATAATCACTACATATTAGATTTACTTTACAAAAAGGAAGAACAGTTTACTTTTTAATGGATGTCAAAAAATTCATCATCAGGAAAGAGCCCTGGGTTTATTTGCCCTTCATATCCTGCTTTGATGACTTCTACTGTTCACTAGCAATGCCTTATAACCAATTGTTGTTTTCTTTTTAACTCATTTATAAACAGATAAAAAAACATACTTACAGTTTGAACTTCCTGGCAATAAGTTTTGCAAGAAAACTAAGTGTGATTGGCCCATTTCAGGAACATATTATAAATTAAATAATCTGTTTTGGTTCCATGTACAGACTAGGGGTTATCTCTAAAATGTGTTATTTGCTGCATAAGAGAATCGTAGGCAGCTGACTGATTACACTTTGGAGTTCAATTTATTCAAGTTTTCCTTGCACATTTGACTTTGAAAATGAAGGACCCTGGCTGGGAAAGTCACTGAAATTCAGAGGGCTGAAAGCAAAAATCTTTGAGCTCTGTGAAATAGTTCTCTGTTTTCTCAACCATAACAGTGTGATGCTATTAAGCAGTGTCTTTGATCTGCAATAAGCATATCTAATTTGAATTCACTTGAAATTACTGCTAGTATCAGCTAAGCCTTTGTGCATCTTCCAGATTGCAGGAATATTATAATATAAAGAATAGCTTCAGCCCAATCAGGAATATTTGAATCATATACTTTTTCTCTTCAGCAAATGTCATGTGCTATAAATGACAGCACTTCAGGACTATCCCTAAACCAAAAATGAAATCTGTCATTCACTCACCTGTTCTAGCAAAAAAAACCCAAACCAGTTTTAAGGGCCCTATCTCCTGTGGTAGGAAATCTGCCTACAGCAAAATATTATATCATTAAAGTTTCCTCTGGAGGAAATGACTCAAATGTATTTTTTCCTTGAACATTTGCATACAAATATTACTGCATAATGAATATTACCTTACCCAATACATCCAGATTATCAGGATTTTTCACAATAGTCATGCATCTTACTAAATGACATGGAAGAAAAAGTAACTGATAGAAATTTCCATACCTTTCTGTATTTATCATACAGTTTTTAAAATTCTTTCAGATATGTACCACATTTTTCTGTCCAAATAAATAACTCTTAAATATTAACAGGTAATGTTTATTTTCTCCTGTCTCTTTTCTCTTTCCAGTAAGGAGATTCTTACTGGGAACTCTACCTCTTGATCTTCCTGTGACCTGCCATAATAATCTCAGTCCTGTGTTTTCAAGGAAATTCACTTCCATCAGTCACTGCATTAACGACCTGTTTCAAGCTTGCCCTTGAAAACAGCATTAACTGGTGCTCATTGTTAGAGACACACACTGTAATGTGGGGCCTGATCCAAAGTCTGTGGTTGGGTAACCAAGGTCTTCTCAAGCTCTTAAAAAAATTTTGATTGGGTCCCAGACCTTTGACCTCTGTAAAAGCCAGTGCAGCACCAGTGCATAGCTCCTGTTAATACAACCAACACAGCTGCTAGCACACAGTGCAAGAGAGGTGCCTGTGGTGCAGCAGCCCATGGAGCTCAAGAATGAGAGGACTGTGTGTGTGCACCACCTTTACTTTCATGAGAGAATTAAGGACAAATCTACAGGACACCACATTTGGCCACAGTCTTTGGACTTGGCTGGGAAGTCAGCGTACAAAGAGCTCATGCAAACCCACCAAGTCAAATTGCACTGCAGAGTTTTCCTAAAAGTAAGTGCTTCCAGTTCTTTATAATGCAGCAGCTTTATGTCACAGAGGATCTCCCTGCTCGTTGGCTTCTTGGGTGAGCCAAGACCCTTGTGGTCAGTCACACCATCTGACAGGGAAGCAGAGGGACTGTCCCCAAGACCCATCACTGTTCCTAGTCTGAAATGTACCTTGGGAACAGGCAATCTTTTCTCACATGGCAGAAGAATATTTAAGAGAGATATTACATGTTCAGTGTTGAAAGGCATTCCAGACTGGTGTGAATACTCTCCTGAAACATTCCTAGAATATAGTACAAAATTATTATAACTTTTTTTTGGAGACTTATATTGTCCTAGCTGGAAGTAGGGCATTCTGATTGTGAAAAACTTTTCTACTCTGATGGAGACAGAAATCTTAATCTTCTCAGTTTCTTAAATATAATTTCATAGGAAAGATAAAAGAAGACTTTTTTGTGCAAAAAACTTGTATCCATATACAATCATTTTTCAGTTCATTAGCTGGCTAACTGGACATCAAGGAGCACTCTCCCATATCCTGCATTATTCAGAATAGGATATACCAGAATTGAGAACTCCCTTTAAAAACACAGACAGAAAAATTTAACCTGGCAAGAATCAATGTCAAAGGAATTGTCTACTGTGACTTCAGGCTGGGCTGGAGCCTACATAGATGCATTGAAAAATCACTGCTGGCTGACTAAAAGGCCATAGGGCTTCAGAAGGACCCAGGAGGACTCAAGATTTTGGTACCCTAAAGAGAAGGCTTAGTGATGGTAAATTTTTAGAGTAAATTTTTAGAATATCCATGATTTAAAAAGAGAATAGTAGTTATCATGGAATCCAGCACCAGCCCTCTGCCATCTCTTTGCCCTCATATTGCATCCTAGCAGTCCTGGGCGGATCCCTGACTCTATGCAGTCTCTCCTGTCACCTGCTTGCAGGCTCCAGCTTCATCACAGCAGTGTCCTTGCTGTTTCACCCAACTGCTCATTATCAGTAAGAATATTTGGGAAGAAAAATACCTTTTTTTTTTTTTTTTTTTTTAGTTTCATCAAAACAAACAGAATAAATGCTTTGCCAGAACTTCTCAAAAAAGAAAAAAAAAGTAATAAAAGAGATCAAGGACTTAAGGAGATCTGGGTAGAGTGGAGGTTCATATATTTTTATTCTTCATTGCTCCCACAAATAGTTAAATCTGCAACAACCAACCTTCTGCAGCATTGTGAATTTAGAAAGAGGAGGAGAATCCCCAGCTGATGTTGTCAGCAAGACAAATCTACCTGTGCAATTGGGGACCTCTGTCATTTTTGCTAAAAAAGAGCTGCAGTATGTGCTTGATAACAATGTGGCTTGTGATTCATGGAGCTGTGCTAAAAGGTCCTCCATTGCACATAGGGTTCCAATATTTGTTTGAAATTGGCAGTGTTTCAATTTCAGATGAAATCTCAGGCACTGAGGGCAGACTCTAAAGCAGATGAAGATTTCCATCAAGCTTCAATAATACATAATGAAACTACTCTCAAGCTACACAGCAGAGAACCAGCATAGCTTCTGCACTGTACTGAACGAGATCATGCACTGTACTTTATGAGGTCATTTTTGCTTTGTAATACTCACTATAGGAAGATTTAAAATACAATCAATTCCCTCTTCTTGGACTGCAGAACCTCTGTGAGAAATGCAAGGATCTTTTCTTCATGGAGGTGAAGTTGAATTTAAGAAACAAATAAATCGTGACATTTTCACCAAAGAGAGAGAAAAGCTTTGAAATGCAGAGGCTTCCTATGTTCAGAACAGAAGGCAATACCTCCTGTTCCTTCAACTTTTAATTCCTAGCATGGAAATATGTAGTATAGTTGTTTATACATAACATTGCACATATACATTGTACATAAATAATGATTCCATTACATCCCTGAGGAAGCAGGCACTGAAGGAGATCTCTGAGGCAAGTAAGAAGTAATCCAATGAAGCTCCCATTTAATTATCCTCACTGCTGGAGCTCCTCACAAAACTCAGCCAAAGAAGTTCCTCCACCTTGAATGACTTTCATCTACCAGAAATATCAACAATTCCTATAGGCATTATTAATTATATGTGTAAGAGAGAAGTAAAATTTAGTGGAGAAGGCTCCTGTTGTGAGTAAGATTGTTGACAACAAAAAATGTATAAAATTTCAAAATAAGAAATAAATAGATAATATCTAGAAGGATCTTGATTCTTCAGGAAAAAAAAAAGTGACTTTTGGTTTCTAAATATTTTTATTATTTTTTCCTATCCCACCTAGTTTTTATCTGAGTCTTGTTGAATGTAAGACAACTGCAGCTCATGAAAAATGTGAGTTATTACAAGATATAGTTATTGGAAGAATTATTTTTGCTTTTAAGTCAGAGACAAAATTATTTTTTTCAGATCCAGATGAGAATTATTTAATGAAATAATTACTTATATATAATCCAGAAACTTTGTTGGAAGAGAGAGGTTATTTGTAAGCAGGCTGCTTTGGTTAGAATGGAGATCTTTCACCTATAGGTAAAAACTTTTCTCTTGTGTCTGCCTGAAAAATAAATGTAGAGATATCTTGCTCCTAAGACTTTTCCAGATACACTTTCATTTGCTAGCAGCAAGCACGAAGGCACTTTTGGGAAGGCCCTGTTATGAGCACTGCTGTTAAGTTACCTAGATATACAAGGAGGGTATGTGGATGCCACAGAGGATGTTTTGTTTAGTGGCATTAACCTTTCTGTGTCCCTTGGGGGTGTGAGGGTCAGCTGTAAAATCCCCCAAGGATCCCCACTTCAGCCCCTGTGATGAGATGTGTGCCAGAGAGCTGCCAGAAACAAGCTGCAGGGAGGCTGTTCTCTGCAGGGACAGCAGGAGCTCAGCCCCTACCCTGTGATCAGGAGAAGTGCTGAGCTCAGGAGCAAGAGCATCACTCCAGCAGCATCACTCCAGCTGCTGCTCTTCTCCTGGCACGAGCACTGAAGTCTGTGTTCCTTTATGCACAAGCAGGGGCAGTAGCTCAGCCTGGAGAGATAATTCCAGTCAAGGAATATATTGATGCTTATGAATCCCAGCAGTGAAGAGAGAAATTAGAAAGAGATTTGAAACCGGGTATTACACATTCAGGTGAGTTCTTTGAGAAGAATAAAAATCATGAGCACAAATGTGACCTTTCTTTATGTGTGGCACAAATGAGTCTAGAGAATACTTACTGAATGAATCCCTGGGGATATCAGGAGTACTTGTCCAAATTCATAAGCATATGCAAGATATAACTTGTTGCAAATTCTTCCACTGCTTCACATGCACCCTGGAGCAAAAAAGCAGATACAAAAAGCCATTGGGCATATTCAAGTTTAAGCAGGAAATCAACAAGGTTTTTAAAGATGTCAAATGCACCTAAAACCAGAATTCAATATCCTAAGTAGTAACTAGGCAAGCAAACCACTGTGCAGACACACATCTACATAGTTAAACCGGGGGAGCTGCTCCTTTTAATAAAGCATATGCTTGATGAAGTTGCCAAAATGAGACCTTTCAAAATTCCTTTAAAATATTGCCAACAGGAGAGACCAAGAGTCTTCAGAGCACAATTAGCAATAGTGCAAAATTTCAAAAGTAAGAAATAAATACCAGGCTGTCATTTACTTTATTCTGGAGGGCCTGGTGAGAAAGAAAGGGACATGACAGCTGTGCCCAGGCTCTTCTGCAGAGGCAATGCCAAGTAGCTCCTCACAAACAGGCATTTGACAAACTTCACATTTAGCATATAGGGGAGCTGTGTGCTTTCCTTGGGCTTTCCCAGCTTAGGGCCAGCAGCATTTCCTGATCTCCATGAGGCACCATCCCTGTGCAGTGCTGATGCAAGCCTTCATGGAGAAAAGGTAGAGGGCACAGAGTTTCATTATTTCCAACCATGTCTGTCCTGTTTTCTGATCTCTGAGTGAGATCCAGCAGTTTGGACTAGACTTACTCCTTCTACCTAACACTAACACAATCATTTCCATGGTGCCTCTGTGTATTTGAGCTGGGCAAGTGACCAAAGCCAAGGCCCAGGTCTCAAGCCCTGGTGTGATGATTCCATGGCTCAGTAACACCCAACAGTGTCCTGGGAGAGCCTTGGGCTGCAGGGCTGCCACACTGCTCTGCTCTGCTCTGCTCTGCTCTGCTCCATGGGCAATCCATCCCCACTGCTGCCAAACCACAGCTGCAGCACTGCAGGGCCTGACATGGCAGCCACAGACCTGTGCTTTGTATTTATGAATGTGAAGCCTTGTAAGGAAACATGACTTTGTAAGATTAATGAAGTATTCAAGTTCCCATGAGTTCTAAATGTAGGATAAATCTTGCTGTTGAATCACAGTAAAGTTTTAATTTACTAAATAGAATAATAAATTTTATAGAAATGGCCAAGAATATTGGAACAAAACACCACATGGAGCAGGCTGGGGAGAAAGATAAGACTTTGCTGCCTATTCATTATTTATCTTTTTGATTATTTCTAAACTAAATATAGTGTTATAATAGAGCTTGATTATCATTGTACTTTCCATATTCTGTTTACATGAAAAATTTAGAAAGAGAACTCAATCTAAAAGAATTTCACATAGAGGGCACTGGAAGAAAAAATAAAAACCCTTCAGTGGAGAAATTATGTTCTTCCTGAAAAAGAAGTGACTTTGCATGCTATGAACAGCAGTCTTTCAGTAAGCCACCTAACAGACTTTGATAGAATCGTAATTTATGATGTATTAATTGGACAAAGCAATATTATTATTTTATCCCAGAAAAAGCCACCCCAAGCTTAACAAAATAATATATTTCAAACTTTATTTGCATCCATTCCTAGGAAATGTCTTGTTTATATTGTCAGTTGGAAAATGGGTCCTAAGAAGTAAGTTTTTATAGTAGACTTCATTTCTTGGGATAATTTAAACTCCTTTGCTTTAAAACATATTTGTTAACTGTTCTTTCTCAGACAAAATATTAACTATTACATCATTATCTGAAACAACCTTTCAAGTTGTATAATGCAAGGATTTGGTTAATAACCACAAGGATTCTGCTTGTAACATTCTAGCAGTTTTATGAGAGATCAGTTTAGGAAGTGTATTTACAACTTTTAGTAAATTTCCACTTACAATAGTGGAGAAAAATAATCACAGCGTTACTAAAATTTATTCAGCAATTCATACATCACATTAAATGTTACTTTTTATAATCCAAAATGTTTATCATGCATTATATGTACCTCAGAGTGTTTTTTACCAAATATTGAAAAATACCTTTGTTTTCTCTCATTAAAAAAAAACAAAACTCAGCCTACATTTTTTTTTCTTTAAATCATGAAAATCTATTACTTTCAGAATGTCAGTAATTAATAAAACCAAAAAAAAAAGCCCAAAACGTGAACTAAATTGACTAAATAACAAATTGACTAGACACAAAGCTCTGATAAAATAGGTGAGGAAAACTTCAAAATGGGTTGTCATTATTCTTAAGTCCTGGTAATGAAGTAAGTAGTGTTAAAGTCAGTCTCTCTACAATTTGCAAGAAGCTGTTTATTTTCTAGAAACAGCCTGTGAAAATCTTGTTTACAATTAAGCCCACTGATGGTGTTCATAGGACACAAACCTTTTTCAAAGGGAATATGCATCTGCCATGGACATATTTTCTTTTTCCTGTGGCTGTGAATGGAACTTAAATATTCAGCCTTATCCACTGTGCATATTCAAAAATTTAGAGCCAGGCCTTGTGAATATCATAAAGAAGGACTAAAAATATATTTCCAAGATCCACACACATTTTCAGATTTTGCATTTGCCTTTTGGATTTTGATCTTTTAGAAGTCAAAGTTTCATCATACCTCTGAGGACAGAGAACTTATTCCAGCCACAAAGAGGGAAGAGAGTTATTATCACATGACTTCAGGGGCTTTGGATTTTAGAAATACACCAAATATCTTTACTTTGCACTGTAATTGGATTGATGGCAATGCTATCAGGACAGCAGAGAACATAAATAGGGATATAAATACCAGGAGTGATTGGACTTCCTATGTTGCTCTTTTCTATTTTAAACTTCTAATGTATCAGATCAGAGAGCCACTAGGCTCAGGTGGATCTTCATCCCCTGCCATGGATATATTTATTTTCCTCAACACTCACTTCAGTTGTGTCCTTAAAATTTAAGGTTACATTGTACTGGCACAATAACAAAATCTTAATTGTACTGTTTGCAATTTGAATTATTTGTGTCTCCTTCCACTAATACCTGCAACAAAGCAACTAATCCATCAAAACCAAAACCAAAAAATCACAGATGAGTAACAAAGCCAGCTGTCTTCAATTTGCCCATTGCAGTGTGAAATTGAACAAATGCAGCTTTTTGAGGAGGAGGTGTGTTCTATGAAAAAACCCCATTGTGTTAACATATTAAGTGCTCCAGAGTCACAGAGAAAAGAGAGTCTGTCTTTTTCTCCTGTGGTCTCAAGGTGCCCAGCATGTCTACAAACACCAGTGCTGCAGAGCCACTTTCTGTAACTTTCTGAGGAATTGATGAAAATACCTGACAGCATTTAAGGTCCAGGGCATGATTTTCTTTAAAGTGCACCAAGAAGGTACTCAGTTTCTTTTGTGCTTTGTCACCCATAAAGTTTTAAAAGGAAATAAGTTGCTGTTCTTTTAATGTATCTCTATACTGTATAAGGCTTTTACATCTGGAAATTTACCTGCTTTTTCATGGCAGATTTTTCTCTCACATCTGTAGAATTAATTAGCTCCCACAGATTTTACATCAGTGTTTGTGGGCTGGATGAGAAGGAGCAGTCAAGTGCTAGGTTTTATGTCCCTTGTGTATCACTTGTCTTCTAATCTAGTTCAGACAATTAACTGAGATCATTTAACTAGGATTTACTGATGCTGCATGAAGTAAAATCTCTCCTCCATTTTTGCATCTTCTTCTCTCAATTCGTCATACCTTACTCTTTTTTCCTTTTTTATTTTTATCTTTTTTGTTTGTTTGTTTGTTATAAAATGAGTAGAAATAAAACAATTTCAGTTCTTCTGTTGTTAACGTGTCCTTCCCTGCTCTGACTTGAGCTCAGGGTCAGGAAAGTTTCTCGAGGATATGAAAAAAAAAAGCCTACATGAGCTAAAGTGAGATCAGGAAATGGAAAATAGAGAGTGAAGACCTTGCCCAGCTAAACTCTTGGCCTCAGTTCCAAGAGGACTTGATTTCAACACTTTGTTTACAGCTCAGGGTAGGAGAAACCTGCTTCTTCCATGCATTTATGTCTTTGTATTTTTCAGTCAATGGGATGGAAGACCAGGGCAGAAGACTTCATTTAAGCCTTGCCTTTAGCCTTTGGATTTGAACAAGCTGAAAATCTAGGAAAATCACCAGTCCATGGATTAGACATTAGGAGAATGAAAAGCCATATTTACCCAATAAACTTCATTGTGGAGTAATGAATAGGAACTTCTCCAAATCCTCAGTTTATATATTTAATATAGAGGAAATAATATGGCCCTCAGAATGTATTTATCTAGAAATAGCTAAATTTCTTTTTTACACCATTGCTTACAATGCTTAAATTTTGTACAATAATTTCATTCAGTTCTTTGTAGTCTGAACCAATTTCCTCCACCACAGAATTTTATTATTTGCTGATTGTCTCTAGGTAGCTTAATTACTGGTAAGAGGATAATGAAGTAAACCTGGAGCCAGCATTTAAGTAGAGTGGAACTACTCCAGCATAATGAGCATTTTAAACTTGCCTTTTAGTACTTTGTAAAGATCTGTGACAAAATGTCTCCTTCCCTCCTGCCTTGCCTGTAAAAAGGCTGTCAGGAGTTGGTACACTGCAATTAGCACCCAGGGGCAATGTGCCTGCCAGGAGGTGAGGAGTGGGCAGAGGGGAAGGGAGGCTTGCTGCTGGCTGGGCTCTTCTGGGGCTCCATTTGCAGCATGCTCTCATAGCATCTTCACTGTAATAGAAAAGCAGGACCACTGGGGTGTTAAAAGGTCTCCTGGTGTTTCCTTTTTACCTCAAGAAGACCATTATGAGTTATTGTTGATGTCCTCAAATATTCTAGCAAAGTTCATTATTTTCCATCTACTTAAATGATTTCCATCATTTCAATTATATCAGCTAGACTTCACTTTTAAAAGTTTTGTTTTTGCTTGTTTTGCAAATGGGCTTCAAACCAGAGCTGACTTCATTTCTAGTGAAAAGAAAACTCCCTGCTCCCTCTCACACATGGTCTGAGGGATGTGAACCCCAGCAAGCAGAATGGCTCAGGCTCTGGCTCATGCCTGGATCAACAAGACCTAGGTCTCCCAGTCTGAGCATATGCAGGTTAGAGAGCAGAGGATTTAGCTCTGTACATTTAGCTGTGTTTTCCTCTTACCAGCCAATTCAGAATACAAGTCCTGATCTGCTTCCTTGGCTGCGCAACTCAAAGGACTAAGTTGAAATTTGAGTGATAGCTTCTCTTCTGCAATTTCTGTTCTTTTGTGGTTTGCAGGGAGTAATTTAATCAGCTGGAGCCCTGTAGATGAGGGCAAATGGTTTTTCATTTCCATGTACAACAGAACTGTCAACTAAAATTGTTGAAATATACTTATTCACAGAATGGACCGAGAAATATTTGGGGACCTTAGTGAGTTTAAATCTTTCTGAGAGAAAAGGACAATCCCTGTTACCCCTGCCGTACAGGGATATTCTGTGCATTGGTTAAAGCAGAGGAGGAGAGGAGTGCAGCCCTGCAGCCACGGCCATCATTGTCAGGTTCAGGCAAACACAGATTTTAAGGGCACGTTTCTGACTGCTGTTGTCTCATTGTGTCTCCCCAGCTCAGCCCAGACTTTGGAGCTGAACTGCCTCAGCAGGATCAGAGTGTCTTCTTAGCCTTTACTACCAGGTAATTAGGTGTTTTGATACTTGATGCAGTTTTAGTTCTCCCCTTTCCTTAGAAGGAGTCACAAGATTGATTGCTGCTAGAAGGAAAGGTGACTGAAATGAAATGCTGCAGTTCTAATCACAGTGGATTTAACCTGCTGCTGCTGGGCTTTTAAGAGACAGGTACATCTGATGCTGAGCCTCATACCCACAGTAAAGACTATTAGCCCTGACTCTGCTGCTCAGCTGACTCCTGTGAAAACAAGGCCAAGCGAGATAATGTTGTCAGCATCAGATGAATCTTCTGTCTGTGCACTGAATCCTTTTGAATTATGGTGTAATATACATCTAGAACATAATCAGTATGCACCATAAATACTACAGACATAAAAGCATACTTGGCTGAATCCTTTCATGGCATACCAGGCACAGAAAGTGTGCAGAATTCAACAGAGCCTTGTCCCATGTGCCCCAAGAGTTAATTTGGCCTGTTATCTTTCTTGTCCTGTTAACATTTATTTGCACCTAATAAGGCATGAAGTCATTACTTGTGGTGTATGTCCTAACATTTAATCCCACGGTGTCATATTTTAATTGTACAGAAAAAGTATCTAAATGGTTCTAATTCCCTAAGGATGTGGTTATCCAGTAATGATCACAACCCTTGAAGCTCCCTTATTACTTTTATTGAAATAAAATCCTTCATGACTGAAATACTACATAATTTTTAAACTGCATCAAAATGAAATTGATGGTTTAAAAGAACAGATTGCAAATTTAGTTCATACAAGACTGCCCATAAGTAATACCTTATAGAGCACTTTCACATACCAAGTCCCCTAGCTATAAAAGGATAACGCTTCAAACACTCAAGAAATGTGGCTGAGGGCATCACATCTCTATAGGCCCCCTGAGGGGCGGGGGACTCTGTGAGCTCAGGCCAATAAATATGGTTTGAGGCTTCAGCCTTTTTTATGTATATTACATAGCACATGATCAGATGGAAATGAAACACCATTTGCTGTCATCTACTGGGCCCCAGCTGATTAAGTTACTCCATGCAAACCAAAAAGAACAGAAGTTGCGAAGAAAAGCTATCACTCAAGTTTCAGCTCAGTCCATTGAGCTATATCTCACTGGTAGCACAGACTGGAATTCAGTCCCTACTTCCACAGAAACAGAATAAAATCAAAATATGACAATTTTGAGTTGGAAGGGACCATAAAGATCATCTGGTTCCACGAACACTGCTTTGGGCAGGAACACCTTCCACTAGACCAGATTGCTCAAAGCTCCATCCAACATGGCCTTAAACACTTCCAGGGATGGGACATCCATAATTTCTCTGGGCAACCTGTGCCAGTGCCTCATCACCCTCACAGTTAAGAATTTCTTCCTAATATCTGTACTTAACATCGCCCTTTCAGTCTGAAGCCATTCCCCCTTGTACTATCACTGCATACCCTTGTAAAAAGTCTCTCTCCATCTTTCTTGTAGCCCTCTTTAGGCACTGGAAAGCCACAATTAGGTCTCCCTGAAGCCTTCTCTTCTCCAGGCTGAACAATTCTGATTCTCTTAGCCATTCCTCACAGAACAGGTACTCTGCCTCTGAAGAGGCTGTAGCCCCACTCTCCCTACTTCTCTTTGTGCAAGTTAATAAATCTTGCATCTTTCACAGATATCTCAGATACCCTCCAACTCAACAGAATTATATGTATGCTTGAAGACAACCATGCAATTTATCTGATTACTTCATTTATAGACCAATTTATACAACTCTCTTTAATCTGAAGTTCTCCACACCTTTGTGTAAGAAACCGTTATCATGGTCCTTATATTCCTTTCCTCTAAAATATATATACACACATATATATAATAAATGAAAAATAAAATTATTTGTAAAGCTTGGAATTGATATATTACATATGCTCAAATTTTATAATAGTACTCCCTAGGTTATATGTGCATGACAAATCAGCTGGAGGAAAATTTTTAAGCAGTTTTGCTTTCCTTCAAACCTACCCAAACCTTCTGGCCTCTCCCAAAGAAGATGAAAAGAGTGAGCAATCCACATTACTTCTGAAAATTGATGCAGTTAGGAAAAGGTAAGCAAAGGCTACTAATCAAATCTCTAAAATGTAGCCCATGGTATACCTACTAGACAGCAGTCCCTAGTTATGCAAAAAACTCCTGAATTTAAAATATAAATCTCCGTAAATGAGAAAAGGTTGCTCTTAAAAAAAAAAAAGATAACCTTCTTGGTTCTGCTATTTATTGAAATAATGTGTATTATGATTTATATCTCACTCTGGTCATATTTGTAACCCTTCATTTTTATTAAGTAGTTACAGATTTCACTAGACACCAACTCAAAGAGCATACTTATGCTGATCATGTTGGGCAAAATCTTTCTGCAGATTTTCCTCAAGTGACTGTTGTGACATTTCATAGTTCATATGGATCACAATTGTGGGTTCAAAGCAAGCTTTGAAAGACTTGAAGTACTTTTCACTGCTTCACAAATCAATGCTGTCAAGAGAAAATCTTGACCTTTATGCATTTTAAATTAATTTCATAAAAACCTTTGGCACAGTGAGTAATTTAGAGATGTATGGAAAAAACTTGGCTAAGTAGTTTCTGTCAGTTTTGACAAGGACCCATGATGGAAAGTGAAGAAAGGTCCATAAGAGTCTATCAAACTTGTCTAAAGCACTCAGAAGCATTTAAAGTCTTATCTTGTTTATTCTGTTTTATACACCAAAGCCAAGCAAGGTGAGCTGCAACCTAAAGAATAACACCACGATTTACTTTCAGAGTGCCTGAAGATGACTTAACATTTAGCAGACTACATATGTATGCAGTCTAAGGTAAATGAATGGATTTGCTGGAGCTCCGCTGTAGCAGTAACTTTGTAATATTAATGTACTGGAGCAAGAAATTTTGGTGTTTGGGGGACTTGTCTTCTGTTTCACACCCACTCTAACTTGAAATTTAAGAAGGAAAAAAAAGTGTCAAGCAACTCCCTTCAAGTAGCTATCAATAGAAATGAACTTGTAGAGTAAATTTGCATAACCTCAAAGTGTTTTGAATAATATGCCAACTTTTCCAGTTTGCTTCCATGCCCACAGGGTAGCATGGTCTTCAACAGATTCAGGAAGTGCACCAGTGAGATATCCTGGTCAAATCTCCTGAGTGTTGTGTTTCACTTTCTCATCACTCACTGGCCAAAGTGGTACAGCCTGCTCTCAGGTGGTAAAACCTCACAGCATGCTGACTGTGTGCCCTGTAATAACAGTGATAGGATGAGGGAAAGTGGATTTAAAATGAGAAATGAAATATTTAGGTTAGATATGAGGAAGAAATTCTTTATTGTGAATGTGGTAAGACATAGGAATAGGTTGCCCAGATAAGCTGTGGATGCCCCTCTCTGGAAGTGTTCAAGGTTGAGTGGAGCTTTTATCAACCTGATCTGGTGGAAGTGGTTCCTGCCATGGCTAAGGGGTTTGGAACTCAATGATCTTTAAAGTCCCTTCTTAGCCAAACCACTCTGAGATTCTGTGGTTAGTGACACAGCTGTGATAGGCCTGCTCTGTGTTATGGACACAAATGACATGAATATTGACTTCATGTATTACAACTAAAATTTCCGCGCTCTGAAGCTATATTTTATTGGCTTAAAAAGAGTCTTTAATTTGGGTAAGACCAAGGAGAATTCAGAGCAGAAATGTTGTGTTCTCTGTTGCTGGTATCTATCATCTTTACAATGCTCATGATGCAGAAGGCTGGAAGTACTGTCTGCAAAGAGCACAGAGCTGAACCAAAGAGAGAACATCAGTACCTTCATATAGAATAGTACACACTTAGGTCCAGCTGGGAAAGCTAACAGTGATTTAGTGTTCTTACCTGCTCACATTTAACACAGGGGGTTTATAAGGAGTGGGATATTAGCTAACACTTGAAAACTAATTATCCAAACTCCAGGCCAATGATCACAAAACTTCCAATCACATTGTTTAAGAAGGAAGTAAAAGCCTAAGACATGAAGTTCATTCTTGTGACAAAAGCATATCTGAGTACAGGATTATCCAGTAATATCAATTCCATATTAAATTTCCATTTCACCATGCTTAAATGTCAGGTATTGATGTGCTCTTATTTAAAAAATAACAAGTAAAGGCTCTTATTTTTTGATTTGAATGGGATCATTCAGTGAACAAAATCAAGAACCTGAAAGTCCAGGACACCTGATTCTGAGTTTTACTCAGAAGCTTACAAGGAGCTATTTTGCTGAGAAAAGTGATGTTAATCACAATACTGGTTTGGGAGACTTCTTTTTGTTACCACAGTGTGAAATCACCAAATTCTCTTTGTCTGCATATAGCAAAGTAACTGTCTAGTAAAAGCAAGGTTAGATTTTAGGGTGAGATTGCCTATCTCCAGATCAAGAATTTCACAGTGCTTGCAGAAATCTGATTGCATGGTTTTTGGTTCTAAGCTCATAGATACACACCCCAAGAGCTGCAGAGGCATTGGTATTGGGAACAGGCTGTGGCTTCTGTCACTCACCTGGGAGCTCTGTGCTCCTCAAATACAGAAGCAGAAGCCATTCTTCAATTTTGCACGTCTTTATCTTACATCATCAGGCACTGAAAGAGGACCCCTGGGTTGGATTTTTTTAAGGTTCTTTAGAGAGAGAAAGGAGTTTCTATGTAGAAATCTGGTCAAAGTAATTTTTAAAGCTATTTAGAAACTAGTTTATATTAAACCCTCAAATTTGAAAATAGCAACGGCTCATGGTGATTAAGAACTTTAAAGCAGAAAAAAAATTGCTTTCCCATGTTCCCTGGCACATCTCTCACTTGCATAGGTGGATGTGTGTACCTGTGCTCAATTCAGAAGCAAAATCCAGTGTGAAAACTGGCAGCCTCAGAAAAAGCTAGAACATCTCCTGAAAGAAGCTTTTGAACCTGATGCGGGAAGGAAGAAAGCCAGCATGTCATTTTAAAAAAGGGGTTTACTTTACAGTTTGAGCCTTAACTCAATTTCAGAATCAAAATAGGAGAAAGGCATTGATTCTGTCCTATACAACCTACAAGGCAGTTGTGGTCCCCTTGCAGCCTGTGGAGTGACAACTGTAAGACTAATAAGACACATGAAAGAGTAACACCTATCAGAATGTGCTTTTCACTGAGGCTTCCTGACACTACCAAAATGCTAATATGAAGCAAGGACATAATTGACTCTTTAGAATGCATGTGAAAGACAGTATCAGATGTATTGGATAATATTCTGGCTCTGCTCAACTTCTCAAACTTCAATGGGTCCAGGATTTCATCAACTCTATTGAACCACAACAATATGCAATGATTTCTTTCTGACTTATATTCTTTTGTATTAAAATTCCTCAACTGCATTAACAATTTACAGCTAACTTAGAAATATTGTAACATGATTTTTCAATAATGAACTACTCTTTTAAATATTATGAGTACTACTACTTTAAAGTATGAAGGCATTTTAATTGGATTGTATAAACTGAGTACACAGCACAGCTTCCAAGGAAGATGAGAAGAATGAATACAGAATGGTAATCTTTTATGTAATCATACACATGATAGTTTATATCTGGATTTCTGGGTAGACAAAGGCTGTCATAGACAGGAGCTGAACACATTCTTCTTCCATCTCTGCAATTTTCTTGATTTTTAGAAAAATATAGTACAAATCAAGAGAGTAAAAAAATCTTAAAAATTCTCATGAATAAAATATTTGGGAAAAAAAAAGCAAACCCAAAACCCTAGGCCTGCCAGAATATTTTTTTAAACACTAATTCAAAATTCTTATTGCTGACAATCTAGCTGAAACATTGAAATTAAAGAGCATGCTGATCTAAGCACACCATATTTCTCTAAATGTCAAACTTTAAAATGTCATATGTTTCCTTAAAATAAGGAAGATTTTCAAAAACTTCTCAAAATTTTTCTCTTTGAAAAAGTACTCAGTAAGAAAAAGGGATTAAAAACTTCATGGATATGTCTAAGGGGCTCCTCAGCAAAACAAGTGAAAAATAAAATAAAAAGGAAGACTTTGGACACTTTCTCATATCATAACTTCATTGAAAAGCTGATGAAGTACACACCAGATAAATGAGGTACAAAATAGTTAAGTGGATGGTGAGGTGGGTTTAAAACTGACCGAGGAGCCAGCCCAGTGGTTTGTGATCAGCAATGTGACTTCCAGCTGGGAGTCACTCCCCAGGGCTGGCTCCAGGGCACAGAACTGGAGCTGATCCTGTTTAGCATCTTCATAAAAGGCATGGACTCTGGGACAAAGTGCTGCACCAACAGGTTTTCTGATGGTGCAAAGCAGGAGCAGGGGCTGATACAGCTCTGGGGTGGGCTGCCATCCACAGGCACCTTGATGGGCTGGAGGGATGGCAGAGAGGAACCTCAGGGAGCTCAGCAGGGCACCAGCCTTCACAAGGGCAGGAATGCTGGCAGAGAAGGACTTGGATGTTCTGGTGAGCAAAAAGATGACTGTGAGCCAGCAATGTGCCTTGGCAGCAAAGATGGCCAGCTGCATCTTGGGCTGTGTTAGCAGCAGAGCTGCCAGCAGGTCCAAGGAGGTGACAACTGTCCTCTTTCCACAGTGGTGAGGCCACACCTGGCATGTGGAGCTTTGTGAAAGGAAATGGACTTGCTGGAGTGAGGTCAGTGGAGGGCCACAAAGAGAGGAGTGAAACACCATTCATACAAGGAGAGCCTCAGAGAGCTGATCCTGTTCAGCACAGAGACAAGAAGGCTCAGAGGGACTTTGTCCATGCATAAAAACAACTGAAAGGGAGAGTAAAGAAAAGGAAGAGAGGTGGTTCTGAATGCTGTCCAGGAACAAGAAGCAAAGGGCTCAAATTGAAACACAAGAAATTCTGTTTAAAGATAACAAAGCACATTTCTATTGTAAGAGTGGTTGAACAGGTTGTGATGAGATGTCATTCAAAACATGACTGGAAACATCACTGGGCAACCAACTCTTGCTGATCTTGATTTTAGCGAGGACTGGAACACAGGATTCCCAGAGCTGCCCCTCCCTCCTCAGCTGCTCTGTGATGCTGCTCCATGGCTGGCTCTAAGAGCTTAAGCCCTATTCTTAAAAAACATTACTGTCCCATGACTGAGTTCCAAATTAATCAGCTCTCCTGAGTAAGTAAATAGAAATAATTTGAGTTCACAGTGCCAGGACTGTGTAGACGACAGGCAGCTGTGTAGAAAGAAGACTCATTTTCTGTGCATCTGAAATTAAGGTGGTTTTCCTTTCAACAACTTGATAGCAGAGTGTTGAGACAAGCAAATAAAACTGCAAGGAACACCTGCAAACATCACTACTAATCAACATCCTCAGGGTTGTGTGCAACTGAAAAAACTACAAACCAGAGGCAGCATCAAGTGTACAAGCTTAAAAACAAAAGGTTTATTAAATGTTTTCTAAAGCAGTCCCAGATAATGAAGTACAGCCAAAGGATATTAGTGAAAACTAGAATGGCCACCTATTCCTGTAGCAGAAACACTGTTTTCCTCTTATGAATGTCAGTGATAATGTTATGATTGGACTTGTCACTGACATTTTTACCAGAAATTGAGATTTAAACTTGGATCATTTGTCACAAGCATATTTGATATCTCTTAAGTTTTCCCCCTGGTATTATGTGATGCTTTAAAGAGGTCTTATACAGACAGCCATGTCAATGAGCAAACTGTGTAATTACCCATCTGTATTCTTGTCTCTTATATGACTTCATGATCTCTATCAATGTTAAATGCCTTACTTGTTTGAAACATGTCATCTGAGGCATGGAGCTGTTACTTTTTTCAAATTTCTACTTGAAAAATTAGTTTCTGAAAAAACTTTTCAGCAAAATTGGTTTGCTCTCTCTCAGAGTGTTTTTCAAGTTTGATTTTTAGACAGAATAATATAAATCTCTGTAGCTCCATGCAGTTGTGTTTCCAAGAAACATGAAAGTAGCTTCTAGGGATTTGTCTGCAAATATGCACCAGTTAAAATTCACTAAATAGAGTATTGCATGAGTTACAGTTAAACTCAAAAAACCCCTTGAAAACTTCATGACTACAAGGAGAAAAAAGTTCTGTACATATATGCAAATCTGAACATTTTGTTACATTTCTGCAGGCATTTTGTAAACAAAGAAGGAAAAACAAATATGTATTCCTGAGCATTTGCAGAGAAAGCTCAGAATATCTGATATCTCATTTCCTTTAATGTTATTCACTAAGAAAAGAAAGTACCTAGAAAGCTGAACATGCAGTAATTTTCTTTATAAAGAATGCTGTTATGAATGCCACAATTCTATATAGTATTAAGATTCTTGATAGTGTCAAGACTGACCTAAGGGGATTGTATTTGATGAGAAAAAATGAAAGATAACTTCAGTTGATGCCATCCTGCCTGCACAAACATATTTTGACTGTCAAAAATTTCCAGAGCTTCTTTTACCACCACTGAGCATTAAGTCTGACCAGAAAGATTAGTTCATGTTTATATGTGATTTAGACTTGTGTACTTCATATTACTGAATTATAAATGTTGGATTTACAGTAGAGAAATGGAAGTTACAATCAAAAGAGCATGTGTTAATGTGGAAAAAAAAAACCCCACAAAAAATTAGTTAATACAGGATTAGGGAAATAAAAACCAAAAGGAATTAGGCTTGTCCCAAAGTCAGAAGTAGTTCAAAGAGGAGGGAGAATACTAATAGACTGAACACTTGTAGGGATCTTGTTTCTGGCTTCCTGCAGCACTCCCTGTGCTGCTTAGACATCACTGGCAATGTCAGGCTTGGGCTGCTGCCTTCAAGAGAGGGGCAAATGTGTTCAGCCAGACACATTAATAATGATTTAACTATGAATGTAGCTTCATTTCCTTATGAAGTTAAACTAAGAATAATAGGATATCTTCTAGGGAATAACTCAGTATAATTAGAATCATGCAATCAAGAGGTAAAACAGATTTTAAAAAACTGGGACCATTACTACTCTGAATTTCAAAATAACTCACTACAATATGAGATGTAAACTGTGGCCTCATCCTCAACACTGTTTAGCAGGGCACTGTTTCACTGACCAAAGTACTAAACTAAGCTATGAATAGCCTTTAGTTTAACCTTCCTGCTGACCTGAGTATGTCCAACCAACCTAATGGTAGTTTTTAAAAGTTAAGCTTTAATTTATTTATTGTATTGTTCATGTATATTTTATCTAAGTATTTCTTTTATTCCAAGAATTTCACAGCCTCTTGAAATCTGATTTTGTTTAAACAACATTAGTTAAAAAAGGCATTACTGGAACTTCTATGTAGAAACAAACAAAAAAACCCCTCCCATGAGTAGGGAACATTCTTATATTTGTATTTGTGTCATGTACAAAATTCTGTTTGCAGTTCTGTGGGAAAACAGTCTCTGAGGAGTCACAAACTATTTATCCCCTAGAACACAAAGGTGCTCTGATGGCAAACCTCAAGCAAGACAAGGCATGCTGCTTGTTGGTAGCAAGTGAGGGCAGCTGCCTGCAGCTGTGCACCCTCTTCAGTTTCACCAGGCATTTATTTGAGGGACACCTGACCCAGGGGTGTGTGTGGGAGAGGAAGGGGACCAGGATCAGCTTGTCTGAGCAGAGCCACGAGAGGGGACCTGCCCCAGAGTGGGAAGCACAGTAGGGCACACAGTGCTCCCTGCTGCTGAACAGCCCTGCCCTCCTGCTGGCACCATGACCTGCATTTGAACCCCTCAGAAACAGAGCATTTGTCTTCCTCTAAATCCTCCAAGGGATGAAACACAAGAAACATTTCACTTGTCATGACTGTTTACTACTTGTTGAAGTAAATGTAAAACTGATGTTTCTCTAACAGGAGCTGACGGCTCTATTTTACAATGACATATCCATGGACTTCTTGACATTTCTTATTAATATTTTGACACTAGAAGCTCTTTCCTGTGATTTAGTGTCAAAGCAGTAAGGTCATCTTGAGTTGTTTAAACACTTGCTAAATAGCAGTCTTAAAAATAAGAAGCCATAACACTATAAGAAAGAAACGTTCGGATCTGTCTCACTGCAGGTACACATGACTATTTCTCTCTAGCTACAGTATTTCTGCAATAATATTTATTAAAGAAATATATTGCTAGTGATTCAGTGTGGATCCTTTAGTGAAACTGTGCATATTATTAAGAAATAACTTAATGAATGAATGACTTTACAATTTGAATAGGTCAAACACCTAAAATCAAAGAACACAAAGCAACAGAGAAAGCAGAATAGCAATTACTGATCATTTCTGGACCAGTCTTTATGATGTTTTAATTTCAACCAAGTGACCCCTCCTCTGACTTGAGTGGTTGCCCTTCTGGCTCTGGAAAAGATCAATATGGAAAGTTGCTGACTAGCAAGAAAAGATCAGAAGGCTTCCACAGTCCATAACAGTTCTGCTCCTGAAAGGACTGTCCTTGTTACCCTGCACATCAGTCCTGCATCTGCTGATTGAAGACTGACTTCTATTTAATAATTCTATTTGTTATTTTGACTGACAGGGAACTGATTCAGTTTAACTATATGGTCAATTAGCTATTAAAATTTTAATTATAATAGCACTGTGAGTTGTCCTTAAGAAGTTATGGCCCTATGAAGAAAATTGTGCTTTATGAGATATTTCACCATCACATTTGTGAAGAAAAGAAAGAGGAAAACAAAATCTATAATGGGCACTGCTTTGCCTAAAAGAAAACAAATAAAGATAACATAGGATCACAGGTTAACTTCCTGATTCTGCTGAACTCTCCCTTGCATGTGCTTTCTTAAGGTTAAGAGTAACTAGGGCACACTGGACCTTTGAAAAACCAAGAGTAACCTCAGAGTAGCTCTGATCTGTGTTTGGCTGGGGAAATGCTTGTTTTAGTTCAGTTCCAGTGTTTAAGTCAATATATGACAAAGCTGTGACACTGCTATTAAAAGCACAAAAGTTGTCATAGACATTCGTGTCCTGATTGATTTGAGATATGGGGCTAATTTAAATTATTCAGAGGGTTGCAAGGACATCTGTCTTGGAGCTTCTTTGTTGCTGAGAGTTTATATAACTTTATTCTAAGTGGACTTTGTACAGTCTCTGCAGTATCTTGTTTACATCTGGCTTGACTCAAATGACTGTCACATTAATTGCAAAAGCAATGTGAAAAATCAATAACTGCTACAACTCTTTATCACCACCACAAACTTTTAATGTTTGCTCTCAAAACTTTCTTTCTGTGTGCAGTTTTATGCATCAGTTGATATGGATTTTACTTTAAATCTTGTAAGGTATACCACAAGGACTTCAGCTGAAGTGCACATTTAAGGAATAATTACTGCATACAAATGAATTTTATGGCATTGGGATGTTCCAGTCCCATATTTATGTGTGTACATTCTTTCCTATTGATATTTAACCTCCACATTCATCAGGTAAGCTGTTTACTTCTACAATGGCACACTTCTGTCACCTGCAGCTTCTAGTCCTCTTCTTCTGTATCCCAGCTGGAAAGTGCTTTACCTGTCTGTATGTCTCAGTGCACTTTTTTTCTGTTAATAATGTTCTGATAGAGCAAAGGGTTGTGGGTTTACAGACAACAATTTCTGTTGGCTACTACAGCTGTTGCATCAAGTGGAGAGGGAATCTCCTTCCAGGTGAGCCCTGCTGGAGGAATAGCTCTACACTGATGCATGACCAGCAGCACAACACTGATAGTGCAGTTGTAGAAAGATACATTTTTCATTTTCTGTAAATATTTCAGCTAATACTGTAAGGTATATCTTGCACATGTACAGAACCTTCTTTATCCCTTTTTCCAAAATAAAAATAGAAATGGCCTCTCTGCTATTTAGAGACTCAGTGATACGTGAGCATGTTGTTTAGATTTAGCAGACTAGAAATTCTCATATTTGCCAAATTAAGTGGAAAATTCTCAAGATTTCCAAGCTAATGAAAGCTGCAATGCCCCAGATAATTGCATACACAGCAGAAGTCTGTGTACCCATATGACTAAGATACTCTTTTTTCCTGTTTGGAAATGTCCTTGTCCTTTTCCGCTGTTGAAGGGATTTTTTCCAAAGTGCCTTCCCTAACTGTTAGAGGATTTATGTAATTTCTGGTGATTAAAAGTTCTTAGGTGCAAAAGTTAATTAGTAAAAAAAGAGCTTGCTACCAACTGCTAGTAGTAACTTGATATATTATGAATATCTTTCCTATAATTTTAAGATCTCTGCCTGGAGTGTGGTGTGTGCTGGAAGTGTCTCTAAGGCATCTGCCATATGAACAGTAAACAAAATATCAGGTCTTAACACATTTTAAACTGTTCACTGATGTAGAGGATAATCTTGTGTGATGCAAAATCTCTGAAAGTCATATTGATGTCTGGCCATAAAGTATTGATATCTATCAGGAACTTCAATAAGAACATCAGAAAGATCACAACATGAGGCAAGGTTCACTTTATTTCCAAGGTGTTTTATCAGTTTGGTCATCTTGACTGATAATAGCTTGTTATTTTTAGAAAGAGATTGAGGATAACATTGGTTTTCATGATGACAGAAGTCTTGTAAGTCACCTTCTTTCTTCTGATAGGCAACAAATAATTACAGGAATAAAATAAAACAATTTTTAGAAGGGTTACTTCCTGGGTGTTTTGTGATGCAGTTTTGAAGAAACTACATAAGAAGAAATATTTCTGTATATGACCTCAGATAATGTTTCTCTTCACAATTTTTTTTCAGTCATTATATAGTGTGATGTCAGCATATCTGATGATCTTTAGTTTTTCTGAAAACATGCAAATATCACCGGTTAGGAGTTCTTAAAGAACCTACAGAATATTTTCTAAACATATTCTTGTATTTTCCTGTCCTGTAATTAGCAGAGAGCAGAGAACAGCTTCTGGACTATTGCAGAGTGGGACCTGAAGCAGGTGCTAAACAGGTACAATTTTCTGGTTGCAATCCCAGTACTCTCTGTACCAAAACCCTGTCTCCATTGAATCACTTTGATCATCTGAATCTCTCACACAGAGGCTCATTACCTACACTAGATCACATCATGTTTGTTTTTCCTTCTCTGCACACTTCCACACCTTTCCTGCTCTCTGATTATCCTCTGCTTCCTAAGAATCATCATAATCCTGTGATCAAGCAGCTGTGGGCCATGTGTATAAAGCTACAAAAGTTATTGCATACATGTTAGTAGAAACCTATTATATGCTTATTCTTTTAATTATAGAAGGAATGGGGAACACATTGATTACAACAAAAGTCTTCAGGCCAATTATGAAGTTCCTTATTACATGTTTTCTTTCATTTTTTTCTCACTTCATTTTTTACTATTAATTCATTGAAATATTATGGATGTCAGATTCATGCAGAAAAATTTGAGGACATATTTCATTCTACATAAGTTTGTTCCTCTATAAGTATTCCTAAATATACTTCTAGAGATGACAGTCAGTATTATTCCTGTCAAAACTTACTCTTTATATTACAAATTTCAGCACCCTTTTGTTACAGGATAGTGGTATTTTTTACTAAGCCTGTCTCTTTCTCATGGTGACATTTTGTTTCAATAAGAAAATCTGTATAAAGTGGCTTTGTGCCTATGGGTGAATTTATTTGAAGTGTAAAATGTCAAACTGGCAACAGCAATAATCCTGTAAATTAGGTATGTCAAATAATGTACATGTAGACTTGTGATTCATCTAAGAGTGGAAGAATTTCTATTTCAAGAAACCTGAGTCATGAGTTCCCATTTCTTAATTGGTACTCTTGACAAAAGTAAGGAATATACCAATATAAAAAATTTATAACTCAGAAAATATTGAGTCTAGAGTAAAACTAACACCATCTCCCAGTTCAGCAACTCTCAGAAAGAAAAAAGATGTCTCTATACATGGAACAGAGTTCATCATCAAACAATAATTTTCTAATTAGCAAACTGCTACAAAGCAATGTCCAGGAGGTGTCCTAGAGTGGTACATAAATGGATTTACATGCTGACTGCACTGTAACCTGGATTGTGCCACATGAGCCACTCTAGAAGTGTCACAGCCTCTGAGACGATTTCATCGCACACCATCACCTCCAAGACCAGGTGCATTCTCACTGGTAAGACTGAAAATGACTGGGGAGACCATAGAGCCAGAAGGAAAACTGGATGGAACATGTGGAACATGCGGAGCTGGGAGGAACATTAGGGAAAACACTCCTCACCACATGGCTGCAGCTCCTACGGCTGAAAAATCACCTTTTCACCAGAGCTGGTCCCTTATCTGTAACCTTTCCTGCCCACATTGCTGGGCAGTGCAAAGGGTAATGCTGCCCCTGGGGTTCTGCAAGTTCACTGTTGAGATAGGCACTTTCTGCTCTGTTTTGGTCAATGTGAGACAGATTGTCAAGTATCAATCTGAACCATCTAAGTTTGGTTTGAAGGAACTAAGCTACAGAATGCTTACCTAAGCAGTTTCCCAGAAAATCTGAAGGGCAGTAAGGAGTATTAGTAAATGCTGAGGAATACAATTTTTTCTAATTCTATTCTTTCAGCTAGAACATTTCAAAATTAGAATTTTCTCTATGAAAGGAGAAGAAATTTTGTCTAAGTAATGAATTTAATTTCAGCTATTTGCTCTAAGTACAGTGCCAACAATTTTCCTTCCTCTGAGAAGACTTAGAATTTTCCTGCAATGACAAAATAGGTTAGGGCACTGTTCAGTTCCTATTGAAGCTTTGCCACTCCTTACTCTTTATTTGAGTCTTCTCCTTGGTGTAGCAGTGTCAACATGCCTTAAACACCTGCCATGCACTCTACAATTTGCATATGTAGTATCTAGAAAACTGTGGTATTGTGTTACTCTATTTTTGCAATATGGATGTACTGTAACTTTGTGCTCTGCAACATGCTTTGCAACACTTTACCTGCCACTTTTTGCACTGCAGTGCAGAAATTTCAGCAGTAACTATTCTCTCTTAACAGAGAAATAAATAGCTTTGTTGGATTTATAAGCCACAATTAAATTAAAGATGCTACTGTCCAAAAAGAAAGAAGGAAAAGGGTAATTAATTTAAATTATTACTTTTTATATGTAGGCCATGTTAATCCTGTGGTGTACACAGAAAATAGGGGTTTTCTCCTTCTCTCAAATTTTTGTGCTTCCTGAGGAATGACACTGTTCTCCAGAATCACTAAACAGCTATTGCACACTGCTTCCCTCTGAACTTTCTCTTGGACTCATCATTATTGTCATTCTCTGCATTTGAGGAAGTAAGATAATTACAGTAGATATATAAACCTAAATTATCTGGAATTAGCTACACCCAACTACACCAGTGCCACCTGGTAACACCACATGGTAATGTCACTTCACAAAGATTAAAGTAAGCTATGGATTAATATTCTATCCTGAACTGAATACTGGCCATAAGATAGGTCAATAGCCTTCAAAAACTTTAGTAATCCTTTAGAGGATGGGACAGAGAGCATCAAGCCCCAGGATATCAGCACCAAAAAATCCAAAACTGAACCCAATTAGTCAAATAACTGCCAGAAGTAGAACTAGTTTGTAGTTCAAACTCACTAGAAGAAGATTTCTGTAAAGGAGACCTGAAAGAGTTTTGTGGCATTCCCAGTCACCAGCACCAACACAGGGACATGCAGGCACCAAAAGAAAGCATCCATCAAAGGAATCTAAATACAGCTACTACACCTTGCTGCTTCTTGGGCACAATGTCAATATTTTGCCAAAACCTTGATGTCTGCAAACCTCCCAGGGAAGGCTTACAGGTAGAGGAAGCCATCCAAATGTGTGTTTTTCCTCTTATCTTGTAATGAATTAATTGCTTTGCACAGGCTTCTTTCTGTTTATTTTCAAAGTCAGTGTAAGTATTCCAAGCTCTGCTAAAAATGAAATATTGTCAACAGCAGAACTAGAGACTAAGCGTATCTTTAAGTGACCCTGGTTTCCTGCCCTCTTTCTTAGGTGTTAAGAAGTTGAAACATTATTCAGAGTTGGCTATTAGCCAACCTGCATTCATATACCACTCTGAATTTATTTTTCAGACATTCCTTGGTGTTAAATGGTATAAAGTACATCACATTGTTTGCGAAGAAATCTCACCTTTATGATCCCTTTTATTTCTGCCTAATTGTCTAAGATAAGAATAGCTTGCTGTGCCTGAGGGGGAAATTTTCCATTACTGCTGAAGAGATAAATGGTAGAAAGCAAAATGAACTTAGCTCATTACAGCCTCTTGAAAAAAAGGCAAATTGGTCTTCAGAAATGATATAATAGCACTGACACTTTTAATAGTCTGGAGTTCAGATGTGGCTTTTTATATATTTTTTCCATAAAGTATTATACAAACAATTACAGATGCTGGCAATAATGAATGGTACTTAGTTTCTTTTACTAGCTTTATTCTGTGAGTTCCAGGGGGAGGAAAATGGTTTTACCAATAACCATTTTAATGAGGAGAGAAAGGTTACTTTTAAAGAAACATAACATACATTTCAGGGTGTTTCTAGTCTTAATCTCTATAATAATTGCACTAATGCATTTTGATCTACTATGCAAGTGCATAAAATGCTTAGCACGGTGAAAGCTAGACAACTTATTTGATATTTTAAATATCTGGTGAGCTTTGCAAGACAGGTTTGAAAAAAATATTTCTTTCTTAGTACAGAACATAATTCAGACTAATGGTCAGTCTTTGTACTTGGGATTCATTTGGATCAGTTACTTCCAAACATATTTTCATTGTGCTGTGTATCATGTGCTTAGCAGGTAGACATTGATTGGCTGGAGTACTGACTGATATTACACCATTTCATGTGACAGATGAAGGGTTTGAGTATCCTTACAGCAGAACTATAGATGAGTTAATAGAGGTAATGAATGGGATTAATCTCAAAAATCCATCCTGAAAAAGGAGGGAAAGCTTATCTCTTACATGTATCACATAAGTTTACTTTGCTGTATTGTTTCAGACTAATGGAAAGGATTTTGTAAATCTATTGAATACAGACATATTGAATAAAAAAAATAAATATATATATATATAAAAATTTATTAAAAGACAAGGATTTTGCTGTTAACATATACACCAGTTCAGGAGCACTCCTAACTATTTAGATAAAAAATCTTGACTTCAGTAGGATTTAAATTCTGGGTTAGACAGGTTTTTAAAGCAATGCCGAGCAAAGGACTTGACTTGAGGGCATAAGATTAAGATGATTTTTCTGACAGTTTTTTATTCCATTTGCTCAGAGGTCTGCATCTGACAGCCATTTTTTATCAATTTCATTTTCCAAAAACAAAGAAAAACATCTGGAAAGTGTAGTTTGCACACGACACTCATTCATACAAAAAAAGCTTTTTTTCAGTGGAGTTGGGTTCACAGATTGACATTTGCCATGAACATTTTGATTGTACTGATTAGCACATATTGTGGGAAATGCCTGCATTTTTATGTAGCCTGAGGAGAGCTTAATACATTGCAGGTACTACCTAGGTAGAATGCAGTAGAGTGAAAACAATAATAATAATTCACAGATATTCAATTATTGCCTTACACAACATTACACACATTTTTATGGATACTTATAACTAGAACAACACAAGCTCATTAGCAATGGGAGAGGTACTTTAAATTATTTTATCAAAATGATTAATGCTACTTTTCCAATCTTATTGAGGTCAAATGTGTGCATTCATTTATGTGAATAAAAATATTCATAATAAAAAAAATGATATTTGGCACAAATAAATTTGTTATGTCACCTTGCTTATTCAATTCTCCCTCTTCCCCACAAGCAACCTCTGTTCTCTAGGAGGAACAAGGTCATACCCTCTAAATCTTAAAAACACAATTTGCAGTCCTTCTATGTACATGGCTCTAATGGGAAGGGAAAGGAGGTCCTGAGAATTGTGGAGACTATTTTTGCATTCATGTCATGCCAGGTCACCAAACAAAGCATCCCTGAAGGTATCCCATGGCTCCAAAGATGCCAGGTGCCTGGGTTTTCTCTATTCCACACTTCTGGCCTTTTGACCTCAATCTTCTCTTTTTCTCTTGCTTTCTTTTCTCTCTCTTTTCTCTTTCTTTTCCTTCCTTCCTTCCTTCCTTCCTTCCTTCCTTCCTTCCTTCCTTCCTTCCTTCCTTCCTTCCTTCCTTCCTTCCTTCCTTCCTTCCTTCCTTCCTTCCTTCCTTCCTTCCTTCCTTCCTTCCTTTCCACCACTTCCTTCCTTCCTTCCTTCCTTCTGCCACTTCCTTCCACCAATTCCTTTTTCCTTTTCAATTTCTCTGCCTCATAATTTCACCTAATTTTTCTAGTTTCTGTGTCCTTGCTACTTTCAGGCAGATTTTCATTTTTTCAAGGTGAGCTTTAACATTGTCCTGCAGGTTAAAACTCAGATACACTGGAGCCAGAATAAGAACAACAAACACAAGAAACTGTGACTGCTATCTACATGGAAGGGGGACTGCACATGCTTCACTCTGAAGGCTATGTCAGCACAGAACAAATGTCATTTCTTTCAAACATTTCTTGAATGTGTACCCTCTTCAGGAGCAGAGGCTCAGTTATTTAACACACTTCTTCCATGGTAAGTCAGCAATCCTTGCCACAGCCTCCAGCTGATGCTGCAACACAAGGGCCCAGTAATTAACCCTAGACATCAGCACGTTTGTACAGGCTTGTTACAATCTGGAGGGGTTATCTCAACAGCCACATTTCTTACCTTTGCTTGGCATATCTGACTGACACAGATTTCTCCCCCATAGTTACCAGATTTCTGGAGCCCCAAACAATATGTTTCCTCTAAGTCAGCAGTCAGACACAGAATTTATGTGTAAAATATATATATGTGTCCATGCTGCAGTGAGATATGTGACTGCAACAAACCTGCATGTCCCAGGTCATCTTGCAGAGATCCTCTGTGGATGCCAGGCTGCAGGATGGTTCTCCCTCTCTTGCTCTCCTGACCAGCTGGGCACTGTCCACCTTTGACATTTTAACAATGGCATTGTTAGCACTGTACTGTACCTGAACCCTAAACTCTCCTGAGAAACCCTGTAATTAGTGCAGCATCAGTCCTCTGCTAATGTCCCATACATGACTAATGCAGCCAATTTTCAGTTCAAAGCTTGATTCTTACAGCCAGAGGAGTTCAGTGAGTCTCAGCATTTCCATCTCCACCTGCCCTAAATGCCAGCTCAGTGTCACTGGCAGGTTTGGCACGCTGCATGTTGAACTCAGTACTGCCAGCAGCTGCACAGGTACCAGCCTGGAGTAGCTGACAGCTACCCAGGGCACAGCTGCAGGGTGACAGTCACACCTCTGGGTTTCAGTGTCAGCACTCCCTGCACTGACAGCAGTGAGGAGGTGACATGAGGCAGAGGGAGTAAACCTCCAAACCAGCTTTTAAATGGTGTGAAACTGGCCTAAAACAGTTTATTTTCAAGGTGAGAGGTGTACAAAATTAATTTTTATGCTGATTCTACAATTCTTCCAGTCTTCCTTAAGGCACAGATTTCTGTTCAAATGGTTTAGTGATACTATCCATCAGAGGGTTCAGCCTTTGCAATATGTTTCACAATAGTCCCTAGGTTCAACTCAGGAACAATATATCATTTTGGTATTGCTTTATAGCCTGTTGTCAGCTGTATATTTATCATATTTATCATATTTATTGGGAAAGGATGTGTGAAATTTCTAATAATCAATATTACATTGAATGTAATATAGCAAATAGAAACAAAAATAAAGAGGCATATTAGTGAAAAGAATATCATAGAAGTAGTCATCAAGAAGTGCTAAAATTGGCTGTCAATCTAAACTCAGTAACTTCAAGTTAAGTGACAAAGTTAGAAATTGCTCACACACTTACTGATATTCCTAAGGTTGGAAGTGTTAACAACACTCAAGGCAGAGAAACTGTCTACCCTTTCTGTAGCCTTCAGGATCAAGGGTCTGCATGACAGACTTCTTTTTTTCTTTTTGAAGTTTAAATCCTTAGCAATATATGTATTGTAGTCACTACTGTGCAGATACATCTGACCCAGCTTTAAAATATCCTGTTAAAGGACCTGTAGTAGATCAGCTGTGGTACCGAGTAGAAACAGCTCTGTGTGCACTATAATCTGTAGGAAAACCAAATTAAATTAGCAAGAAACCTAGTCTGATGTCATGCCACATCATTTTTATCCATACACTGTTACCACACCACACTGTTTATCCACAACAGGACAGTGGTGGTACTGACACTTTGCTAGAATAAATGTAATTTAGATGTGCTGGTGCAGAAACACCAGAGTCAAAAATTGTGAATCTCCAACAATTACTGAATAGGGTCCTCATCTGTAAAAAAAAATACACAATGAATTAGGCAAGTGAGAACACTGCCAAAAGAAAGCATGGAATAAGATATAAGTGCTGTGTGGAATCAGATCTACCTTGCTGTAAAGCTATAGGACATCAAGTACACCAGAACTTCTAGCTAAATGATGATGGGTCCCAGACCAAAGCTCTTTTCTACTCTGATAAAATAAGAAGGATTAAGGTGAAGAAAAACACTGAATTGCCTGGTAGGAATCTCCTTTTCTAGTAAAATAGGGGTAGGTTTGGTAGTCCCTTATATAGCAGACTCCATAGGCTTCCTAGGAACTTGCTTCATAACATGATCAAATTAAATTTGAGAAAAAATAGAATTATTATTTAAGAAGTAAAAAAGGTGTTTATACCATATGAATCACTAGAAGAAAACTTTTCTAGAAATTTAGTGCAACTTTCCCCTGTACTCATAGTGTGAACAGGATTATTATTGATCTACAAGAGACACACACCAGCAACTCCACAATCTCTGCTCCTTCACCTTGTCCTCCTTTGGGTCAGTATCTTGTAGAGGAGAATGGACAAGTGTGTGTCCACAGGGTAGAAACAGCATGGAGCAAATCAACACTCATCAGAGTAATTTCTTCTGGGGAAACAGCTCCTCACAGCTCAAAACTCAGCTTTCTATGTAAAATAACCAATATTTGTACTTAAGAAAAAGGTTGAATCAGTCCACCTTATTACTAAAGAGATGAAAAATATCACCGTTGTTTTTATATTGTTATTGTGTATGGTAAATAACTATTAAGCGAACCCTAGAAACATAATAAATAAATCTGTAAATTGTTTCCATTACCACAAATGCATGAAAAAACACTGGAAAAAATAAATAAGAACTGTGCTCCTTATTGAATAAATGCTTCATTCTAAACACAGTCTTCCAGAAAGGCCTTTTTATTTTAACATTCTAAAGTTCTTGCCTCTGCATTTCCCTGTGATTAGAAGCAAGGTGCATTCACCTAATACTGTTTGGTAATGAAGGATTCTTCTCTGCCAACATGAATAAGAAAATCTAATTTCACTTTCTTCCCAATAGAGCAACCTATTCTGAAAGTTGAGTTTTGAGGTAATCTCAAACTGAATGCTCCTCTACCACTCAGATTTCTTCTCTTGCAAAATCCCTTCATGATATGTTTCTGATGATCAAAGATGAAGGTACATAATAAATCTTATATTCTTTTTCTTGCAAAACAATAAATTCCCTGTATTTTAGTGTTATTTCAAATGGCCTGAAATCTTTACAATATAGTTTTTTATATGGCTAGTTGGGGGAGAAACTCTGAATTCATGCAAGAGGCTATTCTGTGTTCTCAGACAGGAGTACTCACAGATACTCAGGTGTAGATTTTCCTGAGGGGATGAAGAATGTGTACCCACTTCTGTATCCCAAATGCCCAGCATTTCAACATTTATCTTCCAGTCATGTACCTAAAACTCATGCTTTAGAGCATGTGGGATCCTTTAAAACATTTGGACATCTTTGCTCCAGTTTGTATGAAACATATATCTTTATCAGCAAAGAGGTGAGGTTGAAGAGCTTGGTGGTTGGAATTATCACCAAAGGTGGATGAGAAATTCCTGCCAGGCTGCCTTTCCCAAATAGCCTGACCTGCAGTGTCATGGTGCTTCTGGTAACAAATATATGACAATGTCAATATAACAATGTAATTGCTGAATGGAACAGTTGCACCAGCAGTATCTGCCTCAATTCCAGGATATTTAGCTTGAAAAAAGTGTATGACTGTCTTTTCCCTTGGCAGGGAGTACCCATCAGGGATGGGAGGTAAGAAAATAGCAGATTCTGGTTTTCTTGACTGAGTCATCTCATGGTTCAGCACTAAGATAGCAGGGAAACATCTATTGGGTTTTATACTTGTCCCATCATTTCATTTGACTCTAAATTCTGAAGAAGGAACATATCTGCTGTGCCATGTTGAAATACATGACTTTGCTTGCTGTGGTGCAAAGCAAGTAAACATATTTTAAAAACATTTTCATCTAGACCATTTTAGGCTGTTGAACTAGAGAATTATTACACAACCCTATTAAACAGATAGGCAGATCTAAACAACTAAATTACCTGCTTTTTATTATTTATCAAAATTTTAAAATATTTTGTTCTAGCATCTGTTCTTTTCCTTTATGTGTGTGCTCTCTTGGCATCTTCCAATTTCTATTCATCTACTTCTCCAATCACTTTTCATACACATTTTTTTGTAATTCTTAATACAACAGTAGTGTGTCAACACATTTCTATGTTCTATTCCACTTAAACTCAATCTTGTCCCAGCACTAGTTTTGCTCTCTTCCTTGATTTTACAGAAACTGCTTATTCTGACTTTATTCTGACTTTATTCCTAAGTGTCACAGTGGTGCAGTGGATAAATGTGAGTTAAACTGTGAAGAATCCAGATCTATGTAAGGGCAAGTCCTGCAAAGCTAAAGCTGTAGCTAACGTGATATATTTCAGGAGAGTGGAATGGGACATTTCATCTAAAGAATCTGATTAGCATACAAATGGAGAGTAGTGCTACTGTCCAAGGTGAAAAGCTGGTTCCATGAAGAAAATACCAAAATTATTTACTGTACATCCATATGGAACCTTCACAGGGTGATGAGTAGTTTCCTTGAATTTTTTGTTTAACATAGGTATGAATCAGGTTTACTGTTACTCTTCAAATACTCCTGTGTCCTGCATATTCTTTGACATTACAAAACAGTTTTCAAGTACCAAAGGTAAAACAAAAACACAATGTGGATAGATAAGCAGGAGACAGCCATATGTCATCCATTGTTTCTCCTTCATTTCTCCACTGCTTTAGTTCTTGTTAATATGTTTACTGTATATGTACTGTATTGACAGCCCTGAAAATGAAAGCCTATTAATCTTCAAAAAGATGGCTGGATCTTATGCTACACACTCCTAGGGATGAAATTTCAGCTGGTTAACAGCCAGCAGATACTTGGTCTGAAGGACCGTTCCAAGAGAAACAACAGTGTGGGATTCCCATGCAGAAGTCCTTCAGTCTCACTTTTGTGCCTCAGAGAGATAGGAGTAACCTATCCATGTACTAGTTAGCACATTATTACTTTATTTTTTTAATTTTCTTCTGTTTTTTCTTTTTTTTTTCCCTGCTCACCCCCCACCAATATAGACCAAGTTGAAACCTAGCTCAGCTTAGAAAACCTGGGTCTTGTAATCTCCCTGATGCACCTGAATGCACTCCAAGCACAGCCCTCCATGCCTTGGTTTTCCTTCTAAGTTAAGATATGGTTTCATAATGATGAATTACTGTTTTTAGGCACTCCATGTACTATCTCATACTATACAGAATCAACCTCAGCTGGCCATTTCAGCACCTTCACATTTCCACAGAAGTGCAGAGATACAATACTGTTAATAATTAGAGTCCATCAGTAACTTGGGAAAGCATCAGGAAGGAATTTCCATTGCACAGCACAGAAAGGAAGGGTCACATTTTAAAGACCAGGATCAGCAAAGCAAATTAAGTTACAGATCCTATCTCAAGTGATTCTGTATGCAGGTAAGTTGTTAGATCTGTATATTTATCCTAGTTAAAATATTTTTGTTACCCCTTTGTCAGTTCAGTACCCTGTAGGAGGAATTGAAAGCAAGAAGGAAGAGCTCTATCCTTATTCCTTGGAGAGCTCTCTAACTCAATTCTCCTACAGTGACATGTAAACAGTATGCACTTCTGCACGTTTTCTTAGCAAACCTAGAGACTCCCACAAAATGACTAAAGAAGCAATGTTCTAGCAGCAATGTGACCTCCAGAAAGGGATATCTATCACCTGGGACCTTTTTTTCTCATCAATACAATGAGATATTTACACTGGGAGACTACAGCTCTTTCTTCAGTTTTCAAGTTCCCCTCATTAATATCCACAGGAAAGTCTCAGTTTCTTTCAGTGGGTGTTGACATTTCTGTTTCCAGAGGCAATAACTCTGTGATCTGCTCAGTCACACATGGACCTGAATTCTGCATTCAGTGAGACTAGGTGAAAGCTTTAGCTGTGTGCTGAGTTAATAACTGAGCAACATGTAGCTATTTTCTATGTATTTCAGCCTTGAATGACCTCCTGATTACTCCTCTGAAGACAGAATACACCAGACTCTGCCAAAGACCAACCCAAGAGTCCCAGTGTAATCTGGAAATCTGCAGGTGTCTCTGCCTTGGCTTGTTAACATCTCAGAAATGACTTAACCAAAATAGGGCTCCTTCATAGTAACTTTTCTTGTGAGCACTAGGTTTCATCTTATTTGGTTTCATCATTACTCAGAGAACACCTGCTCATTGCTCATTTTTGGCAGTCTTAACCTCTAACACAGAGAAAGAACTGAGTCTTGTATTTTCTTTTTACTCCTCCCAAAATTAAGAAACTCCGAGCTGTTACTGTTAAAATTTTACATTTCCTCTTTTGGGATTTTTTTTTTTTTCTGATGTAATAGAAAACCACATGAATTTATATAAATATATATGCATGTGTCTTCTGGAATAAAATAATGCTCAAAAGACTTTTATAGTTAACTAGATGGTATTAAAAACAACAACAACAAACCGAAAAAATCCCAAGGAAGACTTGTCTTTGTATTTATGAAGCAAGATAATGTTACTGAAATCTCAAGCTATTATATTGCCTGCCTTATCTTCTTCCTGTATGGAAAATGGATTGACTCTGATTAAGAGTGTTACTGTGGATAAGGATGTGAGTGGATATAGTTAACAAGCTCTGATGGATGATGCAATACATATTTTTCTTACTAAAACACAGCTAGAAATAAAGTCTCCAGCTTTAGTATACCATAATGGCAGTTCATGAGTAACCTGTTTTCTCACATTAATTTTAAACTGGCAGGCTTCCATTATATAATGTTGACTTTGGAATGAACTCTTTCAAAGCTCTCTTGAAGGCATTAACTTTCAATTTCAAAACTGCTGTAGAGGAACAGAGATATTGAATCTCCTTGGAATAGTTATGCTGTGAGGGCAATGCTGTTATTGCTCCTGGGTTAGAAACTATGCTGAGAAGGCTCACAGCCTGTTGGGAACATCTTGCATTTGGACTGAGCTGTCAGCACTCTCTACTCCAAAACTGCTGTAGAAAATAATAGCGTACCAACTATCTTCATCACTAACAATCTCTCCACAGTACTAAAAGTATGGGAGGGGAAAAAGCTGTGAAAGGGTTCAATACAAATAAATCAGTAATTAGAAGCAGAAGTGTGAACTTTTTGCTTTATAAATTTACACAGTAAAGTGATGAAATTGTTATCTTAATTTTAATCATTTTAGGAAACCTTGATATAACTGTTAAAGGAAGATCCCATCTTGAGGCTCATAAACTGTTTTTTTGAACACTTTACAAGGCATATTTGGGGTTTTGCAAACTGAAGACTGCAGGCAGCATAAGTGACAGCACTCAGAACATGTGGGTTCAGTAGTGGCCTTGCTGCAATTCCTAGAGTGTGCAATACCTCCTCAAAACTCCCCCTGGTGCACCAGCACTGGGAGAGAATATTGTGCAGAGTTCCTGAGGGTGGCATTTACTGAATTGGCTGTAGACCAAGAGGCAGTAAGACCACACCACTTTCACTTAGCAAACTGCTAATTAGACCTCCTGAGGAAGAGTTTCTTGGCTTGGAGTCAGCCCTGGGCTGCACACCTCTGTTGCTGGGGCAAGCCTGAGCTACCAATACTCATGTATGTCACAGCATTCTGCACCTTATCAGTTTGGGCCTTGAGGAAGGTTTCTTCTTCATGCTTCATGACATAAAGAGATGTTCTGAGAGCTCTCTTATTTAAAGGGAGCTGGACTCACCACAGCCCTTTAGATGTCTCTGTGTTAAAAAAATACTAACATCCATAACCTGTTGAATGGCTCTTTAAATATCATTGTTAGTATTCTACAAATTCAACTTTCCAAACTTATGTAACAAGCTTTTTTGTTCCCCATTAAAAGAAAGAGGTAAGAGGTTGCCCATGCAATCCCAAGTGACTGGCTAGTGGCAGAAGCAACACAATATAACATCCAACAGGACATTTTAAATCTCAGGGCTTAAAGTCAGTAATGCTGGGTACTAAAGGCTTCCCTCACTTTTTTTCACTTTGCAGCTATGCTCAAGTTTGCAGCACAGTTGACCTTCAGAAAGTTGTAAGATCAGGGAAGCTCTCCTAAAAATTATTTTCTTCTGTGCTATTGAACCACCTCAGAAATAAATACTTTAACAATATAATATGCTGCTCCAAGGTGTTACTAATGCTGTAGGAGTCTAGAGATATTCTTTGCCAAGTAGCTCTGTCAGAGACTGAGGCTTTCCATCCCAAATGCAAAACCTGAGAACAGGCCTGCTGTAGCTTGCCATAAGACAAGTATCTACTGTCTGCAGGAAACTGACTCTGTGGCTTAAAGACTGGGGAGAAGGCATGACGGAGATGGAGACTAGGGATAGTTTATTGCAGAGAAAAAATTGCTATATAAATAAATAGTGTAACAAATAGGAACACAGAAAGAAAGAATAAAGTACAATCCAGTAGGTCATAGATAAAAAAAACCCTAGCACATATTTTAGACACAACTTGTCAGGAGAGAGAATACAAATGTGCCAAAATTAATATACTGCAGCAGAGAAATCTGAATAATCAAAACGTGAGATGAGACACATTTGAAAAGCACATCTCATGTTTTGGGAGGAACAAAACAAACTGCTGGGGAAACCACTGTCAAAAATATTTGCTAATAACAGTCTCCAAAAGCTTTCTGGTCAAGGTGGCCCTTTGTGTAGGAAAAGATGGAACTGCAAACCCCACCTTGCCCTGCTCAATCCTGCTGTGTGTTTGGTTGTGGAAACCTTGCATTCTTGCTCTCCCTCCTTCCCCTTTAGATCTTACTGCTCCCTGATATCTTTTACAGCTGCTGTTGTGATTGATGGCTAACTCAAATTAAAATGTGTTTTCTTGAATGATTTGAAATAACACATGTAGCATAATTTCTATCTCTGTCTGTTTCTCCCTAACATAGGTTAGAAGCAATCAGGCAGGTGCACCAGATGGCAAACCTAGAAAGAAAATTACACTGGAAGGGATTAGACCAGAAAGAGACAAAGAAGACCAGGAGCCATGGTCTCCTCCGCTCTCAGGGGAAGCACAGTGTCTCAGACTAGATAAACACAGGAATTTCCCACCCAGCCAATGCTTCTGGTCCAGCTAGTTCATTCTTGAGTGTCCATCACATATAACTGTGCTTCATCTGCACTGTACAGCACCTGATTTGTATCATGTATTAATGGCTCAGCAATAGGAGCCATCTCAAGACTAAACACAAGATATTTTCCATTTTTTTCTAGTTTGTTATCACCTTTATCACTAAAGAGAATATTGTGTAGTAAGCAGTTAATTTTGTTGTTAAGAGGCAGTTGCAGAAAATAATCTGTAGATGAGTGCCAATCTAAGAAGTAAACCTAGTGAAAGACTAGGATTTGATTTCAAGATGGGAGATCTCAAGACTTTAAACAACCTATAAAAACTGAACTTTTGGAAGGTAAGATTGAAGGTGGTGTCAGTAAAACAGTTTTCTATCAGAATTACTCACAACTGTCATACAGTTACAAGCTTGGTTTGAACAAATGTTCAAACCAAGAAAGGAGCACAAATCCAGTGAAAGATTTTCTGATTGTCTGCTTAGCTGTGAGGCAGTCTAAATCCGAGGCAGGCTGTCTCTGCAGCAAGAAAATTGGATTTTTGTTCTTATGGAAAACTTTGTGCATGGGTGCAAAGCATGGAGGGTGTGTGTGTCCCAGTCAAAATAAACCCAAATTTCAGAATACACAATGAACTACACAATGAAATATTTTTTTCTCAGAATTCCTTTGGTTTGCAAACTCAGATACCAAGATCCAGTCACTGAGATGCCAAGATCCAAACAGTCCTGTGTGATCAGACTAGGACCTTGTCAGGAGAATGGGAACCTTTTATGAAATACATGTGTTAGTAAGTGTCAGAAATGGGTAATGGCTACTCTGAGCACATCCTATATTCCCATCTCCTTAGAACTCCTTGCCAGAGTAGAGATGCAGCTCACCTCTCTCCTGCCCATGTATATAAACACAGGTGTAGTGTCCTATCCAAAGATTTTGCCTTAATTTTGCGTTGCAAAAGTTCTGACTTGCTTTTAGGGCATACTCTGGCATTAATTATACTTTGCCTGTATATAAATCATCACACGCTCCTAGGAAGAAAGAATATTATAAAGATGCCAGACCACAGTTCTGTCCTGAAAATATAACATTTTAAATAACATAGTGATATGATTTTAATATTTTGTGAAACAGTGACTACATGACAGCAAAAAAGAAATGTTGAAAGCTCCTTCCTCTTATAATGGTAAACCATCTCCTGCAGAAGTAATAGCAATGTTTTCCTAATGGTGTTGAATCTATCCTATATAAGCTACTTTACAATTTGGAAAAGACTGAAGACCTGAAGAGTTTTTTAACCATGATTTTGAAACAAAACAACCTCTACTTAGGTATATCTTATTCTAACACTTGCTCTAACAGTGAAGGAATTTTATTTTTACAGTGGCTCAAAACTCCATGCATTCACAATGGAACTGTGAAAATTATAGATACAAATTAGTAAAGCCAAGTGTGAACTCAAGGTTCATAATAATTACAAGTCTGTCCATCATTACTTGTAGATGAACCACTGTGGTCCCAGAGCTAATCACTTGGCCCATACTTTGAAAAAAATTTCCCACAGGTTTTTCTAGTTATCAGACTCATTCTACCCTGGTACTTTTCCTTCTGGTGACTCTTCTGGAGTTCTTACTATGCCACTTAGCATATGTGCATTTTAATGCCACTGAAAGCTAAGGATTCTATATGAATCTGATTTGCATCCAGTTACTTTTTAATGACCTCATTAGCATTCCTTTTTTATCCTTTAACAGTGACTATTTAAATCAGAATCTTTTTTGTTTTAATGGAATGCTGTCAAAGAGAGTGGAGGTCTTTGGGTTATCTCTCCAGAAGTGCTTTGGAAAACAAGGTCAGTGCTACAATAACTAGGTTACAGAATTCATGGAATCATAGAAGTGTTTGGGTTGCAAGGTGACCTTGAAGATCAGCTAATTCCAACATCCCTGCCATGGGCAGGGACACCTGTCACTAGAAGAGGTTTCTCAGAGCCCCATCCAACCTGACCTTGAACACTTCCAGGGATTAATCATTTAAAATTTCCCTGGGCAACATGTTCCAGTGTCTCACCACTCTCAAGGTAAAGAATTTTTTCCTAATATCTAATCTAAATCTACTCTCTTTCCGTTTGAATCCATTTATGATTGGCTTTCTGGACCAATTAGATACCTGTCTGCTCCTTAACCACCCCAGGTGATAGGTCACCATTATCTACCACTGCTGAAGGAACTTTTTCTGCTGCTTCTCCCCTCAAGGGAATAACCTCTAAAGTACAACAGTGGGGCAGAGAAGTCTGCAACTCACAAGTTAGAATCACCTCAGCCTGTCTGTTGGAACAAGAATTAAATCCAGAACTGAGCAGCTGACCATACTTGTTCAATTCCAGACTGTCTTCAACAGACACAAACTCTGTAAGTCGCTGTTGTCTCTCTAAGACACCAATCTTTAATCCAAAATTTGGATCCTCAAAACCTTTGCTCAGCTTCTGCCTGGCTCTATGGACACATGCATGCTTTGGAGAGAAACAGTTTCCCCTCAGTGAAACCATAGATGTGTGCCAGGATGGAAGCTCCTGGGCATGATAATGCTAAGCAGGTAGTTGCCAGAATACAGCAGGATGCATATAGCAGATGTTCTTCTCCCAGTGATCCACAGCTACCAAAATTCCTTACACTGCTCTTGGCAGTACTCTGTATTCTCTCCTCTTTGTCAGTAGTTGATGGCTAGATATTTATCCAGAAAATGAAAAACCAGAATCTATTCTGTCTGATAGCAGGAATAGATACATGTTTCCTTCCAAAGTAAAATCACCACCAAGCTCACAAGCAGTATCTGATTCACCTAATCTTTAGGGTCCTGTCATAGAAAAATTCAGTATGGGCTGAGGGAAACAGCAGAGCAACTGGAATTCAAAAATGTACCTTGAATGCTAGCCTAGAAACTCAGTTCTAATCTTTTAAGAGCTTTTCAAATCCCTGAATGTAATAGGAGAACAGCCTGTCAAAAGTAATTCCCAAATTTACTCAAATGCTTGGCCAAATGCTCAGCCAGTTGTGATTTTGGATGTTTTCCCTAGTGCAGCAGGCAGCATCAAGGTGAGATCAGAAATAGGAGAAAGGAACTTTTTTGCATCCATACAAGGCTGTCTTAGGTGGCTGGATAATTATTAATTGCTTTGGTTCACCAGGGCCATTGTAATTTCTGCTTGCCTCAGGAAAAACTGTAGTCTCCTTCAAGCTGTAAACCAAACCAAGCCTCTTTGTTATGTCCTTGCTTGCAGTTATTTTGTAGGACGAAAACTGTGGCACTCCCCACTCTGAGAGCACTGCAGTTAGTTAGCTCCAGGGTTGCAATGTGTCCTGGGTGAAATGTATTAGCTGAAGTTACAGTTGCAAGGAAGACTGCCCCATTTGCATAAATTTACAGTTATTTTTTCTAAATGTGCTGTGCAGACAGGCTTTGATATTATGACCTGTTTTCAATATTCATCTTTTCTTTTCAAAATGTCAGAGCAGAGGGAGGCTTTCATGGTTAAGATTACAGCTACATTTGGACTGATTTTGGACTGAATTTAAATGAATAATGGAGAGTATGTACCATGTTGTCTGGGAATAATGTTAGAGCTACTGAAAACTGGGGCTTCTGACTCACAAGATTTTTAGTACTATTATTTAATGACTGAGTTCCAGGGAGACAAAGAACATCTTCCAGCTGAATCTGGGTGACTGCAAAGTCAGGCGTGAAAGAGGCTGAAGCAAAGAGAGCTCAGCACAACACAGTGCTTTAATCTATCTTTTACAACATTCACTAAAGAACTCTCAGTCTATATCACCACATCATTCCTGGATTTTTTATTTTGAGAACTACCTAAAACACATTGGCAGTCTAAAGTACAAGGATCATTGATTTTTGCTAACCCAGCTGAGAGCTTTAGGCTACAGAATTAGACTACTAAATCACAGAGCACTAAGCTCTATACCTGCAAGACACTGCACCCCTTTTATATAAGAATTTTCGAAGTAAGTTTTCTGAGTCAGAATCTCTTGTTGAAGGAAAAAAAAATTTTTTGCCTGAAGAAGGGCCATGGCAGAGTCCTTTCATGACAGACATAGCACAGATCCTTGGTAAGAGAGGCTGATCTAGTAAGTTTATAACAAAAATGTGAGATGAAAACTACTGTTTCTTGATTTGTGAAAATATTTGAGATTTTGGAATAAATGTCAAAATAAAAAGAGAGTCATTTTTTGAAAATAGATCTGTTTAGTTCATCATACATCATAATAGTTTTGAGAATTATATTTTTATTTTGACTTTTACATGTAAGTTAATAATATTGCATTTACTAGTATAATGAAGTCCATCCTTTTCCAGTAAAGAATATTATCATTACATCAGAAAACTGGCTTCTCAAACTTTTAGCAATTGTAGTTTCTGAGACAGGACATTTGCTAACAATAAAATGGTTTCCAAACACTGTGGAAGGTTGCATACTGCCTCTACTTTAATGGAATGAATAATTATATCTAGTTAAGGAAAACTGAGGGCTTATCAGACCACTCCTCTTTTACCAAAACCACACATTCTGGAAAGAATTGTCTGTAAACTTTTCCATAAGCAAAGCCCACATACAAAGAAGAATGAACAGTAAGAAGTGTATTTTAGAACAATTGGATAATATTCTAGATCTGACAGCAGAGCTGAGGCTGAGACTGAATTTGGAGGCAGAATTTGGAGTCATTACCATCAGCAATGAAGCACTGCTTTGAGAAAGGCATGCTTTTGCTGAGTATTTTCATTTAAAAAGCCCAGCACTTGAAAATGAGTTTTATTTACAACAGCTACCCTCTGAATTTATAAAACGGTCTTCCTTGGGTGATCAGCATTTTAATCTTTCCTCAATAAACATTGCTAAATATCACTGAGTGCTTCAGCAGACTGTAGAGTGGCCCTGAATTTTCAGGAAATTAAATGAAACTGATAAGCTTTTTGTATATAACTGTGAGAAAGACTGATGTCACAACACTTTTGCTGAGTGAGATACAGCCTGTGCAGCTTGACTAACACTGGTATACAGAAAGCAGAAGAGAAGGAACATGTTTAGGGTAATTGATAAAAGAGACCTCATTGCCACTTATAATCTGTTCCAGTTGCATCTCACAGATTCACAGAATATTCTGAGATGAAAGGGATCCACAAGTGTTGCTGAGCCCAACTCATATGTGAATGGCTCTTAGAGGGATTGAAGCCATGAACTTGGTGTTATTAGCACTATTATTAGTACCATCCTCTAACCAGCTGAGCTGACCTCAGCTCATTAGTGATGGAAAATTAATAGCTCCAAAATGCCCATGAAATTGTATGGTGATCTTGGTTCAGCTGCCAGAGTCAGTGTGGTGATCAGAGAGCACACCTGGCCTCCAGGCAGGTGGGGCACTGCCTTGGTGAGGCACAGCTCCTCAAGGGCAGCAGGTCCCTGCCAAGGGCTACTTGGCTGAGAAGATAATACATGTGTTATTATATTTCACAGTCTTTGTCCGTTTTTCATTTAATGGTATTTTAGCAATTCTTTGAGAGATGTCATACCAGTTCTCTTGACTAATCCAAATTATATGTACTTCAAGGAAAGGTTCCTCTCCTTCCAAAACATGCAGTTTTGTTTATTGCACAGTGTAACCACTTGCTCTTTGGGTTTTACTAAATAAATTCTATTCAAAATGTACATTTCCAAATATAGGTGACACCAGAATCTAGACAACCATCCCATGCTATTTCTTCTTCGCTGTATTTGTAACATTCAGAGGTAATTTCTGCTACAAATCCTTACTTTAAATGGTTTTTATTTAGTGTCAAAATAAATATTTCTGAAGGGTGTTCAAATTTGATGAAGTTTCAAGAGTATTATATTTTATTTATGAATCAAAAATTTATGTATTTTTCTGAACAACAAATAGAGCTCTAACTCCAATTCTCTGTGAACAGCTGCTGTGCACTCCATTGCACCTTAGCTCAGGCACTGACAAGTAGAATGTCTCTTTACAAAAGAATAGTAATGGATATGTACACGATCAGCTATGTTGTATATTTGAGATATGATTTGACTTGCACATGGATGTACCAGCATCTTCAGTGCAGGAAATTGAAGACAGCACACATTTGATCAGTTTTGAAGTGTTTCCATTGTCTAATCTCCTCGAACACTGTCAAAATATGTAAAGTGATTTTAGAGTGGCCTAGATTCTTAGCAAGGTGGTAATTGTAAATTAAGAGTCTTGAGCTGATTTGACAGCAGTCTTTCTACATTAATTGTTTTTTAAATACTTTAATTAAGCTTTCCCCTTTATTTAGTTCCAACAACTTCCTATGTATGCATATTATAGGGAGACGCATACATGCACACATTCTTTTCAAGCTATTCTGTTCCAGTTCAACTAAAAGATTTCTAATCAGTTTGAATTCATTTGAAATGAAATGGCCAAACTGACCTGAAAAATGTTTCCAACCATCTTTAAAGCTGCATTTAAGCTACACTTCAAACTGAGCAGGTGCACCTCTTCCTTGAGAATTTCCAACTCAAAGGAAAAGAAACACCATTTTCCATGTATACAGGGCCCTGGGCACAAATCCTTGAAAATGTTGTCCTTAAAATTTATTCTGAAGTTCATTGTAGCTGCAGCATAATGCATATACCAACATGCTTTAGTACAGTAAATGCCTTTTGGGCCATCTCATTCCATTCCATAATTGTTTTCCGGGGAAACCCTTACCCTCTACTTGATTTATGCAATACAGATGGTAGGTAAAACTTGAATTTTTATTGATGCATAGTAATATCTTTCTCAGCACCCTTAAAGAAAGTAACATAATTCTTTAAGACATAATATTACACTTAGGAATTGCTCTAGAGGGTCATCAATCTTTTGTGAAACTCTTCCAGCACTCTGCTAATGTTAAATAAACCATGACTAGAATGAAATTCAAAATAGTTTGAGTGATTTCTGCAAAATGTTCTCCATTTGCCAATTATGTAGCACTATATTTCATCCTATCAGTTATTCATTATTCTTTGCTAAAAATACATCAATGGCAAGGGATTTTTGTGAGTTTCAGAAGAATTACAGATGACCCACTTCATGAAAACCAGGCATTATTTTATAAAACATGACAAAGCTGATAACTAAGTGATGATGAAGTGGTATTTGTTTATAATTTTTGTTTTCTTGATAAGAAACAATATTCAAGCCCAATGGGAAGAGTTCAAAGCTATTTTTTGAAAATGTTGACTGGATCTCCTGAGCTTATGCCTAATTCACATAGGCATCCTGATGGTCCTTAGCTGGTACCAGAGTTCCAAAAGGCTAAATACAAAAAGTATAATCTAAATATGTTGGTCTAATATCTAAAAAGGCCATACCCATGTCCATATACCGTCTTCACAAATATGTTTAAAATACTTTATTTGCTTCCATGATCATAACCTTGCACCTCCTCATGCCAGCTTTTCCTTTAGCTTTGTCATTTTGGCTCAAATCCTAAATTGGGACTTTTAAATACAGCCTGAGTTCAGCCAAGTAAAGTTCATTTTAAAGCATTCTAGGCATTTTTATATGTGTATAGTTGGGGGTGTTTTGACTTAGATTCAAACCTCAAAGGAACTTCCTTTCAAATCCCACATTCCCAGGAGCTCTGACCCAGGAATAATGATGTTCCATAAGTGCCTGGCTCTTCATTCTGCAGATTGAAGGCATCAGCCTGGACCTTGAAGAGTTCTTTGCCCATACAGAAAGCTGAGTAAAGAACCTGTTTAAGGCTCCAGTGTGATGTCTAAAATAAAAAATAAAAGCAAGACCCTAAAATAAGTTAATAAGGTGGGTGCATGGGAAGCCAAAGTCTTGATATATCTTTTTCTTTGTCATTCTCTTTTCTGACCCCATAGGCAACCTTGTCCCAGTTTAACAGGGAAAAAAATCTTGATGTTGCTCACAGTATGTTATATACCATCCTTATTACCACTGAAAATCAGAACACACTGACATGGAAGGAGGTTATGATTTGAAATATCTCAATTTTTTTCAGATTTCCCTTAGTAGTTGATCTTTCACTACAGTCTCTTTGATATGAAGAGAGGACAGCTATGAGAGGGGACATTTTCTTCTTCTATAGTAAAAGATGGTGTGATCATTCAGAGATATAATTAGGTGTTGTGCTTTGATTTGTATGCTTGCTGAAGGTCTTTAAGCTGTCCTTCTTAATACTAAACATTAAAAAATAATGAAGAAAATCTAGTTTCCTAAAATATACTATATGAGATAAAAAAATAAGAAAGCATGCGAAATAACTCAGGGCAGTTTCTTTAAATTCTGGAAAGAAAATAACAAAGTTTATCTCAAATAATACAAACTATTTATGTTCACTTTTTGTATTAGTTTATGTCAAATCAATTAAGAGTTTGTGTGTTTTAAATCTTGTGTGTTTTAAATAGTGATTTTCCATTAATAAGGCACACACACAGACACACACACACACACCCCAAAAGAATCCTAAAAGCACTGGCCCTTTAGTCTTTATTATCCAGGCTTTGATTCCCAGAATATATCCCAAATACATCCACATCATGCAGTGGAAATCAGCCTAACATTTTAGAATAAGCCCCAAAGTGCTGGCATGGTGCAGAGTTGTTCAGGCTGTTCCCCACGGAGAGATTAAAGCACTCTCAGGGCACAACTGACACTTCTGCCTGTGATTTCATGGAGTGCCACCTCCTTTACATCCCAGCTGAGGCAGCTTTGCACCAATGTCCTTTGGAAAAAGCACACTCATGCATTGGTGGCAGACAGGCAGGAGCACAAGAGAATGGCTGTGGCTGGCAAACCTTGCCATGATCTCAGGTCTGAGGAGAATCATAGGGAATGAAAGATGATAGCAGACCACAGAGTTGTGGGGAAGACAAACAAGAGCTTCATGATATAGCTTCGTAGAAACAGAAAGTTAGAGTGTAACTAGAGGTAAATGTGATGTTGACCTGAATCCAGCAAATTGTTTTTAATTTTCCAAAAGAAGATTCCATAAAAATCAAATAATTCATGTTGGACAAAACCCAAATTTTAATGAACTGTATTTCAGTTGAAGGTATTTGACCAGTTCCTACAGTTTATAAAATTTACAGAGACATAAGGAGTGGATCGAAGTTCACCATCTGCTACTGTAAATAAAAACTTTTCTTCTAATGTTTAAAGAAAATGGGGCAGCTGTCATGACATCCCTCACACATGATTAAATCAAAAGCCTTCAGCACCTGTAGAACTGACACTTTACTGCAATCTCAACACGTGAGACTTGAGTCTGGAAGTTATAATCTTTATTCTTACTGTAACAGGGCAAGGCATGCCTACACTGCAGGAGATAAATTATTAAAAAATATTTATATGCTAGAATTTCTTCACCAGAGAGAGAGAAAGCATTGCCCTCAGTAGATGTACAAAAAATGACTAATAATGAATTAACCTATTATTCACAAGAGAAGAACTACAAGTTCACAGGCATAATTTCTTCTCTCTTAAGAAAATAAAATAATAATTTGCAATATACTTTTTGAATCTGAGTTGACTTAAAATAAAAAATCAGAACTTTCCTTTCATGAATGGACAGTGATTTTTAAAAGTAAGTTATTGAGAAATTTTTTAAAAATTGTCTCTTGTGTCTCCAAGTAATTCATCTACTTCACAAAAGAATACCTCTCTTCTCTGAAAGTCATTGCCTAATTAAAACTCATAGTACTGTGTCCTTTCTGGTTATGGCTCACTTTTTCCAAATTGTAAGAAAAAAAGCTATATCATTGTATCTGTAGAGCAGCATTTTTTCCCCTGGAGATTTACTTTCAAGGAGAAGTCTGAGTAGCTCATCTCACTTTCAAAGCCTGTTTGAAATACAGCTTGAACTCACTGAGTTTGGTTTAGTGCAGGTGCTCTTCCTGCTTTATTATGTCCTTGATTATTTTCAGCATAATGACAATTTTCATATTAGTCTTTCTACAAGAAGGTGAAACACTGGCTAGACTGGTTCAAAATTTAAAACAGCTTTGACAGGCCTGACTTTTCACTGACAAAAGTAAGCTGTTTAAGAACTACACTCAAATTTACAGGTAGAGACTAATGAACTCATCACAACTGAAACAGATGGCACAGCCCATTTGCCAGCCGATTAACTTTTGTGGAGCACTGAAGAATCATCATGAAATAGAAGTAATCTAGAAAACATGGAAGACTCCTGACCTAGATTTAGGATGTATTTTTCATTTTAATTTGATTTATAGGGTTTCTTAATTTTGTCACACAAAGGATAAGATACATAAAGATTTAAACATATATATATATATATTTATATTTAAAGTGGGCAAGTCAAATAATGTTGTAATGTAGAAAATATTTATAAGCAGAATATAAACAATCCTGAGCTGTGTGCATTTGAAATAATTTATGGAAGTTAAATCCTGTGATTAAATGGTAATTTGAGGTAAGTAAATTTCATCATGAAATCACTTTCAAGTTACTTAAGCTACTTTGTACAAGTATGTAAACTACCTCTATAATTCTTTTAAGAAAGGTTATTCCATTTTTCAATGGAATCAAGGATAAAAAATGGCTGAAGTTTCCTTTTAAGTTAAGCAAAGAAAATTACTGTTTTCTTTTGTATAAAAATATATGACTAAGAAAAACTAGCTCATGAGATCCTCCCCATTGGCTATGTCATGTTAAGTGTAATTCAAAGTCTCATTATAAATGTTTGACCCAGAGGCTGCTGCTTCCACTCAGCTGATATTCATTCACTTAATGAGCCACCTGAAAGACAGTAATTTAAAACCTGGGGGATGCCTCACTGTATGATATATGTAAAATTATTTCTGTTTGGAGACTCATCCTTTTTTGCTTTCAACAAGAAGAAAAGTTTGTATGTGAGAATATCTATAATTTCTGAGTCACACACTTCCATTTGTAAGGCAAAATACATCTCACAAAATCAATTAAGCAGTCAAATAGAGGACTGTAAATTATTGTAAATTATTATCATTGTGTAAATTATAAATTATTATCATTGTGTAAATTATCAGTAATTTATAAGTGCTAAACATCCAAAATGTTTTCATAATTTTTTTCAGCATTCATTTCCTAACATAATTTTTTATTAGATCCAGTTAAATACAACAACTGATCGCATTCAATTCTTTTTGAGGGCTGTTAAGTGAAATTGAAACCATTATTAGAGTAAATTAGAATTATTCAGAATTTAAAAGTTAGGACTGGGTTGAAAATATATTTCTTACAAATAAAATGCTTCGTAATTAGTTTCAAAGGAAAAAAACAATGTGATTCACATGAAACAAGGGTTAAGAATTATAAATCAAATATGATTTTGTCTTTATCTACTGTTATGATTTAGGAATGACAGTCCCTAGTGTAGTTTTTCCACCATGAGTTTCAACCACATTGCCACTCGCTCCCTCCCCCCTGACCCTCCTCTTTCTGCTCTGGCAGGATGGAGTTGAGAACTGGAGGCACAAGAAAGGAAACCATGGGTTGAGAGAAGAACAATTTACTGGAAACAGCAATGAGATAAGGAAACAATAGCAGCAACAATATTTGTCCTGGGTTGGGTATATGATGCTTGTATCCTTAATGGTTTGTTCTGTTTATGTTGGATAATAAATTTTGCACCTTTAAGACTTGTTCCAGAGAGTGAAGGGGGGAGAGAAGAAGCACAGAGTTTGTTTTCAGAACTGCACTCACTCCTCCACATTCCTGCTCCTGGACTGTGCTGTCTGTGGATGGACAGACAGCGGGACAGAGCTCTCCTTTGCTCTTAGCTAGTTTTAGCTTGCTGAGGCAAAGAAGTTCCCTGGACTGTGGTTTTCTTTTTCTTTGGACCTGTTTGAACCTGCTCTGGAGTGAGCACCAGAGGGTAGCACCAGCAGCTCACACCTGTGGGCACCAGGCTGGGCCTGGGCCGCGGCATTTCCAGCACCGGAGGAACTGATGAGAGACTGAGTGAGCTGAGCTGCAGCCCAGGGAGGGACTTTCTGAGTTCATATTGTTCATTTTTTGTACTAGTGAATGCTTTCCCTATTAAATAAGCAGTTTTTTCAACTTTTCTCCAAGAAAATCTTTTTCCCACACCAGCTGGGGGAGGGGCTGCTTGAATTTGTTTTTCTAGAGAAACCCCTTTAGAGGCTTTTCTCCCCAAATTGCCCTAAACGAGAACAATATTAATACCATGAGTATTAATATGATAGTACAAAGAAATTATTTACACAGAAAACCCACAAGAAACACTGACCCCAGCACTGCTTTCTCCCCCTAGAAGGAACGCCCTTCTCCTCAGAAGCAGACCACCATCCCCACCCCTGGCAATGACAGTAGAGGATGCAGAATCACATCTGGGCCTTAGCCATGCCCCCCTCCCACCCACTGTAAAAAATTAACCCTATCCTGGCCAAAACTTGGATACCTACACGTATCTAAAACCTGCAATATATGAACTTACTCCAAAAAAGCTTATCACATGTGAACAGGTAATCCTAAAGTATTTTACCCAATTAGGGGTGAACTTTTTCTATTTCTCTTTTTGTTTTCTTATAGACTAGTGGTAATACAGTCAGAACTGCAGCACCAAGCACCTGATGTTAGTCCTGACTTGAAAACATACTTAAAAATAAATGATGTAAAAATGAATAATAAAAGAAAACCAAAACAAAACTAGTTTCCTACTAGATCATTTTATATTTTCATCATGCCATAATATCTTCTACAATTTTTCCCATCTGGTTACAATCTTACAATTCACCATATTTATTTGATAGCATTTATTATTAATTACTATATGAAACTTTTAACTTCAGGGAATAAACATAGGTACTTTTTATGTCCAAAAGAGTCAAGGCGAGAAAATTGAATTTATGAGTTGAATCTAACCCGTATAAAATCAATAAAAATCTGCAAAAATCATAACACTTCTCACAGAAACAGAACTCAGTAGATAATTGTTCATTTCTAAGCTTAATGTTTCCTGTCTGGGTCATTTTAAGCAAGTATCAGTAGTTCCTATCCCACCCTTCTTTACTTGTTTAGAGCAATTGTTACACACTGTGCTGGTTTTGGCTGGGATGGATTTAATTTCCTTCTAATAGCTGGTATGGGGCGAAGTTTTGGATTCCTGATGGAAAGAGTTGGGAACTCTGGGATGTTTTAGCTACTGCTGGGAAGAGTCAAGGTCTTTTCTGCTCCTAACCCCACACCACTGGAGGCTGGGGGTGCAAAAGGATCTGGGAGAGGTCATAGCCAAAACAGCTCATCCCAAGAGACCACAGACATGTTCTGTATCATATTGTGCCATGCTCAGCAATAAAACTCTGGGGAAAGTTGACAGAGGAATTACTGCTCAGGGCCCAGCTGGGCATCACTTGGTGGTGAACAACTATTTTAATTTGCAGCACTTCTGCGTCTTGGGTTTTAGTTCTCTGTCCTTGTTATTTCTATTTCATTACAACTGATATGTATTATTTTTGTGTTTTATTTCCATTGTTAAACTGTTCTTTTCTCCACTCACAATTTCTTTCACTTTTATGCCTCCAATTCTCTCCCCCATCCCACTGGTGTGGAGTGAGTGAGAGAGTGAGTGAGTGACTGAGTGACTGAGTGACTGACCGACTGACTGACTGACCATCTGACTGACTGACTGACTGACTGACTGACTGACTGTGTGGTGCTTAGTTTCCACCTGGGATTCAACCATGACACCTCTCTTCTTAAATTAGTATGAAGTTTATGAAAACTGTATTATGAAATGCTGCAATGCACTGTCAGACAGCAGGCAGATGCAGGCATGAAATTTCAGAAAGCTGTATATTAAAAAAAAAAAAAAAAAAAAAAAATCCAACCAAAAAAAACCCCAAAAAAAAGGCCATACTTAAGGCAGATAATTTCAGCATGAGAATGACTGAGTCAGTACTATTAGCATATACTTTAGGGCATATTGCACTGTGATAAAAGAATGAGAAAAACAGGAGAGTAAAGGGCTTTTCCCACTCAGTAAAAAAAGGAAAGGAAGGAATCTGAATACTGACCTCAGAAAACAAAGTAATATTTTCCTTTTTTAAGACAGAAAGTCTGAAGGAAATATGTCAGCAGCTTTGAGTTTTTAAACAGGCCAGGAAAATGACAGCAAAACAACATGCACACTTCCAAAGAGACCTACCAAGGCAATCGATCAAGTGCAAAAAGCAATATTGAAGCAGGTGCAGGCCCTGGAAAATCACAAACAAGTTTATGAAATACTGACATTACTGGAAAAAAAAACCCAGAGTGAATATTAGGCATCCATTGCAATTGTAAAGAATAATAAGAATGGAACTTTTGAGACAGTTACTTGTCAAAGCACAAACATTGCTTACAGTGACCCTCAAGCACTAGATTGACCTGGTTTGCAAACAAGTGGTGAAGTTATATAATATAACAAATATGTGCTGCTTTGATGGAAATATTCAAATAGGGAAATGGGGAAATCAAGGTTAAATTTAGTGGGACAAAAAAAATCATAGACATTGCTTGGAAAAAGCTGCCTGAAAGTTGTTTAGAGAAGAGAGAAGTTGAACTAGCTCATCCTATAGCTGCAAAGAAAAATCAATTGAAATAATGGTGGTATATCAGAGAAAGTGTTACCTGTTTCCAGAAATACTACAAATATTTTCTAAAAAGCATAAAAAAATTGCTGTAAAGTGGTCTGCAATGTTATGAAAGCTGAATTGTTGGAAATGCCTCTAAAAGGTGAAAGAATATGAAAATAAATCAAGCTTACCTATTCTTGAAGTCATGTTCCTTAAGCTCAACTTTCACACCACAGGGAGAGAACCAGTGAGCTACTGCTACTGCAGAAGCAAGGACTAAAGGGCATTTGATCTCATGAAAACCTTTTCAGAAGTGGTCAGAGTATAAAACCAAGGGGTTTAAGGTTATTTTTTTCAGTGTCTGTCTTTTCACAATCACAAATGAAATTTTTGTTGAAGTATTTTCAACAATACATTTGCTTTCTGGAAGTACTGTAACGTGGTGCCTTCCTTGAGACCTTCTATGATTTGAAAATCTTAAATCCAATGTTTTCTTCAGATTCCCCTGTTACTTAGATTATAGCGACAATATTTCAAGATGTTCACTGGATGAACATCAGAGAGGTGGTCAGCATGACAATCTGTAAATGGCATAAGAAAAAGGGTATTGGAAGTTTGAAGCCATTATAATTTATTTACTAAAACTATTATGAACTGCTTGTACCTAGACATAGTTTAAAATTTTTGCAAAATTGCTTTTTCTTGTCTTTACAGTCTAAAATGCATATTTGGATTCTTATGTGGTAGTATGAAAAGAATCAAAGTTTTATTTTCACTGACATTCTCATTGAGAGAGAAAATAATTTCATGATAAACATTACTTGAGATTGCTATTGATCCTAATTTGTACCAATCAGTCCTTTTCCAGCACAGGACACTCCTTTTCTGTCCTTCAAAACAGAATTGCTAACAACTCTTAGTTATTTCCCCATCCGTTCATGTGCAATCAAGATTAGATGCCAATCTCAACAAATAAATGTTATTGAAAGTGTTAACATCACATATCAACATTTTTAAAGACTGAAAGTATTATACCAGATGTGGTTTTTTTATTTATCGAATATTAGTTCTTACTTTCTACATCAATAACTGTAGAAGAGGAGCAATTTGAATCATTCCCAGAGTTTTCTTTTTTATCTTTTTGACTGAGTAGCTAGACTGGAAATGTACTAAAAACATTTGGGTGATTTAAAAGCTAAATTTGAAAATTACTTAGCTATTTTGATGGCTAAAAATCATAGAATATCAAATGCAAAAGGCATCAATTACCTTTTGAAAATCAAACTCAAAAATTCCTCAAATATTCACCCTATAATAGCATAATTTTTATTCATAATCTCTAATCTGAATATTCTGAATATTATAATTTTATATATATTTAATGCTTAGAAATACAATCTAGCTCCATATTCACCTACCCTTCATATGGCTTCAGAGCAAGTCAATATTATTCTTTTCACTTTTTTAATAAAAAATAATTTTTCTTTGATTACATTTGAAATATGACATGGATATGAAATAATTTAGGTAATTGGCATATAACCATTTCTAAGAGGAAGTGTGGACTACACGTGGTGGATCCTTCCCACTTTCTAGTCAGTATATCTTAAATTTAAATTTATGCTGGCAGTCTCTCACAAACCTATTCAGAAATTTGAAGATTGTTCTGGCTGTTTGAAGTGTGACAAAATGGTGTGTTTCCTCTGAGTTATGTGAAAAAAAAAAAGATAAATCATGTCGTCTTAAGAGCAAGGAAAATCAGTGCTTAAAATTGCTGCCACAGTAAGGCCTTTAGTGAAGGAACTTGATGCATCTGATGAGCATCTGTCACTTCCAGAACTCTGAATATACATGGAAGAAACAGCCTTCAGACAAAAAGGAGGTTAGAAATTGTATCCTTGTCCTAAAAACAAAGACTTGCCTTGTACCTTCTGCATCTGTCTCTGCTCTTACACATATTTTGGTTCTTTGCACTGTCCTGTCTGACTGCGTTAATCGGCTCCAATAAATCTAAATATTTGTCAGTGGCATTATTAGTCCTGTTGTCATTGCCAGTTTGCAAGTGCACCCCAGTACTTTTTCTTCATGCTTAGATAACATGTATCATAAAAACAATTCCATTGTTCTAGTTCAATACACTAGACTTTATTGCCTGCTGTTAGAGCTGTGTGGGAAAATTTTATTGAAACAAGCTTTTAGTACAGAAAATAAAGATATTTTCATAGTGAAAATGATCTTTCAAACCTCAACCAGTTCTTTTTTTGTGGGTTTTTTTTTGTAATGCAAGTGTTTCCACTCTCAGACACGAGACCTCCAGCTCACTCAGGTTCCTCCCTGTAGCCTCACATGACTTTTCTCTCTTTCCTCATGATTCCAGCTATTTCTTGTGTCTTACCAAATCATGTATTAAGCTGAAACTTTGCAGGACTTGGAATGTTGTGTCAAATTTTCACCTGGGGAGCTTCCCAGTCTGGTACTGTGCTGCTGAGTGCAGCTGCTTGAGTTCCAGACATTCACTGAAGATAGAATTAGGCCTTGCTGGCCTATCATAGGAGCTGAATAAAATCCCTGGTAGTCAGTGGAGCTAAGAATGAAATATCTGATCTAAAAAAATGAGCTAAAAAATGTGTCTTGGAGGCATACCACATCCATTTTACAGCATTCTCAAGGGAATGAGATTTAATTGGTAGTTGTTGGAGAAGAATAATGACAAAAAGATGGAATTACCTTTCCCTGAACAAGCTAGAAATTTGCAGTGCTTGCTTAAGAAGAGAGAAATGAGCCAGTCTTCCAAGAAAACTATCTCTGAGACTAGAATAGTAAAAGCATATATTGAAATGAAGAGGAAAGTGTTTATGAGAAGTGTATATGAACCACAGTGTTGGAAAAATGAGGAAATTACTCAAATCTCAGTACAACCAAATAAGACAAGTGTGCCTCAACTTAATTAAACATCAGTGCTTCAGAGAGATTTTCTGCCCACTGCTTTCTGATTTATTTTCAGAGATGAGGCTTAGATTTTGTTCCCATGCTAGGGTAAATCTAGTGCAGCTAAATTGATTCATACTTCCATGGCAAAAAGTCCTCATGAAAGCTCCTAGTGAAAATCCAGACTCTGCCAGAGTATTCTACGTGGTACATATCTCATTCCTTCTTGTACTTTTTTTGTTTTTTTTCTGAAGGCCTCCCTCCACACAATCAGTTTTGTACTTAACATTAGAGCAAAATACCACCTATATCCCTATTATGTAGTAAGAGGTGCCAGTGTTTTCCTCCATCTTTTAAGAAAAAAAACATGGTGTGAAGGAAAAGAGGGGAGACAACCCTGTGCGCTCTGGTTGCCCCTGGGAGCTCAGTCATAGACTCCCTCCTTTGTAGGGGGAGAATCCTTAGATCAAAAAACCTATTCTAGATGTTTATGTGCTGAAAGCCTTATCTTTTGGCCTACAGCAGGTACAAAATTGGGAAACACTGAAAATGCAATGCAATTCTTTACTGGTCTGACCATGCTTCCAGTGATGGAAGAGCAGGAGGAGACTGATGTGAGGGAAGGGTTGTGCAGAATGTGCCTTACAGCAGTGCATGCTGTAATGTGGATTGCAGTCACATGAGCATGCTGGACAAGATTTAACATGCTTCTAGTGTTCCAGGCACTAATATTAGATCTTCCTTGAACAAAACACACCCCCCAACATTTTGAAATTCATTAATTGGAACACTTCCACTGTGTTAATTACCCCACATGATGCACTCAACACCAGGTTTGCAAATTTCAAACAAAACCCAGGTATATTCTGCATCCCCTGGAGTTCACAGCAGTTTTCCAACATACACTGAAAATTATTTTGAAACAAAAAATATTCAAAGACATTTGAGAAAAATCTGCCTGAGTGTACAAGGAAAATGCAGGGCTTTTGCCCTTTCATATTTTTGTTTGCTTCCAAAGTTTCACAGCCATTAGGAAGACTTTGCCCCCTTGAGGCTTTTGCTGGCTCTTGGCAGACTGGTATTTTCCCTACACAGCAGGCACTGACAGTGACAAGTGAGAGCATTGACTCTCTGCTTCTGGCTACCTGCTGCCTTTCTTCTCCTGTTTCCTCAGGAACAGAGGCTGATCTATGAAAATAAAACAAGAGGAAATGATTCTGCAATTAATATTTTAAGCCCTGTGCCTTTATTTCCATTGCATTTTTAATATTTCCTCTTTTCTTTTTTTTTATTTAAGAAAATTCTTTTCTAAAAGGAAGATGCCATATTACTATTTTATCTGCACACCTGAGATAGGTGATTTCTCAAGGGAATGTGTAAAATTAATTATGACTGTGCATTTGCTGAGTGTCTTAAAACTCAAACTTCATCAGCCAAACAAATGCATCTGTTCAGAATAACAGATTGTTAGCTCACGATAAGGTGCAGTGTCTTTTTCCTCTACCCAGCCAACAGGCTAGACAAAAGAAAAAAATAATAACCAGAAAACCAAAACTGCCAAAGTTCACTCTCCTGGGCTTTCCTGCTCTTTCTGAACTGTGACTGCACAGCACTTGGAATTTTTTTGTCTTTGTCCCAGTGTCAGCCATCAGCCCTTTTAAAGCTTCTCTCAAGTAACTTTGCCCTTTAATGAGAGGAGTTTGCATTAGTACAAGAACTTTTAACCTGACTTTTGTTTGAGGTTTTGGTGGGTGTTTGCTATTTAGGTTTAATGAGCAGTGCAAACAGCAGCCACCCAGGAGAGTGCTGTAAGAACATGCAGATTATTTATTCAAGTGATTAGTAAACAGAGAAAGGGAGAGTTACAAGTTCAAACCCAGATCAAGACACATGTCCCAGTCTTAATTTTAAAAGTAAAATCCATTTTCAGCATGTTCCATAGAGAAGGTAAAATAACAATGGTAAGGATTTATTAAGGAATATGGGAGAAAGGAGTTTTGTCTTGTTGTTGGGTTTGCCTCTCTTTTTCTTTTTCTTTTTCTTTTTCTTTTTCTTTTTCTTTTTCTTTTTCTTTTTTTCTTTTTCCTTTTCTTTGTTTGGTTGGTTTTGCTTTTAGTTTTGTCTTCTTTTGTTTTTGTTGTTTCTTTTAATCTTGTTGTAGAGTCTTTGACTATTAATACTTCAATGAGCAGTAACACTTAGGGAAGATTTTACTTTTACTGGCCTGTGTGTAAAGAGATGCCTGACCATCAAGGCCATCACTGTGGTATTTCTGAGTCACACAGTAACAACATTTTTGAATTCTCGTCAAAATACTTGGGTTGTCTCATTTATTCAAAATATTAATCACATGAACAGCAATGATCAAATTCACCCCAGGTGATGCAGGCAAGGCAGGAAGTGGTAGTCAAAGAGATGATAATCACAATGCAAGGAAAAGTGCATCTAAAAAGTAAAGATCAGATCAAACAAGAATTTTTCCTTTTTTTTTTTTCAATTTTCAGTGGCATTTCAGATTGGTTTTGCATGAAATGAACTGAGAGTTTGGGTAACAGGCTGCAGTTAACATTGAAAAATGAGAAAAATCAAGAGAAACAGAAAAGGGGAATAGATTTTAAAAGGCAAAAAGTAAAAATATATAAATAAAAAATGAAACAGATATTACAAGATAACATAGAGAGGACATGGTAGAAAAGACATCACCCTTTCCCTTAAGCATTAAAAAAATAATGCAACAGTTTCCCTAGCTGCATAAGGAAAAAAAAAACTTCAGTTTGAAACAGGTAACATTCCTAATGCAGTGTTTCAGCAGTGTCCCATCCTACTCCATCTAACCCTGTTGCTATTTTCTACTTCTCTGTCACAAACTTTGTGCCATAACAAGAATTCTGCCCCACATAAATTCAATATAATTATTTCCAAGTGTTGCTGGGATCTTCAGTTTATTCTGCTGTCTCAGAGATAACATTTTTGCCCTGTCCACAACTCATAATCTTTGTAATAACTGACTACAGCCTACCCAAATTCCTGCCTGCTGTCTCCCATAATCTCAGAGCTTTTGAGTGATTTTTTTTTGGTCCCTGGTTCCCTGCATCTTTCATCTCCTTCATCTCCTTCTCCTGGTCAAAGGGTGATATTTTGTGCTTGGTCCTTCCCTCTTGCAAACTGCTTATATCCCAGCTCACCCCAGGCCTGTGGTTTCTGACCTCAATAGAAGAAATGACAGTTTTCTCTTTGGTTTGGGAAAGAACAGCATTTCTTTATTTGACTTTTCTTCCTAAGGGAACAGGGCTTATGTTATTATGTTGTCTGCCTCTGTCAGAGCCATCCCTTCTCCCACCTTTTTAATCAGTAAGCCTATTTCAATCAAATTGCTTGTTTCAATCAAGGATGTATGTATTTTAAAAAATACTTACATAGGATGAATGCATTTTAAAAAAAACTTAATTTTTTTCCCAAGTTTCCCCACAGGGAATTTGGGGAGCTAAAGAAACAGATGCTTAAACTGAAGGAAACCCTTCAGTGTAAACCTGCCTGTTGTTGCTGGAGTTTCTGCTCTGGAGAAGGTTCAATAAAGGAGCTGTAGAGAAACTTGAATTAGAGCTGGCGCTTTCTTAAGCTTCCAATCAATGAGTCCTGACACATAAACCCATGCACCATCATGTTTCATTATGGTTACCAGTGCTCAAAGAACTTCCTGTCCTTCTTTACTGAAAACAATAACTTTCCAACATCAGCTCTTCCCTTTGGCCTGAGTATCATGTGAGGAACCTGGGTAGAGGGTGAGTCAGCCCAGCTCTCTCTATGATAATAAACTTTGAGAGAGTGGCCTGCACTTTCTGAGGATCAGCTCTGGATCTCTCTATCTATTTGGATAAAAACAACAGTTCCTTGCTAGAAAAATAATTGTGCACATTGGGATTTTTTTTAAATTATGAAGTACTAGTAGCTCAGCATATCTGTAAGCAAAGCAAATTATAAAGGTTCCCCCTGCAGCATATGTTTCACTTTTCCTTCCAAAAAAGCATAATATGTTTACGAAATTAGGGTACTCCCCCAAAGGGCCTTGAATAATGATAAGATATATGAAATAACTACTGTAGGCTTTGAAATCAACATTGCAGAAGATAAGGATTTCATCAGGATGTAGCTCAGTCAAACCTGATTAATTTGTGCCTGCTTGTGCCTAAGCCACCAAAACATTTCACTGGCAGGCAGTGCAAATGACAAGCCACTGCTTTGGTAGTCTGGAGGGGATTCTTGTTAATATTTATGAAAACAGTCTGCAAACTGATTCTGTCTAACTAGGTCTGTCTGTACTACCATTATCTTATCACATCCCACAGGGATACAAAACCTCAATACTGAATTAATCGTACTATGACATTTGGAAGAAAGAAAAAGGAGAAACTACTCTGCTGGCTCAAACCACTGGAGATTACAAATTGTATTTATGATTGTTGTTTGAGAAGATGACAAATACATTTTAATAAACATCTATCAATAACCATCAAATTATTTTTCCCAATATTTCTCTGTACTTTTTCTCAAACGTTTAAAGATGCTTGTCTCCACTATAAACAGAGTTTAGCAAGAAGTTGCATTTAACTGGAGCTGACAAGGTAACTGACTTTGCAGCAGTTTAAGAATATAAACAGTAAAAATGAAAGTGGAGATTTGATCAAAGCAGCATTACAGTACCAAATTGCCTGTTATTTTACATAAAAAGAATTTCCATTGAAGTTATCATAGACAAAAAGCATATTAATTATTTAATGTATATCTGCAAACTGACTCACAGTTGAAACCATGGCCCCTTTCTGTGCACACATATATAAATGTATGTGCGTTTTCCAACAAATTGCACACTAACAGCTTTTAATCAAATCTGACAGAGGTGAAGATTTTAAAGACATTAATTCCTACCAGTATATTTAAAACAGGAAGTTAAGCAGAGAACTTAGATTGTCTATGAACTTCCCTTGAGGGTTGAGCTCACCCCTAACTTGGCACTAGAGAACCCAGGGGTGCAAGAGCTTATCTAGGACTTCGGAGTAAGAGGGAAGGACCTTGAGCAACTTGGATCTGGAAATCTGACAAGCCAGAAATTCATTATCTGCTCTGTTCCTTGCAGAACAATCATATGCTGGTTTTGCCAAGAATTGTTTTCAAACCATGGAATTTTAGTGCTGTGATTCACAGCAGTTTATGCTGTGCATAGGAGCTTAGTTTTCCATGCCTGGTACAGGTGAAAACTTGACTCAGTGCTGGAGCCCCAGCATAACTGAGGCTCCTGGAAGTTTGGGCAGAGATGTCCATGTGCATGCAGGTACAAACTCAAGTTTGCCTCCTTAAAACATACCCACACTGGAGGGGAATTTCTGATTTTGAATATGGGTACCTAAAGCCTACACACAGTTACTTTTAGAAGCTCGTTATTTTATTTTATTTTCATCATTTTATTTGAAGGCAAGATGACCTGAAAATGAATTTGCTTCAATAGTTGGCATTCTGGTAACACAATGAAAGATAGATGCACTAACTTCTGAAAAAAAGGTTCAATATAATGCAAGCCAAGTACAAGTGAGAATAAAAGTAAGAATGTTCTAATGAAGCTGAAACATATGGCAAAGAAATTACTCTACAACCCTTTAGAGTGCAATAGACGATAATACCCTTGTTATGGAGGTTTTAAGTAATTCTGTGCAACTTAATTGCACCCCTGCAATAAAATGTAGAGGTTTGGTTTAAAGTGGCAATAGGGTGGTTACCATTTTCTACTCAATTCTATTTATTATTTAACATCTCCAACCCAAGAATAATAAAAAAGATTTCTTCCAAAAAAATACTCAAAATTCTTTTACAATATAATACCAGCTTTATGATGAAACACTTTTTTGTGGCGTGATTGTCTTCTTTCCATAGAATCTCTTTTTTTTTTCCCCATTAAAATGTTTTGGTTGAAAACTTAATTTATTGATGACAAGTGGAAAGTCTCACATGAAACATTAATGAGAACAGAAATGCATATAATCATTATATTAGTAACTCTGGCCCTATAGAACTTCTAATACGTCCTACACTCCTACATGTTTAGATGAAATCTCAGTCCAGTGACAAAACTGAATTGTAGAAGAAAGTTTAGTGTTGAATCAAAAGTGATGTTTTGCTGTTTTCATTTCCTGCTGCATGTGATAACATTTCTATTCTTTTTCTGGTTACTCCTGTGTTAGCATAAATATTCTTTTTTAGCCTGAATTTCTTATATTCAAATTAAATTTTTAAAACTTTAGATATTTGTAAGAAGCGATACACTGACTTTTTCCCTACAAATTTAATAGCAATAATATCCATTGCCTCAACCACCAGCTTAAGATATGACTCACTATATATAAAATACTTATTTTCTCAATCCAGCCTCTGCATTACCACAACTTTTTATGTGAATAGGCTGATATTACCAAATGAACTTCCATGCCAGGAAAGGAGTCAGAAGTCTGCCTCAGCTAGGAGCCATTTTGCAAAGCTTTAGCTGTTGAAAGCAGGAACTGTACTTTTGATTGAAAAGAATCAGTGTAAATTCACATGTTTCCCAGGTGTGGAAGGGACACTGACAGAAACAAACATCTTCCCATGGATGAAATATTTAAATCGTTTTGCACAGACTTCCTAATTTTCACTATCATATGGGGAAGATCAAAATCAGGTTTGTTTTGATCAAACTAGAAGATGATGAAGGACTTATGATAAAGCACCTTGATGTAAAAGTGATAAGAGCCTTAGAACTATCTAGGGAGAAGGAGATGGAAAAGCTTCAAATATTGACTTGTTCTTGGACCAACCTGTATCTGTTCCTTGTAGGAAATCTGCCTTGAGCTTACACTTCCCACAAAATATTAAAACTTTCTTTACCAAGAGCTGACTTCAAGGAACACAGGGGAACTGCATTTGAAAATCTTCAGATGAGAACAGAAACAGATTTTGAAGGGTATATCTATGACTTCTCTTGATATTATGCATCCACTGATAAAAATTCAGGTGGCTTTGAGAGGTCTGACCTTGGTTACTGGAGGCCAGCTGCTTAACTTGCAGTTGAGTCTATTGCTGAGGTCTTCAAAGAAATTGTAGCAGGAAACTTTATTTTTCAGATAGTTTGAACAAAAATGCAGTCAGCTTGAGAAGGAGAAAAGTAATGTTCAATGGACATCAAGAGATCCAGAAGAGAGAAGTAACTGCAATGCTGCAAAAAGGCCTGCTGGTCAAAGTAAGGTAATTCTCATTAAAAATAAAGTTATAGGAAAATGGGGTTTATTAAATAATAAATTGAATTTCATTTTCAATTGATGGCTAGTCACAGGTAGGAACATCTTGAATTTTCAAAGTAAGGTCAAAATGTACTTGATCTCTTATCTTTTAAACTGTTTCCTTTTAGTATCAAACCAATTCCAGAAAGGTTAGACAAACTGCTTCACATCCTGTCTTCACTGACCTAAAGCTGCATATATTTTTCTTTGTCCTTTGGGCTGAAATATGAGTGTTACTGTGCGTGGGAGGGAAGATATTTTACCATAGCATAGATTAGGAAGGGATGAAGTGCTGACCTTCATCATGAAGGTGAATCAAAGCCTTGCAACATTGCAGTGTCTTCTTCTCACTGTTGCCACCATAGTTTTTCTATCCACAGAGTTCCTCAGAGTTACCTCCAGTAAGAATTTCATGAGTCTACAGGAACTCAAAGAGGCAAGAAGGATTTTACCTAATCATCTGAAACCTGGAGCCAAAGTGCATTTGGTATTCAAAAAAGGATTTGGAAAAAACAGGGGTGGTGTCTTAGCCAAAGGGAACCTTTTACAATAGCAAAAGGATTGTGAACAAAAGACAGGAAAGGCAGATTGAGCAATGGATCAGGGAAACTGTGTGGGCAGGAAACAGAATAAAGAGTAATCCTAAGTGTCCACATACAGGAGCTCTTAGTTGAAATATGTCTGGAGTGTAGTATGCTGTTTTGAATACTTAATCACCACCTCTGTTGAAAGCTCTAACAATAAAAATATGCAAAGTCTAGATAAAGGTAGAGTAAGTTCATTCATTATTGCAGTCTAAGATAGTCCATTCATTTCTGTGCTGCAAGGCTTTCCAGTTTTTCTTCCATGAGAGAAATAAAAAAAAGATGACTGTCCCTATAGCATGGTACAAGTCTTACCTAGGTTTTTATTTTTGTAGACCTGAGATCAGAAATTTCCTTCTCATGGTGTTACCACTAACTTCTTAGAATACATTTTTTTTTTCATCTGGAAAGAACTTACCGAAGAACCAACAATTTACACTTAGGTAGTGGATATTTTTGGCCATATTAAAATATTTATCTATGAATAAACTGATGGGCCTACAGATTTCCAGTGTCTGTCTTTACATGATGTGGAGCAGTTTCCCCCATGCTCATAAAAGCCTCTCCCAGAAGTGTGGAACTGGGCTGTGCTTTCACTTTGCAGGGTATGCTGAGATTCCACATGCTCTGCAAGATCCAAGGTCTCTCATTCTGCATGTGGTTTCTTTGCAGAGCTCTGATCATGGAGTAGATTTCTGCACTGGGATTTGCCTACTCCCTGCCTGCAGCTCCATCTTCAGGTTTCTGTTTGGTGTGCTGGGTCTGAGCAAGTCCAGGTTCACTGTCACAGCTTGCTGCATTGCCTCCCATCCCCAGGCAAACACCAGAAAAAAACGTGGCTTAAGCTTACATCAAAGCACAGCTTAACATGGGTTTCTCTCCAGATTATTCACAGATTCATACTACTTAGCCACAGCCTGAAATCAGAAATTCTGACAAAATTCAAAGCCTAAAAAAAAAATCATATGGTGTCACTTTCTACTGAAAACATTCATTTTAGCTTTGATAAACATACTGTAAATCAATATACTCAAGGCTTGGGCAAACTGCACTGAAAACACTGCAGCTGAACAAATCATTCCAACATTAATTTTTAATACAAGTACATAAACAACCAAATACTCTGGGTCTTGCAAGCTCACCCTTTCCACAGGGATGATGAGGAATCACAGTTTGTAAAAGTGTCCTGCTGCTGCCATCTGGCCGCCGGCCGCCCACCGAGCCAAACTAGCACTTCCAGAGGCAGCAGTCACTCAGCCAGGGGAGGATCCCCTTCCACAAGTGCTGATTTAGTGCCTTAGGAGACAGATTGGCAGCGGCATAAGGTAAAACACTCTGCCAAGTACAGTAAAACAAGTGAAAAGAGAGGAAAGAAAAGTAGAAGGACAGTAGAGAGACCTGCAGGTGATACATAGGCCAGAGAAAAAACAGAAGAGGGTAAGTGGAACAGGCTACATTGAAAAGAGCCGTTTGGGAGGACTTTAAAATGGTATCAAAATTATTCTAGGATGGGAACAAGGGAAAGCAAAATCTGAATTTAAATTTTCTTCAGTATCTCTGACTATAAAATAGTAACACCTATATGCTTTCATGAGGTTTTCCAAGCCAAGAAATTTTGTGCCCTATTCAAATAAATGATTTTGCTTTTAAATAAAGATGCTGTTTTACATAAATGGTTTTGACATCACTGATTTGCACTTCTATTATGTCTGCTATTCAGGGGGTAAAAGCAGCAAAAAAGTAGTAAGGGTAGACAAAGTCCAACATTTGAAGTGTGGCATCCATATAAATGTCAATTTGGTGAATTAATTCAGTGTTGGCAGTTCTGTGTTCAGGTGAGTTGAATGACTTGCCCCAGGTGATGCAGGTGAAGCTGTACATGCACAGAGAGGGCCACTGACATTGTAGCTATTAGGTTCTCATTGAGTTTAATTCAGGTCACTGGTGAAAGTCATTTAGCATTGTCAACTGTTGAGAGTTGTGAAAAAGCCACCCCACAATGTGACACCATTAGTTATTTCTTCTAAGAGGAAAAGTCTTATTAAAACAGCAGGAATGCTGCAGTGTAATCAGACGTGAAGTGCTCCATGCCTGCACAGTGTCAGCAGACTCACTTTGTGCTGTGCTAGGCATGGCTCTGCCTTCCTTCCCCATCCCAGTGACATTTCTCTGCATGAAGTCTGGTGTCTAGCTGAGAGATTGTTGACATTAGAACAGTCAGAAAAGTTCAGTTAATACACAGCAGACCACTGTGTGAAGGCTCTCTCTTAAAAAGGAAGAGGCTCCAATTCCCTGCAGTTGAGGTTGAATATGTGAGTTTGGAACTGTTGTGCTCCATCCTGAAAGGTCCAAAAATGTTACTCCTTGGCTTAATTAGCCTTAACTCTCTGGGGACTGTCATATCATAAGAGTTTAAGCAGCAACATTAATGTGAGGATTTCCTACCTGCTATTCCTGCTTGGTTTTTTTCTGGCCAAGATCACAAAGTTTTGCCCTCATATTTGTGATGTATGAATAGCCAGGAGCAGAACTGACATTTTGCCTCAAGCCCCATGTTAGGAATTGTCAGTAACTACATTTCCCTTGACTGTAGATTTGCTGGCACCAGGGGGAAATCAAACACTAAAGTAAAAGCATTATCAGTGTTTTTGTCAGGCTTTTAGAGAGAAAAATCCTTCTTATGAAAAAAAACAATTTCGCATTTCAGAAAAATTATTTTTGAGTTGCGATGACAACCTAAGAGCTCCATGCTGTTGTGATCAGACTGCTGGTTGTGGAAGAGTCTGTTTACAGCTAGCTCAGGTCTCTCTACATAACACTGCAGATTGCAGAATACTTGTATCAACAGCAGCTACTGAAAAGTAGAGTCCTTAAGCACACCTTTAAATAGCTGTTTACTTGGGTTTGTCCTGTTTTATTGTTAGCTATTTTCTAGTTTTCTGGTATGGAATAATTCTTTTGGTATTTGAAAAGTTGGTTTAGCAGTTCTCTGGTGAGCATTTCTAGGTGGGGATACAGATGTCATGTAAGGTGGCAACAGTACTCAAATTTCCCTGGCTCCTGAAAAAAAGTATTTTAACCACTAAACTCTTCTCTAAATCATGGAATTCTGGGCACTGCTGTCACAAGTAAACCTGCACATTAATTTGAGGTTTCCTAAAACAGCTGTCTACCTTGAAAATTGGTGTAGTTTTAGGTATGTACTCCCTTGGAGCGCTTTGAATCATCTGACATGAAGAATTTTCCTGTTCACTTGAAGTCCAGAAGACATTCATGGGTAGGTGACTGGCTTGCCCTGTGTGCAAGAAGGGACTGGAAAGAACTGGAAGGGCTTTTATTCTGCTCTGAAGTCAAATCACATTCCTCAATCAAGGACTATCTCACCCTAAAGAAGGTTAGATTTAGCTTTCTTGTTACTGTTGTTATTTTCAAATTCATGTTTTCTTACAATTATGTAACAGGTGAAGTAGAGCAATGTCTCAGGATAAAAACAGTAAGCTGGTTATGAAAAACAGTCTAAGTATACCTCTTATAAGCAATCTGCAGACTAAAGAGAATGTATTAATAGGCAACTGCCTTGAGGAGAAGAAAGTTTAAGACACTTCCTCCTCTGGAATCTGACAAAATATCTAGCAATAGGCAACTTCCTTTACAATGTCCAGACTGCAGAGCTAGGCATGCTAATGTACCCCACTCAAGAGAACATTGTGCTATATTATATAAATAACCCAGATGAATGTTATTTTTAGATATAATTTGTGAACTAAGTTAAAATTATTACAATTACATTTCTTATCACTAGAAAATGTTTTCCTAAATTTTGTCTAATATTTACCATTTGTTACTTTCCTCTGTCTTCATATGCCTATGTCTTCACTCACTGATACACTTTCCCCTAACACCAAAGAAATTTCTCCTATGAATTTTAGGAGTTATTAGCAAGATTGATTTCAATAGATATTTTGTCACATGTGGGTTAAAATCTGCCACAGACAGACACATTTGGCTGCAAAATATGAGAGCAGGTTATGAGTTTCACGTTTTTAATCCCTTAGCTGGTTGGGTTTAAACAATTTAATGACTTAGTTTTCACTGCAATGAAAAATGCCGGGTGTTCTTTGTCACAGTGCTGTGCCTTCTAAACAATAATTACTATTCCTGATTGTTATTTCAAACATATGCTCTGGGTGCCCAGCTTATTGGTAAAACCTATTTAAGTGTGGTGGGCTCATCATCATTGTCACGTTGCAGTATCTGAAATAGCTTTCATAAAGAAATATCCATCTGGTCCCTGGCTTTATTTTACTCTTCGCTTATTTAGATCATAATTACAGTTGTGGGATATCAGGGTAACTACAATTCAATATTGATCCTATGTGTAACATCTGTTGAGAGTTCCTGATCTGAATATAAGTAGGTAGTTTGTTGTATTTCATTCTGAGTTAGAATATGTTCTTGTGCAACAATTTTATGTTTCTCAGGTGGCTGGTGTTTTAGCTCTGAAAATGGAACTTTGTCTTGGAAGCAGTAGCTGAAATGACAGTATAATTTTTAGAGCTTTCAGACTTTTACTGACTTTGTGGACTATTATGAAATTACTGTTGATTTTGTTTTCTGTCTTTCTAGACTGTTTTATATCCAGATGTTGAACAGTTTCATTAGGTATGTTTGAATGCTTTAGCTGTGTCCTGCCCCCAAGAACCGGGGCAGTACTTTACCATCTTGAAATGATACCAAATTCAGGCCCAGGAGGTCTTAGGGGTATCACCGTGATCATCCAGTCTGATTTCTGCTTTGCAGTCTGCCTTTACTGCACTAATTAACTCAGTAAAGGGAATTCTGCTCTTCCACATAAGTGGGTAATGCAGTAGTAACTGCACTGTAGCACAGCTGAGTTATCAGCACACAGAGAGATGAGGGGGAGATTGTTTTACACAGTTAAATGCTGTTTCTCACAAAATGGTCCTGTCACACAGCTGGTAGGGACTTAGAGAGCTTAAAACAGCATTTTAATGTCCAGAATCCACAAACTGGAAAGAGCCTTCATGGAAATCTTTTATTTTAAAGATTTTATTTCATTCTTCACAACATTTTCTTCATTGTCCACAGCAAAATATATTATATTTGGGTATATCCACTTCTGTAGTGGATAGTGAGAAATTTAAGAGTTACATATGACATTGAAAATGACCCTATTGAGGGTAGAAAAAGTACATTAATATTTTTCAGGCCAATATTTCTTCTGTTCATCCATTACTAAGTTCCCACACATTAATTTTTGTCCATTTTTCTTCCTAAAAAAAATTTACTCTGAAAAAAATTTTAGTTCACAAACAGTATACACATATCACACAGATCTCGCTTATCTGGTATGAGCTCTAGAGATCAGATTAAAATATCTGAAGGTCACATAGAACAAAAGGGTCAACAACATGCATGCACACATCTGATCAGGAATAGGCACATTTTATTATAGACTCTGGCTCTTTTCAAACAAGGTCTATTTTCATGATACCCATACTATTAGTCTAATTAAAAAACATTCAAACAGACAAACAAAGACAACGTTCCAAAATATCTCTGTGTTCATCTTTGAACTGGGCTTGTTGTGCTGTTTCTTTCATGTCTAACCATATACTCTCATTGCAGCTGCACCACTCCTATTAATAGTTTAGAGAACTATGTGTGATAATAAAATGACTGCAGAACTTGCAGCCACAGCTTCTGAATAATGGACTACTTTTTCATAGTCAAACTTTGCAGAAAAACTTCCCTGATTTATTAGACATTTATACAACACATTTGGTATCTCGCTTGTTTATTTGGATTTTGCAAGACATTTGCCTTGCAACTGAGAAATGTAATTAGCACTCAGGAGAAGTGAATGCAGTTCCCAGCTTTCTTGCAGGGAAGGCATTCCTGTGGATGACAGGGAGAGATGAAGTGCCACATTCATCTAGCTGCAGATTAGCCCTCACTGCTGTTCTATGCACAGATTAATGGGAAATTCAAGACTCCTATTCTCCAGGGTTCCCAGACACGCTGTACTCTCAAACAGAGGTAGTTATGACACCCAGGTCAGCTGCTGGCAGTAGTTGGTTGCTCACAATAGATTCCCTCTCTTAGGGGACTTTTTTCTCAGGGTGTGCTGTCTCTCTAGTCCTGAGCCAAGAGATAATGTGCATATACATTGCACATGCATTTTGGGCCTCAGCTCCTGGTCATTTTTTTGTAATAATTGGTCACAACAGTTTCTACAGACTGAAAAATGTTAAGTATTTATTATATAAATAAAGAATACGAGTTTAATTCATATAAGGAAATATGGAAAACATTTTGGCAACAGCCTTGAGATTGCTGGTTTTTGTGTTGCAAAAATGTGGCAGTGTTACTTTTGATGGATGTTGTGTTTTGCAGGAATGTGCCCTTTTTTCAAATGATTTTATATTTTCCTGTTCACATATCTTGTTTCTTTCTCTTTTGCTGTCTATGAGAGTAAATACATTCAGTACAAGAAGATAAATTGAACATTGGGAAATGTTATAAATTCTGGGCAATAATCTGCCATTTATCAGTGAGACAAGAAATTGTCTTTTAAAAAAAAATAAAGGAAAATGATTGATTTGAAAAATGAAACTTCAGTCACCCTTTACTGTTTTAGTTATGCAGTGATCCAAAGTCCTATATTGGATTAAAAATAGCTAAAATGTTGTTCTCTCTATTTGTCACATCTTTTAGTATTTGTTGGGTTTTATTTATATTTTAAGTGAACTTGAAGCCTTAGAATTGACTATTCACACTGCTTTTATGCAGTTCAATTTACTCCAAAAGGATTAGAGTAAGGCAGATGCAGATCAGCAGAGAAACTGGAGAATCAGCCAAGCACTTTTGTGCCCTTTGCTCACCATTAACTTGTCTGTACTTCATCAATGAGGGTAAAACTGATATATTTTAATGAAAAATGAATTCAGGAGTAACCCAGTGTAGCACTAATCAAATCAAGGAAATAAAGTAGAAGTAAACCATAAAAAAACCATACATCAGACTGCAGTTGTCAATTCATTTTACTAAATTTTAACACTAATTTCTGAGGAAAGAGAGGCACAGCGCATGGAGTCAGGTGGTTCTCTCTCTCTGATTCATTTTCTGTATTGACTTGTGGAGGCAGCATCCATAACTGCTGTGGATGATTTGGACTGACTCACATATCATATGCAGCTTATGTTAGATTTTAAATACATTCTGTTTGATCTATTTAGGGAAGGCATTTTGAAGGATGTTTCATGTAGTGAATGGTGCATATATTCTTTTTTGATGTTTCTTAACCCATAGCTGGTAGCAGGTCAGTTCCCCAAATCATGGAAATTCAGGAATTGTTCCTATGACATCTGTTGTCACTAAGTACCAAAAATGGAAGGAGTGTTTCCTTTGAATTTGCTGAGACAAAAAAAAAATAAAATATCAAAGGATGAATAATTTAGTCCTGAACTTCTTCACCCAGGTATTTGTAGAATAGGTCAAGGTGACCCACTTTTCAGCTACTCACCCATACTCAGGGGACCAAGTATCTCACGGGAAAGGAGTTAGATGGTGATGACTGGAGCTGAATGAGTTGTGACAAAGGAATATGGGTTTGAGAGGACAGTAGCTAAGTATACATCATTCAATCATTAATCTAAAACTGGGCTTCCCCATGAATTTGCCTGAATTGGCAAATGGTGTGAAAATGTAGAGAGTTGTAAAGAAAGGCTATAAAAATGTTCTGACATGAGAGATTTTCTATTTTCATGGAAGTAAGGACAAATTTCCCAATGAATAAAATACATGTAAAATACAACTCAGTTACTGAAACTGAACTAAAGTGTGTGTAGAGGAGAAAATTACATTTTTCCACTCTATCAAATTGTCTAATAATAATAGCAGCCATCTTTTAAATGCTACAAATCAAGCTGTCACTTCATATCATACAATTTGACTGCTACATTTCCTTTTTCTTTAGAAGAGCCTCATGGGATTAGGGCGGAACAAGAACTGTCAATTTATGACAAGAAACATTTCATATTCAAAGTCACAAAACTTGTTGTAGGTGATGAGATCTGGAAGAAAACCCTCCATAGTGTTCCCCATGAGATTAACAAACAGTGGAAATTGTTGATATCTCATATATTAAGATTTATATAAAAAAGAGAGTACACTATTAAAGCAAAACTGGAATTTTCCAATAGTTTTATTAAACTGAAACCAACTTCCTATTCTTTAGTTATATAGGAGCTAGAGGGATTTGAGTATACATGCTTTCTTCTTAATGTGCAGCTACTGTCTTTTAAAGAATATCTGAAGAAATAAGATTAACTTTTAAACACTGTACTCCTGGTCTCTCTTTAACATGGCCCTTTCTGCAGAGTCCTAAAGACTGACAGCTGAAGAGGAAATTCAGAACCTTCAAATAATTTAGTCTGGATCGAAGCTTTGGAGATCATCTGGTCCAACCTCTGACTTGAAGCAGAGCCAGCTTTGAAGTCATATCAGTCTTCAGGGAATCCCTGAAGTATTTTCAACAGTGTATTCAAAAGTTACTCACCTTTCCCATTTAAATTGCCTCTATAAAAAGGCAGCTCTGTTTTGCAGCCTTGCAATAAAAAAAATCAAAGTAGAAGCTAAAATACACATATTATATCAAATTCCTTCAAGTAGACAATAAAATTCTTATACCTGTGTTATTTTCTACACAAATAATTTTGAAACTTACTCACTTGATTGACAATTGAATATATTTTGTTGCTAAGGAAAAAAAAATCATGCAGCCAGAGAAAACCAGGAAGGAAAGGATTAGAGTACTTTCAAGCTATTACCATTAAGAGGCCTTGCCCACTATCCTTTGCTGCTTTTTACTGCTGATCGTTACTTCTTCCATAAGAAATATATATTATTATTGTAGCAGCTCTGTTTGTTAGGGCATTGAGGGAGGAGTGCTTGTTCTCCTGCATGTTTTTTTTTCCTAAAGTAGTTACCTTTGTACCACAAGAACAATGAATTTGTTGTTGATTTAAACATATTGTCTGCTGTTTTTCAAAAACATTATTGAATGAAAATGTCAATGACCATGGGTCCCGCTCTGTATGTATGAAATTCATTTTATTTGTGCATTGCTTTGGAAATATTGATTGCATTCAAAATTAAACATTACTGTGCTGTTCAAGCGTTCAGTGAATCACCTGTAATAAATTTGATTGCAGAACTTGTTTAACTACAGTATCTGAAAAAAAGAAATCAATGGCATGTGTTGACCTTTAAGTTACCAAATATAATAAGAAAATATTGTTTAGTAATGTCAGTCTTTGTGCAGTAACTATTCTTGAACACCAAAATGCAAAAAAAAAAAAAAAAATCCACATTTCAGCTGCTGTAAAACAAGAAATTCCTATTCAATTCAGTGAGTCAGAGCCTGCAGTGTCTGACTTTTTACCTAGACTAAACATTTTTGATTGTTTTTAGATTTTAGGTATACTCTCTTCAAGGAATAACACCATTCTGTTATATGTATGTACTGTTAAACTTTTAAGACTTTATAGACTTTCCAGCTAATTGAAATTTCATGATTTTTGACTAGACTTCTGCATCTGGCTCTTTTCTCAGAGTTGAGGTACAAATAAGTACACCTAATAAATGGATATGTGAGGGAGTGTTACAAGATGCCTACTTCAGACAGCTGTATTAAAAATTAAGTGGCAATGTTGACTGAAAAACTCCACTTCTTCTCAATTGTCTTCTTCAGTGTTGCATACAAGTAGCCATGAAAACACTTTAAAGCAGTAAAAATTTTGTATTTATTAAATACAACATCTTGGCAAGCTTATTTTCACGCCATATTCACTTCATGTTGATCATCAGTCACACAAGTTTCTTCACATACACATTGTGCAAGTCTAGATGTTTACAAAAAGGCACAAAAGACATAATTTTGAGAGAAGAACATACAGAAGAAAATGCATGAGGGTTCCTAACTGTTCTGAGAAGACAGCTGATTGATGTGCACGATAAATAAAAAGACTTGTTTGTGGAATGAGCAGGTAAACAGTTGGAATCCTCTGCACCTGCCTGCAAATGTCCCAAGAGAGTGTGGGTGCTATAAACAGAGAGGGACAAAATTGGATGAGATTTGGTAACCAAGCCCTACTCAGCTAAAAGAACATTTTGCATTGCTGAGTGCACAAAATGTTACTGTCTAGGGTTTTTAAAATAAGCAAGTTTTTCTTTAAAATGAGCAACTTTTCTACAGCAATAAACTTATGTGAGCCTGAGATTCTATGCTGGCTTTCTATAGCCTATGATTTCCTATTAAATTTTAACACAGACATGAAGTGTAAACCATTAAATTTCATCCAATGCAGTGCAATGACATCAATGCCATGGCCACCAAATTCAGAAGTGGCAGGCTGCATATTGCTCCTGCAGTCCAGGATCACTCCCTGCTGTGCTGCTCTGATCCTAACTAACTCGAGCTAATTCTGCTGAAACCCGTGGATCTGCTGCTGTGACAAAGCTGGGTGATGCATGACCAACCCACGTCGCTCATTCCTCCGTGTCAAAGCAGAGAAAATCCTAGAGATCTCAGACTCAGTCCACAAGGGGAACTCACGTGGTTGATCAAAAGCCTGACAGAAGCTCAGGCAGATTTAGCTGGATTGCTGAAGACACTGAATGCTTCTGCTGCTCATTTTACTCCTCTGCAAGTCTCTGTCTCGTTTATTATAAACCTTTGTGCAACTCTTCCTCCTTTGAGGTCCATGCTGATGGACCGCACAGCAAATTTGGCAGCTCATTTTGCTACCGCAGTCTCAAAAGGACAAGAAGCTGTCAGAAGACCTGTCCTGAACCATCCACCATTGCTGTACACTGCAAAATGCTTCATCTTCTGGCACATATTTCTTCTAGTGAGGAATACAATCTGATTTATCCATGCAGCAGTGACCTGTTAACTAAAATGGATTAGCCAGTGCATATTATGATATGTTGTTGTGTTACCAAGCCTCTACATGCCTGTTGAAGCATAGATCTCCATCTGCCCTGGCCAAAGCCAGAACAGAGTTAATTTCCTGCAGTAGCTGTGGGGGGAGGAGCTTGGAGTCATGGGTGTGGTGAGAAGGTTATTCCATACACCTTCATTTCAGCATTTGGGGAACATTTTGTTCTAATCACTGTGTCTAAGACAAAAAAATCCTCTGGCTTAATTAACAGGAAAAAGGATTTTGGCTAAATATTAAGGAGAAAAGTTAATTCTTAGGGTGGAAAAACATCAGGAGATTATCAAAAAATCATTAGACCTGGACAGCAGTTGCAGAAGGCAACATCTGGACTGCTATTCATGTCCAAATTTTATGGACTGAGAAGTATCAAACCCATCCTGATGACCTCTCAACTTGACTTATTAAGGACTGTAACAGCAGTGGCTGTACAGTCATTTGTTTGAAATCAATTGGCAAAGCAGGTGACATCATGGATTGCTGCTGTCCTCTGTGACAGCTCTTTGGAAATTTAAGCTCTAGGCATGGATGTGGTACTTATTTCATCCATTTTAGGGTTTTGGAAAGCATTCATAGACATCCTTTTGTATTTATGTACTGATAAAATATTATTTTGTTTTTTAAAGCATACTCAGCCTTCATAAACATGCTTAGAAACTGGGGAGACAGGGAAGAACATTGCCTGTATTTTTTTTCAAGTCCACTTTAAACTAATCTCAGAAATCCTTAGGCTCTCTACAGTGCCACAAAACAGCTGTAAACTAGCTAAACCAGTCTTTTGAGAATGTTCTTACACAAGGGAATTGTCAAATAGGCAGCAGAGAGCTGACACAGCAACTCTTACAAAAAATGCCTTCCTAAGCTTTCAATGCCAAGATGTTCTCAGGTCATCTTCCCAGGAGCAGATTTTCAGCTTCTAGGTGTGCTGACATGTACAATAAACTTAAGCAACATTTGATTTGCTCCAAATGACTGGGGATAAAAAACCCCTATGAGTAGTGAAGCAAAACTGTGATTTTGAGGCACTCCAAGCCTTTACAGGAATAAACTAACAAATATAGAAACAAAAACCATAAAGTGTTTTAAAATAATGTTATTTCTGAATTTATTTTCACACATGAAGAGCCAAATCATAAATCATAGAATGGTTTGAGTGGGAAGGGGTATTAAAGATCATCTAGTCACCACCTCCTTGCCATGGACAGGGACACCTTCTAATAGACCAAATTTCTCATACCCTCATCCACCCTGGCCTTGAGCACTTACAAGGATGGGGCATCAACAACTTCCCTGGGCAACCTGTGCCAGGGCCTCACCACTGTCACAGACATCTTTTCACTAAAAATCCTTTCTTTAGGATTTTTCCTTCTGAGAAGCTGAGAGGCCTCAGAGACAGAATGTAAACAATGGTTATCTGCTGCTGTGGAATGCAACAGGTCCACCTGTGATTGGCCCATCTTGGATGTTTATAATTAATGGCCAATCAAGGACCGAGCTGTCTCGGGCAGAGTCCGAGAGAGCTGCCTTTGTTATCATTCTTTCCTTTTCTATTCTTAGCTTAGTTAGGTTCTGAGAAAACCTGTCCTTTTTCTTTTTAGTATAGTTATAATGTAATATATATATATATATATATATATATAATAAAATAATAAATCAAGCCTTCTGATCATGGAGTCATCATTTTGGTCTCTCCCTTCACCTGAAAACCCCTGTGACCACGGTCACACATCACCCTCACAGTAAGGACTTTCTTCCCAGTATCTAATCTAAACCTGCCCTCTTTCATCCTAAAGCATTTCACCCTTACAAAAAGTCCCTCTCCAGCCCTCTTTACATACTGAAAATTGTTCTAAAGCTTTCCCAGAGCCTTCTCTTCTCAAGGCTGAGCAGCCTCAACTTTCTCAGCCTGTCTTCATCAGAGAGGGGCTGCAGCCTCTACAAAGGCTGATCTACAGTCTCTCTACAAAGATTGATCATCTTTGTAGCCTTCTGTGGACTTATTCCAACATGTCCATGTCTTTCCTGTGCTGGGGGTCCCAGAGCTGGATGCAGCAGCACTCCAGGTGGGGTCTCAGGAGAGCAGAGCAGAGAGGCAGATTCACTTCCCTTGCCCTGATGGCCACACTGCTTTGGATGCAGCCCAGGACACATTTAGCTTTCTGGGCTGTGAGTTCACCTTGCTAAGCCATATTGATCCTTCTGTCTACAAACACCCTCAAGTCTTTCTCCCCAGATTTAATTTCAATCCATTCTCTACCCAGCCTATATTTGTGCTTTGCCCTGACTCAGGTGCAGGACCTCACACTTGGCCTTATTGAACTTCATGAGGTTCACATGTGCCCAACTCTCAAGCCTGTCAAAGTCCCTCTGGATGGCATCCCTACAGTCCAGTGTGCCAATTCCACCACACAGATTGGTGTAATTGGCAAACCTGATAAGGGTCCATTCGATCCCACTGCCCATGTTGCTAACAAAGATGCTAAAACGTGCTGGTCCCAATCCTGACCTCTGAGGAATGCCACTCATCCCTGCTATTCCCTTGCACATTGAGCCATTGATCATAACTCTTTGATTGTGTCCATTCAGCCAGTTCCTTATCCACCAAGTGGTCCATCCATAAAACACATGTCTCTCCAATTTAGAGGTACAGATGTTGTGTGGGACAGTGTCAAATGCTATTTACCAGTCTAGGCTGATGATACCTGCTGACCTTCTCTCATCCACCAACTGCCATCATTTCACCAGAGAAGGCCTCCAAATTTATCAGGCACAATTTGCCTTTAGTGAAGCAAAAACTGTAAAAAAATTTGCCTATGCTGGTTGTTGCAAATCACCTCTTTATTTACCATGTGCCTTGCAGAGTTTCCAGGAGAATGTCTTCCATGATCTTGACAGACATTGAGGTGAGACTGACCTGCATGTAGTTTCATGTCTCTTCCTCATTTCCTTTTTCAAAAATTGGGGTTATTTTTCTCCTTTTCCAGTCAGCGGGGAGTTAAGTGGAATGTCAAGTATGATGGATAGTGGCTTAGCCACTTCCATGGCCAGTTCCCTCAGGACCTGTTCCCTCAGACTCCTTAAATGGTCTCAGACCTGGTTTTCTCAATAGAGAATGGACAGTTAACACATGACAGTTGTAGAGAGTTGGAGGTAGACACTGATTTTGAAGGTGTAATTTCAGCTGTGTGACCAAAACACCAGCAATTTGTGTCCACCTTAAAATCTTTTGTTGTTCTTATCACTGCTACAAGAACAACCCTTAACATTCCCATGTCTAATTTGTCAGAGAAAGTGGCTCTTTCCTTGTATTGTTCTAAAAGAAAAGCTAGACAACTTATGGAAACGTTAACAAATATAAGAACAAAATATAATTATGTTGTTTTTTTTCTCCTGTGGATAGTAGTAGAGGAAAATATAACTATCTGTCCAGGAGAGATCTTGTTGATAAATGGAACTACTGCCACTCAGTGATTCCTGTTTTAAGCACATAGTGATTTACTGTGTTTCATTTTTGGAAGCTGCATTTTCTCGTAAATCTGTACAAATCTGCCCAATATCCTGTTTTCTTCAGGCCACACAATATCAACCATTTTGGTACAAGAAAAAAAAAGGAAATAAAAAATAAAAAATATAGCATATGTATCGTAGGAATTTAACAGTATGTTTGAGCATGTAAAGGTCAGAATGTTCTGACAAAGCTCCAACTATCTCTGCAGAATGCAGTGGAAGTAATTAATGAAAACAATCTCCAATCTCCAATGAAGAACAAGACTCCACCTCCTTCTTTAAAGCTTCTGATTAATTATTCTCTATTCCTTTTCCATTATTCTACTTTGGTTTTCTAGGACTTGGGTAGTAAATTTTTACTACTACTGATTGTTGAAACTATTATGATATGCTTACCTCATGTACCAAAACATTTGGGTGAACTGCAAGATTGCTCCTCCTTACTAATGCTTAATTAATTAATGCTTAATTGTAATATTTTGCTGGTTGTTCAAAAAATTGCTTAATTAGGAGACAGATTAAATAATTTTTTAGCACATATTGCTGGTCAAGCAAGTATGTGACTCAGGCTTTCTAGCTGCTCTCCCTCCATTGCTGGAACTGCCTTTTAAGAAGAGACAAGGAAAGGGATGCCTAGAAAGTGATTCTTCACCTCAGTATAGAAGGTTTGAACTTAAGCTTCAAAGTTTGTGCTTCCTCTATGAAGTAATAATAGCCCTCATTTTTCATAGTGCTACTTACCAGCTGCTCTAAATCGTGGTACAACAGAAGACAGTCCCAGCAGAAAGATAAAGCATTTGAAGCATTAAAAAAAAAAAAAAAACACAAAAACAAAACTCAAAACAAAACAAAAACAAAAAGAAAAAAAACAAAACAAAACAAAAAAAAAAAACAAAACAAAAAACAAGGAAAGGAAAGACAGACCAAATAGCACCTACAAAGCCTCCCCAGAAGCTTTTTTAGGTTGTAATTCTTGGCTCCTCTACTCAACCACACTAATTACTTTGTAAGCTCACTGCTCGTTGTTGAGATGCAATCCCTATTCTGTTGAAAAATGTGAATGAGAACAAAGTATGTGGGTATAAGAAAAGTCAATGTCTGGGTTTAGGTTATTGCTGCAGAAATGATTGTTTACCAGGTTGTATAAATTGATGTAAAATACTAGTAGAGACAACACAATATTTGCATTTTATTATTTGATTGTAGTAGTACACCTTTAAATCCAATTTCTAAAGAACATTTTGAGTAGCTGCAGTTTCATAGACTACCTATATACTGTCTATTAAGGGCTTTCTCTATTGAGAATTTTTATTTATGTTAACTAGAACTGAATTATTAATTGGTGAATTAATATTTTTGTTTGTTTTCCATCAAATCAAAACTCTAAATCTTAAAAAGAGTCTGGAATACAGCCAGTTGATGAAAATCTAAATCCATTTCTTGGAAATTTCACAAATGGCCAACAATTTCAAAAAGATAAAATTACTGTTTGCTTTGGTTGGCAGTAACTGTTGGCTCTCATCAATTGTGGCCCAGCTTTCTAGAACCACTGAAAATGTATTTTAAAAGCAGGAATGCAGAGAAGTGATTTTCACCCAACACTTTAAACTTAAGCCCTGTGATGTGTTATTCCACTTCAAATGGTAATTTTACAATCATTCAGGTTTCAGACTCAGAAACTCTGACTGCAGGAGAACATGTGAAAACCTGAAAATAAAGAGACAAATCAACTTCAAATGGTGGTGTTAAAGAGTGCAGTGTGTTAGGGGACAGGACATGACCTGCGAAAGACACAGCGATGAAGGATTGTAAGCTCTGCATTGATTTCTATAGTTATTACAAAAAAGGGGGGGGAAATATAGTCCACTTTTTTTTTTGGATTTTTTTCATTCAGTTTATTTACTGTTTTCCTGCAATATGTTATAAAAACAACAAAACTGGAAAAATGTGTTTGCCACAACTAATAACCATAGTGCTATACTTATGAAATGTGTACCTCCAGTCCTAATCAGATAGTTCTATTCTTAAATTAGATTAGTAATAGAAAACCACAAGCTGATATCCATGAGAATAAAAAAATTAAATATCCTTTCGTCCTTGCTGAGCTTAAACCAAATGTACTAAACTTGGAAAAGACCTAAGGGTCACTGCAGACAGCAGAGACTTAACAGAGGACAAGGCACTGAAAAAAGGACAGACTGCAGCACTGTGGATTTTTCTTTTTATTAGTGGCACAATACCATGCACTCTCTAAAGCACTAAATCACCAGTTTTTCTAGTACCTGTATCTGCAATCACTCTCTGACAAAAGTGGAAGCTAAACATCAATATCCAGTGCACTTGTGGAAAAAAGGGAATCTACAGTCAATATATATTTCTATATTTGAAAGATCATTTTATACAACACCCTGATTTAACCTGAATAGAGACAGCTGAACAACTTTGTTCACAGTTGTGTTTTAGACCAGGTCAAATGAATTTCCAAAACAGTTTAAACTAAATAGGAACAATTTACTTTTCTTCCTGCATAAGACTGGTATATATATATATATATGGTATATATATATATATATATATATATATATATATATATATAAAATATATAAATATATAAATATATAAATATATATATATATAAAATGAACCTTGATCTGGTAGCTTTTTTCCCTACAATCCGTTCCTGTAAGGCACAGGCACTAATCTTGGCAACTTTCAGTCTCTGAGAACTATTGTCATTCCCGTAAGTACTTTTAAATTATTTCCAGTTAACCATAACTAAACTATAAATACTCAATTAAGGATTAAAGGCACCATTTATCAGACTTGACATACAAGCCTTCCATGGTGTTGTGAGAAGTACTCAACATTACTGTCCATTTGGAACAAAAAAACTTCTACATATTTTAAGCAGAAATATTTGTGATAGAAAACTAATGATTCTTATTAAGAATCATTAATTCTTAAGAACTGGGTGACACCTGTGCTACAGCTGAGAAGGTTTTGAATGATTTTAGATAAAATAAGATTAAAAGTGCTAGTATTCTTTCTTGGGGCAAAAAGGAATACTTTCTCTGAAACACAGCCAAAATCCAAGTGAGCAGTGTTTTGTCATCTGAAGATAAATGCTGTCAGAATTTTACTATTTTGTTACTTGATCCAATTAAAAGAAAAAAAAATGCAAAGTTCTGCTGCTATTGTTTTATACTGTTAAAAAATAAAAATTAAAAGTTCTTTTAGGTTCTACTGCTTTGGGAAATTACTAGATAAGCAACCAGATCTGGTTAGAGGAAAATTGCTTGGGGAATAAGTTAGGTACTAAATGTATTATTGTTACATCCTATCTCTAGTAGACCTGCATGACCTTCTGCATAATCTCTCTGGCTGGAATGTACACTAACTTCAGGGAACAAGATGAAGCATTGAAAATGAGATATCCACATCTAAGCACTTAGAAAATCTGTGTCAGTGACTGCTGATGAACTTAAAATTAGGCTACCATTTTAAGACTTTGAGAATCCATGCAGCAATCCTAGGATGCTGAAATAAATTCTATAGATAGATGCTGCCCATGGCCAGTTTTCTTCCCTTCCTAATATGTTTCTGGAGTGCCATGCCAGTAGAGCCCTGACTGCAGAAACCATTGTGTTGGAAAAGAAAATTTCAGGATGCTGGTCTTGCAAGGGCTGGGGATGATAAAAACACTGCTGCTATTTCTTGAAAGGATCCCTTGGTAACCAACAGCTCTGCCTACAGAATAAGGATCTGCAGTTTTCCCTCTTCTGCCTTGTTGTTAACTTGGTCAGATACAAGCATGCATTTTCATATTGCTGCAGTCATGAAAGAAGAGCTTGTTCAGAGGTCATTCTGTGAGATGAATTTGCACAGTGCATTTCCTCAAGGAGAAAATTAAAAGCACTCTTAGCACGTTGTCAGTATTGCTTGAAAAACACAGAATGGATTTTAAATAGTAATTACCACTGAGCCAGGGTTTATGTTTGGCTGAGAAAACTTTTAGGAATGACTGCTGTCTGAAACATAATTTTTGTAGAAGTTTGTAAAATTATTTATAGCAATAATAACCATAAATTTAGAAGGAACAGAGGAGGTTATACTTCATGCTAGTTCTGGTCTTTTCCAGCTAGCATAATCTGTAGGAAATAGACATCACAAATCCTGTAAAATATGTAATGGAGTCACATTCTAGTCTGCTCAGTGTACCTGGTCAAGGATGCTACTATGCCTAAAGAATGTGAAGCAGCTATCCATGATTGCCTCCAAATGCAGGAAGTGCAATACTGGCCACACTAAAGGTAATGGAGTTCTTGTCTCTGCCTTCAGCAGGGCAGAGACAAATTCTCTCTTTAGTTCTCTCTTTAGTTTTTAATGAGAACTGCAGTACCTGCATCTGAATATTTTTTCTCTCTTCTCACTGTTTCCTGTATGGACCTCCTACAATTCAACGTTTCTGTGAGGCATGTACTTATGGCATGAACGACAGGAATTTATTAAAAAAAAATCATTTAAAAAATAAAGAAGCATTCTTATTTTTTTTTTTTATGATGAATCACTGAGCTTTCTAGGTTTTCACTAACTACTATTCTACTGTATTTCCAGATATCATTGTTTCCTTTCAATATTTATGACCAAAATACTTGTATCAGGTTAAGCCTGTAATAGGAAATTATATTAAGTAAAAATAATTATGAAAATTCATGTTCTAAACATGATGTCTACCTGCCATAATATTACCTGCATCATTTTGCTATGGACTTGCTGTTTTAATCCTTCATAAATGACATTTCTTATCTATTGCTTATTAATAAGGCAGAAAACTAAAGTGAAGAACCAGCACACTTAAACTGTCCAGTGATGGATTTTCCTCCTAAAGAGAATCTTGCTTTGTTATAAGCAAAATTAAACAATGTCCTGTGGAAGGATTCCCTTCCTATTCAACACTGGGTGCTAAACTGAAGTTCTTCTCTTAGGAGTGTAGTTTCACTGATACAGTCCTAAGAGCTTCTTTATACCAAGTATAGCTTGTTCCAAAATTTTGTTTAAAATACCAATCAGAAATATTTTGCCTTAGAATGCCCACATTTCATTTTGAAATATTCGAGCTTCACTCAAATATTATGTAATGATATGTCATACTGGCATTATTTTTACAGAAATAATTTTAAACAGTGAATAAGCATTGATCTATCCATTTTTTTTTATGAAAAACAGATATTTCTGATCCCAGATTACATGATATGTCTGAATACTGGTAAAAATCCAGCTTGGCTTCTATCAATATCTGTTTTGTTAACATAGGTAATATAGTAATTTTTTTTTGGAGAGAATATAAAAAAAGTAGTATTTATTTGCTTTTCTTAGTTATTTGAAGAATAAAATATTTTCCTGTGTATACTACAGTTTAAAGAACATGCTGTTATTGTGTATGTAGCATGAATTTCAGAAGGGAAAAGATTATATGAATGACAAAAATAAAACCTTCCCTAGGATTCCTTTCAAAAAGTACATCAGTTCATAGTTTAGATTTCATAGAGTGATTACACTCCATCTTCTGTTTATACAGCTAGAACACCTACAGGTAAAGCAAGACATTGGGTTGTTTTATGCAAGGGATTTCTTAACAAATGAAACAATTACACATCTGTCTCAAGAATCTCACAATCTTAAGCCTTGATGGGAGGAAATACAATTTTGGTTTTAGTGGTCAAAAAACTGTATATAACCAGTCGCCCACCACATCATTTGAAAGCTATTTCCACAACAACTGCAAAAAATGCCAATGCATCAGCTTTTAGACTTCCCCAAGTGCATCTCACATTTGTACAATCTAGAAATCAATTATAAAAATTAGAATTTTGAGAGCGGAAGCTTAATAAAACTAATCAAAAGTTATGTTTTTAGACATCTCGAGACTTCTAGTGGATTTTCATGCAGGCCACAGCAAGTACTCTGTCATTAGGACCACAACACGCATATGTGTGCCTAATTCAACACCAAGGAAGAACAAATCAAAAGGAAAATACCATAAGAAACCAATGTACCCAGAAAGTATGCAACCATCAAGCAGTTTGGACTCTCTCCATTTTGATCTAGAAAGTTTTCACATTTTGGCCCTTTTGATCCATTGTTGTGTGATCATGTACAGCTCTCAGACATGAGTAGACAAGGCTGCCAGCTTGAAGTCAATCTGTCACTACAGCAGAACCCAATGCAAGATTCCCATGAACCAAATCCAACCTGTATTTTATGATAAAATTACAAGCAATCCAAAACTCCTTTTTACATGAAGATGGCAAATTATAAGGATATTTCTTTATAAAAACTTATTTCTCTTTTTTTGACAGCTTAGAATAATCATTATAGTATCAAAGACAGCAGAGAAAATTAAAATTCTGTCTTCATTTTCCATTTTTCAGGTATTGAATATTTTAGGAATACCCCAATATTTTAAGTTGTCAGCAAATTCCCTTCAGGTGCATATAAATCTTCATTTCTAAGCTAAAGAAAGGAAGCAGCAGGAATTGCTGGCAAATGATGTGAATAAAGTTTTTGTCTTCTAAACAGATGAAGATGATATACTATGACTACTTTGAGAAAGCAAAACAGTGGAAGATTCCCAGGGCTAAAACTGTTCTTTGGAAAAACAAGAAAAATACCACTTGTCCTTCCAGTATATAACTAATAAGGACAAAGAACAAAAAACAGCTTTAATCATTCTTACTGCATTAAAATGCTTTTGGGGAGCTGCTTTGACTTCACACAATGACAAAAAATATAATCAATGGGTAATTCTTGAGTGTAAGCATTTAAAGGAGCACATAACTCACAACGCGCCGTATCTGAGCTTTTCTCCCCCCTCTCCTCTCAGGGGAGTGTTAGTTGAAAGCCTCACAACAATATATTGTACTAATTGTACTATTGCAAATCGCCATATCTGCAACACTGACACTCTATCAGTTCCCTGCAATGTATAAAAATGAAGCCTAATATCCCAGTACTTAAACCAAGAATCCCCAGCCTTGTCATTATTGTGGGCACAATAGTAAGCCTTCTTGGAATTGGTCATCCAAGCCATGGGGAGGCTTGGAGTTAATTACATCACCTTGGACAATAATTTGCTCCTTGTGGTGGTAGTTATCTCTTTCCACAGTTGGTTCTCTTTTTTGTTGCTGTGTGATGTCCCATTAATCACAGCTACTTTTAATCTGTGTCATGTGATTCATCATCCTTTATCCCCGCAGCTGTTTCCATCCTGGACTCTGATAAACTGCTAATTTAAGTGGGTGATGTCCAACCTTGAATACCACAATGGCTTGTAGCACACCACAGAGAATCAGCTACTACATTTACACAGCCCAAGATTTTTAGTAAGGCTAATTATTCTACAGACCCTGCTCATTTGTTGGGGAGGAGATCATCTGAAATGAGCGGACAGAATTTTTAATGTGGGCTTGACGTCACAGGGCATAAAAATATACAGTTTTTCTTATGTGAGAGTATGCTGCTTCTTTTCTTCTCTCTTTTCCTTCCCTGTCCTCAAGTCTTTCAAGTTTCTTCCTAACATGACATGAAACTGACTATATTTAGTGGTCTGTGGAGAGGTGAGAGGAAGAAAGCAAGGTTTTGCTATTTCAAAACATTTTCCCACTCTCTTCACTCACCTTCTTCTATGATAAGTGTAATACAGCAGGGGAGAGAAACATTTGCATAAATATAAAATGAGACCTATAGCAAATATAGTATCTAACACCATAACTTGGAGAATAAAGGTATTTCAAATAATAATATCCCTTGATTTCTGTTTTAAATGGGAGGAGTTTTCCATGATTTTTCAATTTATACTTGTGTTAAAAGATAAGTACCAATAGAAAGTGTTCATTCAGTGGGAACAGATATCTCATTAGTGCGGTGTGTATGAGAGGAGTATATCAAAATGCCAGAAAAAAGTACTGTTAGGTTGTTTTTTAACCTCGAGAAAGAGCCTGAGGGCAGGTGTAAGACACTGACTCATTCTTACCACATGAAAATTGTAGCTCATAATGTCTTTGCAATAGGACTGGCTGCACCAGCCTGAACAATGCAATAGATTTCTGTGCAGGAAAAAAATGCTTTCCTTCACAATTATTCCAGTCTTCTGCCTGAAGCAGACAGAGGAGATGGTGAGAGACAGCAGCAGATAACGTAACACCATTGCTGTGCTGATGTTATGGCATTCCTGGTAAGGTGTGATTGCCAAATTTTCTGGTGATGCAGTGTTACAAATAGCTCCCAGGTAAATCCTTCTCTGAGTTATGCAAAAGAGCATGGCAGAGGGGTGAAGAGGAGCTGGCAGAAATGTAGAAATACCTGTTTGTATGAAATACCAAAGCTTGGTGGAGCACATGGCACATCTCATGGTGGCAACCCTGTCTGGCTACACCCAATTTCAGACTGGAAGAGATTCAGCTAGGAGTAAGCTGCCTGACTGGTAGCCTTGTAGTCTGTGAAGCTCAAATAAATGACACTGCAGAACACATTTCCACCCTCCAAGTCTAGAACAGTTCATGCCCCTGTCACCATCTTTTGCTCTACTGCTTCCACCCTACCTTACTATTTTTGCTTCTGCTAGACAAAGATCTCAGTTTTCACCAAAGATGGGCATTTAAGAATTGAAAACGCATTTGCTGGTAGAAACAGTAATAACTTTTGAAGAGTAAACAGATGAAAGGTACATATTCTATACAGAAATCTTATTAAAACTTTGGTCTTGTCTAAATGAAGTTTGAAGTGTGAGGACAGCATGTGTTAATTAGGTTTTGATGAGTCTGCTTGATGAGAGATTTCTGGTGCAACTTGGACATCTTAACAGATGCATCAGGCAGAATATCTCTTCTTTAGATTTCTAAAGAATATAAATCAGCATGATGGCTGATAGAAGTTAACTCTAGCTATTTAAAGTTCAGTCAAGGTAAGTCTTAGAACCAGATCTTAATGCTGCTTAAAACAAAATTTTGAAAATGTTTGATTTGTTTGATTTTTACTGGTTCTCAGATGACACCTTAAATCTCAGCTAAACCAGCATATTTCTAATGATGATCAGAAGATGTACACTCTGGCACAGGGCAAAACTTCCCATTTGATGATTCATGCAGGGAACAAGTTAGCAAACCTGTTTGCTTTCTTTTCCTGTTTGGTGACTACACCACTCATAAAACTTTCATGTTGAAACAGACATACTTTGCAATGATGTCTCTTGTTATGGGCTTCATTACTCATGCTTCAAGAAGGGGCTTTCACAGGATTAGCCAGCTGTAACTTTCAGAGGAAAAATTAAATTAAAGAATGGGATATCACTTAAAAAGAAAACCAGTTCCTTGCATTTCACTAAAGGCATTTTATTGCCTTTAGTGAAAAATACTGATTCAAAGATATGATATTTGTACAGAGCTCACAGTCTCTGCACATAATCTGCTATGGTTTTGTCAAAAGCTGTGTCATAACTTCATGAACATGTTTTTTAGTCTAGTTCTCTGTGAAGAAGGCGTGTTGTTCCACCCACTTGATCAAACCCTGAGGGCAGAGGAACAACACACTTTTCTGAGCTTGAAATTTCCCCTTTCAGTTCTTCAGTTCTCCAATCCAGCCTCAGACTGACAGATCCACAAGAGCTGTGAGTGAGACAGTTTTTGTTCCCTGCTGAACTCTTGGCTGAATCACTTCTCCTCATAAGATGTCTTCTTAGAGAAAGGACATTTTCTCTGCTATCTCACAATATGATATAACAAAGATTATTTTATATGTGATGTTTTGCAGAACTGATCTCATGCAATGGCACTTCAGAGCACCATCATCCACATCAACATTTTCCTCTGAGACTTGAGAGCTTCTCCAGTGAAACCTGGGAGATGCAGGGAAGACTCTGACAAAGGCACTTCAGCCTTCAACATAATCTCTTTCAGAGGGAACAACCACACTATCTTTGCTCTACCACTGTACTTACTTTCAGAGGCTGTAGTCCTTCTTTATTCTTTGAAGGTCCTGTAGCTTCCAGCTTTTGTTGGAAAGCTTACTGGAAAAAATTCAAGTTCCTTGTCATTTGCATGAGCACTTTGAGCATTTGTGTGCAAATGCATCCTGTGTTTAAGATGCCCATCCTGGAGTGTCCTCGAATCCCGCTGGAGCGGTGGCCGGTGAAAAGTGAAACGCCCAGGCTAGATAAGTGTCCAGCCAGCCTCCAGCCAGTCAGGCACTTCCCCAACCCGGAGTCAGGGCCTTGTGCCCAAGGCGATGTCAGGCCTTGCGGACGTGTGGCCGCAGTAGAGAGCTCCGAAGTCGCAGGATGAAATGAAGAGGCGACCCTCAGTTTCTTCAGGGGGGCGGTTTTATTGGTAGGGAAACGTGGAGGTTCAGGTAGAAGGAGCTGAGGGCCCCGAGGCAGGGAAAGCCTCGGTTTTACAGAGGGTGGGAGGGGTGAAAGATAGCAAATCAGAGAGGGATACATTAAGGATTGGCATGATCGGAGAACCCATCAAACACAGTTGCGGGAGGGACCCTGGCCCCTAACCCAATCACTCGACACCCTGGCCCGAACTCTCTAGAAAAAGAGGCAGGGGTGTCGAGTGACAGGCAGGCTGCCAGGGGTGGGGAACAAGAAAGATAACCAAGACAACTGGGGAGGGGTTTGGGGATTGACACAAACTGGTAACAGGGCAGGACCTTCTGAGAGAACAATGGGGGAAAACTGAACAAGCATAAAACACACCACAACACCCGCTTGAACTCTTATGGGAACAATTTGCAAAAGCTCCTTCATTTTATGACAGTGTGCCACAGTTGACAGTATTACTAAACAGATCTCTGAGACAGATATTATCAAAGGTTCCTCCTGTAATCAACTCACTCACATGCATTCACTTTTAAAAGGCTTGTGTTGGCTCAGAAATTTTAATTCTAATTTCTCTTGTTCTCAGCCTCCCTGTATTTAAAGATGATATATTCAGAAGCAAAGCATTAAGTAAGGACTAGTTCTTACCTTTCCTTTTACTAGAGCTAATAAAAAGTACCACCATTACATGAGAGCTTTTTCAGTTTAGTACTTGTTTGCACAAAAAGCTGAGACCATATGTAGGATACATACAAACATTACATCAATTATTCATCTGAAAATTCCATTATACTATTCTCTTGTTCTGGTTGCACTTAGGAAGCAAGGAATCAAAACATATAGAAGGAAGAATTTTGGTTGATATGATATAGTGGGTAAGGTCTTATTTTATGTCATATCTTCCACTAGTTAAATAAGATGCTTGACACTAATTTCAAGTGTAGAGAATTAACCACAGATGCTGAGAATCCTCCTAGGACAGACACCCCCTCCTGTACCTGCAAGTCCTCGTACAATTGATCAAAAGAAACAGGTGCATTTCAAGGCACCTTCCTGCACTGTGGAAACCTGGCAATGCCCCACTTTTAACATGAATTTTTTAAATGACTTCTCACTTTTAAAAGCTGTATCATTGGCACATTATAAATGCATGTTGAAAGTCAAGGACAAATGTAATATAAATTGACAACATTCTTCACTGTGATTGATGCTTGTTATTTAGAATAATTTGTTTATTGTTTGGTGTGTGTTTGTTTTTTGACTGTCTATTCAAGCCAAACCCTTGAGACATCAACAGTAGCAGTCTAATCTCTCCAAGGACATATTTTATGCTATTAAAATCTCACAGAGAATAGCACTATGGAACCAACTAAATTAGATGAGCACTGGAGTTCCCAGGAGTGATGAAGGCTATACACAAACCTAGGTAATCAGGAATTAACATATATTTCCTTTAAAAATAGTATATATATTAAAAAAAAATATCTACTGCCAACAAAATCACACTGAAATTTTGGTTAATATTTTAATATTTCTGAAAAGATGTCAAAGGAAAATAAAGGCTTGTAAAACAAATCAATTTATGCATTTAGGTTTCGGTTCCTAGCACTGTTATCTATAATCCAGACTAACAGGAGAGCACATTTTTAATTGAAAGGAATGTCACAGTCCTGCTCTGTTACCATTAAAGGGAGGGGGACAACCCCTTATGCTCAATCACAAGCCTTCAGTGTTCTGCATAGTCAGACCCAGAGTGCTTAGCACTTTGCAGGAGTGAGTCTTTCATTGTTAGTCTTTTCTCTTCAAATACTGACACAAAGGAAAGCCAATACATGATAATAAGGTAAATATAATTTTTTTTAAAAGCCTACTGTTTAGATTACTACACATAGCAGTCATACTATTTTGAAGCAGCAACAATTTGGCTACATAAGACCACTTTTAGTATTGTGCACTTTGTTCTGTCATGGGCTAAGATATTTTCTGCTCACAGCTGTCTCTCAATCAACCAGAAAGCAGTTTGTATTTCCATCCTCTGAAAATCTTAATTTTTAATATTATCAGACACATCAATATATACTTCATAATTTTCTTATGTTGTTCATCTATTAATCCCACAATGCAGACATGTGGAGGTAGCCGGATACTGACTTTTGAATAAAATTATTGCCAATTTTGTTTCATTTTCTACTTAGAACACAGAAAATATATTCTGCCAAATTAGCTGAAAGCTGGCTGGATCATAAGAACTCACTATGTGCAGCTACTGTAAATGTGGAATATATAAACTTAGATGGAGATGACGTTATGCTGTGGTTCCTTTGTCTTGAGATAATCATATACACAACCCAGCTTGTTACTTATTTTTCTTTACATCCAATGATAATAGATATGGCTGAACTATGCATATTTTAGATACTGCCTGCATTATTTCTTACAATACAAAAACTAATGGATTCACTTAATGTTCCAGGTAATGCCTAATTGCTATTATTTTTTAAATTCCATCAATCAAAGAAGAGCCTTGTGACATTGGCAGGTATTTTTTGTAAGGAATGATAGGGAGTGATGAAAAAGAAATTGACAAATTAAGCTGCTTCTGCTGCTCTCCTTCTTTTGGACCTAAATATTTATTAGCTGGCTCCACAATGGATGCACATGTTGTTATGCGAATATAGAAACTGATCCTCAAAGGTGGTGAATACCTTAAGAGTTAAGACATGGGAAATTAATTATTCACATCTTGAAAGGAACAAAAGATGTTTTCTCAAGTGCAGTAAAAAGTTTTAAACAATGAAGTGTCTGCAAAATTCTAAACAGAGGCAGAGCTAATGATGGGTATTGTAAGCCTCAAGTCCTGCCCTAAGTGTTTGCAGGACTGAGCTCTACCCAAGTGCCTTCACTCTATACCAATGCTGCTTGATCTTTGTCAGTAACTGGTGTGAAGTGTGAGGTGTGCCTTGTAACTATGAGTAGAGCACCGAGGGAAAACAACGCTGTAGATATTTGTTATTTCAGGATGACGACAAATGTTGTACAGTTGTGTTTAAACTAAAGGGCTGCTGAGGTCCATGAAGTCTCCTAGTGGTCCTGATCCTGTAAGAGTCCAGATAAGAAACACAGATGGAATAGTCCATATATTGTTTCTGGCCTGCATAAATTTCTTCTCGGGCAGCTAAGAAGAATATTTTTATATATCCAGGTTTATCAGGCAGATAGGCTGGGATCCCACTCTAGGGGCTAGTGATACAAAGCTATTAATAATGTTGCAGGTGCTGAGCTAATTTTAAGCATGCTTCAGAAATGTCAGCATAAGAGAAAAAATATAGTTCAGGTAGCTCTTTTTGCCCTATATGAGGCAGAGAGGGGGAAAAAAAGGAAAGAAAAATTTGTCAGATGGCTCTCCTGGAATTAACAGAATGAAAGTTTGGATCAAAGACTCTTAGTCCTTTCCTGACAACAGTTGAAACACCATTGTTTTATAAAAGGTGCCTTGTGCAGGTGCTGTTCCCCCTTGCAGCAAATTCCCTCAAGATGTGCATCCCAGTGTGCCAGGCACTGAGAGCTATTTTTGGATCCATATCTCAAAGTTCTCCTCTAAAAGCTAAAGTCCTATCTGGTCACTCTGCCTTTAGAGAGCACCTGTTTTTCACTGCTGTTTTCTCATCCTGGCATGGTTGGACTTTGTGAAAAGAAATAGATTCTGTAGGCAAGGCTATATTAGAAAGAAGAAAGAAGCCCTTTCTATTGCCCAGGCAACTGTCATCTGCATTGCAAGGGTTTTTAATTTCATGCTTTTACACTCACACTTACAGTACAATCTTCAAAGGCTTTTCATAACAATTATTTTCAGCCATTATATCCAGTGGAACTTATAAAGGGCATAATTACTCATAAGTCTGTCCTTTTGTTTTCAGAGGTGCCTTACATACTTCAGTGCTCAAGAAATAATAATATAGGAGTAATACAGTATGAAAGTCAAACCTTACACCTGGTCATCCATTACTGATTTTTATATACTTATGCTCATAACAGTGTCTGATTTAAGACATTTTTAGCACTGGAATATTTTAATATCTTTTATTCCATTTGAGAAGAAAAAAAACACCCCCACAAAATTTCTTCTAGCAGTAAATTACTTATCTTCTCCTGCACAATCACAGAATGACATGGTAGTGTTAAAATAGAGACTCATATGTTACAATATTATTACTGCAGCTGTGTTATAAAATAATAATAATATTCACATACAAATCCAGAGATTAATACCTCAGCAGTTGAAGCAAGATAGTGAAGGGTGATTCAGGACTGCATGAAGCAGCCTATAGTCTCAGCCCAAGCATTTTGGTGCTCAGTAGGACCTGTCACTAAAGACTAGAAAGCACCTAAAAGGACCATCCTGGAACTACCAGGATTGTGCCAACTGCAATAGCCTTTCCCAAGTATTTAATTTCTATCTGGCCAATTTATACTGTTACCCTTTAAGTCAATGCACTCATTTTAGCCCTTCTGTAGAGATATGTGACACCAGAAACACCCAAAACATCCAAAAGGTCTTTCTTAGGTAAACTATGTGGAACTATATATTCTGAAAAGTGCTAATAATATCTGTGAAAGACGATTACAATACAGCCCATTGTGTTGATAGTCCATGTACTAGCCAGTCCCTAAGTAATGGTTGACACCACAGAGTTCCAGAAGCTCTGAAGGGAAATTTCCAGAACATAGTTGCTTCTGCTGGAATCAGACTTAGCATTTAGAATATTTTCATTGTCACTTTCCAGCTCATTAGTCTTTCTGCATAAGAAAAAATACTGATACCCAGCCAGGATGAACTGATAAATCAATTAATTTGTTTCAAGTCTGTTCAAATAAAATCAGGAGAAAAGCTGGATGGAGGTGCTCAAATATTTATTTTTAAATTACTATCTTGGACATAAATATAATTATGATTTTTCTTTAATTTAGTGGTAATTATAGTCTACATTAATAAAATGGCCTTAAAAATTGAGGCAGAAACTGAGACAATACTTCCAATTTGTTGATCAATTTCTCCAGAAATATAGCAAAGAGGGAAAAGTGGCAAACATCATACCTGAATGAAAGCAAAGGCATTTCAGATTAGCAGGCAGTAATTACTCACACTGGAATTTAGGAATACCAACACCCTGTACTAAGGGTGAAACATATTCCTTCAGACATTTGGGGTCCCATGCAAAAGGAGGATGCTGGTGTCAGTTTAACATCACAGAAAACTCCAATAGCACAGTGAGAACACTGCCAATGTTGGGCTTGTGACAGAGGAAGCAGTGATGCCAATGGAATTGTTGATACTACTTTTTGTACTGCAAATTTGTAGCTCTGAAACATCATCAGCTCATTTTACACAGCCCCTGTGTAATTTATCTCACTATAATGCTCCAAGGATTTGTTCTGGGCAATAGGAGGGAAAACTCAGCTGAACAATACTCTCTGTTCAGGTGATTACAGCTAGGAGCAGGTGTGTAATCTTCAAAGACATGCTCCTGGCTATGACAAAGATTATTCACTCTGACTTGTGGCTGAAAAATTCTCGTTAAAGAACCAAACTGGCAAGTAAAGATGATGTAAAAGTCAGAGGCTGAAAAACCTGTTCAGTCTTTAACTGGGGAATCACTGTTCAAATCTGGAGTGAAATGGTGTGGAAACTTGCTTTTACAGGTGATGAGACACAATTCAAGAAACTTTAGGATTTGAGGTATCTAAATCATATCACTTCTACTAAATACAGAAGTAAAATAGCTGTGGAAATGAAAGTGTTGCCTCCTGGGCAGTAGGTGCATGTTCAGCAGCTGAACTTTTAAGGAAGAAAATATTGTCCAAAACTTGCAGTGATAAGTGGTTAAACCCTTATGGTGGGTGCTAATCCCAGATTGCTTGTAGCAGATGATATCAATTCAGTCAATTAAGGCTCAGCAGTAGTGTCCTGCCTGAACTCTGCTGACCAGGCTTCACAACAAAGCACTTCTAACTGATGTATTTTAAAAAGCTAGTAAGTTCCTCTACTACCTTTTGGTTTGGTTTGGTTTGGCTTGGCTTTTTGGTTTTTTTTTTTGTTTTATTTTCTGTACAGCCTGGTGCCATTAATGTGCTCTGAGGAAATCTGCAGCCAAGGTGTCAAGGTCTGGATGTAGGACAGACAGATAAGGATGGACCTAAGTGAATGGGTTGTGACAATGCTTTTATGGAAGCTAAACATTGACAAATGTGTTCCCATGAAGGGGCCAAGGTGAGTCTTTTAGCACCTGAAAGGCTGAGAGCCAAATGTTTTCAGGAGTAGATATTAATATAAAAGAATTTCAGAACTGTAACTTTTGGTCAAAAGCCTAGCATATAACTTTTTTTGATCAGAGCATTTAAACTGCTTTCCAAAGAATCTCTGGTTACTCTAACCTCACACTTGTTTTCTTTAAATGATACAGAGTAGTGTCTGGAATGGAGAAAGATGGACAAAGGTGACATCCAGGTGACACCAGTCATGTCAGGTGAGATGGAAAAATCTCTCCCTCACTTTGTATAGATTGCTGCAGAAACATTATCTATCTGCAGAGAAGAACCATCTGAAATCCAACAAAGGCAAATGCAGGGTCCTGCACCAAGGGAAGAATAACCCCAGGCACCAGCACCAGCTGGGGGCTGACCTGCTGGAGACTCCAGCTCTGCAGAGAAGGACCTGGGGGTCCTGCTGGACAGCAAACTGTCCCTGAACCAGGAGTGTGCCCTGGGAGCCAAGAGGGCCAATGGTACCCTGGGGTGCATCATGGAGAACATTGCAGGCAGGACGAGGGATGGGATCCTGCCCCTCTACTCAGCCCTATTGAAGCCACATCTGCAGTGCTGTGTCCAGTTCTGGGCTCCTCAGCACAGGAGAGACATGGAGCTCATGGAGCAGGTCCAGCAGTGAGCAATGAAGATGATGAAGGGACACGAGCATCTGTGTCATGAGAAAAGGCTGAGGGAGCTGGGCCTGTTCAGTCTTGAGAAGAGAAAACTGGGAGGGGTCCTCACCCATGTCTGTCAGTATCTGAAGGGAGGGTGGCAGGAGGATGGAGCCAGGCTCTGCTCAGTGCTGCCAAACAATAGGACAAGATGCAATGGGCAGAAACTGATGCCTAGGCAGTTACAGTTGAACACAAGGAAAAATTTCTTTACTGTGCAGGTGACTGCATGGAACAGGTGGCCCAGAGAGGTTGTGGAGTCTCCCTTGTTTCAGTTACTCAAGAAATGTCTGGATGCAGCCCTGTGCCACGTGCTCTGGGATGGCCCTGCTTGAGCAGGGAGGTTGGACCCACTGTGGCCCCTCATAACCAACCCATTCTGTGATTCTGTAATTCTTTGATTCTGTGATAGTGTGTGCTTATTTGCAAGTTTTCATTTTGCAGCATTACTACCAATCTTTCAAGTCTCAAGGGAAAAAAAAAGGAATAGAAAAATCAGTAATCCCCTTTTCTGTAAATAGTGCCAAGGTTAGATTTTAGTTTGAAAGCTGAAGAAAACACTCCAATATTTGCAAACCAAATATATTTACATTGCATGTTAGGAAACATGACCAGATTCCACTTTGCAGATCCTGTATTAAAAATGATTTTGTTTGGAGCCCATAAAGAAATTCACTTAGTTTCAGAAAGTGTAAAATAGTCAAAATGTTATTCTGTTTTTTTTCTCAGGAGATTTTTTATTCCACTTTTATAACGAGAAAAGGCACAGAAGTTAACAGAAGTGACTGGAAAAAACAATGAATGAGATTAAATTTTATGGGGATTTAGATGTCTAATTCCCATAGGTTTCTTTGAAGACGATCTATTTAATAAATGCATTCAATAAGTTAAGACCTTTGCATTAATATATTTTCAGACTATGGATCATTAGATCATCAAGTCAGCCTACTTGTATTTTACCAGCTATAAAACTTCTTCTAGTAACTCCTCCAGTAAGGCAAATAGTTTGTGCTTTGTGAATAAATCTTGTGGGAGGGAGAGGTGGAAGGAAATCCTTCCTGGAGCTGAAGACATCCACAGGCAGAAGACCTGCAACTTCACTTGATAGGTATTTCTATTTATTACTCATTTCCATGGCTTGATTTCTCAACTGAATTTGTGCATCATCTCTTTTTAGGCCTTTTATTACAACTCTTTAAACAACTTTGGAAATATTATGTGCTGCCTACTTTTCAATATACCTGTTGGGTGATTTCTTGAATGAAACTGTTGATATGCTAAAAAAAAAATATTCAAGGAGATGTCAACCTACAGTTTTTTCACAATATTCAGAAAATCTAATACTCATTCTTTAAATATTTTGCACAAATGACCTTATCCTCTCTGCATAAGCAACTTCTGAACATGCAAGAGACAGTGATAATGCCTGTGCAAACATTTCTGGGACGGCTCTTGCTATTCACAGATGTAGCCAAAGCACTTTATGAACATTCTTGCCAATAAAATTTTCTTATATGGATTTTAAAAACTTATGAAAAAAGCGCAGAGAAGCACTGTGGACACTCTCAAAGTGGTATGTGATATTTGTGTGCATATTTTTCACACAAGATTTTTTAGACTGTTGAACCAGTCTACCCTTTGCTTAGTTTTTCCTGACATTGGCCCAGTTGTACGTTTGCTGTGACCATGACAAAGTGTGCAGACACACTGCCCAAAGAGGTAATTTGGACTTGAAATACTACTACCACTACCATGCTCTGAAATCAGATGTAAATGGGACAGTTCTGTCACTTGCTACCAGGATCATCCCCTTCTAAGCAATAAAAAAGTTACTCTGCCAAGCAGAGACTGCAGAGTATTCCCCATGTCTACCTTCTCAGGGGCAAAATTATTTTGTTGACTCTTTCTCCCTTGTAGCAGTATCTTGATACCTTTTTCTTTTTTTTTCTTGTACAGGACATGTTATTAGAGCTACCATGCTAAAAAAACAAGAAGTAGGCTAAGAAAATTGCAAAACCATGCTGTGAGTATATCTGAATTTCAAAATAGCATGATTCCCAGTTTTATGAGTCAAAAGATTTTTAGAAACAAAATTTAATCATGTGAAAGTATGTACTGTTGCAGAAATTCCATGCCAAACTGAAAAGTAAGTGCAAGTTAGAGGATGTGCTGTGTGTATATTTTCCTCTATTAAGTTACATATTTTACATCCTTTCTTCCATCCACTAAAGAACTAGCCAGTTTTGAAGTGCTATGGAAAATATTATGAACTATGAAACAATTTCAGCCACAGGCTTCTCTAATTACTTTCTCCAGTGGTATTTTAAGGTTTCTTCTTGCTCTTTCCCATCCTTATCTGCCACTTGGCACTCTTCTGTTAGTGCTAGAAAAACAGGCCAAGCTTGCCAATAGCATTGTTTGAGTGAAAGGCTGTGAAAATGGAAACATTTCACAAACACATCATTTTCCTCTGGAAAAACAGAATTAGACATCTCTTTATTTCTTGGGGTTCTGATGTAAACTCCATAGACCACAAGGCCATGGGCAATAATTTAGTCCAGCAGATCTAAAAAAAAATTATTCATTTATTATCTAAAAGGGTTTATTCAGATTTATTCAGAAAAAAAAATCAGAGGCAAAAGTCCCTTCCTTCTACCCCTTCCTTCCGTCCCTTCCTTCCGCCACTTCCTCCCTCCCTTGGCAATTGGCAATTTTAGATTTCTAACTTTTATGTGTTGATGAAGCAGTTCCATGCATGGTTTTCTATTCACATAAGATTTACATACAGAACTCCTGAGAATAAAAAAAAATATTCATTATTTTATAACCTAAAGATTTGGCTTAAACTGCTAGACATATGCATTTGTTGATTATAGCTTGTTAGCTCAGGTAACACATTTCTTCAACTATTCTAGAAAAAAATTTTCATAGGGAAAAAAATTTAAGAAATTGTTATTTCTAAAAATAACTTTTTTACTTTGACCCAAATATATCAACTACAGTAAAACTTTTGCAGACATGATATTGATCAGATCCAGAATGAAGCTTCTTACAGAAAAAATCAGTGTGTCTGTGCCACATTTTTGCATCACATGGAAATAGGTTGAAAACTGTATCCAAAAGCCCTGCTCTGTTTGGTTCAGAGCAAGAATTTGAGGCCAAATTTCCCACCTCAGCTTTTTATGCTTAAAACTAGAAAGTACCCACAGACTTTTCCCAAAGAATTTTTTCCCCAAATTAGCCTAACATAATTTATGTACAAAACTAAAACAAGTTTCTAAATCTGCGCTTTTTCATATAAAGAATGACTTCTCTCTGTGCAGTTCCAGTTAAAGAGAAAGTCATTATAGCAGCCAATTAGATGGCCTTGAAAAGGTTAGCCCTACAATCCAACAAGAATTGACCACATCCCCTGTACATTGCAGTAAACCAAAAGCCTGTTGCTTTGCCCATGTTTTTCAATGGAATTGCTCTTTCACCTCAGTTGCTAAATGCTTTGATGCCAGATAGTCACATCCCTCACTGAAAGACAGGAACTTCTATCTCTCATAAGAGATATTTAGGATAATATGTTGGGATTTACACAATATCTGTGCCTCAGAAGTCATTCTTACTATGAAAAATTTAATTGTAACTCACTGTACAGTTTTAAATTAAAAAAAACAAAAAGAAAAGATAAAAACCCCCACACTTTCTAATCTCAGCAACTCTTTAGTGTCTTTGGTTCTTTTAAAATCAAAGGTACTCTTAAATAATGTGTTACAGACATTTCTCTTGACATCTCCCTCATAAATTGACTGCATCACTACTGAATTCTAGAATTCAGTATATTCTGTCTGGATTCAATGGGACCCTATGGCCGTAATGGAAAAATATAACCACATTTTTCCTTAACTGTGATTAAGTCTGCAGTGATTACATTAAGTCTGAGTGGCTACATTGAGCAGATTGCCTCTCCCTTTTCCATTGACTTCAATCCCTTTGACAGATGTGTGCATCTGCTGGTAGCTTTCATGGATCTAGTTTTACCAAACTGTCCATGTTAATATGAGGGGGAAAATAGTTAAAAAAAAAAAAATAAGCTGTCAAAAAAAAAATCCAAAAAAAAACCCCAGACACTGAGCTCAGGAACACAAATATAAATTAGTCCAGAATAACTCAGAGCAGAGACCAACCTTCTGCATTCCCTAAGTGCTAAGTACTATTTCCATGAAACACTTAACTTCCAAACAGCTCAGGATTAGGTGCTACTTTAGAGCCTTTATCCAAAGTAATAACAGTGTTATGAGAGTCCAATGTTTTCATCAAAGAACTGTTGAGAAGATAGGAGAGTCCCTCCAAAACCCCTAAAACCAGGAGCAGCTTTTCTCCTGCACACAAGACAGCACAGCCCAGCTCCCTTCAGGTATGTGCACCTTAAACACTAAGTACAAAATTACTTCTTCTGTGTGAAGTGGATCTATTCTTCCTTTTTTTGCAATATGTGGAAAGTTTGGGGCAGTTGCCCTGGTGCTGGCTGGACTAGTTTAATAATATCCTGCAGTGTTTATTAGCTGAGAGAAGCAGTTATGTCTCCAGCATTCCTGGGAGTTTATTTTGCCAGGAATTCCTGCTCACACAACAGATTTCAACATTCCTCTTTTAAGACAGGAACAAACAACCTACTGAGAGTACCCTTTGTCAGGACTTGGTAGTATTTTTGTAATAAAACACAGATGATTTATATGTGCACATGGGAGACATATTTGGTATATAAAGCAGTTTCAGCAAAAGATTCTTGGGTGCCAGAAAGAAGTTTCTTGTGATTTCATAACAAAGATCTTCTGTCACTTCTCTGAACAGTCAGGGAACTTTTATGCACAACATTAAAACAGTAAGATATTCTCACTGGTTAATAGCCATAACCTATTTTTCTGGGTGTACAGCAAACCCACAGAAGTAGAATTGTTCTACCATGAGACAAATCCCTGAGAACTGCCAGTGAGCCAAAGAACAGCCAACAGCTACATCCATGCTATGGCTGCAATAATTCATTTGTGTATCACTAGCTCTATACACTAGGCTCCAGCACATATTTAAGGAGCCAAAAATTCCTTTCTCCCCAGTGGAGGCACTGCCAGGCCAGGGGGGCCTGCACAGAACTGTGCCATTCTCACAGGAGGGCACAGCTTCCAAGATCAGTGAATTTTCCTGGACAAAGACTGCCTGAGCAAGGCATTGGGCATTTTTTGTCTGTCAGTCTTACTGTTAGTTCTCCACCCCCTGACTCAGCAGTTATGGGTATTTTTGAGCCTCTTTATCTGCACACAAAGCAGTTGGGAGAGTCAACAGCCTATGTCCAGTCAGCCATTCAGGGATTCAGGTCAGGTGGAGGAGTAACTATCACAAAAGTTGGGCAGGAGGAGGCAATCCTCAAACAAATATACAGTAAGAAGAACTTTGAAGAAGCCTCACTTTTTATTTCTTTTCCTTTCAGACAGACTTTCAATGTTAAAGCAATAATTCCCCTCACTTCTTTTGTGTCTGTATGTGTATGTGTACTTAACTCTTTCAATACACTGATAGACCTACATAAAGAAGGCAAATTTACTGATGAAAATGGTTGAGATGCAAGTAAGCATCCAGATGAATGGCTGATTTTTACCCCTCTCCCCTAGTAAATTCTAGTAGAATGAAAAATGCAAAAAGACCCCCAATGTGTCAGACCTCACTGAGGTCTCATCATTTTTACTTTATGGCTTCCTTTTTCTTTACTCATGTGATCTTCATAACACAAGACATCATCAATGAGAGCAGACCTGTGAAAATGAAAGAACCATGCATCAGCCATCCGTGGTACCAAAACCTGTTTGAAATGAGCTTGAAGGAAAACACTTGCAATGCAGGCCACAACCACATTTCTTAAGTAAAACACAGACTAATAGAATAATTGACTTTATAAGAAGTAAGAATTCATGCTGGCAAAATTACTTTTTCAATGCTCACCAAGGAGAATGGGGAAAAAAACATTCCTGTGGGATAAAACACATTGATCATTTTAGCAAATTTCATAAGCTGTGTGTTTCATATGCTTTTTGTGTTACTTCCTCCTCTATATTTATATACAAAACATGCACAGAAAAAAATAAAGCTTTCTCCAGATTTCTGAGGAACAATTATCAGGCCATACATTTTAAATATGAATTTTTTAAATTAAATACACTTCTGTTGTCTACAGTGCTGAATATACTTTGCATAGCATTTCAAAACATGGCAACAAACCATTAAAAGCAAGCCAGTTACTAAAAGATGTAATATAGATTGAATCAGACTAACACTAATTTATTGCAGTACCTTTAAGCTCTAACAATATCAAAACTTTGTTACTTATGAGTACCCAAATGGGAATCAGTTATTTTTGCTGCACACATCAAAGCTGCTATGAAAAAAAACAACAGTCCATGTGATCTACAAATGTCTGTCACCTACAAAAGAAGCATTTAAACATGGCAGAATGACAGTTCATAGGTTCAAATGAGCTCACATCATTCATTTATTTCTCCGAGATAAATCAGTCATCCTTCAGCAAGTCAGGTTTTAGTAAGATTCCCACATTCATCAAATTGAAGCATGCAGAATACATGGGCTGCTATTTAGAAAACAGACAGCAACTAAAAAGTGTTTCTATGCCAGCAATAAAAATAACTAATCACTGTGCTGTACCATTCTGTGTCAGGCACTACCAGTTTATCCTAATGTCTTAGCCAAATAACATCTAAAAGTAAGACACCCAAATATTTTAGTCAAGGTTTGAATTCCAAGGTTTTTCCATTAAACACTTAGAGAAGCCAAACAAAGAGTGACCAGAGAATAAGGGCTTTACACAACTGAACTTCAGAATGAGTGCTTTGCAAAAAAGAATTTCCTATGACATTTCCTACCTATTGTACATCATCTCTCCAGGGGAAAGGTGGAAAAATAGCTACATATTGTGCCCAGAGTAGAGCACAGCTCTAAGCTGTTGAGTCTGTTCCCAAATGCCTTCAATTCTGAGGTACAGGAAAAGCAGAGGGACCATTAAACGAGAAATTTAGAAGTAGCTACTTCACTGATCAGTTTATTGTTTCGCAATACTTTAAACAGAATTTTTTCCATGCACATTTTATAAACCTAAGAAACCTTCTCAAGTAGGTCTGTCATTGCATTTATTTGGAAACCAGAGCTTTAAGACATTAATGGGAAGACAGTAAGGGTAATAAAGTTTTAATGTACTTACAGTGATAAATTTTGATGTAGGAATTGTTTATAAGAAAACTATGCAGTTCATTCCTTATTTTTAATGAACCCGAGTTAAAGTAGCTTCCTCCCTCACCATTCCAGCATCAAGTACTGCTAGCTGATGCAAGCACCTCTCACTGTCTGTTTGATTTAATAATTATCACAGGAACTAACCCCTTTTGAATCTAAATGTGGGGGTTTGCATAGTGTGAGTAGGAATGCGCTCCTCTAAGTTATTTCAAACATTTACTTGACTGTGGAAGGTTTAGCATGTCTGTCATGTGCTAGAAAAATTCTAGGACATTTCTGTATCTGTCATACTGCAACTTACTAAATTTCATCTCAGTTTTCTGTGGAACTTCTCCAACTTTGGCTGCAAGTTATTCCGAAGAACACTCGTTTGGCATTAAAACTGTACTCAGTGGCACTTACATTTGCATCTGTTAACATTCTCAGTGTGCTGAGTGCCATTCCTAAAATACCACAAATGAATAAATTCATGGGAGAATCTTGGGGATTTTAGAGACCTAAATTTTAGATCATCTTCTACACTGTGAAATGCAGGCTTTTCAAATTAGCCACTCTAGCATGGGGAGTGTTAAAAATCTCAACAAATAGGTGCTGAAATTTCCTTGAAGATAGTCAGTGTGGTAGATTACTCTGAAAGAGAGGGTAATTTAGTCTGCATTTCTTGTTAGTGTCCAAATGTTATCAAAGATTCTCAGCACCAAACTTCTTCCAAATGCCTGGACACCATTGTTTTTTTCAAAGGAAAGAGGAGATGATAGGCAATACTTTAGCACTGGGATTACCCCTCCACTAGTGTGGGAGCCGAGTGCTGCAAAGTCAGCTGAGCAGCAACCTGGCTTGGGGAATTTCTTATCCACCCCTTTCACAGCTATTCCACTTCACCCAGAAGACAGACTCAGCAGTCACCAGGTAGGGAGCCATGTAGCCATGGCTTCTGCAGAGTATCTTCCTCCTCCAAATGCTGACACCGCACAGGTCTACGCCTTCACCTTCTACACTCTTCCATTGTCAGCTGATTAGCTCTCCTTTATTTTTGTAAATGGAAAAATCCAACTAGCCTGCCTTTACTAGCACAAATGGAAATATATTTTCTTCATCTGCCCCTTTTCCCTTCCTGCCTCCACCCTCCAGATATTCCCCACCAGTCTGGAAAGTGATTCAGTGATTTGAACATTTATTGGCACAGAGGTGGGAAGCCAGGCCTTGCACCTCTGAGTGATGATCCTGAACTGAAAGCAACAGACTAATGTGAATTTTCATTTTCTTGTTCTGGGCCAATGCACTGTTAATTATTTCATGTCTGAACACATCTGTTGGTTGGAAACTTCCAGGTAAAGTAGGTGAAAATTTTTTGAATCTTGGCAGGCCTAAGGCCTTAATCACCTGCCAAGTATCTCAGTGCTGTGAGCACTTTGCTGGCTATAGCAGTGCATCCACATCGTTCCCAGGGGAATGCAGATGCAGAAGAAGCTTTAGACACCTGCAGATTTAGGAACAAATTTTGCTCATGGCAGTGGGTGTCTGCAAAATGAACTGGCTCCACTGTCAATCTGGCTCCCAACATCTCAATCAAGTACTTACAAGTGAGACAGTAGGACGATGCTATTGCAATTTGCACGCATGAAGGGTTCAGCTTCATTTAAATACAGAAACAGAACTGAGGAATGTTATTGTTCTACTTTTCCCCTGAAAATCCACATAATCACATTCTTCATCTGCATAATCTGCCTGCCTTTCCCCAGGGACTGATGCAGGAGCTTTCAGGAGCTGTCCTCACCAGAGGAGGTCTCCTCAGAGCTGAGAAGTGCTGCTTGGCAGTGATTGAGACATCTGGAATGAGAAAACAGACTGTCAGCAACACAATACTCATGATGTGCTCTGTCTTCAGAACTTTTCCCCCCAAAGTCTTGCAGTGAATAATGCAATTAAAATTTTGGAATCTCAGGCATGGTGATTGAGTGCTCAGCTTCTCATTTTCTCTGGCAGCTACTCAACTCCTTTGTCCAATTATGGCAGGAACCAAATGAATTGCAAGTGAAATAAATTTCCCTCAGAGCATTTCCATATTGTCAGTATATGCTTCATGTTCTGAGGATACATTAACACCATTGTGTCTTTCACAGACATTATTTCAAATTTTTATTTTCTTCTTTCTTAGTCCTGAAAACCAAGGACTAAGTAATTACACCCAAAGAAACACAAAAGAAAGCTGCTTTGAACACAGTGTTCTTATCTCTTGAATATAAAAATTCAGAAAGATTGACTGAACTGTGTTTACACCACTGTGAAAATTTTGAATATTAAATTTGCTCTTCTAATTAATATTTCGGTCCAGTCCTGTTTGTAACTTAGATGTGTTTCTGAACACCCTAAGTTTAACTTAAATTGCTTCTTTTATGAATTCCACTTTGAAAATATAGCATCAGATTGGCAGCAAAAATGAACTTCAGAGAACTCTGGGAACCTAATTGTTCTTCAGTGTCACAATTAGTCACCCTTGTTTTTCAGCTAACTTTTATTTCTGTACTGTCCTTAATATTTTCTTTCCTATTGCTGTATAAAGTTCAGGCTTCAGGAATTCTGTAAAGGAGAAATAATTTTTACTGAAGATAATCTATCAGCTTAGACTAGTAAATCCATAATGCCTTTTGTCTCTATTTTTTTTAAATTTGCATCCATATCCTAAAGATTTTTTAATGCAAATTGTCACCTGGATTTACTGATTTTAAACTAATGGGTCTGTAGTGTCTTGATGGTCTCCTTACCTTGCTTTAAAAACAAATGCTCTATTTGTTACACTTCAGTCATCTGGTGTCAATTTAAATAAATTACTAGAGTTATTTAAAACATTTGCAGCCTAATTTGTGGTTTCATATGCTAAAGCTTTTAGTCTTCTCAGATGGAGATATCTGATCATCACTTCCCTGTTTAAGCTCTGCACCTTAGATCCACTTCAAAGCTATTTCCATCTCTTGTTTCCACCAGCTATTCTGCCTTTGTACCTCATCTATCATCATCTTTAATTTTCAAAGAAGGATGTGGGCATCCTGCTGGCCATCAAGCTGTCCCTGAACCAGGAGTGTGCCCTGGGGGCCAAGAGGGCCAATGGTACCCTGGGGTGCATCATGGAGAACATTGCAGGCAGGATGAGGGATGGGATCCTGCCCCTCTACTCAGCCCTACTGAAGCCACATCTGCAGTGCTGTGTCCAGTTCTGGGCTCCTCAGCACAGGAGAGACATGGAGCTCATGGAGCAGGTCCAGGGGAAGGCTACAAAGAAGACTGAGAATCTCACTTATGATGGAAGGCTGAGGAATTTGAGCCTGTTTAGCTTCAGGAAAAGATGGGGACTCTTCAGTGAGAAGGTACCCTTCAGTGTCCATCAGTGTCTGAAGGGAGGGTGTCAAGAGGATGGAACTGGACTTTTCTCAGCAGTGCCAAGCAATAGGACAAAAACAGAAAAAAAGTATAAGGTAATGCACAGGAAGAAATATGATACGAAACAGGTTTAAAATTGGATTAATAGCAGAAATCAGTGTGCCAATGATGTCAATTACAGTGCTGTAATGCTTCACAACTGTGAAAGGTTAGTTGCTATTTATTGCATACAATGTAAAAACACCATATCTGAACACTTAGAAAATGCTTAGTCTTACATAAACACCCTAACTTCAGCATAACTGTGCTTAAATATCTAAATTCTATTTTCCAGACTGTATAATACAGAAACCATACTGCTTTTTCAGCTAATGAATGCAGATATAGAAACAGAAGATATATGAAGATATAATCTAAATTTTTTATAGGAAACATTTGTAGCAACATTTACTATTATTAGAATCATGCTGCAGCACAAGGCTTGAACTTTACAACATACTCATTCTCTTATTTTAGATCATTTCACTTATTTTCAAGAGGTTGAATCTTTATGTATATGAAAGACATTCAAAATATGCTTCATAAATGCACAGCTGACATTCTAAATCTCTTTTCCATTGAAAGTATTATAATCTTCTTCTTAAAAAAGGATTTTTTTATGTTTTTAAAGCAAATTACAGACTGGTAATTTTATGTTCTTACTGCTGGATTATGGCACACAAAGTGCCAAGAAATGTTTTGTACATGTCAAGAAGCTCTTTCTTGGATTCTCTGAAATAGCAAGAAGTTAGTGCCATCTATAGACAGAATTTAATATTGAAAAATAATAGGAAAAAAAATACAGGCTCAGCAAACCAATCATATCAAACAAAGTAAAGGTTGTTCAATAATATAAAAATTAATAGAAAAAATGCCTCACATCTGCTCATTTTTTTCAGTTTTCCTAAGAAACATTTTAGCACAAACAATGACATGAATCTGTAACAAAGCAATTTAATATTCCTTTAAGTAATCCTGTGCATTCACTTCAGTACAACCTTGTTGAAAGTAACCCAGCAGTGGTTACACCATTCCTGAGTCAGTTTGCTTTTTATTGTTTCACTTCTCAGTTGAGCTGCCTTCCATTGTTATTATAACAACCATTACCACTTGCAAGTCCAACCTTGCAAACCTTAAGCTCCTAAGTCGCTTTAATGATACAAATAAACCAATAATTTTCTAAGGATATTCACATGCTTTGTCTCACAAAAATGTGCTCATAGATCATAAAATAACCTGTTGTATACATCTTGCTTCCTTTAACAGCAAAGTTTCTCTCCTGGTTTTCCACCAGAAGTAAAATTAAACGTTTTTAATGTAAAAATAGAATTGTAAAGTAAATAAAAATGTATGCTGGTAACCAACATCCACTTAAATACCTGATGAGCATTAGAACATTGCCAGCAGAGTGTAAACTGTATTAAATACCCTAGTCTGTAATTTAGGTGGCAAAAATGTATGTATAAATCTGCTTTCTCTTCTTTTCCATCTCTATAAAAAAAGCTTGCAAGGCCAATCAGTTTTTCTAAGAAACACCTTTTTAATTAAATTATGTTTCAAATATAAAGCAATATCAGATTGCCAGAAGTGAAATTCTGATACAAACGGTTGAAGTTACACAGAGGAAAAACATTGCTATTATTGACCACAACAGATCTATATTTTCACTATTGTGAAAGGAAGCACCAGCCCTCCTCAAAGCCCTTTTGGGTAACCTCCTTTCATTAAATCTCTATTTCTGTCCTGTAGGGCTGGCAACACCTGGCAGAGGATTCTGCAGTCATGTCACAGGTGTACAGAGCAGCAGCAGGGCAAGCAGGAGCACAGGGTGAAAAATGTTCTGTGGTGTTTGCAAAACAAAAACTCCCCAGCTGCATTAAATACATCACATGGAAAGAGCACCACACATGGAATAGTTAAATGGCTTGTTTGGACCTGAAAGGTGAACATATTTGGTCAGGAAACTGCATGTTTTTAGGTGGAAAGTTCAAATATTTCAAAGTAGTTAAAAAAAAGATACTTTATTTTGAATAAATTTTCATGTAATTGACATTACTATTCCAGAATTGTATGGTACATGTGAATTTACTTTGGCACCTTCAAAGGTCGTGCCTGCATACTACTGCATTTTCTTCCATAGCTGGTGTCCTAGCAGCATTTCAAGACTGCATTGAATACACTCATCCATACATCTATATAAAATATAAAAATATATGCAAATGTCAGGAATACAATTGCTTTAAAATGTCTACATTTTTGCTGCTATAACAAAAATTAGTATGATAGTAAAATCTGAAGCATTACAGCAGACATTTAAATTCTTCAGTAGAAGGAAAACAATTTGACAAAGAGTTTTCTTTCTGTCCAGTTCAACACAATTGCTACCTGTGGTAAAGGTTTTCTAAAAGGAACTAAGTTGCTTAAATTTCTTTGAATGTCAAGCTCATATATTATCTCTCTCCTTCCATTTCTTCCAAGTGCATAGACAAATTTCCTTCTTTACTCATCTATTCAAAAGGCAGATTTGTCTATAAAAGTGCCAAGCTTTGAATTTTCTCCATCTCATGCTAGTCAAGGAAAATGTCATAGTCTGTCCTCAGATGTTAGCACAGACACGTGTGGCAGAGCCACACATTTATTGTGACTAAGCTCAGCCAGCTGGAGATTAGCAAAGAGGGATGAGTGAATAAGTGACTAAAGGCAAAGATAAAGGCAGTCTCAGAAAGAAATACAGCATCCTGAGAATCTGATTATTTTATTTATTATTTTGTATTTTTATGATGTTCACTTGCATCTGCAGCTTCTTTTTGGTAAAATCATGAGCAACCTTTATTTTCCATCTGCTTCAGAAAACAAATATGGTGCATTTGAAATGGAGAGGCCTAGGTGGAATTTGAGGCAGCCTGATGAGAAAGTTAAAACAATAGACCTGATACTTTTATTGATTCCAGACAAGGAAATGTCTGTTTTATCCCTAATTTAAGAGCTCTGTTTCAAGAAAAAATTAGAAAAAATGGATGAAGTCCTGGGGCTCTTACAAACCTTCTGTTACCTGGGTAGTATAGGTAGACAGTGGCATACATTTCATTTGCCTCTTCTTCATTCAAGCCTGGGGGATTCACAGATGAATATTTGATAAAGAATTTTAATATATTTTCAACATACGTGGAAATCTGAAAGTGAAGTAACTTCCACCCTTTTTTTTCATGTACAGCACTGATTCCCAGTAAGAGCACTGCCCACAAGTGTGTACTTTAATTTCCTTTCAGATGAGAAATGATAAATAGATAAATTTTCAATATTCTTTTGTTTAAAAAAATATTCATACCTTAAGTATTTATTTAGAAAAAAACAAGTTATCAAATTAAACACGTGGGATCTGGAAGAAAATAAAGAATCTGGGGCTTATCTGTTTTTAAATGTCTTAATCAAGTAAAATTACAGTTTGACTTCAGGCTGCTTTATGAAGTATAAAACCAAGGAACTGAAGATCATGATCTAACACTTGTTGAGGTTAATGGGACTCTGGGCTTGGGATCAGGCCTCAGAATGTCATATCTTTTTATGTACAGTTCTGAAGTGAGACAGTAAGATAAAAACTCTCATATTTAGGAGGCCTTTTCCAAGATCACAGTCACTTGGAATGCTGTGAATAAGAGAAGAGCCAAGATGAACACAAAAAGAAGATGCATCTCAAACAAACCAGGTTTGAAAGCAGTAAAATATTTTCAATTTTTATATTTTTTAGACAGAGGTTATAACAAAGAGACCAAAAAACACCTTATTGGCAATTGGGCCATCAAAGGTAAACATCAAGCTAATCCAGAAATAATTCAGTAATATATACCTATAATAAATATGATCATGGGACAAAAAATTTCCTCTCAGCACCACTTGAATTACATTGATTAGGTTTGAATATTTACCCATAAATTTCTCACATACCAGTAGAGCAAAAAGCTTATATCCCCTCCTAAATTATATGCTTTATAGTATATCAACTGCCCTATAAAAGCAATTTCACATCTGTGTGGATATATGTATGATTATGAGTAACAGTGCTAAATGTGGAGATAAAATAATTTGATGAAGATATTAAAAAATAAAAACTAGGAAAAACATTCAGTGAATAAAATGAATATAACCAAATTTCAGGGGTTTTCAGGGTTTTTTTTTTAGGAAAAAGTGAACTAATTTTGAAAGGCTCAGATATTTCCCTGCTGTGGTCTGGAGCTCTTGCAATATAAGTTTATTGACTCTTGTGCTGTTTTGAATTTGTATGAGGCCATTTATACCATTTATGAAATCTCATATATTACTGAGAAGCACATAATGTCGTTATGTAAAATGTGTTTTAGTTGCCAAGGAAAATACAGAAGGAAAAAAAACCCAAAAAACCAGAAAACTTTGGTGTCTTTGAGAGATTTTAGTATGCACTGAGCTTTAGAGGATGAACACAAAGCCAAATCCAACCTGAATGTTTTGGGTTTGCCCTGAGGCCTTGAAATAGCTTTTTTCTTTATGTACTCTGCCTCAACTAGAAGCTAGATGCTTATAGAATATTGAGAAGCTAAATAAAAAATAAAAAGTCATCAATGACAGCCTTGTCCAACTTCAAAAACACAGATTATTTCTACTCTCTATCTATAAAGCTTTGGTTTCTTCTTACTTGAAATTAAAAGAACTGATAGAAAGAACAGTACAATGTGGAATAATGGGCTACTGGATCATCCTTTCCTATGAAAATGGATTCAGTCAGTCTTCTACAGCAAAAGCTGTCAACTTCTACTCAGTATGAAAGTATCCCACCTTCAAGGTCTGCAAATTCATGTGAAGGAAAGTTTCAGAGAATTTGAAAAGGTAAAACTGTGGAAGGAGATGGAGGGTTATTCTATGTCCCTTGCATGAAAAAGCTTTGTTGGAGTTGCAGGAAGGAAAGCAAATCTGGAAATATAACATTATCTAGAGGTGAATTGGATGTTAAGTGGGTCAAGCTCCACACAGCTGAAAATCTGCTGTAGGAACATCCAGGACACTGTGTCAGCACAGCAGTGACTCTAAAACACTGACTCTCTCACCCATACCAGAGAGCAGCAGCTTCCTGTGGGGTGTGAGAAATGCAATCCTGTGAGAAACTGCCTGATCTGTCCATTTTAAAATACAAACAATGGAATAATTAATCAATTTCCAGTCCAAATAATTAAAATACTGCTCAGTGTTGTAGAACTCTGTGAAGGAAATCACCTACAGGAATGCCAGTATTTAATGATGTTGCTCATAAAAGTACAGATAGAGTAGCAACTCTTTTCTTACTTTAAATATAAAGAAAATAGTCCATGTGATGGCTAAAAGTAAGAGAGGACATTTTTTCTTCTTATATCAAGACATAAGATAAAGCATAAATACTTACCAGGGAAAATGTCATGCTCAGGGGCTTATTGGAGTGAGTGGAAATAACTATTTTTCTGCTTTTGCTATATAAAAATATTGCATAATTTATAATAGAATTGTTTTGATGTGCTATTGCCAGCATTAAGCCTCACAAACATTGCCTCCAGTTTTCTCTTAGAATCATAGAAAATAACAGAATATTTCATGTTGGAAGAGACCCACAAGGATCATCAGGTCCATCTCCCTGCTCCTCAGAGGGCAACTTGGAAGTAAACCATATCACCAAGTGCATTCTCCAGATGCTCCCTCAACTCTGAAACATTTGGTTCTCCATAATGCACCACAAGATGGTTTAGATTTTAAAGATCAGAAATGTACTGGACAGTGCATATCACTGCCTCTTCAGCAGGGCACAGTCTGCAGAATTGGCAGAGTCAAACCCAGGGCCAGTGGAAGTCCTCACCCAGTTTATTAGTGGTAAATACTCCACTGGGTTTGGCTGCTGAATTCAGTTCTACTGTTGGAAATTGAGAGTAATCCTACCACAATAATCTCTTGTAGAGCAATGCTATCAAACCAAAGAGGGATCATAAGTACTTTGAAGAATTCACTCCATGAGGAAGAAAGATCATGGGGGATTCAAGTAGCTGTAATGTCTTTTGTTATCAAAAGACACTTATTTTTTCTGCAAGAGAGAACAGTGCTTAAAAAAATGGATCTTAACCAACAATTTAGGGCCAACTCAAAAGATGAACAATCCGTTTGTAACACATGCAGTTACAGTTTTGAAGTTATCATCAAGTTCAAGGTTGTGAATTAAACAGAAAAAGAAGGTGCTCTGTAAATGATTAAACCTAGTTTGGATGACCTGGTGTCTATACCAAATGACTTATCAATTTATAATGTAGTGAAGATAGACTGAAAACAAAACCCACAGCCTTATGCACAAACACTGAAGTGTAACATTAGAGAAGAGATGGGCCAATCTGATTGATGTCAGTTAACAAAATACAAATCCCACTGTACATAAAAATTTGCAGCTTTTTATATACTACTTTGCAGGAGTAACCTTACTGTACTCTGAAGTTTGATTCTATGTTAAGAATAAAAAAAAACATGTCAAAGCTTTCCAAGCATTGATAACCAAACCCACAATTTTTATTCATATGCTAGCAATGTTAATTATTAAAAACACTAAGCTCTGTGGGTCATTTCAAAAATCAGCTAAAGTGCTGCTTTCTATTTCTGAAAGTCATTTTATTTATGGTATCTACGAAATCATTTAAGGATCTGCATTAACACTGAAATACAGACACTTAGACTGCATTCTCTACTTAGTTCATTCTCATATAAAATGGAATTTTCCATGTACTTCAAGGAGCATAACCTAACCTCTACCTGAGTGAAGGCAGGGACACACCCTTTTGCATTTCAGATACAGGAGAAATTCTTGAAGCAGCAGCACCAATGCAATTTCCCCCGCCTCTCTCTCAGTAATCTCTCAGCTGTTTTGTCCTTCCCTGTTCTGGTTCAGGAATTCAGCTATTTTGTTTATGGCTGCAACAAACCCTGGCTGTCTTGCTTTGCCCTAGTAGAAGCTCCTTGTTTGGTTAATATATATTTTCAGTGCTCCTAAGAAACTTGATGAAGGACAGATAGCAAAGGAGGCCAGACTGCCAGTCAGTGTAAACTGGATAGCTCTGTGGATTTGAGTGAATTAAGACCAAACTGTAGTGATTCACAAAGTATGTTTTTCATGCAGAGACACTGTTTTTTGAAATTCTGTTGTGACTGCACAGACTCTCCATTTTTTGGATACATATTTAAGAAGCAGTCATTTCTGTTTGCTGTGCATATTCATTTTGATATGTGTTTAAAGCCAAGGAGATCATCTGGATCCCCAAATAAAATGCCTGGAGTCATTCATGTCCTCTCAAAAATACTATTGGTGTGACCGAAGGTGGAACCTATAATTTAGTTGTCAGGTTTTGTTAATAAGTCTATAAAATATAAATTATAGGCTGACAGCATCTTCTGCTGGGAAACTTGCCACTGAGATATTCTGAGGTTTCTTAAATAAAAACCAAGAAAAGTCCTGTTAATATGGTGGTGCTTTGGGGCAGATAGATTTCTGCCCAAATACTGCTCTTGAAGGGCAAATGGATATGTTAATACCCTGTCTCCAGAGGAGATGTGTAAATTTTGGGGGAAGAAAACTGGTAGTTAAACACAGACACCACTTACACAGAGATCTTATTTATTCTCTGTCATGAAGAATCTTGTCATGAAACTTGAAGACTTTCCAGAAGATGTGCTACACTCTGGCTCTGGTTTGGGAAGGAAGCACTTGGCAAATCACAGAGGCAGTGCTACGAAAAAGTCACCAAATTTCTTCCTCTCCTTAAAAATCTACCAAAATATGCTTTACACCAAAAAAAAAAGTACTTACTAAGAAATACCATCAGGTTGCAGCAGCATGGTCCAAAGCTGATTTGGACAATGCCAGCCCACAACCAGGACCTGCTCCCCTGCTGCACACATCATTCCTTTTTTTGGGAGGACCAAAAAATGTTGCCTCCTGTAGTGCAGGAGTTCATGGGCTTCTTTCTACTCTGATAAAAGAGCAGAGGGAAAAGGCTGCTCTTATAAAAATATTAGATGTAATTACACAAAGCTTTGCACTACAGCTATCTGTAACTCCACTTAAAAACTCTCTTCAGTGTGTCACTAGGAACATTTTATTGTGTCTGAATGTGTACAATTATCAAAAAGGGAGTTTTTCCCCCCAGACTTAAATGGAAAGGAGAGGGTAATTAACTGTATGAGATTCAGTGCTGTGAAGTGCTAAAGACTGCAGTTAATTATTGAAACTCAAGTCTTTGGTGGGAGACCCTTCTGTGTGGTCTCACAGGTAAGACACAGGGCCTGGAGGGAATGGCAGAGTTCTGAACATGGAAAGAGTAAATGATGGAGTAAATTCTGGTTGTCTTTAAAGCCTGTAGTAGCAACATCATCTTTTTTAAACTGAAGTTGAGGGTAAGAATATTCTTCAATCCATTTTTATCTCTACCACTTCTTTTCTCAACAACCTTGGGCTTCTTCTAAGTTTCAAAATCAAATAAAAGATTCCAAATAGGATAAGTGGTACTATGACCTCTCTGCAAATGCAAATAACCCCATCAAATCTACAGCATTGAGAGGGACAGGACAGTAGCAAATACCTTGTATTATTACCATTTCCTCACCCATCTTTAGATTATCTGTTTTTTCATTTTTCTCCTTTTCCTTTCATTCTTCTCTTCCCAGTTCTCCTTTTTTTCTTCAGCCAGCTGGTATTTCTCTGTGGTTCTTTATATACATGAGAAACTACATCACTGTCCTCAGTAAAACAGGAAAAGTAAAGAGTTACAAGCACAGTACACTACAGAATCATGCTCACCTGGGGCCACAGAGGGACAGAGAAGCTTCATTTATTACTTAGTGGTATTTAAGTACCTAAATACTCACCACAACAAACGTCTATATGGTTTATTCATACACAGATTTTTCTAGGCAGTTCACTGTAACTAGTATGCAAACCACCCACAACTATGCAGCAAAACTCCACATGGCTGTATAAACAAGTGCTCCATGAAAAGCAATTTCTCTCTGAATCCTCAGGGCTTTGTGGGCTTTTCATTATTTATTTATTTAAATGGCTTAACAAATGTATTCAGATGCCACAGTGAAAGGCAAGATATATGAAGCAAAGTAGAATGTATGCTGGAGAAAATAGAACAGTTTAAGATCAGATGCAAATAATTAGCTACAGATCAGCCTCTTCTTTCCTTTTTATCTAGACTGGAATAGATGTGATCAAACTGTGGCAGTTACATGGAAGAAATTTTTTTCTGGACAACAGGCAGAAGGACAGAAGACTGCTTTTTCCTATTTTTCCTTTTTACTTTTTGAAACCTCTTAAGATGTACTTCTTTAAACTTTCATGTGGAGCATCTCTGAGTTGGTCCATTTTTCCTGATGTCTGGGGAGGACCTTTCAAGAGCAAAATAGGAGAGAAAACAGGTTTAATATGATCTCACAAGCTTAGCAAAAGGTAAGAATGCTATAGTCTACTGCTTTTTAAGTGTTCAGTTTTAAAATTTGCAAGATTTCAGTTTGATAGTGTCTGTCTTTGAGGCAAGAAGGGACATTTTCCCCTCAATTTTCTTAAATTTTTCTTAAAACACATTCTTTGAAAATTAGTGTCCTTTTTCCAAATTGCAAAGTGAAACTGAACACAACCACAGAAAAATAAAGACTACACATATTCTCATAGTGATTAGAAGAAAAGTAGACACAAATAAGCAATTTATATAGAATTTGAGATCAGCCTTTAAGAAAAATAACAATCACCACTTATTGATTCTTAATATCTTGCCTCATTTTGTGTGTCCTAAATGACAACTTTAGGAGTGCATAGGAGGATTTCACAGCACTCTTGCTTCTGTGTAGAACTGCTGTGTTTTCCATGCAGCTGGGTGAGCTGCAGCCCATGGACCCAAAGCCCTGCAGTTTAAAGCCCTCAAATGCTCTGTGGGCACCAGCCCCAGTCTCTGCACCTCACGTGGTCTTGGAACTCATCAATTGTAACAGAGCACTGCATTAGTTCCAATGTGCCCATGAAAACTCAGAAGGAAAAGATTATGAGGGGAGCTTCATTGAGCTGAGCCTTGAACTGTTCTGCTTCCTTGACACTATCTAAATGCACCAGTACATATCTAGATATATATAGAGATATATATATATATATATATATATAGATATATATATATATATAAAATGTACAAGTATGACCATATTCTGCCCAAAATTCATCCCAATACCAACATAGGTGTCTACACCTTTGTTCAAGAGCAACCAAGTTCACCCATTTGCTGTTGTCTGTGGGAGCTCAGCACAGGCAAGGAGAACATTCTCTGTGGTCACAACCAAGACAAGGCTTGCATGCTTGCATGGTCAAGTGCATCTAAGCCAAAAAGTTTTTATATGAGCATCAAGGGTCTTTCACAGAAAGGGAAGCACCAAAATGTAACACACCTATCCTAGTCTGGAGGCTGGGGAAATATCTTAACAAAGAGGCGAGATTTTTTTCTGCCTGAGGCCATTCAGGCTAGGAAAGAGAAGACACCAGGAGGAAACAGGCAGAAAAGTGATGGAAGAGGATGTCAGTTGAAGTCCTGAAGGAAATGGGGACTAGGTATTCAGACTGATAAAGGAGTGCATTGATGCATAAACAAGCAGGCAGCACATGAATGAAAATGATGGAGCAGAAATGAGCTGGATTTTATAGCAAGCCATCATATGCACTCTCTAGGAGCTGACTTCTAGGGCATCTGTAGCCTCAAAGACTTAGGGAATGCAACAGTTCGTCTCTTAAAGTATTTAAAGCAACCTGTCTGGTACAACTCAGCCTTCAGGCTCAAAAGGAATCTTTTTAATTGGATGCTAGAGGCAACAGATGCTGTAGGAGAACAGAAAGGTGTCCCCTTCCACCTGCAGTGACTCCATTGGCTTCACCAGCAGGTGCATCTATGGAACAGAGGTGACCCCAGTGGTGACTGACACCTCTAAGTCCTTTCTCACTGAGAAGCCTCCATGTCCACAGGAGGCAGGGGGAGGTCCCCACATTATCTCAGGAGAAATGTGAGAGCAGGGGTGGTGGAGGAAGGAGAATGGTCTTAACAGAAAGCCTGCAATAGTCCCATCACCCAGGGGTTTAGGATAATCTTAGCATCCTAAATCCACCAAAATGGGTTGTGAGCACCATTCATGAGGAGAAAGACATCCCAGAGATAGGGTTTATAAGTCTGAAAGAAATCTCCATAGGAACCTGTGGTAATTCCTATTCCTGGTACTTGAGCCTAAAGCTTTGCCTTCCCATCTTCCTGTTTCCTTCAGTAGACAGTCAGCTTGGAAGAATTATTTACTGAACAGAGACTAAAAAATTAAGAATTTCACTTCTGTCCCTAATCCAACCATTTGATTTAATCTGTGGTTTTTGCTAAAACACCAAGTCCCTCAGCTTTATCCATGTCTGAAATGGGAATAATGCTAGTTAAATGACTGTAGCTCACTTTGAAAAACACTGAACAAAATGTGCAAAATAAAGCTAATTTTTTTCTTTCTTAGCCTTTATATTCAAAAGAATAATTCACAATGAATAACTTATGCAGTGATATGAACTCCTTTACCTTGAATGTTATTCACCCACAATGCATAATTTTTTTTCTGAGTTATTTGTTATTCTACACTGGTTAAATAATTCCCATAAATATTTAATGGTTTATGGTCTGTTCATGAAAAGTTTATTCAGAATATTTATTACATGAAATGAAATGAATTGGATATTTTTGGTATATCCAGTCTCTGCTTCCTGACTAGAGTAATGTAATTTGTTGAATCGGGTCTTTTATGTAAATTATTTTGCTTGAGCATCAATTATATTATCTGTACATATTCTTGCTTATAATGTAAGTTTGAGAACATCCCTAGCCATCAACTCATTCACCCCAAAACAAATGTAGTTTTAAATCACAAATGCAGATAAAGAAACCTCTATTTGCATCTGATCTTACACTGTCTTATTCTTCATATGCAGACGTTGAATACAAAGTTAAAATATATCCTAGTCCTTTTTTTAAAATTTAAATTACATTACCATTAACTTCTTTCACGTAAAAGTAATTTAACGTGATTAAAGAGAATACTCTGTGGATTTACATTTTCCAAATGGATTAGCAATAGATCTCTTGGAATTCATCAGGTATAAGAATGAAGCTGTAAAATAGTGATTTAAGTAAATGCAGGGAATACCAAGAGGATTAAAATGAGATTTCTAAGGTCAATAACATTGCAGTGTAGATTTTATTGTAACATTAAATCTTTTGAAATATTTACAGAGAAGAAATATACTTTAGCTCTGAGACAAATTATAGAACACAGAAGTTTGAGTAAGCTATGATTTACATTTTCACTTACCTGAGGGAATCACTAATTGCTAGAAACTGTTCATTATTTAGGAGGTCTTCAAGTAAAATGAGAAACAGGGAAAAATTCTGGGTGACAAGCAAGGCCAGTTTTAAATATAGCTTTGTACTTCTGTTTTTGTTTTCTAAAAGAAACCTCCAGTAATCATATTTCAATGATAAAATAAATGCATTAAAATATTTTTATGAAGTTGCAGTTGCAGTGTCATCTTAGTGTAAAACTATAGAATAGGCAGCAAAGTAATTAAATGTAAGGACATTTATATTTTTAATGCTCAAAATGTTTTGTAAGATTTTTCTATTTTCTTTAACAAGACTTTAAAGCACATCAAGGATTAGCAATATCTCATGGGTCATAATCTCCAGAGTATCGTCTTTCTACATAGCTGCTTTTCTCACATCAGCACAATTCTTTGACAAATTTTATTTTTATTCTGGTGAAAATCTCAGTTAGCATCTTTCAGGATAATGGCCAAATGGATAAGCTCCTTGGAGTCTTACTCTAAAGTTTTTGTGAAGCATGCACACATTTGTATGCCTGTCAACCTAAGTGTCTTTCTGCCCTCTCCCTCCAAAGTGGCCTTCACCCCTGAAATTGCTGTATTTGTACAGACACAGAAATTCACACACTAAAACAGAATTTCAGGTATGGGAGACTACCAAGTACCAGGGGTGAAAGTCTGAGAGTTGCTAAATATTTAGCTTCAAAATATTTGTCTGAATGTACAAATTACTGCAAAAAAGTAGTTTTCCCTGAAAAATTTTAGGCTCAGCTATATTTGGGTTAGACCTTACAGTGTCAAAGATAGTGCATGCTAATTTAATTTAGTACAAAGAAAGCTCCAAACATAACTTCCCATTTCAAGTGTTCATAACTTTTATCGAATATATTATCTCAGAGTAAAATTAGTTTTCTCATCTCTCCAATTAAATCTTAAAAAAATCTGCATTCTTAGTCATATTTTTAAAATGACAAAGAAAGATAAAAGACTGTTGACAGAAAGTATGGCTATGGATGAAGATCCAAATCTAACCTGTCCCACTAATTCTAAAATATAACAGACTTGAAAGGCATATTCTCTTGAATATTTTCTGCTGCTTTATATTCACTGACACAAGGGTACTCTATAGCAAGATGATGTTTCCTGAGGCATAATAAGTGCTGGCAAGCTCAAAAGAAACAATGACTACAGAAAACACATATATTGATTGTTTCAGACAATAACAAGGACATGCATTGTCTAATCTTTCTGCACTCTCATCCTCCCACACAAAGCAACATGGGCTAAAAAAATCACTAGAAAATACAGGAACAAAACCTGCCACAGACAACTCAATAGTTATGCTTTTACCGACCATTTTGGTCAGTTTTTTTAGGAAAACAAAGATCAGGAATTTCAGAAAGTTCCTAAATATAGCATTGACTTAACTATGAGACTACTGAAATAGTGTGTAAAGGCCACTGACTTTGAAAATTACTAATGTGCTGTCTGTAGTAACTATGCCTATGGGACATCCCTAGATAGAGATAAATCATAAAATCACATTCTAGCACTCTGCAGGGTTTTGTTTCTATTTGAGGTACCAGATACAATTGGTACCAGAGAGAAGACACTACATCATGAAAGTATATCCTGGCACTGTGATTAGCTTATGAAAGAATTTCATCATGAAAAGCAAAAAGCATTTTCCCTGAGTTCTGTCTCCTGCATTAAAAAACAAAGCTGGTAAATCCAACTGTATCTGCCAGTTCCCAGAGCAGTTGCTACATGCTAGTTGTAACTAGAGCATGAGACAATGATGGATAAATAGCCTGCTGTGGATGATTTTGGAAAAAAAAAATAAAATTGAACTGTTAAAAGGGTTTACAAGGCTCAGAAGGTTTGGGATTTTAGAAGCATAAAATCTTCCCAGCTGCACTCAGTGGAATTCCACAGCTCCTCCTGCAGCTCACAGCAATACATTATTTAACACATGCAGGGGGAGAAGCTTTTTGAGAAAAACAGGTTTTACATACCAGATACACAGTTTCCTCACGTGTATTTTTCCTCAGATTGTCACAGAGAGCCTCTCACTAGTAAGGAATGACAGCATTGTCAAATTGAAAAGACTTTGCAGAGAGCCTCTTTGACTGATCTCAGAATTCTCCACTGTTTTCTGGTCTTCAGTCCATTTAAGTTGTATATTTGTGTCTTCAGGTTGCCTATATATGGGTACTCATTCTATTCTGAATTACTATGTTACTATGTATGCTCTAATGTATTTTCTGTGGTCCCTTTGTCTCCTCTTTTTCAGGGCACCCATTTTAACCTACAGCCCCTTTGGGACTTAATGTGGGTTGAGTAGAGCTTCTGATTCACAGTTCTGGCTTTATTTTGCCTTTAGAAACCCTCCCAAAGATGTTTTTCTAACTAGTCAGCCACTTTCCTCTGTCATCATTTTTAATAGGCTCCTTTTATTTTTTTTTTCAATTCAGTCAGTTCTCAACTGCATATAAGCAGGTTATGACAGAGACTTTAAACATTCAAAGATAAATCAAAGCTGTTGATAACAAAAGTCACAAGTTTGGCTGTGTGCATTTAAAACTCTAGTAAGTGGACTTTTGCAGATTGCTCCTTTAAAGAGCAACAAGAGACTGGCAAGCATCATTTACCCTGCCAAGCTCTGCAGGGCACTGTCTTGCAGCAGGAAACATCAGCAATAGTGATCCACAGTTTGGATAATCCACCCCAGGCTGCAGGGGATTAGGCTGTGGACTGTTCAGTCCATGGAGCTTGTTGATAGAAGTTTTTTTTTTAAGTGCTGGACACAAATAAAGTCAATGTATTAATGAGCAACCATGAAGAAACGGAAAGATTGGATTCTTGGACATGTGGTGGGAGATTAATGGACATATCTGATTTGTTACTCAAAAGGGAAAAATAAAAAGAAAACCATTTATTAACAATGTATATATCATTACTTAAAAAGAAAACCAAAGCAATATTTTAAAGCAAGGGATTAAATCAACACCTATCATCCATCTATCTATCTATCTATCTATCTATCTATCTATCTATCTATCTATCTCTACCTATCTATCTATTTATCTAATCTATCTATCTGTCTAATCTATCTATCTGTCTTCTATCTATCTATCTATCTATCTATCTATCTGTCTAATCTATCTATCTATCTTCTATTGCATTGCATTACTGTAGTATTTTTGGCAATAGCAACTAGGCAAATATGAAATTAAGCCTGCATTGCATTTCAGTGCAGCCATGTTTGTGCCATTTCTGTAAGATCAGCTCTGTGCAAGGCAGAACAGTTTAAATCCTGGGATTTTCTTTCTGGCTGGACCCACCACTGCGATTCTCTGCTGCCACTGAGAATCTCTTCCACCACTGAGATTTGTGAGTTAAATAGGGAGAGAACAGAGGAACAAAGGAAAAAAAAGGTGTAAACCTCATCCACAGCCACTGGCTCAAAGGAGGCTATACCTGCATGAAGAGGACAGTGAGGAAAGTAGTGGCACGAGGCCCAGAGCTGGAGAAACAGACTGGCACCTTGGTAGGCAGCAGATGTACATCAGCAGCCTCTTTTCCTACTGTGACAAGGTGAAGAGATGGTTGGACTCACTGCTGGGCAAGAAGAAGGCAAAAAAAGGGAATGAATCCAGCAAAAGTTACAACCCCCCACCTTCAAAAGCCCAGGGCCATCCTCCAATTCCACCTCTGCTAATTTTTCCCAGATCAGATTCCTGTCAACCTTTCCCATCCCCCTATACCATCTTTTGCTGAGATCTCACTCTGCTGCAGCACTAAGCTTTCCTTTCATGGGACTTTTTACTCATCTTGGCCATAACCAAAAACGAATTTGGATTCATGTTTGCTTACAACACAGAAAAGGCTTGATCCAACTTTTATGTACCACAGAAATGAACCACCAACCTCTGTTGGTTCCCAAGTATTACTACAGTGTGTACTGTAAGAAATCCTAGGGAAATGAGACATGGATGGCTCAGGCAGTACAAACCACCTAATTGCTGAGCAACCCAAGGAGCTGGGTAAGCAGTATCCCTGGTCAGCACCTCCTCATTGCTAAGCTGAAAAACTACTTGTGGTAAGGAGCCATTCCTTTTGTTTAATTTTTGGCTTTTATCTTAAGCCCAAGCTTTCATCACCCTTTTTTCAGTCACAGCCTCTAGATTTCCAACTCTGTGGCTGTAAAACTATATGAAACAGAATATTGGAGACAGGCTACAAAAAAAAAAAAAATTGTAAATCCTTGATAACCAGCATTCCCAAGAGTTATTAAAGAAGTTATATGCACTGCTTGCTTTTTAGTAAGAATATGTCCTTTTTAATATATAGAAAAACTCAAGAGAGTAAGATACAGGCAGAATCCAGACAGACTAGCAACCTTGCAGTTTCTTATTGCTGGTAAACTAGGCATGTTCTGAAATCCAACAGGTTAAATCAGAGGGGTCATTAAGGATCAGTGGTGAATCTTTTATCTAAAAAAATGGCCGAAAATAATTAATGGACTCAGACTAATGGACATGAGGTATAGCCTTCCTGACCATCACTGTTAAAGTCATACTGAGCATTAATACATGCTCAGATTATTTCAAAAGGACAAAGGCACAGAAAACTATATAGGAAGCAAGCAGATTTTCCCTCAAGCTGTATAATTTTTCAGGCAGACTCAAAGTGGTTGGCATCTCTTTGCATGAGGTGACAAAGGCTATTCCTGACAACAACTTGCATGCACACATGGGTTCCTAGAGAGAGGAAGCTATGCTGCTAATCATCTCTTGTGTCAAACCAACTATGTAAGTCCTGGCTGGGGAGCAATCAGGAATGAAGACTGAAACTCAGAAACTGGCAATAGATGTTCCATCAAGTGAAATATGCAATGTTGGCTTCAGTGGAAGTTGCACTGCTGCTAATGATAGTAAAGTTATGGTGCAGGTAGGTATTTTTGACCTAAACACGTCATATGGAATTAAAGAAATCCCTGCAAAAACACTGAGTATGTTAGGGCTTAGTGGGTAGAGTATGTGGAAAGTTTTTCAATGTCAGTTTTTAAGAAGAAAGCAAGCACTCTAAAACATTCATTCAAACAGGTCTTCTCAGCTAATTTAAACCACATTTTTTAACTTCCACAATTCAAAATATCCTTTCTTTGCAAGCAATTTCTGCTACTTCACATACTTTGCAACACAGTTGGTGCAACCTGAGAGATGTCACAATACAGTGTAGTACCATATTCCAGGGTTGGGCTTTTTTCTTCTTCCATGAATATGAGACAGGCAGCTCATTCCAGCGTGCAATCAGCTGACTCAGACCACAGCTGAGAGCTGGACCACACAGACACAGAAGCTCTGCCTAATTTTTTTGTTCTGTACATCACCTTGTAAAATAATAAGGCCGAAGCCACACCGCATTCCCTAACTCCCCATGATTTTATTATTTCCTTCATTTTTATTTACAGGCTGAGATCAATGGCTTTCTATACATTCTTCAATGGTAATGCTCTCCATATACTGTAGTCTTGCAATCCACAACATGGTGAAAAAATACTGGGAATCTATTTGCCAGCTTTTAAGAGTATTTTGAGTACTTTGAAGATTACTCAAAATCAATTATAAAGGTTTTTTAAACCAAAAAAGAAATTATCACTTCAAGAATATTCATCATTTTCAAGTGTTTTGCCATTTTATATTGCATTTAGTTTTATACTAAGTCTCATTATTCAGATTTATATTTACTTGTCTACTGGACATTTTTGTCTGGAATGTGCATAGTTCATCCTTTAAAAGATGATCTGTCGCATAACTTACTTTATTCTTTATACATATAAAGAAAATATTCGAAGGATATTTCCCTAAAAAGTTCATAGAAGTTCTTTTAATACACCCTTGAAAACAATAACTAAATGAGTTACAGACATGTATCTATTGCAATATTTTAATTTTTTGTGTTGTGCCTAAAGGACACTTGTGTCAAGAAGGTTCCTATGTACTTATAAAATGGAGCACCAAGTTTATAATGTATAGTTTAATATTCCTTGATTTCATTATTTTAATCTGTTAATTATTAACTAATATAATAAATAATCTAAAGTTCAAAATGCCACAAGAGAAAAGGAACTGTGTCTAGATAATTGCAATTGCTAATCCAAATACAAGATGAAGCAGAAATATTTACTAAATATTTGCATCAAATGTCTTTTTAGAAAGGAGAATGATCATCTGATATTATCCTCACCTATTTTGACACATTTAATTTTTCAGTCCTTTTGATTATCATAGTCTTTCCTCAACTGCAGATAGCCTGTTTGATGCGGGTAATTATTCTGAGTGTTAACAAGCTTTCCCTGATACAAAAATCCATAATGTCAAAGCAAATAATTTCAAGGTATCCTGCTCTAGCGGATTTGGAATGACAATAAAATAATTTATGAACTGATATCATGATGAAATAATGGGGTCAACTTGGCAGGAGTTTGTATGGAAAAAGAGAGAAGAAAGAAATGACATTGTTAATTTGCCCCTTCTCAAAATACTGTTCAGGGATTCACTTGTTAATACTCTGAACTATCAATTTTAACAGTTACGGCAACACTAACAGAAAACCTAAAATCTGTCTTCCAATTACCAGAACAGTAAAAATTTTGAGTAGAACCAAAAAACTGCAGGAGAACTGAAAAAAAGGGGGGAGGCCCCCAGGAGACACCTGGGGGGAAGTAAACTGAGGTGTGCCAAGCTGCTGGCTAGAGGAAACAGAGCAAGCCCACCCCAACACAGGCAACACTTCCTTCATTGCTTTCTTTAAGCAAACAAGATGGGGAAAATATGCTTTTCCATATCTCTGGAGCAGTTTTTGTAGGGAACCATAAAATGAGGAAGACAAGGAGCAGTCACTTTAGAAGAGCTGCTTTCCAATGTTGGAGAGAAATCAGAAATGACAAGAATAAAGTCAATTGTTCCACCTATCTCTACTCAAGCAAGATTTCATTAGAGATCTCTAGACTCCTCTGCTGATACTAACTCTGAGGAATACTGATAATTTTAGCAGATCTGCTTCCTAGAACACCAGTCACATCTTGCCAGGTGTAGCAGATCAATATACGCATTTCACTGTCATTCACAGAAAATCAATACATCCCAGTGTGTGAAGTTGGGAGTCAACAGAAGCAGAGTCAACAATGTGTACTTCATTTGTTGAGCATCAAGGTCAGAATTCAGTCTGAAGAAGGAAAAAATGTTTCTCTCTTTCATAAGTGAAAGACTTCAAAAATGTGAGCAGGGCACCTTGCATGGAATATAGAAAGGTTTCACACATGCCAGCAGGACTTTTCTTTTACCTCTATGAATGAAAAAATAAAAATGAAGACTGTTGCATCAGTAGGCTTTTTGGAAGCATTTTTTAATATGGCATGTGAAAAGTATCAAAGTTTTTATTTTTAAAAGTGGTTTTTATTTTTAAAAACAAGCTACACATTTCGCAGGCAAAACTGAATTTATAAAATTTGAGGGGGAGAGAGTGAAATATTTCATTATCATAAATGGCAGACTGTAAAAAAATAATAAAAAAAAAGGTATCTGGAGCAGTAAAGTGAAATGGGCAACAGAAACTTGTAAGAGACAACAAAGTACAACTGGAACCACCTAAAAAGAAAGTACCCAAAAGCCCCTGAAGGGGAACAGAGCAGCTCCTCCAACTTCCTCCTCTGAAAAATCCAACTTGGTGTTATATCATCCATGCTGACCTTACTGCCAATAGCCATTAAACACTAAAGCTGAAAGTGATCCTCCTGCTCTTTTCCCACACTTTCCAACTATTGTTTTCTTGTTCTCATTTCCAACATGCCACAGAGAAGCATTTTTTGTGGGCCAATCCTTAGTGCCAGTTCAAATTAAGGATTTTTCATTCTTTAAGAATTAACTCAGAAATCTGTGATGCCAGTTTTGCACTGACTGGATGTGGAAAATGAGTTAAGACAATATATGTTGATGGAGCTATACAAGATTTAATGTACAATATTCATTTGGGTGTTTAATTTGTTTTGGATCAGGACAGGGTATTTTGATTGGCAGTGTGCATTTTGATTGTCTTGTTTCCCTTGAAACGATCTTATTTTCACAATCTTCTTTCATCTGTTCCAAACCCCCTGCATTTAGATTAGCTTGGCTTGCACTTTTAAGGATAGTTCACTTGGGTTGGGTTACTCTGAACACACATTTGGTTATAGTCTACCGAGAAATAGTGTGAGCAATTCACTCCTTCTGAGTTATCATTTGTTAAAAAGGATCCAAGCCTGGAAATGTTTTAACTCAAACACATTGTAGATAGCTGTGGAATGGACAGCATTGTCTTTTCAAATGGCTGTTGGCTGTGGGTGCTGTTGTGTGCCAGACACCCACGTCAGCAGCGTTTCCATCTAGGAAAGGTCGTTCCTGCCTGTGCGTGTTTTACGGTAATGGAGCAATATGAACCACAAGAGAGCTTTGCAGTGTATGTCAGCAAGTAAGAATGGGAATATTTTTATGGAAGTAGAACCCAATATTGTTCTCGCATGATGTGAAAAATGTAAAAGCTTTCAAGGCAGGATTTGTCTTGGCATGACCTTGATCTTAAACTATCTATATACTGCACACACATCAGTAAGACATTCAGTCTGTACTTTCCAAAATTCCCCTTAGCATTATTTTATATTTACTCAACTTTTTATCTTTCTAGACTACCAAAAAACTTTCTACTTTCAATTATTTATTGCAAGTTCTCACCATTACTTCTTTTCCTTCGCACTACATTTCATTTAAAATCCTCAAATGAGAGTTTCTGGTTCCTGGTGATTTATGTAATTTGGCTTTCTCAAATTATTCTGTGGATTGCTCACCCTAAAAAAAAAAAAAAAAAAAAAAAGAAAGGAAAAGAAAAGAAAAGAAAGCAAAAAAATAAAAAAGGGGAAAAAAAGAAAAAAAAAGAAAAAAAAGAAAAAAAGAAAAAAAAATCTGTCAATATCATATTCTAATTACTTGCATGAATTACCTTGAAACACCAGGTCATGCAGCTCTGCTACTGCACAAGTGTAGTTGCAAAGGTGACAGGGTCCTGGTCTTTATCACCTGAAATGCACAATGTTAATTTAGTTGTGTAAATGCAGGAGAGAAGGAAAAATAGGGAAAAAAATGGCCTTTAATGTTTCTTAATGAGTTCTGGTATATCCATACCTGGAAACACAAATATTTCTCACTTTTTCAACAATAACAACTATGGTAAAACTCTCATTGATTCTCCATTACCCTGAACTTTTTACTTTCTTTTTTTTTTTTTTTTTGCGAAGGCTACAAAAAACCCCAAACAAACAAACAAATAAACAGTCACCTTGTCTTCAATATTTTTTAACAATTTTTTATTCTTTTTTATTTTGGGACTGTGGTCTTTCACTTAGATCTATCAAACACAGCCCTTTCCCTAAGCCTTTAGTTTAATAACTTATACTTGATGTAATGGATTGTAGACAGCTGGTTTTGGCCCTAAATGATTGTTTTCAATAGCAATCATCTTGCACCATGATAGAGGCACTGATTTATTTTGTGTTAGTATGGGTGAGGACTTCTCTGTCCTTTGAACTGCCACCTGGAGTTGGCTGTTCCTTTGAATTGCATGGGCAGCACTGGGAAGCAGACACTTCACTAAGGAGCTGAACTTGGAGAGGGTAAACACAAGCTGTGGGTGAACATTAAGTGGGTGAAAATTAATTCTGGACATGAGTCCAGAATTCCTGATTTCCCTTTATTATTTAATAGTGACCCATAAGGTTTTCCTCGTATGCTCATGTGATTCAACAGGACAGACTGATGGACCAGGACAGCCCCTCAGTGAGCAGTCTTTCCTTTCTCCAACACTTCTGTGAGATGAGATGAATTAAAAATCTTCCCCTACAAGTGTCTTCATCTGTAGAGTTCCAACATAGATCCTCATTGAACTCTTTCATCTTTAACACCTAAGGAGACTAATGGGAAAGAGTATGAGAGAAGATGGATTAAGGTGCCAAACCTGTCTTCTGCACTCAATTACATATTTTATTCTCAGTTTATGTATTGTTAACTCTTCAAATGTCACCATAGACATACACCTCTGGGTGACCAACCCACAGTAGCTGGAAATGTGTGCTTATCAGGATGAAAAAGCATTTCACATTTAACTTGCTAAAAAAAATGTTCATTTCCAAGTGAGGACAAGTCAATGTAACTCATATTTGTCATTGCCAGGTGTGATTGCAGTTATTCACATTAGCTGCTGTGGAACATAAAGAGAAGCTGCAGGTTCTAGCTAATATGCAATACATCTGCTTCTCTTTGTCATGGCTGAAATGGAACCATGAGCAGGTTTTTTAGGCTTTTGTCCTAAATTTCAAGTCCATTAATGGACTAAGCCCCAATAATGCTAGAAACTGAACACCAAGTTATGAACCAGCCCAGTTACTTTCATCTAGAATAATGCAGAAAATAAAATTCATTCTTATAATCAGTCTTCAGAAGGAAAAAAAAATTAGCTGAGAATGTAGATGTATTTGGAAAATGTTTCAAAGTGTTCTTTGTTTGGAAAACATTTCATTATAAGTGTTGTGAATAGACGTGATCCATACTTGGACAAATGTCTTTCAGACCTTTATCCCCCACTCCCAAACATGATCTGAGTTCTACTTCCCTGTTAAGGAAACAATCTCCCATTGATTTTTACCTAGAAATTCCTTGGATAAAGTGGGAACAAACAGCATAATAAAAATGTAAGCTATGTAGTTTTTGATCTCTATGATTTGCAACCACCATCACAGCAAAAAGCCAAATTACTGAAGGCACTAACTGGGATTCTCCATATGTGGTTTCAGGATAAGCTGCAGTATGAAATATTTTCCTATTAAGATGTTAGCTAATCAGTATGCATGACCATTATTCTTTCTTTACAGTAATTTTGAGGTTTTATCTGTATAGCTTTTTGTTCAACAATTAACATGAAAATTCATTCAAGACTTGTTAACATTTTCTGCCAGCAAATTAGGGTGGTCAACAGGGAAAAATATCTATATCAAGTGCTAATTACCTTCTAGTCTTTGTTTAATGCCATGAAAGGTCCTTATACCTATAAGTTTTTGATCTATTATGAATTTTGATGTTAACAAAAGGCTATGGGCAATATGCCCTCAACATCTTTTAATGGCAACTACATCGTTGATACTTTGTCACCAACATTATTTTAGGTTTATAATATGCAACAGGTGAAAAAAAAAAATATATTTTTTTTTAAGCCTGGAAAAATAGTGGTAATGTCAAATGCTAAAATATTAATCCTGTGGGAATTCTGGCTAAATATTAAATCTCTGCTGGTACATCAGTGGAAACCCCAATACTTTCAACAAAACCAACCAAACTTCATGACAAACAAATGCATATAGGGCTATTTTCTAAATTGTACAGCTCAAATGCACAACTTAGAGCTCACACTTCACAGGCACAGATAAAAGGAAATAAACAACAGGTTCATTTGACTTCATCCTCAGGGACACCATTCAGAACATAACAATGACAAAATATACTGTGGAAAAAAAGGTCTTATTTTGCAGCAATGGCTTAATGAAGATGTGAGGAAGAAATGAGCAGGATTTATTTCCCTGCTTGATATCTCCAAGTCAATACATTTTGAGGTCACACCGTTCCTTGTGGTACCACTCCAGCACTCTCCATCTGTATTAGGCTGTCCTTCAGAGTCTGTGTGGCAGATGGTGCACTCCCACCTTGGGAATCTGCAGCTCAAAGCAGAGGCATAACAAGATCAAAAGTCTGCATGCAACTCACTATAACATGGCTATGAGCAGCACTGAGAGAAAATGCTGTGAAAACAACCATCCCTCCAGTATTTATAGCAATTAAAACCCCACAGCAGTACTTAGTCACTTTATATGAAGGGACCAATCTTCATGGTGAATTCACTTTGGAGTGTTAATTAGAAATATGGTAAGTTTTCAAAAATAACATTTTTTTGTCCAGCCTTACTTCTAATAAAAATCATCATGGAAATGATTGGTTCACAGTTAAAAATTTCTCATCATTAAAAAAATTTATACATGTTGTAAAGAGCGGAAATATTTTTATAAGCCCTGTTTATTGAATTTCTTGAAATGCCCTTAACCAAAAGAAGCAAGCTCCAGGTGTGTCTCATATCATAACAAAAGCACTTGCTAGATCTTTGTCAAAAGCCCACTAATTTTAATATGACAATTTTATTGATTAGTTGACATAGCCAAAGAGTGACTGTATTTTCAGTTTGGGTCTAACAGTGTGGTAGTTCTCAATGTCTGTTCTCCATCACACCAGTTAATCAGTAAAACTTTGATCCCATCGAAATAAAGAGTAAATTTTCCACTAATTAGTCCAGAGATACACATCACATATATTTTCTGAAGAAAGAAATAGAATCTGCATCTAGTCTACAGTTTCTTAAACAAAAACTGGAAACACAACCTAAAGCATGAATTTAATCTCTTGAGCACCATCTAATGACCAAATTGTAAAATGACCCAGAAGTACATTGGCAGCTGTGCTAAAAAAGGATGAACTTTTTGACTCAGGTTGGTCAAGAATTTCCATCAGAGGTTTTAATGGGAAAAGGTGTTTTTTGCTGAAGTGTAAAACTCCATGAAAGGCATCCATTTTGACAAAATTACTGAGGCAGTTCTTTATGAAAACAACACCTATAAATGGTAACATTTTCTTTTCAGGAGATTTTTTTTCCAACATAACCAAAGAAGTACTTTGATGATTAAAAAGTCTTATTGTTTTTAACTCTCCCCAAAAGAGGAAAAAAAGACTATTTCCTGACCAGTTGCAAGTGTCTTCATTCAATATTTACAAACCTTCTCTTGAACTACACTTGGAAAGTCGGTTTCATGTATATTACTGCCAGCATTGTATTTTGCATTTATAAACAGTCCAAGTACGTAAATAAATAAACAAATGAAATTAAAAGTCTGTCCAAAAATCAAATTATTTAAGCATAAGGTAAAAAAATTAGCATGTCCAAAAAGCAGCTATGATGAATAGTAGGAAGTTAGTATTAAGACTACTCATATTGGACATGTAAAAATCCTTTATATGCTTAGAAGGGTCAATCCTAAACAAAAGATTAGGCTGAAGATCAGGAAGAAAAAGAGAAAAATTGATATAAAGGGGAAAATAAGGAAAATAAGAAAGGGCAGAAAAGGATGTACATCAGAGAAATAAAAAAAGAAAGATGGATAGAACAACAAAGTCATTCCATTGAAGAAGGACAGCAAAGGAGGCACTGCCACTGAAGGTTGGACAAAGGGCATATCATATATATATTTTTAAACTTTTTAGGCTACAATAGAAAGCCTAAGATGTTCAAAGCTCAAAAAGACCAAACTGAGGCACAGATGGAGTACTCAACATGGGCTAAATAAAGAAAGATAATTTCCTAATAGCCTTAGAGATATTCCAAAGGGTGGTTTATTTCAGGTCAGGAATGAACATTTCTCAAGGTGATCTTTTGGTGGTGCCCACTTAACTGCACTTTGATTCATGCTGTGGAGCATCTCATAGCACACAAACTGCATTTCTTTTGGATGAGCTAACTGAACAGATGCTGCAGTGCTTTGAAGTTAAAGGCATAGAAGCTTCTGGGTCTGATTCTGCAAGAGCTGTAGCAGCTTGGGCTCCACCTCAGCAAACGGGTGCCAGGAAATTCAGGCTTTTCAGTAGACTAACAGAGCCTCCAAAAACCCTGCAGAAACAGCCTTTCACACCACTGTCATCAGGAATCAGTGCTCCAGGCACAGCTGCACCTGGGGACTTGCTGTTGCAAAAAAGATGAGCACTAACTTCTGGAAAAGTCCTCATGCTGAAAAACATCTGGATGTTTTCCAGTCAGTATTGGTGGCAGCTCTCTAAAAAAAGAGACACCTGTCACATTTTTACAAAAAACAAAAAAAACAAAAAAACAAAACAAAACAAAACAAAAAAGCCAAAAAAAAAAAACAAAACAAAACAAAACAAAACAAAAAAACAGCACTCCAAAAGCAAATAGTTGCAAAGCAGCTCTGGATTTTGGCTCTCTGAGCCCAGTGCATCCTGGCAGGAGGCAGCATTCCCCTCGCAGCAGCCGGCTGAGGTGCTGAGCTGCCTTTCCCAGCCAGGAGCTTTATGAATGCCACTTTCACTCCCAATATTGGTGGCCATCAGCCCAGTTCTCATGCCAATGCAAAAGTTGTTTTTCAGCGAGCGGGATGGATCTAGGTGAAATAAGGGCTTGATTTACAATCAGCTTTCGGCCCAGCTTCACCCACCGCCTGTGTGTGGCACTCAGGGCTGGCCCCAGCAGGTGTGAGCAGCCAGGAGCACTTGGTGGGTAGGGAGAGGCTGCCCTGAGAAGCAGGTGCTAATTGATGGGTGTTAGTGCAGACACTTGGGGCAGAATGGCTCAGTGTTCTGCTCTCCTGGCCTACAGCAAGTGGGAAAGGGCAGCAGCCACCACCGAGCACTTCATAAAAACACCACTCCGTCCATCACGAGGGCCCTGAGACCACAGCCAGCCTGCGCTGAGGGGCGCTGGCTGAGCTGCGGTGGGAAGTTTGCACAGCACCTGCCTGTGTTGTATCTGGCAGGCATCCCCGTGGGCTGGCCCCAGCCTTCATAAACAAACAACAAAGAAATTTCATGGAGATTTTTATATTTTTTAATATATATAGGTTGTGTCCTAGGAGAAGCAAGTATTTGGGCTAACTCTGGTTTCCCATTTTTGGCTGTCTCAACGTTTCTCCTGTCTCCTGCAAGCACACAGGGCTCTGCCACTTGCCCAGCAAACCTGTCCTGGTGGGAGCAGTGCTGGGTGCTGCTGGTGCTGGTTCAGAGCCTTCCTTCCAGCAGGAGCACACAGGGAGCCAGGCTGCCCCTGCAGCTGAGGGCTCAGGAGGGCTGGGAAAGCTGCACTGCCAGCCATGCTTAACCAGGGCTCCTCAAGTCTTCCCCAGAGCACTCCAAATCTGACCTCGGGGTGCCAGAAAGGGACACTAAAAGAGGAGAAAAGAGGAGAGACACACACGTGAAGATGATCTCTTTCACCCCAAGGTTTTGTATAAGATCTGTTTCTTTTCCTTTCCCTTCTTTCAAACGTTTTCCAAATATCTGTCAAAAGATAGGCGGGGGGAAGGGGGTGGTTTAAGATGACCTGCACAGAGGAGAGGGTTTGCATTCACTTCTGGAAGTGTTGACATGCTGCAGTTCAGAAGGGAGATGTCCCACTGCGAAAACTTTTCCTCCTTAACTTCAAAGCTTTCCTGGCAGTGGGAGCCCTGATCCCAAATATGACCATTTTGCTACTGTCCAGGATAAGGGGGGTTTGGGACCACACAGAGACAAATGTCCAATGATTCTACAGCCTCCAGATCTTGGCTGACTCCTAATGCTCCTGGGAAGGCTTTGCAGCTCCACTGCACAAGAGTCAGAGTGCCTCAGCTGCTCCCGTAGTGTGAAGCGTTCCAACACCACTGCCCAAGCAGATGAGTCCCCTGGGCTTACACTGCCTGGCACAAAGAAAGCTCCAATGGCTCAGCACAGAGTTAACCTAGTTAACCTCTTCACCATGGAGAATTATTATTCACCTGAGAGGCTCTCGGACTCGACTACAGTTAATACTCTAAAAAGCTTTTGAGCAGCTGAGAAGACTGAGTTTCTCAGAAAATCTGTCCCTGAAAGTTGGGTTCCATTTGCATTATATTTAGGTCTGATTAGCCCCAAAAGCCTTCTCCTAAGGCATGAAAATAGATGGAGACTAAGTGAACAAGAAAAATGTATCTATCAGAGGATTTGGGTATCTCAGACAAATCTGTTGCTTAACTTAGTATTTCTAACACTACTAGAGAAAGTACATTACTAAACATACCATCTCTGCCATCCTTTCAGCATCTAATCATAAGAAAAATCAAGTCTGTTTGTCCCTCAGGCAACTCCTTGAAGAAGAAAATGAATGCTAAGAAAAAATAAATCTATCTTTTAGCTGTGCTATTAGCTTATTTAAAGTCATCGTGTGAAGCAGATAATGGAGTAAAGAATCACACTGGTATTTTTTGATGTAATTCTCAAAGATTTACAGAGCCATTACTTCAACAATTACAAAAAAGCTGTGAAAGAGAGAAAGTAAATCTTGAAGCATGATGCATATTTTCCATGGTGGATGGCAGTCATGTTCCTGTACACCCAGGGGTTATGCCAGGGCTTCTTCTCCAGATTTCCATTATGTTGCATACAATGTCAGGGGAGCAATGTGAGAATGTCTGAGCAAGATAATCACAGGACCCATGAAGTTCAGCAGCTTGTGTCATTAAAAATTACAGCAATATCTTGAAATGCTTCTAAAAATTTGATATTATTTGGCATGACTTTTTTCCCCTGTATTGGCGCATGAACTACACAGCAAGCAAACAGGATAGTCTCTGATGATTGCAGTTAAAAGTTTCATGTCAAAACCTAACCTGTATTTTTTGAATGTGGCACAAAAAAAAATTTCAAAAGATTAAAAAGTACTCATACAACAAGAAAGAGACAAAGGCAGTGTTCATCTGTTAAACAGCCAACTTGCACAAAAGACCAGTGTGAAAACCAAGACTAATCTCCCCATGCAACATACACTGTATTTTCAAAAGTTAAGTGCTCAGGTCTCTTCATTGCCATGTGCATTAGAAGGAGTATTTGTAATGTCTTGTAAAGCTAACAAGCTTAGTTAAGCAGAGGTGTGTGGTCTTTCAAAGTGTATTCCCAGGGTATCACCGCACTCCTCAACTCATTTATCACTGTAATGTTTTCACCTCATTTGAAGCCAAGTTATTGTCACCTTAAAATAATGTACCTTGACAGGAAAAAATGAAATTCATGTGAAAAGTTATACAGTCAAAATATAGGCAATCATATCAAAACTTAAAGCAGATGAAAACTTTTTATGTGGATATATTTAGGTGGTATTTGCTTGTGCCACAGACTTTCCTTTCCTTTCCTTTCCTTTCCTTTCCTTTCCTTTCCTTTCCTTTCCTTTCCTTTCCTTTCCTTTCCTTTCCTTTCCTTTCCTTTCCTTTCCTTTCCTTTCCTTTCCTTTCCTTTCCCTTTGGAATCACACATGTCCTGTGGTTCCCTGTCATTAAAGGGAGTTGTGCATGCTCCATAGCTGCCTCAGTACGGCAGCCCAGGCTCTTAAAATGTTAAGGAAGGCTGAGAAAAGTGCAGATGGATTTAATAGGGAGCAACCATTTAAATGATTGGTCACTCCCTAGTGCACAGTTATATTTCAGGTGTTGTGAGTGTGCTTAATCTTGTCCTGTCCTATTTCACAACTGATATTTGCACTCTGGAGTCTCTTAAATCTTTCTCTTCAACCCCCCATCCTCAAATGTCATTGAGGAACCAGGGTGGATTAGACTAGTGAAGATCCAAGTGGAGATATTTCCAAGCTAAACCACGGCATCCCTTAAGAAGCACAGGATTCAGGCTGCATTTTCTAAACAGTGCAACATACATGGTGTACTATGAAGGAGCTGTTTAGGAACTTTTTTTTGCTTTTGCCCTTTTGCTGTCATCCTTTCACCCCAGGATCTGCGGAAGTTAACATGAAGGTTTTGGATTGTTGTAATTTTCCTAGCTGGTTTTAATTCTTTAATTTATTATTTACTAAACTAAAACCAGTTCTAGGGAAAATGTTATGTCTTTATACAACTATTTTCACCCTTTACTATTTTTCAAAGCATTCTTGAAGTTCATATGGCTTCACTGGGAACGTGCCATAAGGCATAACCCCTCTGTATGGCTGCACCTCTCAGAGTAGCAAGTATTTCCTAAACTCTGTATGACTTCTGTTTCCCCTCATTGCAGTCTGTGTAGCTTAACAAAAAATCTTCATAGCTGTATTTAGGCTTACATTTAAGCAGCCTGAATATTACAACCTTGTAGATCATAGTGAATTCAGAAGAAAAATGTGGCCATGTTTAGGGGACTGGAACTGAGCTTGGATAGGGTATGAAAATGGCAGGTGACATTGATAGTGAGAGGTGAGATACACATAAACAAAGAGGAAAAGGCTCAGGTAGATATTTAAAAGCACAAACAAACTTTTGTATTATAATGATTCTCCTGCCTTCCTTACCAAATTATTTCTCTTTTATATGTCTTCACCTTACCCAATCGGTTTCACTGAATTGTCAAGCATGCAGTACATTTTATAAAATTTGAATACTAACACAATCAGAAGAAAAAATTATACAAGGGATGCAATGGAGGGTGTTGTGTTTAGGGTCTGTCTCAAAAACCAGATCATTCTTCTTTGCCTAAGGTTCAGTAAAAAATAAGGTTATTTTAAAATTGGGTTTATTAGCAAAAACTCTGCTGCAAACCCTGTATGCTGCAAATCCTGTATACATAATATGCAATTTTGACAGAAACAGTTTGTTTTGCTGGAATTTCACTCCAAGAAAGAGCATTTTTCACAATTTAAAAACATGCCTTGAGGCTATATTCACAATTTATTATTTCAAATTTTATTCTGACATAACTTTTAATTTATTTTTTCTTAGTTTACCTAATACTTATATAATATATGATCAAAATCCTGCCCACAGAAACCATAAGAAAATTAAATGTTTCCATTCTGTCAAATGAAGAACCATCAATCCAAAACGAGAAAATATTTGGGAAGCCTGGTTTCTAGAAAATGTTAAATGTTTCAGGTTTTTTGCCAGTTTAATACACAGATAAATGTCAAACCCCTTTGCAAAACAAAATTCTGTTTCTATGCAACAAAATCGTGTAACTGAAGATCACAAAAACATAAGGCCTGGTTAGTAGAGACACTATGTTTTTCTAAATATTGAGTTTAATACTGGTAAAGGAGTCTGTTTTCAAAAGACTCCTATTAATATTTAAAAGCTGAATATGTGCATTTTTCTTCTTCCTTTAGTCCAATTGCTCCTCCAGCTTCTAATTTCTGATGTAATTAAGGGAAAAGTCCAACAGAAAAGTTTTAAGATAGCTCATTTACCATGTGTTCAATTCTAATTTATGACTTTCCATGTAACAAGTAAAATGATCAAGGCATATACATGCTAGATAAATGTCTGTTACAATTTTCCATCTTCCTCCAACAAACAGTTTTCTCTCACAGAGAAAATACTGATGTCCCCTTGTGAACAGTTCAGATATTTACTGAAGCAGATTCAAATTGCTCCCAAACTGTTAATCCATGCAAAATTTAATTACTAAAGAACTGGAAGCAGCTGTAATGAGCAACCTTAGCTGTGTCTTGAAACCTCCTGATGCTGCTGGCTCTCATCAAACTTTGTATTTCCCCAGTGCCACACAAATTAAATCCTCTTTTTTCAGATGCCTTCTCACTAGCCCTGTATAGGTCTCACCTGGAGCTATTTTCCTTTGCTAATCCTGTTACTTGAGAGCAAGAGATAACTTAGAGCACTAAATATGCCGAAGGTGATTTCATACATTTGATTGCACAGCAAAAGTAGTACCAGCAGGCATAGAAATATTCTACTCTGGAGGGTTGATGAAAACTCAAAATAAGCTGAAAACAGCACTGATAAAATGAAGGTTATTTGTATAATATTTACTGACACTGAATTTTAATGTTAAGCCTACACTGTATGTCCTAAAACTAAGAACAGATGAACTAGTGGGCACACAAGAAAGCTATGAGACAGGAAGGGCTGATTTTACTCTTGTGAAGATGAATCAAATCTGGAATTGAAAGCAGGCACAGACAGAGGAGATTACTAGGCTGTTAAATAAACAGTAAATAACAAGAGGAGTGTTGACAAAAGGAGTAGAAAGTATGTTCCCTAGTCACAGACTGCAAAACACTGATCAGGGAAAGGATTTGGTGATGACTGTTGACAGACACTTAAAACCAGCAACCTGATGTCTGGTAGCAGTTTGGAAAGCAAGCAAACACGGGGAAGTGTAAACAGAGGAGCAGAGCACAGATTTCAGCAGATAAGTGCACTGTGGTACAAAGGGCTGCTGTGCCCACACCAGAGCACTGCCTGGGAACAGACACCGAGGGCAGCTCCAAATGCACAATCAAAAACAGCAGCTTTGGAGCAGGCCCTCGACAACTGAGAGCATCACTCTGATCAGGGACAGCCCACAGTAAAGAAAGGATCCCTGGCAAAAAGAAAGAAGGGAAAATACCAACTCACATAGCTTTAATTTGAGGGAATTTTAAGGCAATTCAGCGGAGGCAACATGGTGTTGTCTGGTCAGGACTTACAGAACACACATTGAAAATCCTTGAACTGCTTTTCTGCAGAGCAGCAGCTATTCCTGTGGCTGGGAGCACAGCACAGTGTCCTGAAAGAGCATCGTGGCATTACTGTGTGACTCATGGATATGGAATTATACAGCATGCCTAGGGGGCCACAGTGTGTACCTTCCCTCAGAGGTGTCCCCTGCTCTCATGGAACAGATCTGCCCTTGCTGATAAAAATTTAGATGCCGTGTGGTGCTTGAAGCCAAACCTTCTCAGTCGTGCACCCCTAGCTGCAGAATGGAGATTTAAACATTTATGAATATAATATTGAAATTGAAAAGCAGTTTCTCAGGAGGGAACTCTGTTTCAGTGCAGTTACATGCTGGATATGCTTATATTAATGTTGTGATTTAGATCAGGAGAATTTTAAGAGACTCATCTAATGGCCTGGTCCCACTTACCACATGTGAGACACATTGTGGAGCAACCTCAGGGCACACAAACTGAATTCCTTTCAGATGAAATGAAACCTTGAGACCTCTATCAAACCTCTAAATGCTCACAAGCTTCTGTTCCAGAGGTCAGAGCCTTTACTGAAGCTGAAGGATCCTCCTGAAATGAGAACAGAATGGGTGTCAGGTCCTAAGCACAGATTTTTTTGCCCATCAGATTTGCTCCTGCTGGGCTAAAGTTGCTATGGTAGATGTAACCTGTCCCTGTTTTGTAAGAGCAGCTCCTCACTGCAATTCCTGAGCTCACTTTGGTGTTTTACCCAGCAGTGTTTTTCTCCTGGAATGGCCCTAATGAGCTGGGTTGGTAGGTCTACCTGTGAAAGACATATCCATCCCACTGCAAGGGGACACTAGGGAAGAATTATTATCTTCATTATCTTTTGTCTTTTGCAGGAAAAATAAAAATCCCCAAATGTAGATTGACAAGAAAATATCTGTCTAAGTACTAGCCACATAGGTCAAAGGAAACTGATAAGCCACAGAGCTTCTTTTCCTCCCAAAATATTATTACTGTGTAAATGTGAACCATGCAGATGGTTTGGCTGTTTGCCAGTTCCACTTGGGTGTGAAAAGCAGCCTTCATGGTTGAAAAGCTATTTTTCTGAACTGCAAATGCCCATGGCCACGTGAGAAACATCTATTTAAGATCTGGCCCAAGTAGAACCAGACACAAAAGATGAAATAGCTTCTGGTGCTCTGTGCCACCCTGAAGCTACCTTGTTTTTTAATAGTCCCTCATAGACATGCTAGGAAACCATCTGAGACAAGCTCAACCCCTTTGCTGGCAGCTAGGGTCTGCCTACAAAACATGATTACTCAAAAATGTACTTTATTATGATGCACTTTCATAACTTCCCGTGCTTAAAAGAGTTTATTTTCAGCAGAATTTTTAGAGAGGTTCTATCCATTAATCAAAAAGACAAAATGCCCTGGGGTGGACTGTGTTCCTCCAAAGGAGCTGTAAGAGCAGGTTATTCAAGAACTCATTTGCGGTTATAAATACTCTGAAGTGCAGAGCAGGAGTATCAGCAGTGCAGAGCACATTAGGGGCTGATGGTGCAGCTGTGTGGATATATTTCCCTTGACTTGTGTGGCATGGGGCTTAGAAAGTATAAAGGGTAGGAAGTGAGGTGGAACTGGAATTCAGAGTGATCAGGGTCTCCCTGCACTGAGAGCACGTTGAAGAAACAGCTGAGTACATAAAACCTCATAAAGAAAACCAAAACAATGATATTCCCTATTGTGACTGTTTAGTCTTTCTGTAGAGACTCATGAGGTCTGGGATATCATCTATTTTTAATATCACTTGACCTGAAAATTTATGCTACCATCTGGAGAATGTGAGGATTTCTGTATTACAGACTTAATACTGTCAGGGAAAGAAAGAGACAGGGTGGAAAGGTTTAAACATTGCAAAAATGTTTAAACATTATTCAGCAAATGCCACTCTTTTTTTTTCCTAAAGAGAATGAAACAAAAATATGTATCTTAAATTACAAAATTTAAGAATATATGTTGCAATGTGAAGTAATTTGCATTATCTCTGATAAAATTTGCTTTATATTTCTTTGTATTTCAAGGTATCTGCTATCTTAGAAAAAGTAAGACAAACCTTCCAGTGGTCTGTTGTTAATTTTTTTTCACAATGAATAGGAAATATTTAATGCAAGAGGGAAAACAAAAGGCTATTTTAAAGCTTTGTAGTATTACGTTAATACATTTATAATGATTTGTTTCTGGAGTCATCTTTGAATAGGGGGACTGGTTTTTAAATCATGGGATTTGAACATCAACATAAATAAGCTTCACTTTTAATTTTTCACCTTTAAGAATTAAATGCTCATGCTTCGAAACTTTGAAAACCTGACAGCTAGGAACCCTGTAATAATTGCAATTGCTACAATATTAACAGAGCAAATGATATCTTTAGATTTGCAAGTCACAAAAATTAGCAGCTGTGACGATAGTGAAGCAGAGCCCCAGAGCAGGCTTAGTGTGGGAGGGCAGAATGCAGGACCTTGTCCCCTGTAAGGCCCCTGATCCCGGGGTCACCTGCAGTGGTCACTGGCCCAAGGGGCAGCATCACTGTGTGGATGTGCAGGGTGCCCCAGGGAGTGACATCCCGGGGTCACCTGCAGTGGTCACTGGCCCAAGGGGCAGCGTCACTGTCTGGATGTGCAGGGTGCCCCAGGAGTGACATCCCGGGGTCACCTGCAGTGGTCACTGGCCCAAGGGGCAGCGTCACTGTCTGGATGTGCAGGGTGCCCCAGGAGTGACCTTCACCCTCTGCCGTGGCTGGCACGGGTGGCCATGGGCAGGATCCCTCCATGCCTCATGCAGGATCCCTCCAGGGCTGGCCACAGCCCCACAGCAGCTGGCCCCGGGCTCCTCTGGGCTATGTGGCCCTACACACTCTCACCTGATTTTTTGGCAGGATGGGGCAGGAGGTGCTGTTTCAGTGCCCCTGAGGTAATGTCAGGGTCAGGCTGCATCCCACCAGTGCGATGACTGCGTGACAAATCTGGAGTTTTGTGCCATGTCCTGAAGTGTGAGGCTGTCCAGGGTACATAGCCTGCTGCTGTTACCTCAAAAATTCATGAGATTGAGGAAAGTAACCCTGATACAGTCTTGTGTGCACTTCTGATTGAGAACTATGTTAAGGTGAAGTATCCTCAGAATCATTTTGAGGTGGGGCTGGCTCTCTGAAGTACCCCAGGAAAGAGTTGCCTGTAAAAATACAGTTCTAAAAAGACTACAATGATATCAACCTTAAACCAATGCATTGGGACACCACAATAATATTTTTTATATTTGTCTGGTTTATATTAATGGTAGCCGGGGCTGAGCTTCCAACCAGGGAAAAGCATATGATTTTAAAAATGTGCATCTTTGAATGTTGACTTTCATTATGTATGAAACTGAAAAAAGTGATGTAGACAACCTCACCTCCAGAATCAAGCCTAAACCAGAATTAATTCAAACTTTATTGATAGAAATTGGAAGAGAAGCATTAAGGTCATGGGCAGGAGTCAGAGAAGCTTATTTCATTTTTTACAGTCAAGTTGTTTAAATCCTCCTCTACACATACATATCACTGAAAATCATATTGATTTTTAGACCTCATGATAGCACCCTGCAAAGAAGCAAGAAATGTATTTCAGTACTTCTGGAAGTCAGAAAATGTATTCAAAGGTCTGGTATTTGGAACTAATAATTGGAAGACCAACTAACTCGAATTCTTCAACACCAAACCTTAAAACAGTCATTAAATTATTCTGTTAAAACAGAGCTACTGTACAGCTGTTAAAAACTGTTTCAAGATGCCAGTAAAATAATCACTGATATTTGGAAAATCTCGACTGACGTTCAGCTCAGGACCTACAATTCAGTTTCCTCCCTGTCTGCAAAGAGGTAGATAGGTTTTAATTGGCCACAAACTAATCAGAAACTATATTTTTATCAGTGGAGTCCCATGGTGTAAGAGAGAGGCATTTTGAATCCCAAAGTGATCTTTTCCTTGATTCTCTTTCTCAGATTCCTCCCAACTGTGGCTGCTTCCTGCCTGTCTACTCCTGTTAACCTTCAGCTTCTCTTTCTTCACAGCAGCTGGTAGGATTTAGGCATATTTTCTCCCTTTTGCCATGCCCCTTTCACCTTGCCTTTGCTGCAGCTCTAACTCTTACACCTAGATTAAAGGGTGAGACAGTAGTGGCAAAGTGCAGTAATTGAACAAGAGGCCTTGCATTATGAAACTCTCTGCTGACACCATCTCACCATGCCAGTTAAACAGCTGATCCTCCTTATCTAAATAAATATGCTGGCTGTGAGAATGAGATCCTATTTGTTTGCTGACATTCAGTGCTCTGGGATACTGGCAAATACAGTATTAAAAAAATCCCGATGCCTGAATAGAAATGTGCTTTTTTAATATTTTCTTTACTCTGTAGAAGCAAATCTGTTTTGCTCTCACTGCTCATCAGCTGCAAACACTGTAAACACCTCATTTGACACCTTCCTGTTTGTCCTAAGGTCATGCTTCATACAGCATAATTCTTAGTATCATTATGTTGATGCACATCTTACTCATAAGGCACATCTTACTTTCCAGGTTTGGAAATTTGTAGCTAGATAGCCCCAAAGAATTCAAAGAAAAATATAGCAAAACATCTTACTGCTCTTTTCAAAATAGGAAGGGTTTTTTTACAACTGAATGTAACAACCCCATTTATCATTTTCCTTATATTCTATATTTCCTATTGCAAAGTAATGACACAGAAGAGTATTAGTTTTTTATACAAGGTAGCAGAATAAAGACAATTTAGAGTATAGCTGCAATACACACAGCTGTATAGCAAGGTTTAATGTCTTTTTTTTTGTTTTCTGTAACATACTTTTACAAAATATTGCAGAAGAGTTTTCATGTCAGTACAGGACACGCAAACCAGACCTTGCCTATGCCAAGGTCTCTGCCAGCATAGACCAGAGGCATTATTTCTTATTTCCACTCATAAAAAGTGAGAAAAAAAGAATAACTACTTTATCTATCGACCGCACACATCACAGTGACTTGGAATATCAAGACACATTCCCAAGAGACCCTATTGGGAGTTATTAATGTGACTAATGGGTTTCTGTATCAGCTGTTTGTTTAACTGAGCATTGCCATTGCATTTTGCACTGGCTGCTCACTGCATACATAGATGTTCATTGTTCTGACTCCAGGCTTTGTTCCCTTCTTTCACACATTGAAAAAGTTTTCCACAAACTGAGTGTTTATGTGTTGAGTGCAGTACTCCATGGACTTTAGGGTCTAATGGAGTGTGAGACGGGGCCTGTGGTTTTTCATCTTGTTTTCAGCTGTACAAACATCATGTACTTTTCCCTTCCTTTTAGAGGCCAGTCTATGGCCTGCTAAAACACCAGCACACAGCAATGCAGTTGCTGAGACTTTACAAGTCAAACTGGGAGGACCTGATGCCATTCACCTTAACACCAAACATATTGACAATGTTTATTTTCTCTGCTCCAGCCTCAGCTCTCAAATAAACATATCAGTGGCTGATTTTCAGTGCTCCTCTGAAGAAAAGCCTAAAAGAGTATCTCTCTCATTGTCAATAACAAGTATGAACTGCTCTCAGACTAAAAGCAGGGGTGAGAGGAGAGGGGGCAGAGGCACATCGTGAAGGTATAAACAAAGGAAAAGCTTAGTTCCTCTCTTGTAAGCCTTTTTAAAAACTGGTATTTATTTCAAGACTGTTTTTGATACAACCAGGGTCCTTGCTTTACTTTTACACTTTACACTTTGTGAAATCCCAAAGGGACTTGAACTAGGTTGGTACTTTGTATATTTTTTAGCATGCACACCTTGCCTCTGGGGAAAGCCATTTATTAAATTGCTATTCTGCTATCCTGGGTTGATGACATACAGATTTACTTTTCATCAAGAAAATTCTGTAGCTGTCTTGAAAAAAAATTCTCACTTTAATATGACGACTCCTAGATGTGCTTGAACCTTTAAATTAGCAGGGGAAAATGACTACCAGAAGTCAGCATAGGTGCAGCAATTCAGCAATGTACAATTCTAACTAGAAAAAGGAAAATCCAATCATGAGTCTGTACTTTGGCACAAAGACATGGCCAAAATCTGTCATTGTTTTACAACACAAGCAGCAGGCAATTTAAAGCTTTTTTAAATGGAAATTTTAACATAGGTGTTCAGAGATAGCTTAGTGAATGCAAATGGAGCTCACATTCTTAATTACTAGAGAACAAATATCCTTTTTAAGGAATACTAATTTTAGTGTTTGTCCACACCATTTCATACCTCCAGATTTCTTCAGCAGTATCTTTTCATCCTTTCAAACATATATTGATATTGTTATAATGAATGGTTAATATTAATTAGATGCACACACCTTTTGACTGATTATGATTATTCATAATTACATGTGAAGGTTGCAAATGACAAAATGCAAAAAAAAATAACTGAAGTGTGATGTTTAATCATAGTTTCTATATTCATGGTTCTTTTTTATATGTATATTTGTGACTAGGATGTGAAAGCTGTTCAGTGATGACTGTCACCACCATCTCTTCTGTCTCAATAAATATTTTCCCAAGTCTCTCTAGACATATGCTATAGTTCTGTTATCCTTTTTGAAACCAACTTATTCTAAAATGAATTAATTTATTTGCAAACTTAAATCTCAGTGTTGTTTCTATGTGGTTGTATTAGCTAAAAAAAATTATTGAAGAAGCAGGATCACACCATACTAGACAGCTCCACCAAGATAAGATTTTTTGCGCCCACAAAACCACCTAAGGATTTGGCAAATGGTACTACCAGACACAGAGACAGATTTCATAGCACTGTACCACCCTCTTAAGTCAGAACTAGTGTAATTCAGAGAGCCAATTCAGAAATTTTAAAAATAACTGCAACAAGTTCAAAAACTAACTCTGTAAAAGAAGTTCCTTCCTTGGGTCATTTGTGGTGCATTTGTTATACTGCAGATGCAGTACTGAAAAACTATTTTAACCCTTTCTTGTGGTATTTTGTCTCTTAGGTTCTTTACCTCATAGTCATGAGAAACATGTTTTTTTGGGACTGGATTTGTGGCAGCTACTTTTCAAACACTTCAGGAAGTCTGGCCTTCCTCTGCAGGGAACACAAACTGAGAACAGGCAACCTGATGATGGGAGAAACCTAAATGAAAATATAAAAAAGTCATCACACAAGAGGTCACCTTCTTTTCTTTCAGACATTTATTTTTAAAAATCTACGTAAAATCATAAACATGTTCATTTCTCTTCCTTTTCCCATAATCTCTCTTTCTATTTTAGTGCCTTCCCCTTCCTTTTTTCCATTTTAAAAATAGGAAAGCTAATAATAATTGTATTCAGACCAAAATCTTTCAAACTCACTGAGTATTGGCATGTTGGTAATTAAGGTCTCGGCTCTCCTGTTGTGACTTTTATTAAAGTCAATTTATATCTGTCAGATCTTGGCAGTCCATGAAAATTCCCAGTGGGAATAGTAGGAGCATATTTCTCCCATCATCATTAGTTGTGTGTCATTAATTTGATAATGTATCAGAAGCATTTGATAGCCCTGGAGACTGGCACTTGCAATCCAGGGCTTCTGTAATTGACAGGAGCTATTTAAGAGCAAACACATTCATCTAGACCCCAGGTGCACACACACAGCCCCACTGAGCCACAGCTTTTCTTGAGGATTTATTCTCATACCAGGTGTGTGTTTTACTGTGTCTGAACTCAGGTGTGTTTTGAGGATTACCATGAAATTTGTCTGGAATTTCTAACTGAATATTTTGGGGAATTTTAGGTAAGAATTCCAAAACTGGAGATGTACTGAAAAAGGTTTAGCTGTTATACTAATACACTTCAAAACAGTATTAGAAAGATAAGCTTTCCTCAGAGAAGTAATACAATGTTTTCCAAAAGCTCAGCTTTTTCCTACTTCACAGGGGATCAGAGGTGGAGCCTCTGTAACACCCTTCAATTGGCAGCAGTGGTATGAAAAATCATGAAATGGCTGTAAAGCTAAACTGTTTTAATGTTTCATTGTTTTGTTCATCCCTAACGTTCAAAGCTGAGTGACTAAATATAATGCTTGTATGCAGCAAAAATAGCTACTGATTAACAGCACCACAGGGGCTTCTTAATTTCAGAAGGGACATACTCTGCCCTCTTCCCAGCTAAGCCCCATGCTGTGGGAAACTGATTTCACAAACTAGAACAGCTCTCAGCAAGAAAAGTTATAGGAGACAGATTAAGATCTTCCTCTACTACTGACCTTCAGCATAGTATGAGATTATCTTTTAATGAAAGTATGTCTAATCTCAAAAGGAAGATGGCATAAGAAATGACTGCTTACTGAAGCTAGGAAAGAGGCAGTTTCAGTTTTCATAACCCTTTTAAATTCTTATTTATGGTGTCCTTTGGATACATATTACTGCATCCTCACTTCCCTAACTCGGAGAGAGAAGAAGAGAAGAGAAGAGAAGAGAAGAGAAGAGAAGAGAAGAGAAGAGAAGAGAAGAGAAGAGAAGAGAAGAGAAGAGAAGAGAAGAGAAGAGAAGAGAAGAGAAGAGAAGAGAAGAGAAGAGAAGAGAAAAGAGAAGAGAAGAGAAAAGAAGCTGTTTCCCAGCATTTCTCTCTCCAGTTCCTACAAGGCCTCACAGCAACTCTGAGCTCAAGCTTATCCTCAGCTCAATGGCATTAAAAAGCTGAGCCTGGCCCAGGCTGTAAAGGGCCACCATGCCCATTATAGGCAGGAATCAGACTTTATTACACTCCTTATTCCAAGAAAGTAACCTCTAATTTCCATTAATAAATTAAAGGTGCGCCTGATGTAAAAACTTCCTGACGCACATCTGGCCCTGCATGTAACTTTTTGTGCCCTAAAAAAAAACAATGGCAAGTACCTGACAATGTGTCTGGATAATTTGCTTTTTCAGAAGGCAACTGTAGTACTAACAAGGCTATTGACTTCAAAGTTAATTAGGAATTTGGAGTGTCCTTTTCAGTCTTGAAAAACTGCACTCACTACCACCTTCCCACTGTTTTCCCCAAGGCCACTCAGAAAACAACTTTACTGGTTAGCTTCCCACTAGTTCTACATTTTCTTACTGTAGACATAATTAATTTTCAACTCCTCTGATGCCAATGTGAATTGGTCTCTAGCTGAAAGATTTTTGAACCTGGATGGAAAGGAAGGGACCAGTCCTACCCAAGGCAAGATAACTCCTTATAAGTAATTCTCATTTGCCTTCAAGTCCTGCCTTAAGTCACCAATCTGCAATGACAGACACCTATTATTTTTCCAAGAAATGGCTCATGCTCTTGGTCTGGGGTGACCAGGGGCTGAGCAGAGAGAACTGTAGGCTGGGAGATTCTCTGGCCATCATCACCCTGACAGTTCTGCAACAGAACTCACATCTCTACCACATGAGCAATGAAATGCCACCTCCTCCACCACCCAGGTATCTGTGTAGCCACAGGGCTGAGGCACAGGTGGCTTTCCCAGGCATATGTGGAGCATTCTTCTGGGATAAGATCCAGAGCCCTTTTGGCAGCTCTCACCCTTCCTGTGTCTCACCTCACTGCCTGTATCTGTACTCTCACTGGTGGCCTCTACCACAGCTAGACTCCACCATGCAGCAGAGGGACATTGTGCCAGCAGTCCTCTGACCCACAAGTCTTCTCTGTCTCATTAGGAATATGTCCTTATTCCTCCTCACACATGTTTTGTTCCTGGATCACAAGAGCTTAAATCAGCACATTTTATGGAAATTTGGTTGTTACTACTAGTGGCACTGAGGAGCAGCATGAGTTTCTGTTACAGTTAACTGATTTCAGAGATTTTAAATCATTCCTGATGATAAAGATGATGAAAAGGTTTTCAGTGTGAGAGCTGGCATTCAGGCACTCAAAGAGAAACTATTTCTTTTTAATTGGTGTAACACAGTAATTGTGAACAACTTCATTGCTGATGGAAAAAAATCAAGAGTTTATTGCTTTTATATGGTGATTTTCCTGCTCCTGTTCCTGCTTTATAAAGAATAAAACTACTCATTTTTTTGAAAAAAAAAGTGGTTAATAAATTTTGCTGGAGCTGTAAAAACAGCTATCATCCACAGGTACCTGCTTACTCTTTTGCTGAAGGGTTTGACATCCATTTACTACTAAGGATTGATAGCCCGACCTCCTAATGGATATGCTGACAGTCTCTTAACTACATTTCTAGCCAACTATCTCTTTTTATATCTTGGCCTTAAATGTAATGAATCATAATTCTTCCACATTGAAATGCTGATTCACATCTAGTGAGTTTGTTTTGGCCAGCTTATGGGCTTTTATAAGTGCCTCAAAGTCACACTGGGTATATAACTTTCCCTGTGACAAGAGGAGGCTTTAACTCTGGAGAGCGCAGATCCGGCGTTATTCCACCGTACCCAGTGGAGCAGCTGCAGGTGAGGGCAGCAGATATTATTAAAATTTTGAGAGGGCACTAAATTAATTTCTGATTTGGTAGACCCCCTAAGCTGAGTGTTGTTTTTGAAAGAAGTAGTCTGGGACGTTGTGAACAATGTGTTATACAGCAGAGCACTTACGCTATAGGGCTGTTATGCTTTGCATTTCATGTGAGACCACAGGATATAGCAAGAAGTGAACTGCATCATGTAGTTCAATGAGAAATGATCTTATAAGATATTTATCTCTTGTTCAGACCTACCTGCAGAACTTATTTTCTCCTATAGAGACCAAGAGATTTAGTTGCAGCTTCAAATAATTCCTTGCTCTATAATATCCCTTCGTCTGTTTTTCACAGACCTAAAAGTATATTTTTAAAATGCAAATTATGTAGGTTTTGCCTTTTACTCTTGTGTCTAATGCAGGGTCAAACATATCACTGGCACTAAAATAAACATTCATAATAATAACCAGACAGTGGTAAAATACTAACTCTTAGTGGGACAAACAGGAATACTTTCATCTCTTGTTATACAGGGTATGCTCTATTGTTATTCTTCAAGTCATGGCATCAAAGGAGGCCTGAAAGTCTTAGGAAGCTGCTTGATATTTCTAGACTGTAATCCTCTTTGCTCCTTTGTGATTTGCTCAGAGTCCCCAAGAGAACTTCACAGGAAAACATGACTATTTTTTTAAGCTTTTTATTAGGATATTTTGCCTGTCTCATTTATGTAGTCAGTCCCCTCTCATTTCTTGTCATTTGGATGCAGGAGTTTCCCTGTGCATCATTTCAACATGTAGAATTTCAAAGTAGGTTTCAAAAGCATAATTCACATCACTGATTATTATAAAAACCCGACCTTTTAACTTGCTTGTTACTTGCCATTGTCAGATATTTGCCCATATTTTCCAAGAGGTGTCATAGTCTTTCCTTCTTGCTATTTGCCTGAAATTAAACCTAGAGATTAAAATTAGATAAAGTTTGTCTTCTCTTTACCAGACAAAATTTTAAAAAAAAATCTTTCACCACATACGGGCTCATTTTAAGCCTGTATGTGGTGAAAGTTTTTTTTTTTTAAATTAAATATTCCTGCTTATATTTTGAATTTTCAGGAGAGAGAAAAAGCATAAATATCTCATTTTCAGCCACTCTCAAACTGCAGAATGCCCAAGCATATGATTTCCACTCTAAGCATGGTGACCTTGTGCTGCAAGCTGATGTGCCAATATGCTTTGTAGTGCAAATGGCATAAATCTGTGTTGTAGCTGAAGGTCATGTCATAATTGTAGCTCTGTGTCTTCTTTTAAAAAAAATAGTGTCAAACATCACAAACCTAGGAAATTAAAGGGGAAAAAACAACAAAATAAACAAATAAAGAAAAAAATATCAGAAAACACGCAAAAATTACCCACTGAACTGAAACCTTTGTTAGAAGGTGTAAAAATTTGAGCTGGAAGAATCAAGAGCTACTTGAAAGTCAGGAAATGGCAGCTCACAGTCACCCTGTGGTATATCACACATGATAACAGACTGCTTCTCCAGGGGATCCCTCCACATTCTCTAGGAGGGACTGACAAAGCAGAGCAGAGTCAAAACCTCTTGAACAATCATATTGAAGAGCTTGATTTTACAAACAAAACACCATCCTTACCTGGATGTTTCTCTTTTACTTTGTTAGCTTTTACAAGATAAAAACCAAACCCAAATGTTGTTCAAGAACACAAGGTTGATGATTTGTACTGCAGCACAAAATTTGAGATGAACACTTTACCAGTGTGGGTTAGATGCCAAAGTATCAACCTGTTCAGAATCTGTGTCTGACCACCCAGGGACAGCAGAGGAATGGGAATGGTGTTGCAGATGAGCATCCAGGAAGCAGGATCAAAAGAGATGTACAGAAATAAGGCTGCATGTGTGTTGCAGATGTTACTGGAGTTTTGGGTTCCTGATCCCCTTGTTTGTTTGCTTTTAAAATATCTATGGCTCTTGTAGGGCATGAGCAAGCTGATGGCAGTGGAGATATACACAACAGTTGCACCAGTTTCACCAAAACCAGTGAAATCCTGAGACTGCATTTCAAATTAACACAGAAAACTCACCAAGTATGAGGATGAAACAACTTTAAGAGGAAGAGAGATTTCTTGTTCCCTGTATAACTTCTTTAGGAAAACACTAGGTAGCCTTATCCTTTAGCTGCTGTATATCAGCAGTAGAAACCTGCAGGCAGGGAGTTATGTAGAAAAATTTTAACTGTAGTTGCCATAAATTCGGACATTTTGAGAGAGGTTTAATTTATGTATGTTGAAAGGAAATTAAACCAGAACATTAAAAATTGGTTTTCTCATCTAGAAAAAATGTGCTTTTTGGTATAAGATCATGGATGCAGCCATTTCAAAACACACTTTGCAGTATGCTGCTTCTACACATAGCTAGGAACAGAGAAATAAGGGAAAAGTGTAAAAAATATGATTATACATACAAATTATTTTTTCCCACCTGTGTCCCTCAAATTCAGCATGTTTTTGGGTAATACATATCAGACCATTGTGTTTAATGGCCTAAAACAGAACCTTGCTGGCCAAGCCAAAGGGAAGAGACACATTAGAAGAGTTTCTTCATTCCTCATCTGTACTCATTTTAAAGTCTGAAAACCTGGTATATCATTTACCTTGAAATATTGTTTAACTTGAAATACTATTCCATGATTTTGATTCAGCATCTGTAAGAAAATGTCCTTGCTGGCAAACCTAAATCTGTTAGCATCATTCATTTATTTTTCTTAGCAATGTCATGTAGAACACGTATATTTGGTGGTCTGTGGTGGAATTCTATCTCCTCAAATGCCCTTTATGGCCTCATAACATTTGTGCAAGTCACACTAGTATATACATGACTACTTCAGCATTTACTGCTCCTGAGTTCATGGAACAAACCAGTTCTAGCCTCAAACTATAGTCATAAATGCAAATACAGTGGGTTTGTGCTCTAATATGCAATTGCTAGGCAGATACAACAGTAGAGAAACTGTTGTATCATGCTAAAGAATAAGGGAATTGATATGCAAATCTAATGACTTATCATATTGGATAATCCTGGGAAGGAACAGATATATCAAAGGAGAGTACTAATCCTCCCAAAAAAGAAGTAAATTGTGATAACAAACCATATTTCAGCCACAACAATGATTTTACTAGTAAACCGTGTTCTTTCTACCTTATTCAAAACTCTGCCAAGCAAAAACAGGATCCACATTCACTTCTAGAACTGGTTTGGGAGTGATGCTCAGTGCTGCTGTGATTGATATCCCTGTTTAGCAGAGCTGTTCCACTGCAGGGCTGTGGCTGGTGCTTGCACTGAGACCAGAAAGGGCACCTCTGGCACAGGATCGTCATCTCTCATGGCCAGACTCACCCTGCTTGCCCATGGCTGAGTGTACTCTGGTCAGTAAATGACAAAACAAATCATTGGGAATTACCTGTTAGAGAGACTCTGGTGATAAAAACATTGACAGGAAATATGCAAATACTTCCTTTTTGAACTGGTTGTGGCTGAGCCTATTGATTCCTCAGCTTGTTTCTGCTTTCCTTCTACTTCTAATAACCATTTTCTCTGCAGTTGCAGTAAGTTTGACTGATAGCTTGTTCATCCAGGAGGGTTTCATTAATTCCTTCTACATGACAAGTTTTTTTGGAGCTCATTTAAGCTGTGTACAGGGTTTTCAGGAGGACATAGCCTAGGACCATACTGCAGGCACTTAACCATTTAAATCCCATTCAGCAAAACACTTAAACCTATTTCCTTTGATGGAATGTAACCATATTTTTATAAGTTCATGGGATTTTTTTTTCTGAATAGGTACAAATTCTTTAAATTATGTTAATTTAAATTTTGGAATCGCATATTTAAATCCCCAAAATAAAAGCAGGGGTGGGGGAAACACAAGTTAATTTTTGTCTACTCTTTCTTTTTAGCTTGAGTCATGTTTAGCAACAGTCACTCCAGAAAAATCTCCCCCAGTTCATCTCCCAAGAAATCTACTAAATTGAGTCATGACCAAATTTTCATAGTCAAATGAAAAGAGAAATCTTAGGAAAGATAAGAAAGAAACGTTATTAAGATGATACATCTATTTGAACAAAGCAAAATTTCTCAAGACAAGCTAAGGAGATTTATTTAGCTTGTCCAGCTGACAGACAAAACTGCAGCACTGCAGCAATTCCTATGTACTTCTTTCTTTTTTTTTGATTTACAATATAAATCACATAAATTATGCTTTGCCAGCTATCAAACCTCATGTCATGCAGACAGTCCTTAGCTGAGGAAAACTGGCATCCGCTTGTCCGACTGCACAAGTAAGAGAAAGTATAAATAAAGCATAAATGATGAATTTAACCTTCCCTCCCTCCCTGGCTGCCGTTAACAGCTCAAGGACCCACAGCACACTGTGCTCCTGTGATGTACCAGTGCGGTAGAGCCTTCAGGACTGTGGCTAACCCCTTTCCAAGTACAAACACCTGTGAAAACAAAATTAGCCCTGCCAATATGTCTAAGAAGAAATGCTTTCCAGTAGGTTATAGATATAATATTCACCCCATTCAGGGGAATCCAAACAAAACACAAATGTCTTATTGGGGCAAGAGGATATTAAGAATAATAGACAGATTATATGATAGTTTATTGAAGGCAAAGGAAGAGACATTAGTCATAGTTTTGTTATAAAATGAGACTTAATCAAAGAGGAATGGGTTAGAGGTCATGTGTTCTATTTGTGCTATTATTATTTTTAAATCATTGAGACTTCCATGAGTGGCAAAAGAAATGATCCTGAACAGTAAAAAACAAGCCAGACCTCACTGGAGCACTTCAAGATGAGCCAAGAGAATCCACTGCACGAGCCCTGCTGGCTGTATGCTAATCTTCTTTTTATGTCTTTTTAACAAGGGGTGATTGGAATATAAGATCACCTTTGCCAGAGAAGTTTGTCTCAACAAACCACTAAGCTGGCTGTGGTATTCTTAGTGACGTGCAGCAACCTGATCAGGATATAACTTCTCACAGAAACAACATTGTTCTTTTATGCTGCTCCTTTTCATTTCATTTATTTTTAAGTCAAACAAGATAACTCTAATATGTGTGTTCAACTTTTATTCTATTTTATTATGTGTATTACTTTCCAGATACCTGGTTTTATGCTGAATGGCTGGGTAGAGAGGCTAAACTATTCTGTAAGACTGAACACTATGCGATTTACTGTAATAACTGCATTTATATAGACAGTCAACTTTTAAAAATTGCAACTATAACTGCACCTATATATTTTGTATGCATAACTAAAGTTTTGCATTTTTAGGCCTTAGAGATATAGGTCAGGATAAAATTTGTAATATATTTTTTTATGGATGAAAAGTTGCTTCCTGCACTAGCAGTATTAGAATTTTATTTTAAATCTAAGCCCATACAAAAATTTACAGCAGAAAATTCTTTAGAGCATTCAGATGACCTTAGGATATAATGCTTTTGAAAATGGCATTAACACTTAGAAGAATAAAAAACGCTTTTTTTAACTTCGCACCATATAATGAACCTCATTGACTCAAATGTAAAAATTGTAAACAGATCTCAAAATACCTTGTAGACATCACTTTTCATATGAAAACTAAATTTAAAGAGCAGATACTTCCTTGTATACAGTGAAAAAATATCTTTACATTTTTACATTTACCTTACCTTAACACCTTGTGCATGTACTTTTCCCCATAACATTTTAAAAATATCTGCATAATTTGCAATGTTTTCTTATTTTATGTAGACAACTTCCACAACTAAATATCTTGGAAAGAAGAATGTTTCTTCTACCATCCAATCTATATATTCCCTTTTGTAGTTCTTATTCTGTTATTTCAAGCTACTTTCCAATGTAGCTGTAGTGTACTTTTGTGTCAGTCATTTTAATTTATGCAGGCTCTTTTTGCTGACCCAACTTTTTCTGCTGGCTAATTACTGTATCATCAAAAAGAAGGATTATTTAGTTGATTTGTTTTGGAGTCCTATTCTTTATTGCTTTACTTTTCTTTCTTTTCAAGATCAAAGTTGTTCAAGCTGCCTGCTCTTATCTGACACAGACTAAAATCATCAGGCAGCTGAGGGACCCAAGGCAGAAATCACCTAAAAAGGAGCTCCCAGACCTCACAGGCAGGAGGTGACAGGATTCCTCCAGTCTCTCCAGTCTTCTGTGGAGCACCACTGGTCTCAGTCCAGGATTTCTTAGCCCACTGCCCCAACTCAGCAGCACTTAAAAATCCATTTTATTTGGGACTAATCTAAGCCAGGGCCCTTCTCTGTGACAGCACTTTTGTATCATGACAGATTTTTTGTTTTGTTAACTGGTGGACAAGTTTTGGGTTTCAGCTAAGGAGGCAAGAAGCAAGTTCAAAATCTTTTCACATTTGAGAAGATTTGACCTAACTTTGTTCCTTCTTTAATGATCCCAATCTATAGTCATAGAACCATTTAGGTTGGAAAAAGCCTTTAAAGTCATTGGGTCCAACAATTAACCTAACACTGCCAAAATCCACCACTAAACCATGTCCCTAAGCACCACATCTAGACAAGATGATATAGTTAAAATTATAAAAATTATACTTATGAAATATCTTTGCTTCAAGAACTTGCTTTTAAAAATTTTCACAATAATCCTTCAACAGCAGAGTCATATAGACACTTTTTTATATACCTATATAAATCATAGGGATTTATAAGAAAAAGACATGAAAATAGTGTAGAATCAGAAAAGAGAAAAAAGAAAAGGATAAGGGATTGAGGCAGACAGGGACAGAAGGTGTTCATAAGGAGTAATGGGGCTCATAAGGACTTTGCCTTTTGGAAGGACTAACATTAAAATCAAATCCAAACTAACCACTCAGCAACAGTTTTTTGCCTCGACATCTTTGTCTCTTTAAATTATTATGTGTGTAGTGTACTTTATTTGTGGTTTTATGAATATGTGCATTACTTACAGAACATACCTGGCAGTCTGGATACCAATACCTCAGGGCATTTATTGGCAGTGTTTGGTTAATTAACTTCCTATGTGAGGTCTATCTGAGTTCACAGTTGTGACAATGTAAAACTGGGAAAACCTCAGAGAAACCTTTGCATTCTTATGGGCAGCATCTCCCATTCTCTTATTTCTGTAATTGCTTCCCTACCACTCAAATGAATCTAACGAATTGGAGTTCAAAGAGTTGTGGAGTTACAAATGCTTTTTCTCAGCCCTCAGGGTAACTGTTTTGTCCTTTATCATGATAAAGGACAAAAGGATAAAACATCCTCCAATATTTTTAAAAATGTATCCCCTAGTTTGTACTTTAACTCATCCTTCGTACAGGGGATGTTAGTGAGACAAGAAAAAGCCTCTGACAGATATTTATTTACCCAAGCCACAGATTATCAGGAGGGGACAGGAACCATTTAGCATGTTACCAGGAGGAAGAGCATTTAGAAGCAGCTAGAAGTTTCCTTTGGTTTGTCACCAGCTCCAGTGTTTGAAGATGTAACACACCTCTGAGTGTATTCACCTCTGTCCTGTGGGGACCAGCTGAAGTGTTTCCTGTCAGGCTCCAGTATCAATAGCACTCTGAGGGGTCTCAGTGACCCCTATAGCCTGTGCTCAAGTGGACAAGCAGCCAGATGGTCACACATTTCTGCATTCTTTCACTGTGTTTTTCCAGCATTAGATATACATGGTGTCATCTTCGTCTTGCAGATCTAAAGGGAACAAAGCTCTTGAAGAGCAACTTACTTACATGGCAGGAATCAACGTGGTGAATCTGCAAAAATTAAATTGATTACCAAGGGAAAGAAAAATCTGGAAAGGTTTCAGGGTTTTTTCTGGGTTTTAAACTCTTGTAAACAATAAGTATATAAGCTGCTTAAAGCCATTATCTTCATAGGGATAGAAACATTCACATTTTTATTATATACATCCAAAATAGTCATCTTAGACTGAGCAGTCAGTATAATCCTAATAATTTGCAAACAAAATAAGTGCTATATTCTGGAGGTCTTCAACAGACCCAATATTTGTTAACAAGCTTAATTTTGAGGACAAACTGTGAACTCCGCTTAATGACTCCTAGGTCTTCAAAAGATTGAAATGTCAAAAGGGAGGAGAGGAGAGGAGAGGAGAGGAGAGGAGAGGAGAGGAGAGGAGAGGAGAGGAGAGGAGAGGAGAGGAGAGGAGAGGAGAGGAGAGGAGAGGAGAGGAGAGGAGAGGAGAGGAGAGGAGAGGAGAGGAGAGGAGAGGAGAGGAGAGGAGAGGAGAGGAGAGGAGAGGAGAGGAGAGGAGAGGAGAGCTCAGACCACAGGTACTCTCTACAGGCCATATCTTTTCTTTATGGACTGCAGGCTACCATGATTAACCCTTTAAAGCTACAGTAGATTTCCCAGTGCCTAGAGAGAGCAGACCAGGCACACTGGTGCTGGTCAGCTGAACAGTTAATGTCACACCCTCAGCCCCATCACATTGCTGTTCAAAAATATGGAAAAGCACAAGCAGCTTTAAGTGCTTCAAGTTCTGACTGTGTGGAAGGTGGCAGATTTATGGTGTCTTATATTGAGTAAGAGGAATAGATGGAAAAAATACAGTTTAGGATCCTCAGACTAGGCAACGGTCTATGCAAAAAGTATATAGCAGTATTTAACAGAAGGTAGTTTTTAATTACAGTGTTGAAGAGAAAGTGTATAAAAATGTCCCCATGCATCACTGAGAAAGAAAATCATATATTAATCTGGTATCTCCCATAACCAATTCTATACACAAAATACACCCAAAACCCAGTGATTGGTAGATTCACTGGTGAACCTCACAGAGAACCCACCTGTCTTAGCTCTAGAATTGGCTAAGCCAACACCCCTCCAGGATCTGGAACCAGCTTTTGTGTCTTGGATTTGTCTATCTGAGAATTTCAGATTTTTAAAAAATTATTCATCATGTTTAGTTTTCAATTTTTCAAGAAATGTTGGTTTTTTTTATTCCTAGGGAGGATTCAGTTTAATTAGATACTGCTTAACTTCTCCTAATGACCAGACATATTATTTCCAGCGCCAAGATCTACAACAAGGGGACAGATCATAATCTAACTTGTTCACTCTTGTCTAACTCTTAATTCATAAATAGCCAAAAGCCTGAAAAATATTTGTAGAACCATGTCTGATAAAATGTATTTACAATTTCTTTTTCCCTCGTCATGTTACAGTCACTCAGCCTTTGCTCACTACTGCTGAATGTATTTTATTAGCTGGATTGTGTCTGGGTATCAGTTTAGGAGGGTCTGAAAGCTTCACTAAAACTCTGGCATAGCACATTTTTTGTCAAATATTTTAGATTCATTAAAAAGTTGAAGATATCAAAGCTTGAGACATTTCTCTCCTTTTTTCTATCATCATCTATGGGCTCCTTTCATCTCCTTCCTCCTCCTCTGTGTTCCTCTACTCCTTTAATCTCTCCTCTGCTCTTCCTTTCCCCATCAGAACAGGAATGTGTGAACATTTATCTGTGTCCTTGCTAGCATGAGCATTCTTCCACCCTCTCTCCAACCATTTCCTACCACTTCACGAAAAAAAAAAAACTCAGAAATTAGCACATCTTATTTTCACTCAAAATCTTCTCAGCCTAAAATTCAGAGCTGAATAAAACTCAGCGTTCTGAACACTGCACAGGGCCCAAGGTTTAGAAGTGCAACAGTTTTCTAAATGGAATGGAGAACTGGAGAGAAATAAGTTAAAAGGACACAAGAAACCTCCCTACTTAGGCACAGCCCCTCCTTGACCCAGCCGTCTGGTATTTGTAAATGTTTTCAATCAATTCCACTTTTTATCATGCCAGCCCACATTACCTAGCTCCAATTTTGCTCTGGGCAGCAGTACATCTGTGCAACACAGCATGCTGAGGCCTGAGGATCTCCAATTAGGAACTTAACACCTCTAAAACGTTCTGTGTGGGCTCATCACAATTAGAACTTGCTGCTGTTTCCCCCATGGCTGTGCTGGGCTGAGATGGCTTCATTGCATGACCTGTGACTTCCAGGTGCCTGTCTTGGTTTTCAGCTTCCTCACAGTCCTGAGTGCTTCTTACAACATGACTGTGTCCTTCTCCGCCCCTTCTAGTCTATTCAAAAATGTTTCAAAGCAGAATACTTTCTCTTCAGTGGCCTGAACAACAATTGAAAAAGAAGCATGACTTCAATAATGGAGATATACATATATATCAAATGAAACACAGAGTGGCTGGATGCATGCAGCAGCTATGGCAGAAGGTGTTCCTGTTCCTGGGCAGTTCTGCCCCTGTCCCTCTGGCCATGGCCCTCTCCTCCTGCAGCTGCCCAGCGGTTCCAGGGAGGTGTCCTGGCCACATCCCGGGCTCCTGAGCTCTCCCGTCCCGGCAGAGCTGCCTGCAGGTCTCTGGGAAAGCTGGCTGCACATCCCAGTTCTGAGATCAGAACCTCGGGAAAAGTTGACTGCTTGTGGGTGACCACTAGAGGGAAATGTTGCTCTGTTAACCAGTCTACTTTGAAGGCATTTTACTGCATTTTTATCTTTATTACCATTATTTTTTTAAGAGGAGATATGTGAAATGTATGTTCTACTTTTTAATAATTTGTTCACTGCTTTTTACAAGAAAACAATTTCGATTTAAATATTAATTTTCTTAAAACAGAGGTTTATATTTAACACAGTCCAGTCAGAGTGAAATGAGTCAGGCTTACTGTCCTAAGTGCATGAGTCTGTCCTTTCCCTCAAGTTAAAGACTGAACACCTTTTGCTATCTGATTCGTTTTTCTTGCTGAAGGTTTACCAAAGGAATAGAGTTTCAGTTTTCACTCTCTTCTGAATACAAAGGTTGAAACCTATGAAATATTTTCTTTCTCATTTTCACAGGTAAAAGCGCTGTGATCCCAGAGTAAGAAAATTTCCATTAATTAAGTTACAGGTTTTTGACTCACGACTACAGCCTTTGTCTCTGAGTCTTTAAGTCATTTGTTGAATTATACTGCAATGATAAATCATAGTGGATGTTCCAGTGTACACAGTCATTAAGCACTTGGGAGTGTGTGACTTCCTGATATGATATGTCTGCATTTTTAAATAAACACATGCCTGTATTCTCCTGTTGCTTGTGTACTGCAAGCACCTCCTGTTTGAGTGCCCAGCACAGTGAGACAAATTGCTAAACTCTAACAGCATGGTCAGCAATAAAATATCCAGGGAAAAGCAATAAAATCAGGCATCCCCAAAAAATCTGAAGATGTTAACAAAAAAGTTTCTTCACAATATGAAATACAATCAGAAGATTGTATTTTGGTGTCTATATATATATTTTTCTTAAGTGTGAGTGCTAAGAGTCAAGTATGTGGTAATAATTTGGACTTTTTGAAAAGTATGATTTGAAAATTATTTGAGGTGTTTCATAATGAGAAGTAGTTTTTAAAAACAAGCTAGTATTCTTAAACAACATGTTCATATGCATTGAATTGCTTGAATCATGACAAAAAGAACAAGTAAACATAACACAAGTGTGGATAATTTTAAAGGAATTATGGCTTATTGTAGCAGGGGGGTTAATACTTACCTTTTTTTTTAAGCTTGATCTTAAAAATAAAAATTTGTGGAGGGTTTTTTGTTTGTTTTTTCCCACTCTGTAAGGGATTAATATATTTTCTGATCTCACTCAGACAGCAGCTCTAAATCATCCTTCCGCAAACTATTTCTGAGCTTGCCTAATGCTACAATGAAGCCATCCTAATTATGTTGTGCCAAGCTACTGCCAGGTATAATGAGAAGTTTTGGATGTAACATCCACAACTTATGAAAGCCCAGATTTTGTTTGTTGCAGTATTTGGTGCCAGATTCATCCAAGATGCAACTGAATAAAATTTATGAAACTTGATGTTTACCATCATTAAGTAAATATTGTAACAGACAGTAGTAAGTGTTGATCACTCAGTAACAACTAATGCTAGGTGATGGAAGCTGTTAATTATGGGTTGTAATGAAAGAAGGTAGAGGAATTTTTTTTTCATATGATGAATAGTTCATCTTTGTTATTGGCTGTATACACATGCAAAGCAAAAAGCACATGAAAATTCCATTTCTTTTCACCTTGAAAATATCTCTCCTGATTTCTATGATAAATACTTCAGTTTTAAGAATATGCAGTATTAGCCAGTCTTCTAGGAGAGATGGAGGGAAAAGGTAAATGTTAGCACAGTAATTCACCCCATTGATCAAAATTGCTTTTGGATGGTGCATCCTCTTCTACCCTGTGTGAGCCCCTGCCTTGCTTCCATCAGGCTGCCAGGTCCAGGGGACAGTCAGACCACACTGGTCCTTCTAGAAAGGCAGAATGGATGTCTTCTGCAGCATATTTGAGAAGTGTCAATACCTTGATTTTCATAGGCTTATTATTCACATTGCAGGTAGTTTCTGGAGAAAATCATACTGAAATAAGTGGCTCCATCACAGTGGGGGAGTTTGGTCTTTCATTTCCTGAGTTTGGATCTTAAATGCTTTTAGGCACTTACGTACCCTGGAGACACCTTTTACACTGTTCTGATGGGCACAGTACAAACACTAAAATCGACAAACACATTGAAAAGCAGTACTCTCCTCATGTGTGTTATTTAAACTGCTAAAAGGATAAAAACTTCAATTTGTTCCCCAACAAAACTATGTTGTTGCTAATATTTTCTTCTGATCAGTCAGAAGAAAAGATCAGTCATTTATTGCTTGTATTGGTCTGGTGTATTAGCATGTCTGTTAAAAAGAGAGCATAATTTTAAGCGCAAATTTGGTAAAGATTGTTTCTGATCTAAAGCTCACCTATAGAGAATGTGCTTTTTGTATCATGAGATCTAATTATATTCAACAATTTCTGTGAATATAGTCATCCAACAATCTTTGTGCAGCTGGGAACTCTGGACCACAGGATGAATTTTGCTTTTTCTTGGAACAGAAATAAGTCAGCAAAGTATTACTTGATGCACAAGTAAAATCTGATAAACCACCTAATAACAATAAAAGGGGCGGGGGGGAAGTGACTCTTGCTCTTCATTTAGGTAGTATGACACAATGTGCATTATCAGAAGCTGATGTGTTCAAAAATGTTCAAACATTCAGCCAGGATGTTCCTTCCTACACATAATTCAGGTTAGCATTTCAAAAAGTTTGTGTTAACACTCTAATTCAAAAGGACGTTTCTATGACACGTTGACCCAGACAGCCCATCAAGTCACTTATGGTTTGGTCTCCATTAAGTCCATACCTGCACAAGCAGAAAAGATCACATTTTAATTATTGTTGGAAATTAGGTTAAACACCAGAAAATAGGTTCTTTCTACATGAAAATATTTTTTAAAAATGGGCGTGGGGGGAGTTTTTTTTCTGACTTGGAATATTTGAGATAATAAAAATGCATTATGCACAGCATTAAATTCTGCTACCTCTTTCCTACTGAAGATTCTCAATTTAAGTTTGATCCATTCCATTATTTTCCTGCAAGACAGCCATCATTGTCTAAATGCACGGTCTTAGACAACTGGAAATAAACTGAAAGGTAATATTATCGAAAGGAATATTTGGCTATGTTTTAAGTGGGCTGTTCATATTAGAAAAACCCCATGTTTTTCATTTTAGCTATAAAACAAGCTACTCCCAGCTCTTTTCCCTGGACATTGCAAAGCAACCATCTAGAACATGCTTTGAGACTGACAACTTTCTTCCAAATATGGGTAACATTTTAATTTTCCCTAGACCGTATTTGAAGTCCTGTTATAAAATGTGTAGGGATCAAAATCCCTCCTTCTGAGCCAAAACATTAAGAGCCAAGTGTTTTAAAACTTAAGATGACCGAATGCCAGGCAGATTACGCACCTAAAGTTCCATGCAGATGTACTCCACAGGCAGCATTTAAACTCTGTTTGGGAATGTCTGAGAGGTCGGAAGGAAATCTTTTGCCTGGAAGGAGAAACATGCAGAGTGCACCTACCTTCTGTATATCCATTCATAAGCTCTGTGCCTGGATATAAAGAAATAGGAATACATAAATCAATTATAGAGTCCAGTGGAAAATAAAAAAAAAAAACCTGCCTAATTTCTCAAACCAAGGAGAAAAGCTAACATCTCATGTTATTTCCATCTTCTCAATTAAAACCACTGTAGTGTAGATTACATAGGTACTAAAGTATAGTTTATACATGGGAGTAGCTGAAAAATTCAGCAATTGCACAAATGATTACAAAAGAGGCCTTCCTTTCATAACAACACAAAATGCTATTAATTCACTTCAAATTCGAGAGCTCACCCTCAAGTCAGTTTGTGTGGCAGAAGGTATATTCATGAAGGTGTATTCATGGGGGTGAAACACATACCCAATTCAAAATTAGTTGTAATGCTCTATGATGACTGGACTTCATTCAAAATAGGCACTTCTCAAACACATATTCTTTAAACTTTGTCTTTCTAAGTGCAATGTACAATAGTTTCCAGAAGATTTGTCTCTATTGTACTGAACAGATGCCCTTAATTAATTAAATGAGCACCCATTAAGGAACTCAAGGATGGCATAATGTGATCCCATTGCCTCAATAATGGACTTCCCATGCCTTCACAAAGCTGTGGGGATGGAGAAACTTCTCAAAAATCTCTGAAAAAAAGGGAATTACCATCAGCAAATATGATGTCCTTATACAGAAGGCTGTTCCAACTCATCTAAGAAACATTGAAAGTGACAGCATTCTCCACCTGAAAACTTCCAGCTTCCAGTTTCCTCATTTCACTAGGATTGAAAGACTGAGTTTCCTCCTAATTTCGGTCACTACCTTAAATTTGTTTCAGGTAATTTTTTTTGGAAGTTTTGAACTGGATCAGGGAGGTGACTATTGCGTCCCAGCTCCTGAGTGATGACTCTTAAGGGCATTATCCTTTAATTATAAAGACATAAATAAAGCTTACGTATTGCATTGGAAATCTAACATTTCTTTTTCCTTGCACCCAAAATGTTGCAGTGATAACTGAAATACCATTAATGTAGCAAAAAGATGCCTCTCCCACAACATGGCTGCTGGGAAGACCAGCTAAAGAATTAAACAAAGGAAAGTCTATCACTTCAGGAAACCCTCATTGTTATGGAGGCTCTGGAGCTGTCAGCTGAAGGACAATTCAACATACAAACACAACTTGGCAGACAGAAGAATAAATTTCCTCTGAATGATGCTGAGCTTGGGACAATGCAGTAATACTAGAGTGAACCTTAGGAACATACCTTTCATAGAAATGTCAGGTTCTTTCTGTTCCCATGGACCAAGAGCTCCCGAAGGAGACATGTCCAACCTTTCTGCTCTCAAAGAAATTGATAATGCCAGAATCCTAAGCAACCTCTCTCAGTATTTATTAATCAGAAGTGTATGTTTGCATTTCTCCACTTCTGTTACACTTTAATATCTATGGAACAATAAATATTCACTTAAGAACTACCATAATGCGTCTAATGTCTACATTTTGGTAATTCATAGAGTGGAAGAAGTATTAAGAGTTTATTTCTGTTAGTTAGTCCTCTACACCATTTCTTTTCCTAACTTCCAACAAACCATAGCTCTGGATCTTACTGAGCACCAATATCTAGAAGGTTCAACGCATACACCAGTAACAAATAATCCCCTCTTCCATAATGCTTTAGCCCCTTTTTGAGTTCTCTAAAAAAGAAGAGAACTTTCTCTCTTCTATAGAAGAGACACTATAGTGTCATGTGGCTGATTATACTCCTGTGTGAAAAGGATCCTTTTCCCTGATTTAAGATTTTGGATTTATAAATTTTACTTCTGCAATTCTGCTGAACCCCATCATATCTGTATCTTCCAGATGAGAGATATGGAAATCATTCCAAATGGATGCTATTTTGAATTGACTACTCTTTACCATCATCAAAACCATTACCTTATGACAAATGCACTTTTTTAGTGGTGGCTGAGACAAAGAAAACTTGCTGATTTTCAGATTTTGGCACGAGCTTTGATGACCAGCAGTTTCAAAAGACATCTTTGAACATATTCAGTAAGTAGGATCAAGAGAAAAGAAGTGTGACACCATAATCTCCGTTTTACAAAGTATACACTACAGCTTAATCTTAAATTAACCGTCATTAATTCAAAATTTAGATCTAAATCTAAATAAAATATTTAACTCTAAATCTAGAGTTATATATATGGAAAAAATTTTAAAAGTGGAAAGGCATTTTAGGAGCAAAATTCCCAGTGACTTTCAGTGAATATGTGATCCAAAATCACTCAGACACCTTTGAATAACTCACACATAGGCCCCCAGACTTGCATTGTAAAAAATTTAGGACATTTTCAGCTGCAGGAAATTCTTCAACTTTTCTCCTAAAAAATGACTTGGCCTTGTGCAGGAGGAACTTTGCTCCAATAGAGTGTTCTAAAGCATATCTAAAGTTAAAATATATTTGCAAGAATTTTCAGAGAATCAAGAGGTCTGCTTTATGTGTGTTCCATTATTTGCTTATTGGTGTTAACTGTCAATGAACATTATATTAATCTCTTTCTCTGTGTGTGTATATATATTTATATTAAATATCTAATTAGTATGAATATTCCATAAAATCAGCAGTTTTACCATTTTATCAAAATATTCTTCTCAGGGATTTATGGCCATTGGGAATATAAGCGTATCCCTAACATTGTCCATCTGTTCCTGTAAAACAGCACAGGCAAAGTGCCAAAAATGGTTTTTGGAGCAAAGAGTTGTTCTCCTCAAAATGTTTCTGGAGACCCATTGTAACAATGAGCCCTCAAAATGAAGCCTGTTCTTGAAGCTCCAGGGAGTGGCACAGCTGCTGACACGATTGACACTGCCTGAGCCCCCTCACCTGAGAGTGGCCCAGCAGTTTGCTGGTCTGCATAGCGAGGACAGGCATGTGTGACTTCATGATGCTCATGGAGAATTTGCCTTGCTTGATTGAACACTGCACTTCCTGATCAGTGTAAAGAGCATCACTGAAGTTTCTGTTATGACTATTTACAAAAAGCATGGGGTACCTCATCTGGATTGTCAAGAGAGAAGTCATGTAAAAAAACAAGCCTTGTTAATTTTAGACAGAACCAAGTTTGGGATGATCCAGAAAAGCAAGGTTGTCATGTTGCTCTCTTTCAAAAGGTACCTCTGGGCTTTTATGAGAGGACATTTAAATTCCATTGACATCCTAGAAGCAGAAGCACTCTAATTTTTACCACGTGCTGAGTGGCAGCAGTTGTGGTGACCCCTCTCTGTGTTCCCAGGACAGTTTGCACGAAGGTGGCTGTGCAGCACAAGCAGCAATGGGTAATGCTCTGTGTCCTAGAGCAGGCACAGACTTAAGACCCTGCATTGTCATTTGATCTCAGGGAATGCAGACTATTCCAGGATGGGAGCTCATGAATGCTCCATAAAATGGTGCCACAACTGGCCAAAATGCTGGATAGCTCTGAGACAGTCTCTCTTGTGACACTGCTTTCATATTACCTCACAAACAGCCGTACCCTGTCAGCAATAAGATCTGCTGCATGTTTCAAATCACAACACTTAGCCATTGTGAAAGTGTAAGCTAGCTGCAGACATCTGACTATCAGCTCAGACAAACAAAATAGCACTTCAGTGATCTGCTGAGCTGTGTTGATTAGTTGTAAACCTTTTTCTTAACCTTTCAAATAATTCTTCTACAAACTACTGTGAGCAACTTCCCCTCAAATCGTGTTTTCAACACATCATTCTAACGGCATTCACCCACATCAATAAAATTATCTTCTCTGCAGTAACTAAGGATATTAAGGATTAAGAAGAGAGAAAAAAATGCAGGAACTAGACAGATGCATGTGGAACAAAAAACTCCTTCCCAAACATCTTTCCAGCAAGAAATAAAGATATTTACTTTGGATAAAGTCCCACTGGGGACCATCACATCCCACTTACACCTACCTTTTGCCATCTCTACTCTTTAGGAAAATGCCTCAATGCCACAAGACACACAACACAACCCACTTACTGCTAAACAAGTTGGGACTGCAATTAAAAGCAGAGGAGACCAAATTGTCATAAATTATGATTAATGTTCTCTAGTCTCAGTTATTGGTGGAAGTGCAATGTAGAAGCTGCAGAGAAAAATGCTGATGTCTTCTGCACTATTTTGAAACGAAGTCTTTCTGGTAGCTGACACTAGGCAAAATGTCCCCCAAAGAATCAGGGCCTGGGAAACACTACCTGAACATGGTCACAACATGTAAATGGCAGCTTCCATCTACCTGCCTAAAATCCATAGCAGATATGTGTGGTAGACTTCTTTTCTTCAATGCTTTCAAACCTACAGGGGGTTCTGCACAGATAAAAATCTCCAGAGGAAAGATTAATCCTAGAAGTATGAGTCTTTATGTTCACTGAAAAACCTGAAATTTTTCCAAGTGTTCCTGTACCTTGAATGGACACAATCCATGCACTTCTATAATGTACTTTTTATTTAAAGCTGCAGTTCCACAAGTTAGTGAAATAAGTCTGCAATTCAAGCATGTTGGTGGCTCTACAAAAGTCAATGGGCCACACAGTTACACTGAAGCAGATGAAACTTGTTGAACAGGCTGCTGAATGGGCTGAAGACATGAATAATAACTGACCTTTCAGAGGCATTTCAGTGCAACAATCAGCTTGAGCAGCAGCCATGGCCCCTGGCTCTACAGCAATACAAACAGAATCAGTGAACAAGAAATGAGCCCCAAACGTCTGGGTCAGCACTGAACAATGTAGTTTCAGATATTCTAGCAGGGACTTTCATTTTCATTATTACTATTGCATTTTGTGGTATTAATTTATTTTGGTTTCCTAAACATATGAGGTACATGTGGTATTGCTGCTACCGGTCTCCTTCTAGACACATTTGAATGCAGCAGCCCTATAAATACATCAGAGGGGTTCTCTTCTCCAAGCTTTCCAGTTCCTGAAAGTTTTGTTAAAATAAGCTTCTGAATAGAAGAGAGAGCATATTGATCCCACTGACAGAGCGTGATGTTATCCTCGCCGTTTGCTGGACACCGGTGAATCCGCACGGGATCCCAGCCCTCCCCATGAGCTCTGCAGGAAACCAGGCCTCATTGCCCCTGCCACTCACACAAGTATTTATACTTCAGCTCTTTCATTCACACGTCGCAATAAACAGCTTTGCCATGACTCCTTCTTTCACATGGCTGTACTTGACCCTGCTCAAACACATGCACACATAAACACACACAGTTTGGGTGTAGAGTCCAGATCCCTTTCTCAATAAATAAATAGCTGTAAAGATGTATAGATGGAAACAACAAAAGAATCAGTGATACAGGACAAGAGCTGAAGATCTGTGTTGTGGACTGGGTGTCTCAGCACACACCTTGTGGTGAACTATATTGAAAACTCACTTCTTGCAAGCTCTTCCCACACAAGTTAGTGAGATTTAAATCCCTCAGTCTGCTATGGCTTACTGTACTTGTGTTCGTTTGTGCAGTGAGAAGTCTACAGAGGTAGTATAAAGAGTTGTCAGCTTCATGGAATGCTTTAAGTTGTAACCCTCTTAAAAAGCACATTCCTACCTGGACTGCCCTCCCAGAGCCTGCATCCCTGGAGGCCCCTTCTATTGTTGCAGTGTTAGTGTCATCACTCCATTAGGAGCCCACCGGAGGCTGTGTGCCTAATTCAGAGAGTGCACCTGTACAAGCATAGGAAGAATGATAATTCCTGGCTCTGCTTTGGTGTGAAGTGTTTTTTTGTAAAACAAAACAAACTATTCATGCCACGATGAAAAATAACTTCTGCTGTACCTGTCAAAGGATCAGTGGGTCCTTTCTAGTGAGTGAATGAGTATTGGCTGATCTTTCTTAAGCCAGTGGAAGAAAGAAAACAGTTCATGCAAGTAAATATATATAACACAAGGCTATACTTTGCTGTCCTTATGCCAGCTAAACAGTATTTTTAAAGAAGATATAAGCCAGGGTGCTTCAATGGAATATTTACAGAGAACAAGCTGAGGACACCATGAAATTATGTGTGCACAGAAAACTGAAGGCACTTTTGCACCTTTCCATCTCCATGAAGCTGAACTCCCCACAGCTACTCAAGTCTTTTAAGGCTTAGGGGGAACACACATGCCCCACTGTTCCTGTGTTTTGGATAAAAGGCAGTGTGTTTGAAATTGTCTGAAATATATTTCAATCCTTAGTGTCCTACAGGGAAGGGCAGCTCCACATTCCATTGCAAACACTGAGCATGAAGGTGATGCTGGTGAGAACAGACTCCAGTCCATTGGATTTATCTGTCAATAGAGCTGATAACACTTCTAATCCCAGTGCTCAGCCAAATGCACAAGGCAATTCAGCTTGTTTCAGGAAAAGAAATAGGAGGCAATGAAATCAAGCATCCCTTTAATGCAACTTTGTTTACAAAGATGTTAAATTCTCTCTTCTCCAGGCTTTTCTCCTTGGTCTGTGTACTTATGCTGGATAGGCATGGTACTCTCCTTAAGCTCTCTTCAGCTTCTGCCAAATATTCACCAAAATAAAAAGCAAGTAAAATGGGATTAACTTGCATATATACTATATGGGCCTTAGCTCTGAAAAATGGGGTGTTGTGAATGGATATTGCTAATTCAGCAGTTAAGGGATCTTTATTTCAAGAAGAAAAAAAGTCATTTTAAATCTGTGTATGTATTCATCCATAGTTTCAGATAGAATTCTCAGCCAGATAATGCCTTAGAGACTCAGAATAGCTTTGAGCAGACACTAAAATCTGGATTTCTTCATAGATAACACATTTTATAGGGACATCCAGAGTGTTATCTCATTTATTGCAACATGGTAACAATATGGATAGCAAAAGCCCTCTTCTAATAATTAGGATAACTTGTCTGAGTGTATATTAGGTGCAGTGTTATTTAATCTCCTTATTTCCATACAGTAGGAAACCAAAGTAAAATGTTGGAATTTTAGCTTATGGTCAAAGATCTTGCAGCAACTTCTCAAAAGGTGCAAATATTTGCCTAGATTATTGTATTTACAATTCCAAAAATATTTCTTCTGTTGAAGGTCTGTGTACAAGACACCACTCCAAACCATTTTTAAGGGAGTTTTGACATAAATGAAACTTTATGCTGGCATGGCAAGTGAAGTACTTGATTAATAAAGAGTTTCACTGTTTTCAAACACATATTCCATGCAGGCTCATTTGAAGAAAACCGCAAGTGGAGAATGCTTTACTGCTTCCAGTCACAAGGGGGTTGTGTATTTCAATCCTGCTTACACAGTCAGCTTACTTTGGAGCTCTGGTAGGAAAGAAACATGACCAGGAGAAATAATGCTACATTCAGTGACCCTGCCCTTAGAATCAATTGGCCTGATGGGAGAACTTTTTTTTCTCTCTTTTGCTACTGTTTTCTTAGTTTTTAACCTTTTAATACTTAATATTTCTTGAAAGACCATCTTTAGAGAAACGTCTGCAGTTCACAGACTAGAAGTACTGACTGAAATGGCCTTCTGACATGGTGAATGGGAAGGTGAGACATAACAGTTGATGTATAAGCAATGCACATATTCACAGTTTTTTAGCGATATTTTGGGGTGATTTATTACTTTCTGATTTAAACATTGGTGTTTAAGTATATAGTTGAGATATTTACATTACAAAGAGATTGGTCTTCAAACAGAGTGATAAGTGAAAGAAGAGGACAACCAGGTCTAATGAAACTTGCAGAGAATTCAAAAAGTCTTGAAAATCTAGAAAATAAAAAAAATTGTATAATATCTAATAGGCTGTGAAGTAGGCACCCACTAGGCTTGGATTTCTGGCTGTAGCCCTGTCTCTAGGGTATTTCAAAATCTGATTGAACAAAGCAATAGAACACACTCTGTGGTTAAAGTGAAATGCAAGGCAAAGATCATTACTTATCTCTTCCCATCCCATAAACCCTTTAGGTCAGGCAAGGGAGGAACAGAACTGCTTCAGTCATTGGTGCTGCTCCCTGGACTGCTGGCACATAGACAAGATGGATTAGCTGGTGATGATCACTGACTGCTGGTGAAGCTGCTATCACCTGTAGGGTGTATTTAAAATGACAATTTGGAACAGTGTTTTAGAAAGCAGTTTTTAACTTTGTGCACAGACAGTAGCACTGATAACCTTTTTGTTCAAAGACAAACATTGAGCATGGTTTGTTATGGCAAGGTAAGCATCTGACTGCCTGTCCAAGCTTCATGAACAAAATAAATCTGCCCTTACAAGTGCTCCTGGTTTTGCCTAAGCCTCTCAGCCACACGCTGAAAGTCTGGGCAACTGTGCCCTTTGTGTTCCTACGTGAAAACAGGACAGATAAATGCAATCACGCCTCGTCCTGTCATACAGCTGTTTCACTCTTCTTTCAGCAAGGGCTAAATCTCCTAAGTCAGGATTCAAAAGCAGAGAGCCTTCCCCTCTTAAACTAAGCAACCACTTGATAAGTCTGAATTACAGCAAGTATACTGAGGCAAACTGGTTACAAGCTATGACTGATTTCTGCTTTCAACTTCCTCTCTTTCTCAGTGTTCTCAAGTATTTACTGTTCCCCACAGTGATAACTTGTTTCTTTAGAAATGAATCATTACCACTGAATTTGTCTCAAAAGACCATAGTTATAATGCACATTCTTTCCACTTTCAGGTGTTCTTCTGAACCACAGTGCTCTGGAGACAGGTCCGTACTAAAATAAAAAGCAAAAAGAAAAAATATTATAGGTCAGGTGTCTGAATGGATATATTTTCACAATTACTATGATTTAAGTTCTAAAATAAAAGTGTCTGACCAAGTGCAGGCTAAATTTTAGCTATTTCAATTTTGAGGGACTCACTAGAGCTTTAACTAATTGGTTCTTGGGAATGGCTACAAGACTTCTAGCTAAGATATTCAACAGTAACATCTGACTGTGACTTCAAACAGCCCTTCTAACCCTCTCCACATAGCAGTACTTCAGAGGACAAGGTATTATGATCATCATTAAAACATACCAGCTAAATGAAAGAAACAGCCCATATCCAGCCTGGCATAAAGCAGATCAAACCTGCAGTGGGATGTTTCTCTTATTTTGCTTGAACACTTACCATTATTGCACCTAGTCAGTGGCAGGTGCTTTATTTCAATGAAAAATGTTTTTTCTTCCTACCTGTTACTGCTACTGTGTTTACCCTGTCAAAAATCTTTTCACTCAGCACATGTGGGATTGCATCTGGATGCTGCATAGCCTGGGAAATATTCAGCAGAAGTGGACACCTGCTCCAGGGGGAGAGGTTGGAGAGACAGGGTTGTTAACATGGAGAAGGGGCAGTATCAGGAAGCCCCAACAGCAGCCTGGGGAACAAACAGAGGTCATAAACTGAACAAGGACAGGTTCAGACTTGAAAGGAAAAAGATTTCCACATAAGTGCAGCTAGGTAGTGGAGAAGGTTGCTCAGAGAAGCTGTGTATTCCCTACCCTTAGAAGTTTTCCAGACCCATCTGATACAGGCCTGAGCACTCTGCCTGAGCATGAGCTGATCCCACTTTGAGGAGAAGGTTGGACTGGACACCTGCCCAAGTGCCTTCTTTGACTCAGTGTGTCTGAGTCAGCCCTGCAAATGTACCTTTCTGGTTTGAGGCTAAATTCACAGTTATCTGCCAAGTGAAACTTGGCATATTTGATAGAGAAAGCACAAGAATACAAAAACCACAGAACTTCATCATGCTATTGTTACTGAGATACTCTTCAGACTACTATAATTTTTGAAATGTGGACTTTGGAAAATCTGAAAGAATATGCATGAAATCACATGTATTCTTATTTAAGGAACAGTTCTTTCTTGGAAGTTTTCCCAGGAAAATAACAATTCATTCTAGTGTTTTACATAAATGAAATTTCCTCTTTATAAGAAAAAATATTCAGGGTAGAACAGGAAAATGCCGATCTTCCTTTTCTTCCTCTTTTTGGTGTCATCAAAATACTTTTCAATCACACTCTCCTGTGAACGTTGGGAAAATCAAAATAAATGTCATTCAAAAGATTAGGGATCTTAGGGTTATAATCAGCTTGCCTGACTTTGCATGCCCTAAGATAGATTGTTATGTGGCCACTTTGTGTTGCATGAGTACTTTAAAACCAGATGTGCGTTGCTGAGTCACCTTTGATACAGTACCAGAATTATGCTTTCCAGGAAACAAATCAGCATCCATAATTATATTTTCTAAACCCTAGGATAAGCAGCTGAAGCCAGAAAAAGAAAACTTGTGTCATTTCTGCTAGACATAGGAGGTTATCCTCTCGCTTGATTCAGGCATAGGACTGTCAGCTTAGTAAAGCACTGGCTCTTCTAAAAGCAAAAGTATCAGCTGAGGTTACATAGCCAATATTAGCTATATAATCTGAAATCATATAAAAGACCTGAAAGAGATTTCAGGAAGCAGTATCAATTGTACCAGTTCCTTTTTCTGGCAGGTGTTTATCTACCCTTTCAGAAAAACTGTTAATAGGCTTTTTTTTAATCTCCTAAGCAACATTTTTCAGTATTTCAGTGTCTTTACCAGTGACAAATTTTCCTGATATATCTCTTAAGGTTGTGTTGTAATTTTAGTGTGGTTTTGTCTTACAAACATCAAACATGACGTAGAGTTTAATTGCTTCCTCTTTATAGCTGTCATTTTTATTCCAATTCCCCTTAATATCTACCCTCAGCTTTATCTTCCCATTTTAAAGCATTAACAATTCCTTCCATATTTCCTATCACTAGTCATAGAATCATGGAGAGTTTTGTGTTGGAAGAAGGTTTAAATATCCTCTAGTTCCAACCCCCTGACTTGGATGAAGACACCTCCCACTAGACCAGGTTGCTCCAAGCTGCATCCAATGTGGTCTTAAATATTGTCTTAATATTTCACTTTGTTGATCATTTATTCTGACCCTGTTAAAACAGAACAGGGTCTGTGAGGTCTTCTAATAAAGCATGGTGCTGAAAGAGATCAAGTGAAAAGACATCTTTCTTGAAACCCATTCAAAGCTCCAATAGAAAGGACAGAGTCATGCAAGAGAAAAAAAAAAAAACCAGTTTCTTCTTCTGTTTCTTTCCTAATATTACAGATATGTCATTCTAATTTTCCTCTGATTTCAAGGGAAATATTTGCTGTATCATATTTGCTATATCATCGGGGAACAAAATTGGACTTCTAGAATCATACTGTGGTAAGCCCTCATGGAAGATCTACAGTGTAGCATTTATGTCACTGCAGAGAATGAAAACATACCCTGGTTTCTAATAGTCTGTTCTTGCTTGTGTGAATTTTCGTACAAGAAAACAGGGATAGAAACTTATTTTTTATGTTTAATTAAAGTATAGATCTATATGTATGTATGTATATAGTATTGAATTTATATGTATACATGAGGATATAGATGTACGTATCTTGTAATGAATAAGAGACTGTTGAGAAAGAACAAAAATTAAGGCTAAGAAGAACAAAATAGGTGAATTGACAAGTCTATGAAGGCAGGTCTTCATTGTTTCCCAGATCAGGTGTCAACTCAGAGCAGGATTTAGCCAAAAAAATTTCAGGCATAATTACTCCTCTTCATAAACAGAGCTGTGCAAATAACTACTACTGATCTGCTGATATTTCAGCTGTGGAGTCCTAACTAAAGTTTTGACTTAAAAGTTAAATACTACATCAATATTCAAGTGGCTATATGAGATTTTTTAAACCTTCCTCCAGACCACCCAGGTATAACTAGAATGATGAGTAAAGCATGCATAACTCATAGTTGAATAGAAACAACCCCCTCAGAATAACCATTAACTCACAGATTAAGGCTCTCCTCTGGGAGGAATTCCACTTTTGAAATTTGACATTTCAAACAAGTGGAAAGAGGCTTGTTCCTAAGGCATTGGCTCTATCACGGGTGCAGCTCACAGGTCTGAGAAAGAAATGCTTTTCTGACTAATCTGTAGAAATAACTGAAGGCAGAGGCTCCTCAGTCAGCATAACAGCCACCATTCATGAACATGCATTTTCCACTGGAAATTGTTTTGTTTGTATAGTCTGAGATAGAACCACCAAGATGTCACTTCCTTGAAGCTGGGAGATATTATTTAGAAAGGTAAGTATGCCTACACAAAACAGACCACTTGTTTCTTAATTGATGGCAAGATTTAACCTCCAATCACAAAGCAGCAGGGCAATGTTTAGAATGGTGACAAAATTTTTCTCATCTTAGGAAAGGAAACCTTTTTAGAACACCTTTTTAGTATCTTCTCCAAGCAGGTTGTACTTCCTCCTTTGTCTTTCTGATTCTGTTTTTAATTGTCCACGGGGAGATGAGTTGAACCAAGGTTTCTGGATGACCACAGCTGCACAGCTGGTAAGCAAACAGATGTTCTTGATCAAACAGAATGTCCTTCTCTAACAACTTGGAAACTACCACTACTGCTTAAATTATGCCACATACAATAAAAATCTCTTAAACCATACATACCTCAAGTATTCAGTAAATATTAAGTAGAAAAACAAAAACAAGAGGTCTGTCGTATGTGTACCATTCAGCATTTATTGCTAGATAACTTGTAGTGGGATTTAAAAGTCATTTATAAAAGCAAGGGCAAGGGAAAGCATTAGGTTGAGAACAGGGATTTAGACAGAGGGATACTGAACTCTGTAACAAAGCCTCAGGCACCCTCTCCTCAAACAGACAAATCTAAACTCCCTCATACAACACGTGTGGAGAGCAAAGTGCCTCAGCAGCCACCAGACCCAGGGCCATTCTAACATGTCTGTTAAACTGGGGATGGTGGCAAGCAAGGTGAGAGAAAGAAAACTAATAATACAGCATATGCTTAAAATGGACTCTGAGAAACTCTTGGCTTTCCAAAGTGATAGTCCAAGATTCTCTCAGAAAAGCAGGACTTGAGGCTCCCTATTAATAGATACTTCAGGTTATGTAAAGTAAGAGGGAGCTATGTGAAGGGTCTTCACAGGAATGGTACCTGAAAGTTGAATAGTAATTCATAAAGAAACCCCTAGTGTCCTATGTATGTTGACTGCACAAATCACTTGTAATTTTAATCTTTAATTTATAAATTTTCTGTTGAAGTTCTAATTTTTCCTGTCTGATTTCAGCAATGAACTGTTATTTTCAGCTGATTGTTTCACATGAGACATTTGTTTTCCATGTTTTGTGATGTGTTTTGTATTTAATCCCATACCGAGGTTCAATCAGTTGGTTGGACATAGCTGTTATAAGCTTGTCTGATAGAAATGTCATTAAAATTAAATGCTTTATCCCATGTGAATTTAAATGTTGCTGAAGTATGAATCTCCTTGCCAATGCACAGTGAATTTCACTTGACCTGATTTCAACTGTTGCCCACAGTCTGAATAACAAACTCAAGCTGCCTCAATAAAAATCTGCTTTTGAATTCAGAAAATTAATTGTGAACAGATTTTACATGCTACCACTAGTTCAAATCTTATTTTTACTTCAGACACTCACTTTTAAGAAAAAATAATGTAGGAGTGTGTAATAGATAAAGTGAAGCTGGGAAAAAAAAACAGCCAAAAACTCCAGTAACGTCATATGTCTGGAAAGTAATCTTGAGCACCATTAAGAAGACAACACTGCAACATAACCCAACAGGAAAAAAGGGAGGAAAAATAAAGAACAGTGAAAGAAAAGGGCTATTTAATTTGTTGTCACACCAAGATTGGTCCCAGAGCTGGCTGTCAGATTATCCAGAGTCAAGCACTGCAGCCTATTGTAAATTGAACTAATCTTATAAAGTACTGTGGAAGGACCATAAATTGCTGAGAGCCTGCAAAGAGTCACCTCATGAACTGCAAAGAGGTCTTTTAATTTCGTTTTGGTTTTGTATCTAAACTTCATTCATTTCACATCCTGCTCTGTTTTGTTCTATTTTGTTTTAATCTCTGCAAAAGAAAAAAGGCAGAATCATAACTTCTGTGCTTCACAAAGCCTGTGACCCTGTCATACCTGACCTGAGAATGACAACCCAGCATCACAAGAGAAGGGCTGCCAAATACAGCAACACCCTGTTTCTGTTTGAAAAGATACTTTTTGGCAGATCTAACAGATTTAGGTGAATACTGTATCCTGCAAGCCAGAAGAATGTGACAGAATTCTTTTTTGTCTCAGAGGTACATTAACTTTGTTTATCCTGATACTTGTAGCCAGCACTCAGCCAGCACACTACACAGTCCCACTGATTGTGGGGCTTTAGAAGCTTCTCACATTGAATGTAATTTTAGATTATTTCAGGATATAGCTGCTTTTTTGAATATATTTTATTTAAAATATCTTAAAAACCGTTGTTCCAGACCTGGTTCCAGTCTCTCAACTTCTGTGTGTGCAGTGCTGTCTGCCTCATCCTTTCCCCCAGTGCGTTTCAATGCTGATGATTGGGAAGAGGCTGAATGTGCCCTCAGACATCAGCAGATGGAGGCATGAGCAGGCAACATGCTCAGAGGGACCCAGCCAGGATGGAGGAATGGCTTCAAGACAAGAACTTCATGAAATTCAACCAGGACAAACACAACATCCTGCTCATGAGAGGGACAGGCTGAGGTGTCACTGGCTGGGGAGTAGTCCTGTTAAAAAAACCTGGGAGCCCTGTAGGGCAGCAGATATACAACAGCAGCAATGCCAAAAAAATGCAGGACTCTATCAACAGGGTCACAGAGAGTAAAAGGATTATCCCTGCTGAGTCAGTGCTCATCAAGTTGTGCCTCAATGCGACTTTCAGTAATGTCTTTGATAACACAAGAAAGGCGTCCCTAGGATGTGCTCATGAAAAGACAACCACCATGGGAGGGAGCTGGAGCAGGAGCACTTGACCTGAGAATTGGGCTTGTTCAGCTTGGGGGACCCAAAAGCAGCAAACAGTACCTGAGATACCACCAGGGAGAAGGAGTCAGGCTCCTTATGGAGGTGCAAAGCTGAGGAACAACAGACAGAGGTCATAAGTAATGTTGATCTTAGTCTTTCTTTTCATAAACTTTTGTGGCTTAGTGTCAAGGGTCTTCAAGTCTAATCCACTCTCCTTTGTTTTACTAAGACCATCCAAGATCCCGACATTTTCCTAGTCCTTATGTCCCTTTGATCAGATACTGGCTCTTACAAGCCTTAAGTCTTCAGCAGTCATCCTACCTTCCCATTGCTTGGTTCCCTTTGGCTAAGAACCAAGCTAAATTTCAAAATCACTCTTTGCAACTTATTGGCCCATGTTAATCGCCTGCTAAAGATGTATTCCTCTTCTGCATGTGGTGTTGTTGCACATGTGACTGTATTTGAAAGCCTCTTTTTCTTAAATGCCTCCTCTTCTGACCCATGGTAGGATTTTCCTGCAACAGATAATAAAAAGTCAATCAGCCTTTAAAATAAGCCTTCTTTCTTTCCTCCAACATAAATTCCACATTCATGCTTTGCTTAATTACTTAACCTCCTCTCCTCTGAGTTTGTTTACCACTCTTACAGCTTTTCCTGTTTATTCCTCAGGCTCTTAGCATTTAAGAAAAAACTTCCTAGTTATTTAATTTGCCTTCTACTCAGGTTAGATTTGAGGTTTTCATATTATGCCTTGAAACCACTTGGAAAGAAAAAACATAAACTCAATTTCAAATTTTAAACTAATTGCTTGTTCTTTGAGACAAAATCTTACATGAGGTTTTTTTTTTCCCAATTAATAGCCATCGCTCTATTCCTAGTTTAAAAATAAAACAATATAACATTTTAAAAATAAAAGTAGCAATGAAAAGAAAGGTGTTCTGTGAAACTAGAATCCATTAGTATGTCCTAAACCAAAATTCAGTTTTGAGAAAAGCCACTGAAAGGTTTAGATACAAGTAAAAGCAGTGCCACAACTCAATCAATTTGGATTTAAGTCTTAAATCTACTGCTTTTATTAGCAGCAGCCATAAGGGAGAAGGTTAAGCTATTATAAAATATACATCTGGGGATTAAACTACTCACTAACGTCTCCATGTTAATTATACAAATAGCTCAATAGAAGTCCTTTTGGTCAGGCACATTCAGTGCTCTGGAGGTAAAACCACTTAGGTATTATTGCAGCAGGCTTTATAGCCATCATAATGTAATGGAAGCTTGCTCCCTTCATTAATTCCAGTTATGACTTCTTCTAGATGGCTTGCAGGTAAGTGGTGATATCAGTGTGGCTTTGCCACAAGCACATGCACCTCAGGAATTAGGAGAAAACACCGCCACTCACCCCTTGCTAATTTTGCAATTTCCTTTTAACCTGTTGTACTGCAACCTCATAGCAGCATTGCTCCTTTTTTTTGTCCAGTTCAACTTTCTGTCTGGGTTTTGAGATCTTGGCTGAGTAGAAGAAAGGTGGCCACCTCTGCATGAAAATGAGTGGGTTTTGCTGATCACTGAAATGTCGACTTTGCTAAGGAACGTGAGAGTTTACATTTCCTAGGTAATGGGCACCAAAATCCCTGAAAACTGGGATAAAATTATATGCAACTTTTATGGTGCAGGCCTATGAAGCCATTTATAAAAATAAGCTGGGTTTTATATGATTGGTAACAAAAATACATAAAAATGTTGTTTGCCCCATATATTGGGAAATATCCTGTCTTGGCACTCTGCAGCTGGTGAGTCATAATTTTACAGTTTTTACTAAAATAAAAATGAAATTAAAAAGTCCACATTTTCAAAGAAGTACAGAAACATAATATTTATAGAAGATCATAAACAAGTACTCTGTTAATAGCTGTTGAACTTTGTTTAAAGAATAACAGACTAACATTTCCAAAGTACTCTTTGCTGAGATTGAACAGGATTTTATTCAAACTGTTGCGGTAACTAATGAAAAACAAATGAGATTTCCAAACAGTTTTGACTGTTAGGGGTGTGATGGCAATATCATTGCTTTTTGCACTTACAGCTGCTGCTTACACTGAAACTACCTATTTAAAACATAGTGTCATTTTATACTTGAACTCTTGATCTGCAATACTGAAGGGCCAGGCATATTGAAGCCAGACTGGAATCGGTCTGATGCAACCCCAATTTTTCCTTGTGCATGAAGGCTCTTTGACTTCCAAATTTACTTAAACCTACTGCCAGCTCCTGCATAAAAAGTATCATGATGTTCTTGAGAGGCTGATGCTTACAGCAAATATAGTCAGAGTGCTTCTGCACTTGTCTTGTGTTGGATGAGGATCTGGGCACAAACTGCAACGCCCCAAGTACCAAAAGCTACTGGTGTCTCATGGACATTCAGCAGAAGAGGCCTGATTCATCAGAGAGAAAAATATACCAGCAGCTGAACTGAACCTCTTGTAAGGCATTTCATTAATATACCTGAACAGAAATTAAAATTAAACTGAAAAGTTTTTAAAGGCCAACATTTTAATTTTGGTCCTGAAGGCTGAAATTTCCACAAAATCTCCACATTCTGGCTATTGTTACCTTCAGTATTTTTCAGAATTGTTACATTCAAATAGGGTTTAGCAATTTCCCCATATAAATATATTTTATGTAGCTCACTATTAAAAAAATAGTGAATATATTTGCAAACACTAAAAAAATTCAGGTGGAAAACACCTGTAGCTGATGCCACATCATCTATATTATGAATCATACACAGAGATAAGTGTAAATATTGATGAGCTGAAGAGATCTCATTTTGTTATCTCTGTATTTTTCAATTCCTGGGTAGTTTATTTTTCACACAGACATGAAAAGAGAGTGCAGATTTTTTTACTCTAATGGATGTAACAGAAAATGGCCTCATGAATTATAAACTATTATAATTGTTGGTCTCCATTTTACAGCTCAGACAGCATTCAGAATTCAAATGATTCTGAGTCCTGAATTTCAGACATTCAGATCCACTATTCAAAAGCGGATGAGCCACTGCTTAAGAAGAGTAAAATTCTTTGATATTGAATTCAGTAGAAGTTTATCACTTACATTAATGAAGTCAAATTTCACCTATGAGTTTGTTTCCTTTTTAAAAAAAGAACGACAAACACACCAGCAACAAACAAAATGTTAAAAAAAACAAACACACAAAAAACGAAAAAAGGAGCAGAAGTGGAAAACAAATACCAAACTCAACTCATCTAAGACACTTTAAATGTTTTAGATAAAGGTCAGGGGACAAACATCAAAGGTTGTTGGAAAGACTAGTGATCCCTGAGATTAACAGGGCTAATGCATTCTGGCTGTGTCCATTAAAGCTGCAGTAGGGAATTACCAAGCTCGTACAATATTCTTCACATATTATTCTGCAAATTAAGGCACGTTTAGATTTCATTTGTTCCATTGCAGATGCCACTTGATCCTTCCAGGTTCTCAAGTCCATCCCTGCCTTGATTTATATTTGCCATAAATATTTTGAAGTAGGGCAGATGTGACCACACAGACCCCCACTACTATTTAGATGAGGGCTACATCTACTGCTGGAGACTGATGTACTCAATAGGAAAATAATCTCAGTCATGTTAGTGTACTAAACTTTGACATAATCCAAAGCTTTTTAAAACACCTGTTCTGCATAACTCTGAGCAAACCTATATTTAAAAAAAATCAGAAATCACACAGAGGAAAGGCTAAAAGACAGTAACTTTACTCTTCCTTGGATACTAACAGTGAGGAGAGTGTTTAGCAGAACATGAAGTATATTCATAACTCAAGTTTTTAAGGATGTTTTTCCTCCATGTTGCATCTGAATTTCCATTTAACCATTCAGAATGAAGAAATAATGATAACTTAGAAGAATTAGAGGATGCAATTAGCCTGTCCTGCTACAGCCAGCTGAATATTTTGATGATAGAGTGTTAATACCAATTGAATAGTGTATTTGTATGTAAGGGAGCTAAACTGAAAGTCTAGTCCAAATTATAGCCAGGCTTATTACTTGAGTTATACTCATGGACATGCTGCATACAGAAACGACTCTGTGAAACACCCAAGGCAAAGAAATCCTGCTTTATAGTGCATATAATCGGGAAAGTAAGGAAAGAAAATTTAAACTGTTATTTAAACAACTCTCATTCCAATTACTACTTTCCTCTCTGTCAGGGCCAATTATTCTCACTTGAGACATGACTAGCATTTCTAGAGGCTTTTTTTTTTTTTACAATGTATAGAGTGCCACACAGTCACTTTGAAAAGCCTGAAAAATAAATTAAAGTACACAGGAAAAGGAGACTTACTAAACTTAAAGATATCCTCTTATTTTGTCATACTGAGGCACATTAAAATACAGAAGAGCTTTACAAGCAGTAAAGTGTTTTGGACATGCGTTTACATTTGCCCCTTAAAGTAACAGAGAGAAAATTGAAAACCAGAGCATTTCTTCCCTAGCATGTATGCCAGACAAGAAAGCAAGTCCAGGAATATTTCCATTCTTGTTCAGAGAAAAAAAAAAAAAAAAAGTTAAAATAGAGACACTGGTTATGAAATGAATATGACATTTTAACTATAGTGTCAGACTACTGCTACTCTAGAAGGCTCCATTACTCTTGCCACAAAAAAATATAAGAAAACAAACAAAAAGGTGAGCATTCAAAAGTTGGGACTGTATTTTTGATCTGATTTATATGAGAAAAGGTTATTTTTTTCTTAACATGACATAAAACAATAAAAATTTGCGTTGATTCATGACTTACCAGAGAGAAGGGGATTTGCCTCTTGGCTAGCAGATCAGGAACTGCTCACTGGTTGTCCATAGCTTTCTCATTTGCTCAGTACTGATTCTAACCAAGTAGAATAGAAAATTTCCAAAACCATATGTACCTGGAGATGTTGTTTTGCTGTAAGTCTCCCACTTGTCTGACTCACACAGACCAGAGCTGCATAAATGAACCTGTGTTCCAAAGGACTCCTTCATCACACTCCATCCTGCAGGCAAGAAACACAGCAGGAAGGGAGATTTAATATATTTTATTTTAATGAATAAAAAGCACTGACTTGATACTTGTTACTGTTTTTCCTGAAGGCCTCACAAATAGTTTGCTCATAGTTTATTCATTTGCATTATTAATGGAAGCACTTTCACTCATGAATTGTATGTCTGCTTTTACATCTACCCTTATAGAAAAAGCTGTGCAATTGATAGAATTTCATGCAAAATACTGATTTTATTTCTTGAACAGTCTTTTCCTTCTTTTTCCAAGATATTCCCATCTCCTTTACTACTTTCTTCAGTATCTGTGCCAATACAAGTCGAGGCGCCATCTCTGTTGGTCAGTCAGGTCAGGCAGAACCCTCCTGAGGGTTTCAGGAGAATTCTGACTGTGGAAAGCCAACAGCTTGGAGGTGACTTCCTCTGCAAGATGTGCCTGCATTTATACACTTCAGCCATTGCATTTTTATTATACTTGCTCAGGAAAGTTACAACTAGTTACAACCACACTTCCTCCGATTAAGCTCAGTGCAAGGGCCTCAGAGTCTTGACCATGTAATATTCACTTTAATGCTCTGTGCATTTGTTGCCTCAATTTAACAACAAGCCTAAATTTCTAATTTTCCTAAATTTCTCCTGCATAACATCAGAACTGCTTTCATAGACCTTCATCCATAGATCTAGTCAGAAACAGGAAACCAAGTTCACTGCAAAACTTAGAAAAAAATGTTTTCTTCTGAAATTCATCCCAGACTGAAATTTTTAAAAATAAATAAAACTCAGGAATAAATAATATGAAAATGTGGGGTAATATAAGGAATTGAAGAGTTAATCTTACATTTAGACATTAAAATTGGTTGGTTCGGGAAGCCAAACTGCCCCATGAGAAAATGAAGTTTTAGGTTTATTTCACAAGCAAAGAAATGTGCATTAATTCTTCCATCTTTTGCACAGGGCTATTTGACCTGTATTGTATTTGACCTCATGGCAACACAGTCCCTTCCTGAGGTGGCTGCTTGCCTGTGTGTAACTGACCTGGAGTGTTAACTTCATGATTTTGTCTTAAGTTCCTTTATTCAGCTACTTCACCAGTGCATCAGTTTCATGAAAGGGATTCTCACTCATGGTGGGTGACAATCTTCTTTATCCACCTGATTTTAAAACCCAGCTCATATATATGCTGTTATTACCTTTCACTGGGGTCCAGATCTGAAGGTATTAGTCATTTTCCTCCTCACTTTTAATATCTACAGGGATCCAGATTCCTACAGAAGTTCAGACTCCACACACTGGGGGAAGGTTTTTGTCTTTTCCAAAGAGATGCTCACAGGAAAGGCTCAGCTCTCTTGGCTCATCCTGGCTGCTGCAGAACCCATTGTTTGGCATTCCTCCCACTTTTCAGTCTTGCAGGTTCTTGGATTGCAGAGTTTAAAACTAATGACAGCTTTATTTCCATGACAGAGGTAAGGAAAGCAGAGTGTACAAGTGTATAATTCAATTTCTAGAAAGAATTGCATCAAAATTGCAATACAGTTCTTATCATTTTCATTATAAGATAGCAGCAAAGACAACTGTAAGGGTCCTTTGTTAATCTGACAGCTATTTTTGGAAGGGAGAATATACATTTAGAGTTAGGTATGTTCAGTTCTCTCTCAGTTTACTGTCTTTTGGATAACATAGATTATCATTCTTCTGTCACTCCTACCTTTGTCTTTATTGTGTGGTTTTTCCTCAGTAGAAAATAAATCCAAATAAAAATGAAGCCAGAATGAAATTATATATTCTGAGCTCTTTGTACCTTGGGATGGCCACAAAACTGGGAATGAATAACTAGACTAAAGAGAAAAAAATCCATCAGCACCAGCAAAAGGTAAGGGTAATATAAACTCTAAGTCACATCCATAAGAACCTGGCTGTGTTATGGTGGCTTCATCTGCAGTGTGCAGATGTACACAGGCACACACAACAATCTGACAGGTACAATTTAGATTTGTGCAGAATATTATATGAAAAAAGAAAAACATAAGAGAGCCAGTACTTTTCTATTTTGTTTTGGTTTTTTTTAATAGGAAATACTTGCAGATGAAGCAGAAGACATTCTACCAGGAGTTTCCTTAAACAATAAGGACTTTATTGACACTTTAACAAGGGGAAGCATTTCTCTGAATTACAGCCTTATTTAAACATGACCCAACAGACATAGTGCAAAGTGGGTAACAGGGTTTCTGATGGTTCTTATCGGATTATCAAGGTCTAAAGTCAATTAGAGCACTTCTTCTAATTGAAGTAATGAAATTCTGTTTTTTGCTGCCTTGCATGGTGTGTCCTGCTTTTACAACAAATTATTTATAGGATAAATCATTCTGTTAGGAAAAAGCATGATTCATTCTGCCCTAGGCAGACATCAGTGTAATTGTAAATGTGAAATTCATAGTTACTACCACTGGTAAATATTTGCACAGAACCATTTCCTGTTCCCTGACTACAAAAGTCAAGTTTTGCTCAAGACCCAGTTAGTGCTGAAACCAAAGCTTTCTCACAATAACTCTGCTGATAAATTGCTGAAGTTAGGAGGGAAATTTGCATGACAGATGAGCAGAATTTGACTGGTGATCAGAAAAATAAAGCTGCTCTACAGCATGTCCTCGATAGCCAGGGCTCTGCACACCAGCAAACCCAGGACATTCAGACAAAAGGTCAGATGCCATAACCTCCATTTAATGCATTCACACACAGACCTGTTTCATGGCTTCTTCTGTTCTGCTCCACCATCTTCAAGAATGCTGTGCCAGCTGCACAATAATGCAGCTGCTGACTTTTTTGTCCCTTTTTTGCAGAATAATGGTAAAATTCTCATATCAGTGTTTACCTTTCTGTCAAGCACAGTATCTGCAAGGTTGTAAGAATTACAACCAAGTTGAGAAATAGAGAAAAACTCAGAGATAATGCTTTTATTTTAAGTACCATCTGATCTACTCATTCCTGTTTATTTCTGGCTGATGGAACTGACAGCAAGGGATTTATATTGTTATTTCTTATGCTGATTACTGAGGGAACAGGCTGACTGTACCCTGAGTTCTCCCTCCAGGTTCCTTTCTGTGTCCTTGTTTCCTGGTAGTTTCTCCAGTTTAAGAATCTGAAGGAAACTGGATTTGGCCCCAGTGTTCTCCTACATTTTCTGTTTATGCAAGTGTTTTTTTGGTACTGCTGAGTATAATTATTTAGGGATAGATTATCAGTGTAAACTGGCAGAGAGCCTCCAAGAGCTGCATGGCTGTGCCAATTTACACAGCAGAGAATCTGATACGATCTCAGTGAAGGAAGCATAATGCTACATGCAAGAGAAATTGAAAAGTCAGAGAGGGACAAAAAGCTCAAGAAAATGACAGGGGGAAAAAGAAACACATATCAGAAAATCTTGTTTAATAGCTCTGCAAGAGGCCAGCTGTAGGTAGTGGGGGAAAGACAGTGAAGTGTAACAGGCTGAGCTAGTCTGCCTCTTTGTGTATGTGTGGTTGGAGAGAATGCATATGATTCAGCTTCCTTGCTAATGCTGTGAGACAATTAAACAAGGTATTAGTCATTGTCTCATGTACTGTGAATATAAAAGTGTTCCTGCCAAGCATTTCTGTTATGCCAAGTGTGAATTTATTTTACAGTATAAGTAGGAAAATAGTGCAATGAAAGACTCAGCATGCCATGACTACACATAAATTCAAAGGCACCACAAACCACATTCAGTAACACTTGGATTAGATTAGCAGACCATTACTAACCTGGAGATCACTTGAATCTAGTTTATACCTGCCATGTGTCCACACAGTCTATTCTTAAATATTTACAGAGCAAAGCCAGTGTGGCCTTTTCTGTTTTGCTATATTTCTATAAGCAAAGCTAATAAAACTGTGGCATGAGAAAAAAAAAAAAAGAAATAGGAAACTTCCCCCTACTCCCCCTATGGTAGCTGCTGGGGATCACTCAAATGTCGGTGAAGAAGGGAAAATCTTCATTACCAAGCCCAGCATCTCCATCCTCAACATCAAACTGCAGTCAGGAACAACAATGTTTAGTTCCAGCTGTTGTTGGAAGTTGTCAGGTGAGCCAAACTATAAGCACAAAACCTGTCAGTCCTCTGTGACCAGAGGTGGTGGAATGGAAGAGAAGTAACAATTGTTTTGCCCACCTGAAAACTTGCCACTACAGAAGCTGATCCAGAAGCAGAAGGAAGATTGTGCCAGTCAGAAGAATCTGAGTACCTTGTAATAATTAAACAACTCCTGATCACTCTAATTTGCAGAATGAGTAATATTCTGGGGAAAAGTTGAACTATTCAAGCTATTTTTAAAATACAACATTCTAATCTTCAGTTTTCACCAGAATATCTGGTCAGATGGTAAATACTGGAAATCTAGTGACACATACAGGGGCAGATATAAATGGATTTCCCCCCCCCGCCCAGATTCTGCCCTGGCTGCAAATTTGACATTTTCATCCATGAAACCTCAAGTAGCCACTGTGCAAACATTATCAGTAATGGCTCTCCACTCTGTTGTGCAAAGCAATAGCAAGTTGTGCTGCCCATCTCTATCATTTCTCTTGCCTGGTACTGACTGCACCACAAAAAATCGACATTTATGTGATGCACCAATCATATCTCCATAAATACACTAGAAATGCAGTGTAGGATAGACAAATAAATTTGATAAAATTGTGGAGGGGAAGCCACATTTATCAAATTTATGTGCTTTTGAGAACAGATTATAGAAATTAATCTTTCATGTACAGGTGCAATATGGAAATGTCATCTACACAGGAAATGTCACCTTCATTATTTGGACCAGAGTCCATATCAGTATAGAAATATATTAACGCATCTGTAGAAAGATATACATACCTCTGAATGCAGCTTCTCTTTTCCCACTTTTGAGGAAAGCAGGCTTTCAATAATGATGCATTTTACCTCTCTGATGCCTGAGGTATTTACAAAATAAGCATCCACCACCAAAGGCACTGAAATCCCTCCTAAACTTCTATCAGAGCTATCATAATGTTCCTCATATTTCAAATATAGGAAATGGTACAAAGCATTGGTTCATACCACCAGATCTCTCTTCCATGGCTGAACATCACTTCATATCAAAGGGACTTCTGGGCCATAAACAGGATTGCCAGGGAATGAATGATAAACTATAGAAAGAAAAATGTGAAACTATGTTTCTGCTACATTTAGTCATCAGGGCATTTATACTAGCACAAAAAAACTTTAGAAAAGCTTACCAATTTAATTTGAAAATCAATGGTATAATGGCACTGGAATTATGTTCACACACTTGAAAATCCCAAGAGCTCATCCCTCTGGTAGTAAATGAAACACTGTGGCCAGTATTACACAGTCTACACTGTTTGCCACAACAGTCCAATTTAATTTTAAATCCAGCAAAATAGATTTAAAAGCCATTACAGTGTTGAAGCTACTGGTCAGTGTTTTGTCTTACATCTAGAAATTTTAAAATTCAACCATCATAGTATCCAAATAACACTCTAACTGTGACCCTAAATAATGGAGTACATATAAAACTTCCCTGGAGAAAATGGGTTACATCCTCCCTTAGTCACATAATCCCCACTGTTTCTGAGTGTAGTCAATCAAGCATCACTTTGCTGACATGTTGGACATCAGAGGCTGAAGGACGACATCAGACAACATCTAGCAGAAATATCAAGGCAAGCTGGATGAGCCCATGGGCAACCTGATCTAGTGGGTGGAATCCCTGCCTGTGGCAGGGGGACTGGAACTGGAAGATCCTTAAGGTCTTTTCCAACCCAAATCTTTGGGTGATTCTGTGATTCCATGATTATTCATGCAAGAAATTAATACTCACAATGTCTGAACAGAGCTCTATGCAATCTTCTACTAGGAAACATGCCACAGGCTTGCAATTTCATCCTTTTAATGGGAAAGCTCTACCCAATTTCTTGCAGCCATCCTGAAGGCATCCTTTGTGCTCATCCCCATAAACCCTGGGCTGCCTTAGCCAAGAGGAGTGGGAAACAGGCAAGTGGTGAGAAAAAAGGACAAACCTGCATGAAAAGATAAAATCACCTGAGCTTTGTGTGTTTACAGAAAATAAGCTTGAGATTTATTTAATTTATCTTAGAAGACAGCACAGGTTTAGAGCAAGTGGTTCCCTATAGGCCCCATGCTCTACTACCATGGAAGTATATTTACTAAAATGAAGGAATCAGCTTTTTTAAAAAGTTTAGTTTTTAGTATTCAAAAACATTTCATTGAACATAATTATGTTGGTACAATTTTGTTAAAAACTGTTCATTTTGATAAAAGATAGTATTTTTTTAATTTAGAAATTAAATAAATAATTCTCATACTTCAGAATACGTCTTTTAAATCTTATATCATGTGAAAACAAATGGCATTTTTCTATCTTCATTTAGTGTGGAAAAACACTACTGTATTTATGTTGGCATTTCTAGTGTACAATGAAACATTTGAAAATGAACAGTAGCTTTCTTTTTTGAGCAAAACTTCAAATCAATTGGAGGGCAGAATTTTTGTATTAATAAGTGTCAATGAAAAGTTACTGCTGTAAAACGAAACAAAATGTATATATTTTAAATTATCACCAGTACTGGAATATCAAACACTGTTAAAATGCAGCCTTTATTGCTCTTTAAATTTTCCTAAATAAAAAAACAAATTCCATCCCAAAGATATTCAAGGATTAACTAGAGCTTTCCTGTAAGAAATAGTTTTGTGGGTTTATCTGAAATTATGATGGTTAAAATGCAGGACCTTTATGACCTGCTCAATGGCAGGTTTACATTGAAACTGTTATAAATTATTACAGAGGTGAAGCCAATCTAAACAGCCCAACATAAATATATCTGCAGACATACTGGCTACTACATATTCTAAACACTGTCTGTATATGAATAAACAGAGCTTTCTAAATCATTTAAGAAAATGTATTTATTCATAAAATCAATAATATTTATTTTTGTGTTTGACAAAAAAGGTCTATTATACCTAACTTATTGGAGCTTGAAAACTTTTTTATGGATTCTTATGTGGTTTTCCTACATCTGATAATGGCTGAGAATTTTAATTTTTAATTATGTGAATGTTTCTAATAGTTTTTGTATTTGACTAATACTTATCTGTTTAAATTGTTATTTTATTAAATTTCACAAGTTAAATATTTAAGTAAACATGCTGTACAGAGCTACATTTATTCAGTGCTCTGTCAGCCAAAACTTTTATCAGACTGTAAAACAGACATAGGTAATATTGGGAAACAAACCCATATTTGTGTGTTTCTACTTTCATAACAGCAATAAAAATACATATTTCAGTTCATACTATTATAATAAGCAGCATTTGTGGCAGGAAAGGAAATGTGAGATGTTAACACATGACCAGACCCAGGGTATTCCATTTATATGCATGAAACCATGCAGGAAAAATTGCAGACTCAAATAAAGTTATGTATAATGACACTGTTTGTGTTGCTTCCTAATTTCATACAATATTTAAAATATTATATCACATTAAAATTCCTTCTGCTAGCTTCCCAAGAAGACTCCCAAAGTGCTTTGCAAGAGGGAAACTCTGTTCTGCATTAAAGAAAAAAAACCAACATGTAATTACATATGCAAAATAAAGTCTTGGAAAACTATAAAACAATAGAAAATGGGAAGAGAGAAAAGAAATCCTAAGATCTTCTACACTATGCCTTGCAATTTGTTTCAGAGGAACCTGGCAGAAGTACAAAGGCAGCTGTGAAATAATCTACTGCCAATTGCTTCCCATTTACAAAGTGAGTTAAATTCAGAAGCCTGAGATTTAATATAGTCTTTGAAACTCCTGTTGGGTTTTTTTTCAATTATTGCAAATTTTTGTCGTTCTTTACTATATAAGTACCCTGTATCCAATAATCATAGCAGTGACATCTCTATAACATTTTACTACTTATCTCCATAAAATCTTTTGGAAAATTCTGCCTTGTACCTACTGTACTATATGAAACAAATAAATAAAAAGAAAGTAAAGCAACATTTTTATTCTGAGAATAACACAACCATAGATTTCAAACCTTCATGTCCCATATATTTCCCAGTTCTGAGCTGTACTCATCTGTTTTACCATGAGGTTCTTGGTAGAGCCATGCATTTTCAGAGTGCTAACAGGAACTGGAAGCTCTACTCTTGCAACTTTCAAATATTTCCATTGGGGAACTCCCCATCGATGCTGTTGAATGTCTGGGGAGAAAAGAGTTTGATTCAGTCTCAAAAGAAGTAACTATGGACTTTTCTGCATTCTGTTGGATAGCCAGGAAAGGTCTGAGGAAGGTAATAGCCCTTTTGGGTCAAAGCTGCAATCCCTGAAGAACTGCTGGATAAAGACTGTTTGGGGTCAGATTTCCTTTGATAAAGTTGAGAAGTTACAGGTAATCTGTAAGACTAAGAGAGAAGTACAGAAGGGTTTTAAAGAGGAAAGGATCCCTCCCCTCCAGCCCCACGCTGCAGAGTCTGGATCCTGCTCTGAACATCCTCCCTGCAGAAATCTCGTGTTTCTGCCCAGGTCCCTCAGCCGGGGTGGTCGGGCTGGGAGAGCCCCAAAACACAGACACAGAGGCAGAGCTGGCACCACCACTTCCCAAACCTCCTGCTCCCCCTGGAACTGCTGCATGCAGCCCTTGACTCTGATAAAATGATTAAACAAAATTGTGAATATAGTGGATCTTTGCCAGCCCACAACCTCTGGAAGCATCAGCAAACCAGGACACTCGGCCATTTCACGCATTTAACAGGAGGCAGCTCGTTCTGGCTCCAGACAAATCCTGTGTGAGGGGAAGCAGCAGCTTTCCAGGCAGGGATGGCCCTGCTTTGGGCAGCTTTGACAAGTGGGGTGCTGAGCCATGAGCCACTGCTGCCTTCCCTCGCTACTGCAAGCACGGCCCCTGCAGGAGCTGCTCCTGAGATAGCCCTGGCCACAGAATAAACAACTGACAGCTCCTGCAGCTCTCACTCACTACTTCATTCCCGCTGACGGGAAAAGGAGGGCGGCCGGCGCTGCCGGGGAATAAAGATTCATTTTAATCCAAGCTAACACAAGAAAAGAGTGAAGAAGGTGAAGGATGGGAAATAAAAAGATAAAGCTAATAAGTTAGTTAATAAGTTAATAATAAATAAGTTAATAAGATAATAAGTTAATAAATAATAAGTTAATAAGTTAATAATAAAGCTAATAAGCCGCTCATACTGAAGACCTTAAATTTTAATATAAAAACGCATGGATTGGGATTTAATTTTAAAATTAATCAAAATTGATCGAAACAAAAAGAAAGCAATATTAAAGGAATTTTGTTTCTTAGTAAATATTCTCTAATTGTTTAATGAGTGTATTTTGTGGATGCAAAATAAAAAAAATTCCCCTCAAGGGAGGGAGAAATTATAAAAGAGAAATAGCAAGAAAAGCAAACAAAAAGAAGCAAAATGAAAACTTCAGAGGGAATAAATAATCTTTTGTAAAGAAAGAAGTGGTAAACAAATAAAGAAAATTTAAGCAAAAATATAACTTTGTTAAAGTTTTAAAAAGAGTACATTTCAAATAGCATTTGTTCTTAAATTTCCTGTGATGTTAATTTAGGGATTAGCTTCCTGCTCATAGGCCACAGATACTCTGAGTGTATTCCCAATTCTGTGGCAAAAGCTATGGTGTTCCCACAGCTGGGCAACAGTAATTTTATCATATTTCCAAGAACAGATTATATGTGTACTATAACCAGCCACTGTTGGTGTTGAATTATGCAAATTATAAGATAGGTGGGAAATCATACGTGTTGTAAGTGATTAAAAAAAGTTCCGATTTCTGTAGCTGCTGTGCTGGTTGGTACTTTTTGCCTTCTGCTATCTTTTAAAATCCACTCAGAGATCAGCCATCAGCTACAGAAATATGTTAACAAACTTCAAACATGTCCAGAGCTACAGTGGCAGGAGCAGGATTTCAACAAGCCCCATTTTTCACTGACTGAAATAATTTTTTTCTCTGAGTGAAATGCTGCATAATTTAAATGTTCTCTGATAGGGGGAAAAAAATTGTGCAAAAAAATAAGTCTGAATATGAAGACTGGCAGGGAACTGTCTGACAGTAAAAATGCTCATTTGTCATCTCAGGGGAGTGTTAACTCCAGCATCTGGTTACAGTAATTTAAATGTCATCAAGGTTGTTCTGTCATAGCTGGTTTAAGGCTAATTGAAGTCAATTGTTAAACATTTTAGGTTTCATTTTGCTCTGGAAATTTTTCAAAATACAGATTTTTCTGTAAGATTTAATTGACATGGGATTTTTGGTTGAATGTTTTTGCAAAATAAAACAATTCAAAGTTTTGGTTGCCATATTTTTTCTCTTTCGTTCTCCCTTTCTTTTCACTATTTCTGCCAAGTTCTCTGCAATGACTAATGTAACCACATTACATTTTTAAATCATCCCTACAGAGACTAATATTGTATCACTGCACATCATAGAGTGTTTCTTGTTTAACAGACATACAAAGAGAAATCTAGAGCACCTTTTTTTTTTTTTCAAATGTGGTCTGGAATGGAAATCAGATGTTAATTAAAAAAACCCCTAAAACAATGGGGAAAATGACAATTTTTCCCAGTAATATCCCTGTTGATACAGCCATAAGATCAGTTGAAGGCAAAAGGAATAATATTTCTTACAGCCAGAATATTAGCAGGAATGATTCTATTTAAATAGATCAAAAGTCTGTTTCAGTTACCTAATTAACAGTTAACCAACACTGGTGTTGAATACACGTCCTTTTCTCCTCCACACAAATGATATGATAATATTTAATCACTCTACACAAATAAAAATTACATTATTTATTACAAAACTCTGCTAGTTCCATCAGTGAGAAGACCTCCCTCCCCTAACCCTTGAGCAGGTGATTTCCAAAGGTAACATTTCCAAAGAAAAGGTGAGCAATTACACAGCAAACCATCAGTGTTAGCTAATGTGATACATCTCTGTGTCAGATGGTACTTACAGGTACTTTCAGACTAGACTGCCTGATTGCAGATTTACTGCATCATGATAACCTTGAAAACAGAATAGAATTTGGTCATCCAAGAATTATTGCATCCAGGCTGCATTTATTTTTTGTTGGGAGGAGAAACCAAGTAGGTGGTCTCTGCAACAAGGGATAGATCTCTGCTTTCCTTGGCTAGAGAATTTGGCAATTTGAAATCTACAATATCTAATTTGCTTGATGGAAAAACAAAGTTTTAGCCCTTCTGGAATGAGTGAGATTATACTGGCTGTGGCTTTCTCATTTTATGGGTTTTCTTCTGTATCCAGGAGCAACAGACATCACTGCACCTGCTGTACATGTGCACATTCCCATCAAGGGCCAATAATACCTTATATTCCTTACAGTCAATCTATAGATCTCATTCCCAGCTTGAATTCTGCAAACCAGAACTCCAATTCACTTAATTTGTTGCCCACAGCCATGCAGTTATAAGTGTAAATGAAAGATGGATGAGACCAACCAATCTACACTTCAAAAAGTACTCCAGAGACAGTAGCCTTATGTCAAATGAAGCATGGAGATTTTACCCTTTGTTTTCTGTACAATATTACTATTTGAACTTTCAGTCTATACTTGGCAAAAGAACTGAATTTACCAAAAAAAAAAAAAAAAAGCAGAAATCTTGATTTTTTTTCTTTCCAGAATGATCTGAAAACTAGAAAAATCCATCTTCATAAGCTCTTCAGTTAATGCTGAATTCTAAAAATCATAGAGTCTGAATGGTTGAAAGGTTTGTCTAACTGAGCTAACAAAATCAGGTTGAGTCACAGTGTAATTATCTGACTAACTCTAGTTTTACAAGGGTTCCTCCTTACCTGAGTTGGTCAAAAGGTTGTGTCAGATTTCTAACATAAAATATATACATAAAAAGTATACTCTGTGTTTCATGGAAGTAAATGACATCATCAGGCAATTTTCTGTTTCTTCCCAAACCAATAAATAATTTTGTCTAATTCACTATTAATCTGTACCAATAATGTAAGAACAAAAAAGTTATGCTGGAACTATCAGGATGCACCACCACCCTTGCTTTAATGTAAAAAGGATTGCCAAAAATTTCTACATCTATTACTATAAAATGAATATTGTTATTTTATGAAGAGAGCAAAGAAACTAGAGAAGGTAAAAATAATAAAGAGGTGGAAATTATTTAGAAAGCTTGTCAGTAATCAAACTGTATGACACTCAGAAGGCAATCTCTAAACCACAAACATGAATATTTGTAGACAGTGCCATGAAGGCAGATGCTGATGTGGAAAATACTACATTTTTCCATAATTCGGTATCTGAGGACTGTAATTATCATCCAAAGGAGTGGTCTGGTTTTGAGAAGAAAATGACATCCAGCTAGACAAATGTGGCTAGCATTTCTGATTAATTCATTAAAAAATATATTCAAAAAGTAAATCTATTCATGTGTACATGCACACATATAAACGCACAGAGGCCGGCACTGAATTAAAGATGAGACAAACTTTTCCAAGTAAAAATGCATAAAACCAAACTTTTAAGTTGAAATTTAGATTCATAGTCTAAATTTTATTTTATTTATATAAAAACTGTCAGAAAGTAGAAATCACTAGAGGGTATGCTAACCCCAGTTAGAAATAACCTAGCATGGAAAACAGCAAAAGAAGCAACACCTTGGAACAGGCAAAACAAAATGGTCATGGGGGGCATGGTGTGGACTCTGCACTCTGCTTCTCTAGAAGCTAAGGGCAGATGGTTAGGGTCCAGTTTGAGGTTTCAAACTTCCATCAGGAGGGTTTGGCTTCTAATCTGTCCATACATGGAGCAGAGTATAAAGGAATTTTATTTCAGCTCTACCTACCTGATTACTGCCTCTTTTTCTTTATTGTGTTGGCTCACAGCACTTTTCACACTGTGCCTGGCAATACCCTTTGCCTTCAGTACCTTCTCAAATAGTGGCAAGGCCAAACATGAATAAGAAATGCTCATCCTCAAGCATGCAGAGTCCCATTTACTTCAGGTGCTTCTTTTCTTAAAAAAATATATGTGTACTCAAATGATTTGCTCTCACCTGTGAGAAAGAATTAAACCTCACCCAAGAGTGAAGCCAAAAATGGACAAGTTTTAAGAAAGACACCTGCTACACACAATGCCAAATGCTCAGTGCTATACAGGAATTTTAGTGAACATATTGAGAGGAATAAAATATAATGAGAACCATTTAGCCAAATAAATTACTATTCTTCTAACATACAATTATTTATTTCAAGATATCTAAATCTTCCATCACTGAAGCAGCTAAGTTGTATTTACCATAACCTCAACCATCTTTTCATTGTTTCCTTTTGTTAATCAAATAAAGACCTGTGGAAAAAATCAAAAATTCAAAACCAAAAATCAATATTTGTAATCCAAGGATGTTTCTTTCCTATGAAGAAAGTATCTTCAGAATGCAGGTATGTACGTTTCTTTTAAGATTTGTAGGGTGTGAGGGATTGTCCAACTCAGTCCTGTCACAACAAACTGTTCTGCTGAGAGTCTTTATTAGAGGAAGTTACATTAAATGCCTGAGATCTGTAGGGAGAGATGAAGTAACTATTAACAAGCTCACTTTAGTGTTTTGGTTGAAGTATATGCTGATGCTCCATTAATTAGGTATTGTATTATCTCTTTGATGGAACAGGGAGTATTTATTTGAACATTGTTTTCTCCTGTCTGTACACTATAAAATTATATGTATTTATATACATATTACATATATGTTTGTATATCATGCTTAAACTACATATAACATGTGTTATATAGAGAGATAAATATATAGGAAGTTATTGATATATTTTTAGTCTTGATATTCTAGTGCTGCTTTCATGGACCTGTAACAAAAACCCCATAGATCTACCAGAGAATTTAATTCACACCATCTGGGAAATTTTTAACCTTACCCTGCAGTTCTCAGTGATGAGGCCAGGTCTTTAATTTAGTGAAGTATTGAAAGAAAGGACAGTAAGTTGGCTTGCATTTTTCCCTTTAAAAGTTTGTACAGGACCCAATTTATATCAGGTTGTAAAGAGTTCTGGGATGGGTTCCTCTCATTTTCCCATAGCACTGCAGTTCCACTCTTTCAGGACATCATTGTGGATGGGAGAGAACAGAGAAAGCCAGACTGTGATGGCCAAAAGACCACTGAAGAGGAGAAATGCATTTTCCATCTATTTTAGAGTTCTATAGAGTTCTGTGCATATGTAGTTATGGCACATTACAAGAAACAGGGATGGAAATATGTAGAAAGCAATCATGTAGGGGAGACCAGGGATTACCTGACATCCAACCCCGTGTAAAATTTCCAATACACATCTTCCTTAGAGACCATACTGTTACCCTTTCTCTTCAGTATCTGTTCAACCAGAATTTTAGAAAGGCCACCTCTGGCCCATTTTCATCACCACAAGAGTACTAAAATGGCATTTTAATCTGGACCACCTTATAAGGCTCTTTACTGAGTGCATCTGCAATTACTCCTGAGATGATTTTTCCCATGTTATGTAGCTCCATTGGAAAAATTGTTATCAAAGACTATTGCAGTCTATTCCTGATTTGTTCTGAAGCTCTAATCAAATTATTGTACTAGCATAATAAAAGTTCCATTTTATTCCATAATCAAGGTTATTCAGATGCATTAAAATAGCAATTTAGAGTAGCAAGATTTTTGGCTTTAATAATGGGGTTTGGGATTCCATATATATCTATAAGTAAAAAATGCAGTTTCCCTATACAGACCTGAGAATGAATGGTGATCTTCAGAGATAACTTTCTTTTAAAGTAATGTTGCATTTTTGGCTCTTTTACAAAAAAATATTTTTTCTACTTAATCTGCACAGTTTTTTGATGGTCAAAATATGTGCATATTTGGAGCAGAAACAATTGTCAGGTTTATACTGGTTAAAAGTCTAACCAATATCCCAAAGTGACATTCTGGGAAATATGCAAACGATTTTTCAAGTTATTTTAGAAATAATGGTATTTGACTCAGGAAGTTTATATTAAATACAATCTACAGTGGAGTTACAGTGAAAACTTCACTTTGGCTGATGGATGATAAGAATAAAGGGCTCCTCAAATGAATTGAGCTTTATATATAAATCCACAAGCTATGCAAGACAGCTTATTTCATGTAAAATTCCTACATAATGCATGGTTTCATCTAACACCAATCCCAATCCAGTTGGATTCCAGATTATCAGGTTGGATTTTTTGGCTGGAAAAATACAGTGGTGATATTTGCAAACATCACCTTCAGTTCAGGCTCTTGGAGCTTAAACATGTGACAGGGTTCACAGAGATAATGTGGGAGGTAGAGCTTCTTTCTTGGAACTTCAGAGTTTGGTGTTTCTGCAGAGTACTTGATATTTCTTAAAATTCTATTTTATGTCAGAATGGGCAAATGCTGTTCACAAAGTGAGCATTGATATTTATGAAGCAGAAAACACCTAAAAAGAGTTATCCTCCAGAGTGGGAAAACCCTAATATGGTGGTGTCAAATTTAAACTATTTCATTTCAGGTCTCAAAGCACCCCTGAGTGAGGGATGTTTTCATCCCAAGAAAAGTTTCAAATTATCAAAATTCTTCTTCTATAATTTCATAATTTAAATTAATATTGTAGTGAAGCTACTGAGAAACTTGACCCAAAGGCATACAAAGAGTAAAACATGTGGAAATATTGAAAGAAGTTTTAAGTATTTTTGAATGACACGCTTGCTTTGAATTTCCTCATCAGAAGAGCATGACTTGCCCTCCTAAGCTCTACTGTTATATTAGTGATAAAAATACTAATATCTGAAGTGATACTGTGCTTTTGCAGTGCTATGAATCCATCTATATTCTTCCACTAAATTCTGTTTATTCTTCTACTGAAACCTTGTCTATGATTATATCAAACCTTGTCTATGATTATATCAAACTTTGAAAGATTTTTCAAGATTTTCCCTATATGATTTTTCATAGCAATTTGTTAACTTTTCCAGCAAATATATTCACACTACCTCCTTTGGCATACCATAATTTTCATCAGTGTGAATAAAGCTATTGAAGTACTCTTACTGTATGAAGGTTGAAAGAACTTGGCCATGTTCTGATTTTCATGCACTGAAGCTTCTCTGATGCTAACCAGTATTGCCTCTCTGTTGCCTTGCACACCTTCCTTCTTCCACCAGTCTTTTGTCTTGGACAATGTTACCAGAATGGACAGTGATTATTGGATTGTTACATTTGAGTGACATAGTACTGACCCACCATTCACGGGTATTAGTAAAAAATAATATATATATAAATGCTAAAAATAATCTGATGACTTCTACCTCTGGCCATTAGAATTTATTTTATTGAATTTTGCCAGAGCATTCAATTGTTTTTTTGTGATTAGTTATTAGTTTCCCAAACTAGGTTTTTAAAGTGCTGTATAAATTATATGTAATGTTTTTTATAAGATAAAACTATTTAAGAACTATTGCTTTTACAAATGAACATGTGGGACCTTTGTTCTTACAAGCTTCTTATTCAGCACAAGCTTTTAATTTAAAAGAAAAACAAATATGTATACATTCATATTCAATAACTCTAAAGTACATTTTTGCTTTGCTCTTCATTTTTTATCCCTTAACAGCAGAAATACATGTTTTACTGTGAGAAAAAATGCCAGCAATGGCTGCTTTCATGGATAAATCTTTCTCTAGTACTGTGTTAGAAGGAGCAAGTAGACAGAAAAATAAGCATGATGGATTGGAAGAGCAACCACAGACAATTTCTTGTTCTTCTTAAACATGAAATTCTTAAAATTCAAATTGTGGCAAAGTCAAAAAAGGGTCTTGGATTCCCCAAAATACCACTTAGCATCATGTGAATACCTGTGGTCTTTTGTTGGTTTGTCAGCTTTGTAGTCAGCCAGAAAAATGGCTGGCAGGGGAAGGGGAAGTGCAAGCAGGGACATTCACTTGGGATAAACCCCAAGCAAAATACCACTTTAAAATTTCAATTTTAAGCTTAAAATTTTGCCTTAGAATCTTATCTGCATTTCGTCCTCAGTTTCTGGAGAAGAATACTGGGGGCCCTCACTGTGTCCCACTGCAGGAATTTGGCTGTGATGATGGCTGTGACCTCAGAGGAGAAGAGCCAGTCCTGCCCCACTCCCTGCTGCAGCTGTGGGACAAGGCTTCCTTGGTTCCTGGCTTCATCAAAAAATAAACAGCATTTGCAATTCTTTCTGTTCAGAAGTGAAAACACTAGTGTTTTTTGTAAGAAATTATTTTCAGCTATCCACTGAACCACCTTGCTGACATAAACATGTTCACAAAAGTGTTTTCTGGGCTAGTATTAGCTTAAACAACTCCTCCTCCACATGTCCATTATTGTTTCCTGCCTCATTTGAGACAGCATAACTGTGTGCATTGTGACACAGCAAAAATAATTGAAACATTGAACTCCAAAATAAAATTCTCCTAGGCCAATAACATAGTCAGAATGGTCACATAAAGCATTTACACCAGCCCAAGAACTGGGGTGATGTGGGAAATGAGCCACTTCCTATGGCACTGAAATTTTTTTGTTTTATTTTGTTTTGTTTTTTTATAATAAGGTCATTTTTGACTTGGGGCATTCATTTAGTTCCAGAAATAAGGACTTTCACCTTTTAATTTGAGGCATGCTTTTTGAAACCTTGGCCATAATGCAAATTCAGTGAATAATTGAGAGTAATGCCAAACCCCTAATATTCTAGAACAATTTAACTAAACAATAGACTAAAGAGGGACATGAAGAGTATTTCTTATAAGATGCTCTATATTTGAATTAATTCTGTGTGTGGGAGAGTGCTTAATGTATTCATTTATTATATCTCTTAGCAGCTATGTGTTGTCTTAAAAAACAAACTGTGGTATAGAATTTCAAAAGCAAGGGCTGCAGTTGGAATTTCTATGTAGTGGTTCTGAGTTGTTGAGTATAATTTTAAAAGGATTAGTAATACAAAAATATTTTGTTAAAGGGCACCATTATACAAAAAAATGTTACCTGTGAAGGAGCCCCAGGAAGAGAGCTACCAGGCTTGCTGCTCAGCTGGTGAGCTTTATACCTTGGCTGTGAGGGATGGAAGAGCTCAAGTCATCCATGCATGTTCACAGAGGAGTTTTTTTAGTAATAGTGGTTGCCTTTCTAAATAACACATCTGGGCCTACAGATGAATGATGTTTGTCACTGCAGGAATAGACCTTAAACAGTTGTTTTCTCCCTCTTCAGTTTAGAAGATTGGCTTAATTGAACATTCAAATGTACATTTTCTTCTGCCATGAGGCCTGAGGGCTGGTATCTAGTGGGATTTGTTCAATTTATCAGTAGACAGTGGCATTTTTTTATTAAGACAAACATAAGGAACTCATCTACAGTTTATGACCACATAATGGAACTTGTGAATGACTCTTTTGCCTCTTAGTAAATGGAATATGTGGCACAAATATGGCTTTCATTTCTCATTTCATGTTTATTTACAGTTGAGTGAGGACAGGAAAAAGTAATTCAGAATTTGGTTTTTATTCTTTTTATGTTTCTGTTTGTTTGGGATTTTTTCATTAATTCCTTTTACTTAAAAAATGTATTTCTACTTAACTGTATTTTGTAAAAGAATAGGAAATGTTCTTAAAGAAAATATGTTAGCTTGTGTCTCTATTAGTACCTGCTTATAGAACAGCTATTTGTGAGTTTCTATAGCAGGGAGGGCTCTCAAACTGAAAGAGCTGCAGGGAAGTGATGGTGGTATAATATTGGAAGAATACTCTTTTTATTGCTTCCCTGTATGAGTGGATTGCATGCGGTGTTGTCAGGCAGCAATAGAATGCATGCAGAAATTAGTGCATTCACATTGCATTGCCCCCTCCTTGGCCTTTTCACACTCCTATTTAGCTCATTTTCTCTTTGATAGCTGCTACTGCCCATCAGTTCCACGCCCTCTGTCTTTGTCCATCACCTTCCCTTACTTTTAATGTTTCCTGCACTGCAAAAATCAGGTGAGGTCTCACCCCAGAAACAGTCCCTCCATCATACTGGCTGTAGATGAAGTGTGAGGTTTTGAGGAAGTTAAGAAATGGGGGAAAACAGAAAGTTTCAAGGCATGGGGATATTTCCATTTTACAAGGAAAAAAATAAAAGAGATGTGAGGGTAAGAAGAGATAGTCTGACAAAGCAGAACAATGAATGGGGCAGAAATTGCAGGGCATCTGATGTTCTTATTTTTTTTTCCCAAATTGAATGCAGAATGGCAGTTGAAAAACTGGAACAAACCACACAGAATAACAGAAATTCCTTTTCAAGAAATCCACAATTGTATAATTTGATTGCCAGAAAATAGCACTGAGGACATTGGCTTACCAAGGTTAAAATATATTAATAATAAGAATATTAAATTATAGTGTTCAGCTGGAAACAAGAACAAATATCCATTGAAGCATCCACAGAAATTTCCTGAAGAAAATAATAGAAGTGTCTTCTTTCCAAAATTTTCTACTTTTCTGAAGAAAATTTAAAACCTCTAAACTGAAAAAGATTAGCAAACATTTTCAGGACATTTTTAGTGTTATTATTATGATTTTAACAGAGATGGACGTTTCATTATAGAAAACACATTCTGTCTGCAGAATACCAAGTTTCCCATGGTAAAGCAGGAGTCAGGCACTGTGTGACAGCAGGACAGATTTTATGTCTGTCTGTCCCACCCTTCCCTGCAGCAGCTGAACACCGTCAGAAATGAGACCATGGGGCACTCACCCACCCTGGTGCTGTGGAGTTCCCATGCTCTGCATGCAGAAAGTTTCCTGTGATTTAAATGTGCTCTCACTTCTATGCACAACGTCCAAGACATTGCACATATTTTTCTAAGTTTTGTTCTACAATGAACCAAATTTTAGTTCTATACCTAAATATATATATTTAGGTTATATATATATATATATATATATATATATATATACACACATACCTAAATATCTGTCCTCTGCTACCATTTACAGCAACAGACATTCACTTGCACCAGTAGGTACATAAATGAAATTGAGAAAATCCTGTACAGATTTACCCTATACCCTATACATTTGTGGAATGTTCTGTTTCCTCCATTGTTCATCCATTCCTTTATATACTTCCTAATCAGTGTATAAGAATAGGATTTTGCTCAGTTTTGTGACCAAAACTCATTTCACACACATTTAAAGCAATAATTTGACAGAAAAATTTAGGGTTTTTTCTGTAAAAATGTAAATTTATAAGATTTTGCAGCTGAGCTTACTGTGCTCATGAGGGTTAGAACATAATTTTATACAAGAGGAAAAAATCTAAGGTTTGGGGAGAGCAATATTTTCCATATTATTGGGTACAGTGGGACCAGCAAAATCAGGAAATTCATGTTTTATGAGTTTAAACAAAAATCATAGTTACATAGTGATGCTAAACATCACTCTCTGTTTACTGGGGTGCTTCTAGTAAAAGGGTCTAAAATGTTGAACTATAACTTTGAACTTTGTGTTTCTTTAAACTGTTATAAACTAAGCACCTGATTTGGGGAGAATAGCTGGTTACAACTTTGTGCAAGCCTCTTTAAATTGCTTTTCCTTAAGACTTTTTATAGTCAAGCACTTTATATACTGGGGAAAAAAGTCTGTGCCTTATGTATTTACTGATTTTTCTGAAAACTAAAATTCAGTTCAGTGAATTAGGGAAACAATTTATTAATTTGAAGGTTTTTTACTGAATGAAAAGGTGTATATTTATGCTTTCAAATGACTACTTAAATGATTTAAATAATTTTCTCTTACATAAATATTAAAGGATTTTTCAGTGGGAGCATGATTCAAAGTTTCTACTGTTGTCAAAGGAATCTTCCTTCCTACTGAAGTCTCAAGCCCTATCATCTCAGATTCCTTAGAAAAAATCTGCTCTGATATATATTTTTACTCCAGAAGAAATGTGCATTTTCCTGAATAAGTTTTCTTAGGTGAATGGCAGTTCAGAATATAAACAGGAGATATAAATTGCCATTTTTTGGTGACAATGAGTTCTGACACAGTTTGATTAATAGCAAATATTTAATAATTCACTGTGTACCTTAGCAGCATACAGAAATTCTAGCTTTGATTAGTGGTGGCTTGAGAGAACATAAGAAATTGAAAAGCTGCTTCTTGTTTTATTGAAATATAGTTCTGATTTTATATTATATTGATAAAATTATTTTATATTAATATAGTTTTTATATTTCTAGAAATCTCAGATGCCCATGTGTAGCTGGTATACTCTTTTCTTACATATACTATTAATGAATTCTTTGGAAAAAATCCTTACTTGAGCTGTCAGAGTTAATATATGCTTGTTCATTTATTTACTTCTACTTTCATTAAAATTTACCTTTGGATCTCAAGAAATCTCTATTAAATTAAACCCAACTATTTCAACAAGTAAATTAATGATTCAGAAGCCACAAACAGCACTGGCAGAATTTTAGCAAATATTTTGGTATCACTTAAAACAAGAGAGGAGAATATTTCTTTTTGTCTACAAGGACAAATAAAAGTGATGTATAGAAACAAATCTCTTAAAACATCAAAGTAATGCAAAGTTTCTGCAGGAAAAATCTATTGCAAACTGACAGTCAACTCCACTAAAATTGCCAGGCACAGATTTGTCTAGTGAGTTTAGGCTAAATATACTAGGGAACAAATTAGAGCTAAAAACGTATTAAGTATACATGTTCTTGTATTTCTTTAAATCCTTTAGTACAGCTGGTCTCAAGATGACCTAACCTAACCATTTAGAAACAAAATATTGTGACACTTAGACATAAATGGAAAAACAGCACAATCCTTTTGAGGCTGGGAAGCAACCACAAAAACTTCATATGAACATCCTCATTAAATAGGCCCAGTGTGGTTATCAACTTCAGCTCCAGAGCAAAGCTGCAGAGATGAAGGAAACACATTCTCCCCCTTCTATTGATCAATTATTAGATATTGAAAAAAATGAAAAGCCATTAAGATAATTTTTTTTATTTTTTCAGCCAGTATTTCTCTAGCTGCTTGATTTGAACTTTTTTAAAATGACATACCACATGCTAGAGGGCACAAGAGACCGTTTTGATTGGGCAGTTAAAGGAACCTATTAGAAATATGAAATCATTATTTCTGGAGTATTTGAGACTTTTTTTATTTTCCTGTGGACAGCTGCTGGCTATAGAACTGAGGGAAATTTAATTCAGGAAAATATCCTAAGTAATGGAGCCAGAGAGGCTAAATCAGAGTGGTAAATATTGCTAAGCCATCATTACTTGCTAAATAGATATTAGTCATCTTTATTTTTTACTGCATGCTGAAAGTTCTAAAGAGTCATTCCTTGTGATACCTTCTTAAACAAAACAGAAAAATCCATCCTCTAAAACCAGAGAAGTCTGCCAAGGTAGCCTTGAGGGTCTAGTTTAAACCCCTGAAGTAAAGAATTCCACATTTCAAGGATTTAAGTGGAAATAAAATAAAATCCAGGCTCAGATTTTCCTCCAAGACTACACTGGTGAAGAAACAGATAAGTATGAAGAGAAAGGGAAGGGCTTATTGTAGAGAGGATAGTATGAGAAGGATATTTACAAAGAGTGTGTAAAAACCCAATTAAAAATCTGAGCATACAGTCATAAATTATTCACAACTGAGGATTTTTCAATTGTAGAGTTTATATCTGTGTAGGATTTAGTCCAGGGCATGGCTGTCTGTCTATACATGTCTTGCTACATATGGGACATTCTAATGATCATACTTTATACTTTTCTTTTCTTTTTTTATTCTAGAGAGTGGAAGCATAGTCTTGTTTGAAATATTTGTCTTTAGAGAAATGCAATTTGATTAAAATTGCCTAAATATAAATAGAAGAATACTGGTAACCAACCTTAAGTAGGCAATAAAACTAAGAGCACTATTAAATAAAAAGTAGCTTGTGTGCCTATATTTCATTTGTTTTTGTTTTTTGTATTTATATTCTGAGAGAGAAATCTATCAGACCCAAAAGCAATGAATGTTATTTGGGAAGAAACAAGTTGACTGTGGATGGACGGTGGAGCAAGAAGTCTAAGAAATAGGTTTGCCATCAAAAGGGGTCTCAGACTGCAACTCTAGGAGAAAAAAATCTGTCCTGTTAGGGAAATCGTGACTTCTGGCAGATGGCAAAATGCACACTGAGTTCAGGTATGTATTTACCATTGGTTATAGCACAGTACTTGTCTCTTTCCACTTCATTATGGCAGCCAAGGGGGTAAAGCACGAAAGCCGCAGAGCAGAACAAAGGCACAGAGGTAAGGATGAGCCTCAAATGTGTACTACCTTCAAATATGTCAGTAAAAATGATAACTGGGCAGATCTGTTAATTCTAAGTCCATTTCAAATGACAATGAGGGATTGCTAATTAGGAAGCCAAACTGAAGTTGCAAATAAGGGCTTCAGAAAGTCTGAGTAAGCACCAATTATTCAAGCTGAGATGTAAGGAATCAATCCTGTGTCTTACAAGATTTATTCAAGTAAAACAATAGATGTACAGAGCACAATTCTATTGTAATTTTGACATTTAACAACCAGAGGTTTGCCAGCCCGCAGTTCTGAAAAAATCCGGATGATCTATACAGTGTGCTGCACACTAAGAAATAAGTTCTCACAAAAGACCAGGAGCAAAAATTATTGGAATTTATATGCAAGCATATGAGCAAGAGTGTAATGAATAGGTAACAGAAGAAAGTTTTCTTTCATACATATGAATATGAATAAGAGCAGAAATAGAAATTTGATGGATATACATGTACTGATGAGTTTTATAATTTTTTAACATTTCAGATCCAATTCAGAGTACATATATATCTATTCAAGAAACACTTGATAGCAGTGCACTAGTGTGGTATTCTCTGGATCTGAATGATTCTTATAAATCTACAAGCCTTTAAAAACTATAATTTAGATTTACCCTACATGATATTTTTTGGGTACAAGGTTTTTTCATCTTAAAGAAAGCAGATTTCTAAATACAAGCCACTATATGCATTATTGTACCTGGTCAGGAAGTGCTCAAAAAAAGAACACTGTAATGTCCCTGATGACTCAGACTGACATCTCTGCCACCTGAACTTAGGAGAGGTAGGGTTACCCTACTTAGATGAGAATCCAGGCTGCAAGCTCATAACCAATCTGACATATTGTGGAAATCCAGTAACACAGAAACAATGTGTTGTAATGACCTATTTACTTAGAGTTCATTATTCAGCTGCCAGACCTCCCTGCACTGTCTTGATAGAGCTCCAGATGGAATGTGTATCCCAGCCAAGAGGCAAACTGAGCTGTGACTTCAGCTGTTAACAGGACGTTTTCGTTTGTGAAAGAATTGTTTTTCTCTGTCATTAAAAGGCACCTAAACAAAGAAGCTGTGATTCCTTAAGTGGTGATGTAATATAGTGTGAGAAGTACTTCTGACATAGAGACTTTTCTGATTGTAATGACATGCTGAATTGTTACTTCATCATCTTTTCTCTTTAACCAACAAACCTAAAAAAAAAAAAAAAACCAAAAATAGTTTTTAAAAACTGTCCTTTTTTTGTGTTTAAGAACCTATTCAAAAAAAGAAAACCATAAAATTCCCTTGGTTCATGCCAGGAACGAAAATGAAGAACTTGTGTTAGTAACCAATTGCAGAGATGATACTTTATAGTAAAGAAATGAGTTCATTGTGTTTGATATATTTTAAGCATGGAAGGGCTACTTAAAGTACCCATGCCCTGAAATCATTATATCAAATAATACCCTGGGCAAGTTCCAGCTCTGTCACCTTTCTGGGAAGAGAACCCTGAAGCTACAATTGCTACAGTCACCTCTAGGCAGTGCAGAAAACACACTTCAATTTCTGTCTGATGACAAAGAAGACAGCTGGGATGACACAACACTCAAATTAAAAATCAAATGAAGAATCAAGAATCTGCAGCAACATTTGAGAGAATATTTTAAAAATTGTAATCCAGGAAATAAAGGAACAGAACAAAGCAGAGAAAGTGAGAGCTGTTCATTCTTGTATGATTGTCGCACAGCAAACACAAATATTTTGCAATAGTCTGACAAAACTCAGATAGCTTTTTCTGTGGACCTAATGAGACTCTTTCTCCTGTGTATCTATTTCCTGTCTGTATCTGAAAAGACACTCTCTTCCCACTTCTTTCTCTTGCAACACATTTGTAACCAAGGAACTTCGGATTCCTTTCTGTTAATGTCTGTTAATATTCTTCAAGCAGGCCGTCTACACCAGCACACCATGGTGAACTGGTATTTCCTAGTCCAAAAGATGTAAACACTAAGGCAGCTGAAGAACTACTTAAAGTAAATACCATCCCATGGAAAAAAAGAAAAAAAAGAAAGAAAAGTTATTAACCAGCTCATTTAAGCTGGAAAATAAAAGACAGACTCTACATGTCAGCAGAGGATCTGGATGAGTGTTAAAACACAGACAGCATTTACAGTAAAAATTTCTCTTTTTTAAGATGTTTAACCAATTCAGAAGTGGGACTTTTATGGTTACTTAGCATATAGGGAACTGGATGCTTGATGTCCAAGTCAGCCTTCTGTTTTGTAAGTCTATGTTGTACTTAACATTTTTTTTCTCAGCCTTGAAATTGTTTTCCTCTTAAAGATGGAAATATCCAGCAGAACTCTCATAATATTTATAATGAGCTGTTATGTATCAAAAGGTCTGGAAATCCTAAACAGACTCAAACTTGAAATGTAACTTGAAATAAAATGCAGCTCAAGTTTATTAGCCAACATGTTAAATTACTCATGTGAAGTAACATATGATTCTCAACTAAGTCAAGTTTGGGCATGTCTCTTTTAAAGGTCAAAAGAAGGTTACATGGTCTCTTCAAAGAGACCCTTATTAACAGGGTTGGATTGACATTGAGGATAACCATGTACTCCAAGTATTTGTACTCTTTATTTATCTGTTTACACTTTTTTCCCTACTGATACCTTTAACATTCTCTCGGCATATTAAACCCATTAAAAGTAAATATTTTAAACAAAACACATCAAAAGGATCCTAAAAAAGACAGGCCTCTGAAAAAATATCCTAAAATAGATTGGACATCATAAAAAGTGTGAAATAAAATTATATGATGCCAGAAAAAATATTTTATTTCCCTGGGAAAGTGAAATCTTCAATTACCTGTTGCTTATGTTGCTGAACCACTGAACAGTATTCTCAATTTTAATTATAATAAATAACATTATTTATGCATTTACATTGCCCTTATCTCCTTTCCAGGATTCTAATGGATCTGGTTATGCTTATGGAAAATATTCAGGTGACTTCAGAGGGACCAGTATAAAAGCCAGTGGTCACTGGCACGTCCTTCATTTGTACATGAACATCTGGAAGATTGTAATGCTCCAATGTCAATGTGATATGAAAGTGTACAACCCCATACCTGGTAACCACATTCAAGAGTCTGGAATCGTATTTTGGAATGTGTGTGTGGGGGTGTGATGGGGGGTGTATCTGTGCAGAGGGTGAGGAATCACCTATCACAACGCTCAGTGCAATTTAAACCAGCTGCATTAAAATTATGACATTTCAGTGAGCTCCTTCATGTTTAATAATACTTCTTTCACAAGTTGATAGTAGTGGACCTTCAGGGGGGAATTAGTTCAAGCAATGTTTAAGCAGAGTAAGAAGCACACAAGAAGAGTCTGCTACGTAAAGCCCAAGTGGGATGCTGGCCTGGACTTCAGAGCCACAAATGGGAGCACATACCAAATAAAATATGAAATCATATTTGAATATCATGTTTAAAAATCCCAGACTGGACTGTCTTTCAGTTACCAAGTCTGTGGGGAAATATACAGTTACATTTCATTACAATGCTAGTCAGTAGGGCTATGTCTCCAAAAAAGGATTAAGTCCTCTCTCCCTCTCACACACCAATTCATGGCTAATGAACACAAAGTGACTCATTACAAGATGTTGTTGTTATTCTGTGGCCTGGCTACCTCAAGACCTTCATGGGTTTTTCTGTTCATGGTAATGGGGTAAATTCTCTAAACCAAAAAGGGTATAGAATTTTTCTTCACTGAGGCCATATTTCACCCACAGATACAGATACTTGTGGTGTTTCCACATATAGCTCTGACCATCCCATTCCTTTCCCCAAGGCAAAACAAGTTCAGACTTTGCTAGCTTAAGAGCAAATGTGAAACATTCCTCTTCATAAAAATTTTCCCATTTAGGCAATATGCCGGGGGGAAAAAAAGCAGGACTACTGAAAATTTGGGTGTGGAAACCATCACAGCGAGGGAAACAGAAATATGAGAATTGTAATCACATTGATGTTTATACTTGGGAGAAATCCTATGAAATGAGAAATAAAGCCATTCAGTATATTATATACTCAATCAAAAATACCCATATCACTAGAAGTGGAAGGAATTACAGGTTTTGTGAGAACCATTCAATTTTAAAGTGCATGGGTTAAGACAGGATGAACTAGAGAAATAGGAGTTTGGTTTGGTGTTGTTTGAATAGAAAGAAATCATGCTTATTGCTCACTGTTCTTGCCTGTTTTCCTTGCATATTACAATATCTAAAATCTTTAAGATTGAACTAAAGCAAAATCCTTCCACTAGATGCAACAAATGTGCAGCTACTGTATAATTAGATCTTTCTGCTTCCCCTTTTGATGCTCTGATTTCCCTGTAAATGATAGTTTGCTTTTCTTACTTAAGCAATAAAGGAATCCTGCATACTTAATGCATTCTGTGAAACCTCCCATGTGGATCTGTGTTTTTGTGGCTAGACGATGAAAAGGTAGCCTGGAACATATTATGAATTTATCAGAAACCCAGAGGGGTAATATGAAAACAAAAGGATGGAATCCAAGGCAGGTGCAAGTGCAATGAACACTGGTTTGCTTTCCAGATAGTTACTTGTTCTTTGTTTAAAACCTCAGATCTTGGAAAGGAGTCAAAGAAAATCAGGAGGTGTATTATAGGAAGTTGAAAATAATCTTGACTTCAGTTTGCCTTTTAATCATCAGCAAGAAAGTGGAGAGGAACTTCAGATCTTCTCCTTATCTTGCCTGCATCTGCAATGATCTTTTCTGAAAACCAAACTCTATTTCTCCAGAACATACTGCACCCATTACAAAACCATGGATGAATGTTTCCATAAAGTGCACTAGCACTGGGCCAGACTACTGGCAGTAAGCACTCAGCTGATGAATAAACACCTTTAGGGCATCGTTTGACTTTCTTTGAGCTGTGGTACTGGCTGTGATCAGAAGGGCAAGCTCTGCACTTCTTGCAGTGCAGGATGGTGTAGGAGAGATCACTTGTCAGTAAATGTGCCCTGAATCCACATCCATCTTAGTGCCTAAACAGAACAAAGTCATTGCATATGATAAACCTGCTTATTTCCTCAGCACCAAAAAGCCACTGCACTCAAAATTTGTCCTTCTGTCTGCTCCTGGCCATGCCCACCCTCCCTCAGGCACTTTGAAGTTCAGTACATGAATAAAGAGAAGGCATACTGATTTGCAATTTCCCTGCTTGTGAAGAGCCTGGACAATAACTTGACACAATGCAAGACCATTAACAAGATATAGTACTCACTAAGACCCACATCCAGTGTGTAGCATTAAAACTAACTTATGTCATTTTGTCATTGCCACCTAAACAATGGCAATGAATTCTACCATAAAATTACACCCCAAATAAAATTAATTAAAATTATTCCTTCCCTATTTGTTTTGAATCTGACACGATATTTTTATACGATAATGTTAATTCACTTATTCTGGGAGTGCCTTGGTAATGCACTCAATTACATTGTCTTTCTCTGCAATCACTGTGCTTCAGTTGCCTCTTTCCTAGGATAAGGGGTTCTAGTCTACTTAATTTTTCTTGGCATAAAATCTATTTCTTATTTTTCAATATCCATTTTGTCATTCTCCCTATCTTTAGCCCTCTTTCTACAGCCTCACTGGGGAGACCAGGGATGCACATGGACAAAAGGAGAGTTCCTCTTTGCTTCTCTGTATTTTCTAATTATCAGTAACTTGTTTACTCTTCCTATTAGTGCTAAATATGGAGCTTTCTCATACATTTTTAACTTCATAATCTTTTCCTTCTTTTCAACACCTAATTCAAATCCCATGCCTGTAAATGTAGAATGGAGGCAGTTCTTTCTCATTCAACTCTTCCCATTGTTGGTGTTAAATTTCTTTCCTAAACTTACTACACTTGTACTCAGTATCAAGGGAGCTTCTCTCACCCCAGGGTCAACTTTTGCTTTTAATTCTTATGTTTAGCTCCATCAGCAAACTTTGCCATATCCCTACACTACCTCTGTTCACTAGCTCTTCAGCTCAGCCTGTTTCAGCCATAAATCCTCAATCTATAACTGTATCCTGGGGGGAAGAATAACTGAAGAGGAAGACCTTAAAACCACCATGGATAACAGTAAAAGAATTTAATATATCATGGTTGGGAAAGAAAGGAGATGGGAGCCAAAGCACTTAAGAAAGAGTAACACCTGGTCACTGACAGTAACTAGGAACTAAAAAGCTGCAAAATGCAACTACATTTTAACTTCAGGATTCCTCGTATAAGAATAAATATACATTTATATTATACATATATATGTATGTATAAATTATTTATAAATGAAGCCACTAATCCTCAGAGGAATTCACCACCCAGCTATCAAATGGTGACAATTTTTACAATCACCTTAAAATTATTCTCTTATGACACTATTGCTGCTATTAAAAATTGAACTGAAATTTAACTAAAGTTTTCTTATTAAACATCTTTTGAAATAGAGGTAAAGATGTAAAACTTAAATGCTTTCTTATAAAAGTGTTGAAATGTATTTTAAATTTGCCTTCTGACATTATATTAATGTAAGCATTCTGAAGAAAAAAACCAGACTGTTACTTTGGAAACCAACATAGACTTATCACTGGGTGTTCAATTCAATACCTATTAGTGCTTATACATATGGTATTAATTCTGCATTAATTCTGTCAAAAATGATATCATACTCTGAATGTCCAAATTATGACATCACTAAAACAACTTAGCTCTTCGTGGGTTTGGAGCTCAACTGTGCCAGAATTGACTAGAATTTATTCATGCAGCTGATTCTGACAAGTTCTTTTTAATTAGTTCATGCCCTCATAATGAACAAGAGTCCATGTTTTTGAAGATTTGCCAGAATAGTTTCTATTCTCTTCAACTTAAGTGCCAAATGCATGCACTTCTTTATACTATTTATACCTTTGCCTATAATTACTGTTCCCTAAGGTGTGATTGTCCTATTTCATAAGAGTTTGTGCAGCTGCCAACATGAAGATGTAAATAAATTGTAATACCGTTGCTATGAGGTGTAAAAATCCCACAGCTCATATCCAGACCCTTGTATAATAAACTCAAGTAAACATTCCATTTCCTGTTAGCGATTGGGGTTTGTGACTAGATTTTAAAAAGCGCTGCAGTAAGTCATCACTCTTTTAATGATTTGCTGAAAATAAAGTCTTGAAAGCATGGAGCAAAAAAATAGCTACATGTAAACATCTATTTTTATAAAGGAGAAATATCTGGATGCAAACCTGAATACTTTGTTGTTTTCTGATAATTTTAGGAAGCTGGTCTCATTTCTATTTGCTAAGAAAAAATTCTGAAATGCTGCTGATTTGTCAAAAGCAGGGGCCAAAGACATTAAGGCGTTCTGAAGATCACCTGCATTAAGGTGTTCTGAAGGTCACTTCTTCAGTATTTTGGACTTGCTGCAACCATTGCAGAGATGGTCTCACTCCCTGTGTTTTTAAGATGGTGTAGTTTTGCACATTATGAGTTTGACACCATGGCCAGAGGTGACCACAGCAAAAATTTGTTTAAATCCATATTTCCAAAGCAGTGAAAGGCCACAGAGCAGGAGGCCTTCCATTCATACACCTATCATACATGGGGGACCCTGTCATAGGCCAGTCAAGCTGTTTTCTCCTTTCCTTTAATGAGGAAAACACCCATGCTGTACTGAAGAATATGGTTTGATAGTTTTTCCTCAACTCATAGTGATTAAACAACCATTTTACTTCTTTTTCTTGTGATGGGTTATGCCCTGCTCTCTGTCCTCTAAACCACCTCGTACCCAAAGTGCACACATATCATTTGGTAGAGATTATTTAAACCATGGCAAGCACATCTCAGTAGGAGGCATCAATTCAATACTAGTGGCAGGTATACTGTGAAGATTAAATTAAAAAAATATACCAGCTCTGACATATTTTCAACAGAGCAAATAAATGAAATATTGGGTGCTGGTGGGAGTAAGATGAGCACACAAGACACATATGTCTGACTTCATGAGTTAAGTTGACCATGGAGCAGCAGTAAAATCTTCAGGCCATTTCACACCAGCAGGTGTTTTACATCATGACACAAATAATCTGATTTACCCATGCTGCAGGATTTTTCAGCTCTTTGCTGGAGTCACTTTTCTCAGTGCCTATAAAGCCATATTGCCTAAAGATCACAAATTCACATGCTGCAGCTTCAATTGGAAAATGCAGTTAAAACTGCTATTTTTAGCTGGGGAGTTGAGGCTTTCATGAGGCTTGGACAGCAGATCAGGAGCTGGGTCATGGCATTGAATTGTAGCTTGGTACTAGCCTTTTTCAGGACTATAGTTAACTCAATTTCACCAACTCCCTTCTCTTCTTTCCCCCTTTTGAGCAGGAAGTGCCCATGGTGAGGAACATCTGTGACCACATGCTTCTGCAAGAGCTCTTCACTGGGGCCTCAGTTGGAGCTGCAGCTGTAGGCAGCAGACCAATACAAAATATTTTAAAACATTAGCCAGCACCTACATAACTTTAGCTTTTAAACTCTGTTACTTTATACACTAGCAAGTCTAGCAGAGATAAAAAAAGGCCATATCCTGTTGGAAAAGAGGGAATCCCATCCCTACCATGGTATAATATATTTTTGGTCCTAACGAACTCTGGGTTATTGAAATTTAAACCAGTCATTAGCCCAGGACTGAACATTACATGTCCTGGGAATCAGTCCAATGTAATTTGGGGGTGGGAGGGTGGCTCAGAATTCCAGGTTTGTGAGGAAAGCAAGAAATATTTTCCTGGCAGGTTTGTTTAAAAAAAAAATGGCAGCTGTTCTTAATTGCTGGGAGGGTCAGATTGTTAAAAACAGTCCCAGTGGAAATGGATTAGCATATGGGAGGATGTCAAGGTGCAAGATAAATGAATTTAGTCTCTAGTCTGATGGTTTATTATCTGCCTAACTCCATGTACTGCATGTATGCACACGCACAACACCCGATGTTCTGGGTTGGTGTAAAGGCATTACTGTTGACATGACTTTGGAATGACAGCATTATTCATGAGAACCAAAGCTGTAAGTGAATTATGCAAGTTACAGAAACTGAGTGTGTGTAAGCTCTTTCCATCAACACCACGGGCTCTATGTTTCCTTTAGGACATAATATTTTTCATTAAAATTATTCTGCAAATGCATAAGCTATTTAAAATGGCCATGTGTTTTCTCTCTAGTTTATGTTCCTCTCTCTGGAAAGTCAGATTTTCTCTCAAAGTATATCATGAATCTTTATCCTTCAGAAGCCAGAATGATATAAGACTCACTCTTAAATACTAGCTATCTAAAAAAGTCAGCATATAAAATACAGGACCTGGAGTTTGTTCACACTGGAATATCATTACATCCTTCCAGAAGACACTTCAATTAATGTTGTTTCCATTATCAGACTTGTGTAACAAGGCCTGGGTGTACATCACATCCAAGCCTTTAATTCAGATTTCAGTATCTGCTCTGTTGAAAGAGGTCAGGCTACTGCAGGGCACAAGTGACTGAAGTGACTGACAAAAAAAGACTAGATTTGTTTGGAAACAGGAACAGTATTTACACAATGTAACTGGGGCCTCACCACAATGACATTCAGCTTTTGCATCATCTTATGCATGAGGACCACCAGGCAGAGTTAGAGTTGTCTGTCAGACAGAGATAGTCCTGTTTAAATGGTGAGTGCTACCAGGAGGTTAATTCATGTGACCAGTGTGATGTCTGCATTTGGAGGCAAAACCAGAGCCTGCTGGTAAGATCCTGATGCATTCAAGTACGTGCTAGATCACTCACCAGCCTCGCTGGGATGAAGGGGAAGGGCAAATCTTCAGCCTGATGCTGCTGGACCTGCGCTTCATCCCGAGCCAGGCAGCAGCTCCTGCCTCTTTTGCCACTTCTGCTCTGTTTCTTCTCTGTGTTCATGCCATGCTGGCCTTAGGCAGGGCTTCCTTCCTTCTCATAAGGGGTTTGTTTCTGCTTAAAGTAAAGCAAAAAAAATTAGGAAAGCAACTTTATAATTTTTCCTACTGATTATTCTAATTAATTCTTCCACTTAAAGCCACCTGCAATGCTCTAAGTGTCTAAAGAAGTACTTTTTAAACATTTGCTGCTGTTCCACATTTCAGCTTGGAATCACAAATCATATGAAATTTTGCTTTCCTACTAACAGTTCCACTACCCCTTTTTTCCATCTGAGTTCTTAGAAGGCCTTGTGTACTGATGCTTTCTAGTTTATCAGTTTATTGACAGTGAATTCCTTTGATTATTTTCTTTCAGATCTCCCAGCCCCACTGACGACTCCTAAGACAAACATTGTTTAAAATTTTTCTCTAATATCCATATTATCCATAACTTTCCAAGGATGAGAAAATGATTCTTCCAATTTACTGACACAGTTCCCAACTGAGGCATACACAAATATACTGTTAGTATTTTCCAAGGTATTTATGACTTTTCATCTTATACCTTACCTTTTGCTCCAGAATTCCTAAATTCCCTAATATCTGGTCCTTTCATTGAATTGAACTCAATTTCAGTTTTCTGAAAGCTACCATATTGTCTCAAATAACATCTTGAACCTTGCAATCTACCTGTACTAGCTTTTAAATGGCTTTCTATTTTATATTTTGTTAAGATGCATTCATTCCTCTGTGACTCCTGGGATGCCTAAGAAGCCTCCATGCTGAGTGTAAGGATTTTAATTTCCTCACTTTTGACTTCAGGGTTTTTTTAACTAACTTTCCCCTTGAAAAAAATTTCATTATCAAAAGTTTAGTGTCACAGTCCCACATTTGATTCAATCACCCCCTTGAGAATGCTGAACTTAATTATGCTGTGGTCACTATTAATTAGTGGCTCAGCGATAGTTACTTTATGAACCAACACTTGTATATTACATAGGACCGAGTAACATTCCCTCATGTGTGCTGTAGAACCAACTGCTATAAAAATTATAGTCTGGGAGGTCAAGAAGTTCTCTCTCTAAATTGTCCACTGGAAAGGATAAATTTCTATGCAGATAATTGAAATGCCCCATTACAACCATTTCTCAGCCTTGGTTGCCCTACTTGTGCCTGCTGACACTTCACACCTCAGCATTAATAATATGTTTTTGAAAAGTAGGAAATTCTGTCATAGGTTATTAAAACTGTAACATGTGCTTTCATACTGAATTGAATTCCAATATCAGAATTCTCTGCAGGGGAAAAGGTTTGAAAATGTTGGAAAAACATGTAATATTATTGTGAATTTCTCAAGCAACATTGTTTAATATTATTGTTATTATTGGACCGTTAATAGCTTAAAAACTGCACTAGTATTCTAATAAACAAAAATATTTTGCTGCGTCAAGTCTATTAATTTTCCCAGTGCTGACTTCTGTGTTCACTGAATTCTTGTATTATTATGATATAGTGCTATTTCTTCATCATTACTCTCCCTACAGCTGACAGATATCCTCATACTCTGTAAGAACTTGCCATGCTATATTAATGTGAAAAGAAATTTCATTCACAGATGTTCAAAATAAAGACATTTTCTATTAACCTTTCCAGATAGTCTTTTTCACTTTGCATTCTATTTATTGAAAATATGTCTACTTTTTCTAACTGCTATCTCAGATTGTTGTGTTGACAGGAAAAAAAGAAAGAAAACCTACTAGTTTTTTACTGTACATTTATAACACAATTGTAATTACATTTTAATTGTTTCCTGGAGTTAAAGAGATTGAGTTGTTTAGAATTATTTCTGTACTGACAAGTTTCTGTTTTGAAACATCTGATTTCAGATGCTCTGATGCATCTGATTTCAATGGGTTTAGATACTGGTATATCCAGTGAGATTGTGGCCATGATCCCACTAGGAAGCAGCCAGATGCTCACAAAAAACAGCAAAGATACCATTTCCAAAAGAAATAGCTGAATGATCAAAGACTAAGAGGGGCTAGACTTCAACCAGACATGTCCAGTGCACTGATACACCACCATTCATAATTTAGAGGACTCTGCTGCTTCTGGTACACAGTGTCTTTCCTGTCAAATTCAGCTCTGTGACTTCACAAAGCCCAGCAGATGTGTAAAGTCAAGGCCTTTCACCCCTCAGACATAATTAACATATTCTGCAGTCTAGCAAAATCTTAATTAATCTTAATTTAAATAGAAGAAACCAGGGCAACGGGATAGAAATGGCCTCAATGATGTCAGGACAATGTGGCTGACATATTATTTTCTCTAGTGGTCTGCAATGTTCTGTGTGGTACATTTTTCTACTTTCTCTAAAATTCTCCAGGTATGGCAAGTCATATATGTAAAATAACTAGCATAAAACCTTATAGTGAGATTTAAATGCAGGAGTTTGTCTCTTTATGGGTACTGTTTGATACCTAGTCAGTGAGAAAGTACAGTGCTGACTTCTAGATTCCGATAACAAATGTTTTGTTTTGGGAATGTTTATATATAAAAGGCTCATCCAGCCCAGGATAGAGATAGCTATGATTTAAATTTCAGACTGTGAAATTCCTTCCCAGAGTAAAATATACACACACCTCCCAAAAAGGAAAAAAAAAAAGAAAGAGCAGAGGTTTGGATATTAACATTGGATTTTAACAAGATGTCTTCCAAAGACAGAAAAGGGAAAGAAGTCCAGTGATGGTGGAAATTCCAATGTCTCAGGTGAAAAAATGTTAATACAGCTTTTGGATATAGTTTTAAGCTTTGCCAAGGAGGAAATGGAAAATTAAGAGGTTCTTGGAAAATGAAGAGGTTTTGACAGAAGATCAAGACACTGACTCCAAAGAGCCTGAAATTCTACAAAGGCTATTGCCAGCTTGCATCAGTGAGAACAAGTGGAAACAAACCAAAGAAATTTATCTAGTTACATTGGCAGCTGAACTTAAGAGAGAAAGAAAAATGTGTTAATTCTTAAATTTTATAATTACAATGCCTCAGCAGCTTTTTTTCTTTCTTTGTGCCCCTGATTTTCCATTCCCTTAAAATATTTTTATTCTGCTTTTATTTTCTTTCTCTTAGCTTTTGCATTATCCAAGAAGCCCAAAAATCCTTTGGTTTTAATTTGTGTAACAAAGGGGTTAATATTCCTGATGTTTTCTCTGCTGAGATGCCAAACAGGGTCACCAGATGTGATTCATAAGTTGTTCTTGCATGTGGCTTAGCAAAAGCACAGCTGTGGTTACACACTGGGGGTGGAGGGAAAGGGGAAGAGATCCTGACCCCTTTGGAGTCAACAAGAGTTTTACTATTTACTTCCACAAGACCAGAATTTCACCCCATGTACTATGTGGGTCTTGTTGTTTGTTTTTATTTTTTCAAAAGGATCCTTACTGTCACTATTGCTAGATTTCATAGATATTAGATGAGAATCAATAATGGATTTAATTATTATTATAACCACCAATCTACAATATTGGATGACAAGTAAAATATGGTGGAAAGATTTGCCTCATTATGAAACCTTGTTTTGTTAGAGAAAATGGGGAAGTTCATCCTTTTATTCTCAAAGTATTTATTTTACTGAAAAAATATTTGCATTTGAATATGATCAACAGGGATAAATAATTTATTCTAGTTTAAGTCTCCACACACCCCCAACAGCTCTGTTTTCTTCTTCACAATTTTACAGTGTTTTGAAAATATAATCTAACTTTTGATTGGCAGGAGCAATGATTTAGTTGTTTCTAACCATCTGCAGAACCTTTACTTAACTTGATTCATGTCTGTTTCTGAAATATGAAAAACTAAAAATATAATACAACCAAAGAATCTTAACAGAATCTACTTTAACCAATGTGTTACTCCAAGATGATTCTATGTACATTTTTATTAGCTAAACACCAAAAACATTAACTTAGCTCGAATTGTGGCTAAAGTAGCTTCAGAAAATATTATAAATATATGCATATGTTAGTAACATAATTACAGTTGAGAAAATCAGAACTAAGGCTATGTTCAGAAGAAACTTAGGGTTTTAAAAGGGTCTTTCCTACATCAATTTCTAACACTTTCTACTTATGTGTAGACTAGTCTATGATGGGCATTTCCTGTGGTCTTAGCCCTTCCTACTCTTCTGTCTACAAAAGGTAAAGCTTTGACATGAGATCCTCTAATCCTCAGTGGAAGTGGGTGCTCTATGATCTCTGTAAGTGTTGGACAGGCACACACATGAGACTTGAAGTGTGATTGCATAGGGACATATTCAGCCTGGATTACTAGTTGTCTTCTTGTACTTGACTTCAACTATGAGATCTTAGCCTGCAAAGCAGCCAGGCATGTTCATCTGCTTTACAGAGTTTATAAACTATAGTGGACATTTCTTCTACTTCTGTTATCCTGGCTTTAATAGGAATGAATAAAATTCATTGACAGGAAAGAAAATATTTTCTCAACAATCAACATTTTCTGTCCAAAATTTCCAGGCTGATAGGAAAAAGAGTGTCCACCTTGGAATGCTTTCTTAAATGTTAGAACATGTCAGTGTCTTTTATATTGACTAATATATGTTCACTAATTTACTTACTTTACATGCAACCATTAGCACAACTTTTTCACCTCAGTACTCAGGATGGTCCTTTTTTCAAACACAGACACAAGTGCAAACACCACTCATTAGACAACTGCTGAAGGGCAATCATCTTATCTTTCTCAACCACATCCCAGGTAACTGCAATGACCTTAAAGCAGCTGCTGGCTCTTTGACCAAAAAATGTGACAACTCTAATATTTGCTTCCAACATCGGATTTTCTAAGATCAGATTGAAGAAATATACATGTTTTATACAGATGAGGTCTTCACTAGTATATTAAAAATGCATATAGCTGTTCTGACTCCATACCGCTAAACTTTCTTGCCTTTGAAAAAGAAATGACCAAATGCAAACTCCCTGCTAATCCTGGACCTTAGTTAAATCCAGGTTGAACATAGGAACTGCTTGAGAAAAGTGGATGTTGACCAGGGCCAATTTAACAATATAGATGTCTGAGTTCTAGTATCCAGGAAGTTCCTTGGCTCTGTTTCATTTCATAATAAAGCTGGAACTGGCATTTGCTTATGTACATCCACCTTTTCTGTGACATAATAATGTATCAATTTCTATATTTCAGTAATATTCTACAGCACAGTGAACACCAGACCCTTCCCAGCAAACTACATAAAACTTACTTCACAATGACCCAAAATCAAGGCACTACTTAACCAGATGGTATATTTTTCATGTTCTGAAGTTCAATGGATAAAATAATTTTTGGCTGTTACAGAGGACCATTCATCCAAGCATTCCAAGAAACTTGGAGGCACTAAACAAGGAAAAATTTCCTTAGGGAGCAGCTGGAAAACTGTAAAGAAAGCAGTTCAAATCATTATAAAAGTTATTAACAACTAGGACAGAACCTGCTTCCAACAGAACTGTTAGGCTCTGATGTGTTTCATTCCTGTTACTACATTAGTTTTGTGGTAAATAACAATTCACACTTCCTTCTTTATAATAAGTATTTTGTCATCATGCGGGCAGTTCTTAGTAACAGCATTTTAGTTTTTACTTTCCACTCTGAAAATTTATTGAACAGCGACAAGAGGACAGTGTGAAAGACTTTGACCTGTTGTACATCAGTCTGGTATCTGAGCTCACCATGGAGACCTGGAGTACAGAAGGAGGAAATACTTCACTGTCCACTCATCTGGGGCAGATGAATCTGTTACAGTGCCCAGGAGAGGGATTTTGAAAGGTATTTATATAAATGTTCTGATGTAAGATTTTATTGCTAAAACATTTGATTTTAGCTCTGGACACTGTCAGCCTCCAGTTCAGTCTGATATTTTGTGGCAGGAAGGACCATGCTAGGATCCTGTCCAGGAGAGCTGAGTTTCCAGTGCCTGATTGTTGGCATCAGGGACTGAAGGAGTTATTGCCTGGTGCTGGGTGGAGGAGCAGGTAATCTCTGAGGATAGGAGGGAAGGTGGCAAATAAGCAGCAGTGGCACATTGCATCAACCAGGGAAGACTTTGGACTCCACTCCCAGTGAGGTCATGCCGGAGGATAAGTGGAATGAGCCTCAAGCCAGGCAGCAGAAGACAGATTTTATTTTCCATTGAAGCTTTTACCTCACAAATCCATAGCAAGTCATCCCCTCACCAGGAATTTTTCCAAGTGGAGGAGCAGAGGGCTGGTTCTCAGTTTAACAAATGCATGTGTCTGAACAACTCGTGTTTGAGTGGGCAGTTTTCCTTTTTTCCCTCTTGCTGTTCTGTAGCAGTGTCACATTCTGTGTGTGCCCATGCAGGTATTATATACAAACCTTCACTTTTGAAGACAGTGGCTCTCTCTTCTGCAGCTACCCAAAGCCACGAGCACACAGGCTCATTGCACATGCAGTTACCTGCACAGCACAGAGAGATGCTCAAACTCAGCCTTGAACCAGGCAGCTTGGATGGCCTGTGCGTTCTGGCCTGACAGAAAGAAAAATTAATAAATTGCAAATGTGTAATCACACATTACCTACCTAAAATTCTCCATTATTCCATTTAAGGCAATTATGTTTTACTGGCTTTCAACACAGCATTTTCTCTTTCCATCTTGAATAGCTTCATGAGACTGTTCAAGAGGCAGCTGGTTTCTACTTTTCCAATGGCAGAAATGAATAAGGTAAAGCAAATTCTACCAGTGCAGGTTATAACAAACTCAAAATTTTTAGGAGTTTGAATGAGATTTCTGGGAAAAAATTTAAAATTATGTAATATATTAAAAATAATACTCCTTAAAATGAATTGTATGTTATTAATGAGAAACCCAAACAAAAATGTAGTCTATGATTTCAAGTTTCATTTGACTTTCAGCAAAATGTATAGTCCATGTTTAATCCGCCTTTTGTTGTGTTTTTGTCATCTATTCCTCCTTCAAATGTATGACACTGTTAATCAGTATTAAAGATTATGGAGTGATTTCCATTTTGGTTCTCTCACTTTAAAAATTTATCCATATAACCATATAAACTGCTTATTACAACATGCATTTCCCAGGCTTGATTTGTGCCCAGATTTTACAATAATTTTATTCTCAAATGTTCAGCTTTTTTTTTTCTTTTTGTAAGATAAGAACAAAATAGATGAACATTATGAACATGTACAGCAGCACACAAAGTAGAGCACAACCAGTAACACTTTAGGTATCAAGTTTCAAACAGTAAAGAATTAAACTGAGGAAATTTTGAACACAGGGCAATGTGAAGGCCAAAGATTAAAAATTAGATAAAGGACTCAATCTCTCAGAGGATCCATTTCTTGGGTAATCACTAGCTGACAATATCTAGGACTGGTTCAATTCATTTTCACTTCTTCCCCTGTGGATTTGCTAGTGGCTACTGTCAACATCAGCACAACCTTAATTGAAAAGATGGTTTGGAAGTGTTACATTTGGCTTGAAAAGAGCCATCATTGGATAATATGACTATATAAGATAACTTCCATGGCTAAAAATAGATGTTCTTGAGAGAGTAACTATGAAATATGATTAATAATGGCAGGGTAATGGAATACATTCTAGAAACAGACTTCATAAGTGAAGGATAAAGTTAAACAGGATAAAGTTTTATAGCAATCAACAAGCCTTTAAATGGCCTGAATACTTATGAATCACTTAAAATATCTGTGGCTGAGCATGAGGGTTCATTTTTAAGCTCTCAAACATCCAGTAATTTTGTATGAAATTTCATAATCTATAATCAGGCTTGCTGAGTCCAACAGGTGTGTGCTCAGTACAGCAGTTTTTCCATTACACACTTTAGGAAACCCCATAAATATCAGTACAGATGACTGACAAAGTAATCTGGATACACTTAGATTAAATTGGGGATTCTGAGTAAGGGTCCATAAAGGCCATTATGTGGTTAGGTTGTGTCATAACCACACCCCTCTCCTAGGATGACCAAGGATTCCTCTGCAATTTCCAAAAAACATGGAGAGACTTTTACCCCATAAGACTTCTCCTTGATGGTAGGAGATATTAATGTGCACTGTGTGAGACAGAAGTTTTCATGGATGGCCTTTTGAGAGGGTTACCATCAGAGATACTGGGATAGGAAAGGACAGATGTTTGTAATGCTACATCTCATTTTCCAACCCGTCAACCAGTTTTTCAACCTGAATGGCACCATTAAATTTTTTCCAAATCTAGTGTCTATTGCCTTTCTGAAATTCAGGCCAGCTTATTTAGGGAATCCTGTCATATTTATTGATATACTTACTGGGAAAGAAGCAGAAACGACAGAACAGTCCTGTAAAATATCAAGGACAATTTCAAATGAGTGTATTGACTCATTTGAAAATATAGGACTTAAATTAAAAGATAAAAAGTAAAACATCTGCCAATAGCTGGAAAAGAAAACAGATTTTGTGTGATATGTTGGTGGTGCTAGTGGTTCAGCACTCAGGCAGAAGGTTAGGTATCATAAACAAATTCCTAAGAGGTGATCACACAACATGTACTCAAACCAGCCCCAGTTATTGCCATCAGCTATTGCTCCCTGGTTTTGGAGATGTGGTTTAGTGGTGAACATGGTGGTGGTGGTGCTAGGATGATGGTTGGACTTGATGATCTTGAAGGTCTTTTCCAACCTTGACTATTCTATGTTTAATGATTCTGTTACCTTGAGTGGAAGAAGCCTCAGACTTTTTTTTAAATTTCATTTGTCTGTGTTTCCTCAGCCTGTGTAAACTTTAATTGTTATTAGAGTTCTCAATCACAAGAGTGATATGAAAGTGGATTGACATAGAAATACCTAAGCTGTGCAAAAAAGAGGAGTGGAGAGTAGGAAGAAAATGTTAATTTTTCTTTGGCCATGGTTACATGACAAATCATAATCTCTATAAAATATGATACACATAGGGACTGGCCATAGTAAATATATACAGTTTAAACCTGACTTGAAAAAGTTCCTTTATCTCAGAAAACTTCAAAGAATTAAAAAAAATTTCCTGTCCTATCTGGAACGATAGAATGGTAAAATATGGTATAAAAATGGACTATCATTGTATTTCTCCCTGTGAAAACATACAAATATTTGTCGATTCATACAGCAATGTCATTTAGCTTCAAGCAGGTATGTGAATATAAGTATTCTTGAATGGAAAATCTTGGATTCAAGTCACTGCTTTTAACTATTTTTTAGTGAATTTCTCTCAGTGGCTCTTGCTGCAGAAAACTGGAGAAAACTTAATAAGCCCTGCATTGGGAAACTGAACCTTGCTTTGTTCCTTTCTATGTGAGTACAAGTTGGTTATTTTTCTACAGTTGCTAAGTCTCCATCTGATCTTGACACTAATATAATCAAAACTGAAAACATTTCAAAATTTGTTTGTTTTCCCTTGCACTTCCTTTTTTTTTTCTTATAGAGTGAAAAATTTACTTAAACAATATTTTTACAATAGTCCCAGCAAATTCTAACCAAATTGGCTCTAAAAATGAACAAATACATCTTAGTGGAGTTGGACCGCAGCCATAGACAGAAAAGACAATAGCAATAAATATGCTGGCCTTGCAAATAATGCAGTTGTTAAAATAAATAATCTTCCAAGATCCTGGGCAAGATAGAAAAATACAAAAAACTAAGAGTAGAGGGGACAAGGAGGAGGAGGAGAAGGAGGAGAAGGAAGAGGAGGGAATGGTGACCCACATGAAGCTGAGGAAACATTTTCTATATGTCTGAAATAAGGTGAGAAAAAAAGTAGGGAGTTTCCTACTTATGCCTTAAGTGAATGCAATAATATAGTATAGCAGCACTGAGGCTGAGAACTTCATTTTCACTTCAGGTCTAGAAGAGAGTTACTTTGGAGTGTTATTATTCCCAAATCTCTCAGGAGGGCTGTGGCAGACAGGACTGGGCCTACAATCTTGAATGCCATTATTTGAATCTGTCTTTTCTGTGTCACACTAGTTTGAGTGTATATAGTATATTACCTTTAATTAATTGAGTGTTTATGTGTTAAAAAGTTATTCACTTGTGCAGAGAGTGATTTGCTGGGATTTATGATGGGAACATTTTATAACGGCAGCATGTGTTTCCCTACAATTTGTATAGGTTCATTCATTATAATTTTTCCTGATGTTTTGCCTACCATATTATTAACTTCCCCAAAGCAATGAAATAGCAGCTTGTCTTCTCACAGCAGAGAAACGAGAGGAATAATTATGAATGTGGAAATCCCAGTGAAAACATGCTTCTATTGAAAGGGCCTAGTGGTCCAAATAGAGGCTTGCTGGATTTATGAAGTCCATAAAAAAAGCAAACATACAGAAAAACAGATGCTTTTTTGCTTCCAAAAGTCTTGGAAGTCCTACACTTAGGAAAAACGGGGGGAAGGGAACAGGAGAGAATGTTGCATTTATCATAGAATCATAGAATCGTTTTGGTTGGAAAAGACCTCTAAGATCCTCAAGTCTGTTAACCCAGCACTGCCAAGTCCAGCACTAAACCATGTCCCTAACATGTTTTATGCCACTATTAACAAAAATTTATATTCTACTATAGGCTACAAAGTCTGAATAAATCATCAAATCTTCAAGTCTTTGCCATGCATAGCTGTTTAATCATTTGCAAGTATTCTTTTCAAAATTGAAGAGTTTGTGAGCATAGCATTTGATTTGTTACTCCTTCAGTAGTAAAATCACCTTTGTTTCAAAGGGATTGCTCTTTAGGACTCTTTGCCTGCAAGAATTTACAATAATGGGAAAATGAATAGCATTCACTGATGGTGGTAGGGGAAATTTTTTTCCAGGCTGTCAGTGAGGATGTAGAGGGAAAGCCTGTGAAATCAATTCCAGAAAATGTTGTGGATCACTGGTTATTTTACAAAGATCCAAAGCTGACAGGACCACCACAGTCATTTGTGTTTATTGTTCAAGAGGGTGCTTTTTTGGACCATCCCTACCAAAACCAATCTCGTTTAAGAAAAAAGTGAAGGGGGGTTAAGGGGACCAGAAAAGCAGGAGGCAGAGTAAGCAATGAGCCCTCTCCAAGCCCCGCTTGAGGATAGCCTTCCCCAGCACTGCCCCAGCCCTACCCCTCACTTAGGCACTTGGTATTATTACATGTGCACTCTTCATTGTTTTTTCTCACAACAACCCGGTCTGCTTCTGCACTCTGTCGTCCGGGTGGCCACTCATAAAAAATGTGATTTACATTCTTGTTTCACTCTCACCACCTTTTCACTTCCTGTTGCTTCTGCAGCCCATGCTTTGCTTGCCTTTTCTGTTCTTTTAATCTAAAAACTGAATTTATGTACATTTTATGTTTATTACTATTACATGTTTGTGCATGCAGCAGAGGAAAAAAATTGAACACTGTCATCAGAACTAGTTGTTTTTTGCCCTAGTTTTTTTTTTTTTTTTTTAATATCCTATAGATAATAAATTATTCAAACAATGAAAAAGAAAAAATATGACTGGTGAGGGTGACAAAATAATTCAAAATAAAAACAATGAATTTCACCTCAGTTGCTTCCCATTACATTCCAAAATTTTCACACCTAAAAATAATTACATACAAAAGATTATTACACTTAGACTGCAACAATATCCTATATAACAGGTAGAAACTTGTTTCAATATCATTGAAAAGCAATGCAAGAAATCTAAAGACTGGAGGTGCCACAGGCTGACAGTGGGTTTGACTGATGAAGTCATGGAGCTTGAAAATATGTGTCCTTTTGCCAGGACCAAACCTCAAACAGCCAAATTCAAGCCCTTTGAAAGAGTTAAGACAATTTACCCCTACCGAGAAGCTGCCTCTATGAGTATAAATCCATGGTATAGCAGAATAAAAGGGTCATTTTGTGCTAATTCAGTCCCACTCATCAGCACAGCCTGAGCAGAAAGATCTGTCATCAAGTGGAAGCTCTCTGACTGGCTGTACACTTTTTGCTGTAAATCTCACAGATTCTCCTAAAAGCAGGCCCATCCTGAGTTCTCACTGGAGACTAGAAGTAACCCTTAGCATTTGCAGAAATAGGCAGCAGATATGGCTGTTTGTTCTTTATTCCCCTCCCTGCCTTAAATTCAGATCCTGTTTTCTCTATTAGGGCTCAGGAAAGAAAAGTGAATAACTGCAAGAACACATGAACAAGTGAAGAGATTCAGAGTTCAAGTATGCACAAAAGATTTGTCTGCTCCTCTGGAATTTATTTAAACTGACCTGATTTTTTTCCAGAGGTAAAGAATGATACGCCATGCCCACAATCTTCCAGCAGGTTGAGCAATCCTCTTCTGCTCTCCACTCCTCAGAAGCAGTCTGCTCTCTCACCTGAACATTTCTTTTTAAAGGGTAAACAGTTCCAACACCATCAGTCTTGCGGTCACACACCTTTTTAGCTGCACTGTGCTTTTCATCTACCCTCAGTACAGCTGAAAGGGAGCACAGCCCCTGCAGCTTCAGGTCTCTGAAAAGATGCAGAAAGGTGCCAGTGCCAGATCTGATCCACACATGCCAGAAAAATGTTTCAATATTCTCACCAGAACATTGCTTCTCTGCAAGATGATGAAAAGTCTATGCCTATTTCCATGCACAGCACTGGGAGCCATGCCATGAGCTCAGGGCTCGCAGTCAGCAACTTCTGGCTTCTCATCCCAGCTCTGACAGGGATGTACAGGATGGTACTGGGATAGTCATTCTGTGAGCATCTGCCTTATGTTCCTTACTGTAGGATGGGGCTCCCTGTTTATCACAACTCTGTTGGGAATTAGTTACTTACAGCTGTGTGAGGGAAGGGGACAATTATGTAGGTGATAACAGTTATTCATTTATAATAGAAATAGGGAATAATAAAGTATTTTTAGTATATCAGTAACAATAGCACTTGTGTGACTTAACATCAAGGCAATTAAAAGATATTTTTAATCAGTTCCTGTGCTTATTTTGTAAAATAGTGACTAAAGATTCTTGTTTAAACCTACTTAATAAATTGATCACTACAAGTGATCAAATTAACTCCCAGATAGCATAGCTAGCATAGTGGATGTATTCATTTGCATTATATCAAGTGATTTATTGGACTTTAGCTTCTACTTGATTTGAGGTACAGAAACACCATAAAGCAACAGAGGTGAGAAAGTCTGTAGGTAGAAACCAGGGAAAGGGAAGAAGAGGTTTAAATGTGCTCAGAGTACATGACAGAGTTTTAAATTAAAAAGGTTTCCCTACCCCCTGCTCAATCTTTTTAGCTCCAGAATGGTCTTGGTAGAAAATGTTAGTGCTGCTAAACGATTAGGTTTAAGCTTTAGCTAGTCCATTTGTGTGAAGTTACACTTCCACAAAACAGGGAGTGTCATGTAAAGGACTTTTTTGCAAATCAAACTACAGCAAGAACATACATTTACAACCATTTGCCAGGGAACAAGGGCTCTCACTCATGGTTAATGGCTCTAGTCACTGGGTTGCAAAGCAGAGAAAAGTAAAGTCTTCAGAGGGATACTGAAAGATTTATAAAATCATGTAGGAAAGAAAGGAAAAACATTCAGAATCTCTCTGTGGAGAAAAAGAAAAAAAAAGAAAAATAATCAGAAGCAGCATATTCAGTGGTTATCAGGACTAAAATGAACTTTTTCATCTCTACTTTGAAAAACCTTCAACTATAACAAATATTCCTCAGACTGAAACCTCTTTGATTTTTAATGTTTCCCAGTGTCTTTCTTAAGTGTTTTGTTTGAAATGATGAAGTTTTAATAAATAGTGGACACATAATAAGCTTCTGTGGGATTTGGACTTTATCCCACAAGTGAGAGGAAGACCTCATAACTCAAAGAGTGATGAAGCCGCAAGAGACTTATGAAGGTTTTTCCGCACTAGTGGGATTAATTCCATATTCCACAGATGCCCATTATATAGAGGTTCTCTGTTTATACTGCAAGGAGGTACAAAGATTTTTTTTTATTAGATTAAAATGTCAGGGTTGAATATAAATGTCTTAGTCAGAAGAGTAAAAGAACAGCTGCTTTGTGGTGTCACAAAACCTCCAGAAAACAGTGTCTGGGTCAGTAGAGAGACATGCACTGAAAATGGTGTGTGTAGCAAGGAGGCATCACTGCAGATCCCTTGCTCCCTCCAACAGTAAGGAAAGGAGCTCCTTATCTTTTGAAGAGGGTCTGTGAATTGGTTTTCTTCATCACTTCCAGCATTCAAGCCCCTGTTTCTACTGCTCTTGGGCTTTGCTGCTTCATAAGATTTACAGGTCTCCCCACTGCATTGAGATCACTGACAAAGGAAAAGGTGAACTTACAGAAAAATGAACTGCCCCACTTTGACTAAAATTAACCTTTATTTCAACAGCTTGCAACTCTAGAAAACCACTGAAACTAAGCTGACTATGTCCTGGTAACAAGGACTGTATTCTGTATTCCATATGAATTAGATATACATTTGTTCATAAAAACCTCCAAACACTGCCTGCACTGCACTGAAAAAAAAAAAAAAAAAAAAAAAACAAAAAGAAAAATAAACCACTGCACTGTTTTTATATTGGACTACTGCCTTGCTGTATCATGCCATTATTTTTATATGGCAATTCTCTTCTCTGTTCTGAAGTATTTCAAGACTGGATATAACCCCCAGCATAAGAAAAAAAACCAGACTCATGTATTTACATAATTTGTTTTCTTGGAGATATTTGTCTTTTAATGAAGCACTGTTTATCTTCAAAACAGGAAGGCTCTAAAGCACAAATTTTAAAACCAGATTTTGGTTTTGATTTTAAGACCATAAGCTTTCATTAAGAGACTGAGTTCTCTGCAATACTAATTTTTAAATTAAAAGCCACAATGTTCACTGTTATTGTAGAATCCTCTGTATTTTTCATTACATTAGGCAAAACATTTTGGTTTATGTGGGGCATAAACATTCAAAGTAACTTCTGACTGTCTGTGCATTGCAATGGGTAAGCTCCAAAGGAATGGATCTCACTGGATTTCATTCAGCATGGGGCAAGCTGCCTGTAAACAATATCACTCTGCCCAGCTTTTAAATACCTGGGAAAATCTGTCCTCATTTATTAAACCTAGCTGCTGCTTATGGTTTCAACTGAACCCTGCAGCTTGAAATATCCAAATAAGAGGGCCATGCCTGAATTTCAAAAACCAAGCAGCTATTTCAGAATGAAGTCTTGCCATAACCACAGTGCACAGACCTGCAATGAAGACTGGAGTCAGGGGCCATCTGGCACAAGGTTGCAGAAATCCAGATCATCCTGCTGGTTAGTGTTGATAGTGCTGGGCAGCTGTGAGAACACACCCTTCTTTAATACTCTGTCTGATGCTCCTTTCAGAAGAGCCTGCTGAGGTGCCCAGGCTGTGGTCTGGTTCCTGTTGCTCCATGGAGAACTGGTGAGCCACAGAGGGCTGGGTCCCTCCTTGCTGCAAAGGCAAAAAAAAAAAAAAGAGAAAAAAGAATCCAATCCACAACAAAACAAAACAAAATGAGAAAAGTTGAAATGGCATAAATAAAGTCAAGAGAGCAAGCTGATAGCAGGATTCATGCTTTTCAAAAGAGGATCACAGTTGGTTCTGTGCAAGTAAAATTGAATTCTTTAGCCATTATTAGCAATTTTGCTTATATTGTGCAAAAATATAATTCCTGCCATAGCCACAACTGTGTAAGAGGCAGTATTCACAACAGCCTCTCCTATGCACAGGTTGTGGCCCACAAGGCAGCCTCTGTGAACTGCACTATCTCACTAAGAACAGATTGCAAATCCCCATGCTATGCTGGGAGCTTCAACACCTGTGCCAGGAGTACTGGAAACCTGAAAAATATCTGGGCCTTCCTATGATGCCATCTCAGGTGGCAGCTCAGTATAAATCTGCTTCAACCACAAGTCCATAAATCTGAGGCTCTGCTCTGGGAAGGATGCAAGGAAAAGATCCTTTTAAAGGTCCTTTTACCCTCTACTTCTCATGGATCGGGATTTTGAGGTCAAGTATTTTTAAATATTTATTTTTAGTACATTAGCATATCTGCTTGCCTACTTAAAATAGTTTAAGAAATATTTGGGACACAAAAACACAAATACATATTTAATGAAGTTCTGGAGTTACCTCCCCATCAATGACAGCAGTGTGGAGAGGTGCTGTGGTAAGTTTCTTACAGGGCCCATGTCAAAAAGAACAAAGTTAAAAATAGCAGAACTTTGAGATGAGACAAAGAAAAGAACACTAGAAGACCAGTAAATTTCTTCCATTTATCTCTAAAAGTTTTATCATGACTTTTAAGCATAGGTTTTACTATTCTGTCCGAAGGAAGATAACATCGAGTTTAGTCAAGAGAATTTCCTTAACAGGATCTGAAGTGTGATGGAGAAAACTGATTAGGAACCCAATTAGAAATTAGAAACAGGATTGTGTTCTATCAGCTGTATTTTATGAATCACTTTCTGCACTCTGGACCTGGTCTGTTCTGGCATACATTTTTTGCATGACCAGTAATTTCACAGCTTCCTTATTGAGTTGTTCCAAGTTCACACTAACACTGTGGAAGCCTCTACTAATATTTCTGCGTGATTTCCTACTAGGTTGAGACAGGGAGTGGAAAGTTAGGTGCAAAGAAATCCACCACAATGAAACCATCCCCGCCCAATATGGAAAGATTTCTACACCTAACTCATCCTATCCAATTTACCCTACACAGAAAAAACACATTGTACCCCTTTTCTAAAATCTCCTTCATTTAAGTGGCACTATGCTTTCACAGGGAAGCAGGGAGGAGGGTGCAGGAAGATGACATCTTGGAGACTGCAGTATCCTCCCCTTGATTGATGTAAGTGCTCCACTGGGGGTATGACTTCAATTCTTTCCTTGAAACATGAATCAAATGAGGCCGCAAGCAAATATATTTCCCTGTCAAACATTTCACTTCCTGGAGACAGTTAAGAGCTGATGTGACATACTGTGCACAGTTTATTTTTGCTTTTGGGCCAGCAAATTGCTATACTGTTTTCCAGGCCCTTAAGCTTGGTTTGTGTTTGCTGAAAGAAGTGTTGCAGACACACTGGCTGTGAGTCCAGTAGGATTTCTAGCACACTGACTGATCCTAAGCATTCAGCTGAGGAAATGAAAGATCAGTAAACCAAATTCAGGCCAGTGGTGCATGTGTTCCTCTTTGGTTAAGACCTCAAAAGAGCAGATCATGGAGCGTCTTTCATGTCTTCATATTTGTTGCATCATCCAGTCTGCCTTTTAACAAAACTAACAACTGATGGAATTGCCTGGTTTGTGCATACAAAAAATAGAAACCCAGAGAACACTCTTGTTCTGGCTTCTTTTGGTTTTTTTTTTGGTTCCCTGGCCAACAGGCATTTAAAACCTTTGCAAATTCAAGCATCAGAATAATTTCTTGTTGAGAAAAGCAGGACAACAGTAAGTCTGGCTCACAGACACAGTGGTAATAAATGGCAAAGCTAGGACTAGATCAGGCTCTATACACCTGGCTGTTCATTCATCAAAGTAAATGAAGCCTAAATTTCATTGTATGAATTTTATCCTAAGTTCCCTGTGGTACAGAAGGGGAGAAACACATGCTGCAGAATCACCAGTGATTTTGCTTATTTGTGGGACAGAGATCATCACCCACCTAATAACAATTTAAAGCAGCTTTTCTTTTATCTGCAGGTTTTAAGCATCCGTTGAACCAAGAGCAGAGTAGCATAGTTATAATATCAAAAAACAGGACAAAGTTGTTGAATGACTGAACACTCTTAGCTTACCTGGATGTTGTAAGAAGCCTCTGTCTGATAGTGGCTGTGATTATTGTAGGGCATACTGCTGGCATGACAACATTAAAGAAACACTGGGATCTTCCTACTAATGTGATATTATTTTCTTTATTAACAGGTGCCACCTCCACTATTGATTTCTGTGATGCTAAATGTACCAAAATTAACAGAATACACATTTTTGCAGCATTGAGGTACGACTACAATATAGCAAAATATTTTTGAGCACTACAATAGAGAAGAAAATAAAAAGTTCAAAGGTAAAATAAAAATTTAATATCATGTTTTTCTCTGACATCCATGCATTGAAAACAAAGGCTGATATAAAACAGTCCAAGAGCCATTTGGTCTGGCTTTAGTTTTTGAGCATCATCTCCAGATCAGGAACTGCCACTTAGTCATATTGTCTTGTATGCATAGATATATATTTCTGAATTTTGCCCTCAGTAAATTTTTAGCAAAAACTATCGTATGTAAAAGCAGATCATTCAGAACATGCAGACATAAAGAACAAGACTTCATAGAAGGTAGTGAAAATATTACTGCTTATACCAGTGATGAGGTGGTTTAGTACCCCTGAAGATCTTCAAGAACTTTGCAAACAGCTCCTCTCCCATTCAGGCAAGAGTTTGAATGCTTAACTAGGTCAGACACCCCATAGCAATGTCATTGCTTCTTGGTAATGGTAATGCCAATGCAAATTTTCCAGCACAGGAATGCCAACATGCTTCAGACTTCACCTGGAGAGGACAAGAGGAAATAATTTGGTCTCTACAGTAGTGCAGCCCTGGGCATCTTTGCAGACTACCTGTCATGCCAGCTGTGGTAGTGGTGGTATTTGTGAAGTGGAAAACTGCTTGACACAGAAAAATATTTCACTGCTGTTATTTCCCCCCTCTCTACCTTCCTGAAGTGCAGAGAAGGAGAAATGTCAGAAGCATTTTGGGATAAGAAACTGCCTGTTTGGCTACTTTGCCTCTTTGTGTTTGACTATTTTTTTCCTCCCAGTCCACTCTGTGTTTCTTTCCACTCTCATGTGTTGTTTCAACACAGATGTCCCTAGGTGTTTAGCAGCCTTCAGCTGGTAGCTGTCTGGTTGGAGAAAAAAATAAACTAGGATACAATTTTCTGAATCAATGTTATAACTATAACACTGCTAATGTTGACCTCCTTGTTGTTTTTGGTGTCAGTAAAAGAGGGCTTTAGAAGAATCTCTTTATTGCCTGAAAATGCATAGTTTGATCCCTAAGTGCTTCTTAGTAAATCTGACTTCTGATTTCTCTCTTTAATTCCATATCTTTCACTGTTTTCCCCTCTTCTGGGGACCATGATCATTATTTTACTTCATTTATAATCTAACAGTGGGCAAAAATATCACTCACCCCTGCATCCACATATTGCCAGGTGAGTTAAACATAGATACATGCTGCTCCTGTCCTAAAGGATATTGTAATCTAAAGCATGAAGAGGGGTTGACATCAGATTCTGTATTTTAAATTTCATTGCCAGCCAGGATAATATAATGGCTGGACCAGCAGCAGTACATGTATCTTCACATCTAACATGCAAATAATATATTTAGGTATATTTTCCTGAATATAATTATAGACACATTTGTACATGTTTAATAACTTCAGATAAGACCGTTTCATAACAGCCCTTACCTTTTAATCCTAAACCCATACCTCCAGGTGAATATTTTTTTGATATATGTAAATTATGATTCAGTAACGATTGATGTAAGAGTAGCAATGGGAAATTTAGAAAGCCAATAGGGTATAAACAGTTTTGCTAACAAAACAGTGCTCCTGACATCTCTACAATATAATGGGGAAGTACACATAAAACCAAATTAACCTCTTTGAATTTTCATGAGCAGAAAAGGATTTAATTAAGGAAGTCAAGGTTCCTTTCCAGTTCCTCCTTCCAAAAAAATCTGGAAAAAATTTGATCTTTGACCTTTATTCGTAAAATGAATTCTACATCATATTTCTGCATATAGCTCTCTAAGGAGAATCAAGTTTACACTTCCCTCCCAATCCAAACTATAACAGTGCTTAATTAGGTGATAATTTATGTAGTACTTAGCATGAACGTTTGACACTTGCTGAAATAGGCTGCATGAGTGTACATATGTTATCACCTGACTACATCAAGCAACAGAGCCTATACACTGATCAGGTATCTTGGGCTTTATAAGGGATCAAGTAACATTTATAATCCTGTTGTGCCTAAATTTCTAGTAGGTTGGACCTGTCTCCAGTGTCCATTAATATATATGTCTGTGTGTAGTTAAAGCACTGATTATAGGATCTTCAAAACAGCAGCAGATAAGGGAAACAGATGTGAAGACAATCTGCAGCAGGGCTGTCCAGAACAGTGTCACTCTGCTCAGATTTAAGTGAGCAGCTGACAAATATTTATTTTTTGCCCACCCAATATGACCAAAAACATGGAACTGAAATGTTTCCCTACCAAACTTATGCCTTGAATAATTGTAACTATACTAATCAAACTTCTTTTAAAAAGTGTACAGAGCATTTTCATACAAGGCTTTTTTCTCTACCCCTGCACTCATACTGTTTTTCCAGGTTGAATAGCAACATTTTGATGCAGCTGCTATTTTTCTAAATGGTAGATTACTTTGAACACAAGTAATGCTGGCTTATTTTACTTTGGGCAGTCAAAACCTGACTCTCAAATTATGCAAGACGTGATAAGAGAACAGACATCAATTCCTACTTTCTTTATGTTGAGCAGCTCTAATTAACAACAGGTAATATGATGTCCCTAGCTTGGAATCAAGGATGCTGAGTTACCTTGAACATGTCTAAATAGAGATTTGTACCCACTTTTCTAATTATACTTTCCTTCTCTCTACCTAGTAGCAATTAACGGTATCTTACTTGTTCTGAAAATAAACTCAGACCTTGCATGCACAACATGTTCAGCATGTTATGCAAGCATGTTTCATAAAAAAAGATAAAATTAAATTAACATGTACTGATTAATTGTATTCTACTTTGGCTCACATTTTTTATTAGGTTTCTTACATCAGTTTTGATATTCCTATTTGCATTTACTAATAGTCCCATTTTTTATGGGAATAATAGAGACAGTGTAACCCTTTGTATTGTTTTTTATAAATTTCAAATTTCTTTACAATATCAAGAAAATTCAACAACCATCATACTTTTCATGCTCTGCTAAGTTGTACCAGAGTGGTTACAGTCTGCTTAACATTTTGTTGATTTTTTTTTCACAGAATCTATAGGTCAGCCTCTAAATACTAAAAAGCTGTCACCATGAAAAGAATCTGAAATATAGTGAAACAAAATATGAAACCAAGATGTTTAGAGAATCAAATTAATGTGATGGTGTCTTTTCAAATAGCTTTAAATGTGGTTAAAACACCAGAACTCCTCCACTACTCCCCTAGAAGAATATTAAGTGTACGAAAGAATTAAAAACTGCTTGTATGTAATAAATAGTAAATAATACAATTTTCTTGTCAAAAATATCAATTTAAATGTTCTTTAGAATTTTTTACCAGTCTTTGCTAGCCATCTATTTATGGTTAAACTCCCTGTAGCATTTTAGGACATATGATACGTAATCACCCATATTTTTGGTAGCTTAATTCAAATGTACTCCAAATGCAAATTAGGTTAATGTAAATTGTATTGCTGTGTCATAGTTTCGGCCCCCCATAGTTTCATAGTCAGCAGCCAAGCCCCACACAGCCACTCACTCCCTCCCTCCAGCAGGATCAGGGAGAGAAACAGAAGGGTAAAGCTGGAAAACTCATGGGTTGAGATAAAGACAGTTCAATGGGGAAAACAAAAGCTGCACATGCAAGCAAAGCAAAACAAGGAATTAATTCACTGTTCCCTGTGGGCAGGGAGGTGCTCAGCCATCTCTAGGAGAGCAGGGCTGCATCACACGTAACAGTGACCTGAGAAAAATTCCATCACTCCAAGTGTCCCCCTCTTCTTCTTTATAAACTGAGCATGATTTCACATGGTCTGGAATATCCCTTTGGGCAGTTTGATCACCTGTCCCACCTGTGCCACCTCCCAAATTTCCAGGCATCCCCAAATTCTTTGCCCAGTGTGGCATCACACAACAACAGAAAAGGCCTTAGCTCTGTGAGCCCTGCTCAGCAACATCTCTCTTACCACTGTGTTCAGCACAAATCCAAAACACAGCCCCATGCCAGCCACTGAGAAGAAAATCAACTCTATCCCAACCAAAACCAGCACATACTGCACAAGTTTATTTCATTAACCAACAGTGATGGTGTTTATGAAATAATTGAACTCATGAGCCATTTTAACAAAGGCAGGAAATGCTTAAAGAGTTTGCTGATTTTTGTCACAAGTTAAACATTCCATAATAAGTCACCAGTTTTTGAAGAAGGAAAACTATGAATTGAACCTGGTGTTTCTGTCTATAGACTTCACTGACTTGTCTTTCACCAATAAAAGGGGCAGAATGAATGGGAGATAATGAATGTAGCGACCTTGTGACTAACAGACACCTGAACCTGATTCTGAAACTCCTGCAACTCCAACTCTGCTCCAGACTGTCCCTAGCAGGGTCTGGTTCTCCAACACCTTGCAGACAGAATCATTTTTCACACTGTGCAATATGATGCTATACTGTTTTGACTACAAAACAGACCCTTGTTCTACTAGGGTAGGTAATTTTAAAATACACAGGGCAACATTTAATTAATCCCAGCATGTGTCCTTGATTATCCTCTTCTTTACAAATCACAAATTACTGAGAGGACTAGCAAGCTAGAGCTATAGCACACCACCAAGACACTGTCAAGAAGCCTCCCAGACCACTTTGGTTTGTTCTTCTCAGTTACTAGTCAAAAGGCAAAAGAGAAATCCAGCTACTGATGCAATTCAAGGCAAAGTAGACATTCCCTGTTTTTTTTTTTTAATAGTTATTCTTGAAACTGATTCTAATTTTGTAGAGTATCTTTGAATAGGGAAAGACAGAGGTTTAACTCTTTTCACCACCTCTCAGTCTTGTTTGGTTCTCTTCCCCATACAGACAAGAGAAGCTGGGTTATTCCTGGGTCTAGACAAAGAGCTCGAATCTTATACTGAACTTCACCATGTTAAAAATGAAATAAAATAAAATAAATTTTTAAAAACCAGCTACTGGGAAGAGTGTTGAGAAGCAATGGCCCATTTATATTCTGTCTACAACTTAGCATAAAACCAGAAAGCATATAATTCCAGGGGACTCAATTCAAAGCAAAATGTTTAAGCTTCTGCACTGAAGAACTTTATGCAAGGCCAGAGAAAACAGAGAACAACAACTTTCCACAGTGTTTAGCTGCTTTGCTTGTGCTTCCATGATACAGAGGCCAAACATACAGTAATTTTAACTGAATCAAGTCCAAGATGTGTCTAAGTGTATCCACTGAAAATGAAACCGACCTTGGGGAGAAAGAAGAAATGGCATAGCAGTGAAAACATCTTGTGCCTAAAGGACAAGCATAGAGAAAGTAGCAGCAGCTCATGCTCCTCTCAAAATAATAACTAGGGTTATTATTTACCAGACAGAATTGACCTTTCTCCTTGCACAGTAAGTCTTTGGTGCCAGCAAAGGCAGAGAAGGTAACTAAATAAGTATTCTGAAAGAGAACAGGAGCGAGTATTCAGGATGATGCTAGTATGACAGGAAACAAGAGCAAGAGATTCTCTTGCTCCTTCTGAAATGGAAAGGATGATTTATCATAGGCAACTAAATAAGAGAAACAGAGTATGTCAACAGAAAGCAATTGGTAGAACTTCTGGCATGAGTAGGGATATTGAATTAATAATGATGGTAATGGCTTTATTTTAATTCTAAAATTATCCTTGCTGTCGTCAAATTATCATTTATATAAAATCATAAAATGGTATTAAGAATCTGTAGTCAAAATTCCCCTCAAGCCTACTTTTCAATTCCCAAACTTTAAAAAAATAACTACAAGGCAAGATGTAGAACACTTTTATTTTCCAACATTTTTCTAACAAGTGGACAGACTGTATTACTCACCCAAAGAATCACCTCCCATGTCTCTTTCCACTTCACTTGTTGTTTTTTGGTTTTTTTTATTTTGCTGGATAAATCTTAAAGTTATCCTACATTTTCTTCTTTTCCTTCCCTTTGCTCTCTGCCACTTTCTCTTGCAGGAGGTTCATACAACTTACAGTTCACCTCTTCTCTCTTCTCAAGAGAAGGAAAAGGAGGAAAGGAGAGATAAAACTTTCTGTGTTACCTCTTTTCCCTCTTTTCCTAGATTCATTGGCTTGGCTGGTAAAGGGGCAGGAGCATCTGTAACGAGCTACCAAATTGTTCACACATCTTGATACCCATGAGCATGGAAGTGTCCAGTCCCACCACACTGTGCCACAGCAGTCAGGCTCAGCTGTTAATAAAGGTTCTGAACACTCGAACAAATGCAAATATGCTTCATTTTCACAGGTTTTTCTTTAGTGATTAAGTTTTCCCTATGTCCTTTCTCCTAATTATATTTTTTCAAAGCACGCCAAATAGTAATTCTGCATGACAGTTTTATCACCTGCATAACATTTCAAATGAAGTGGTTTTTTGCATTTGATGTTGTTTAAACATTTCCCATATACTCTTCAGTCCTACAATCTTCAAGTTGTTCTGCCTATATTAAATAATATTTAGTAGACAGCTGGAGTATGTGCTGGTTTTTTTTCCATTTTTAAGTGTTTAAGTGGTAATAAATGCATAATACGTTTCAAATAAATAAATAAATTTCATATATATATATATATATATATATATATATATATATATATTTCATATGTTGTTAAGAATAATTTTTTTGCATTGCCATAGGTAAGCTTGTCACATTTTCCATTGCAAACTTAATTTTAGGGTTTATAACTTCTCCATAAAATATGTCCTTCAGTAGGAAATCTGACATTTAATTCCCCAGCTGAAAAGAAGAGGTGGGGTTTTTCCTTACAAAAACCAGATTAATAAAATAATAGTTCAGCAAACATTTATAGTACCCAGAAATGAAGTGACAAAAAAGCCTTTGCAGCTTGGATTCCTTCTCTTAGACTGCTACAAAGGTTTAATGTAAAATAAGTCAAATTCTGAACTGGAATATAAACACAGCATTTTTTTTTCCTAACCAAAAATAAGATCTTTCCAATATCAACTACTTCTGATTAGAGTTTGAAGCACTTTTTGACTCGACCACAAAGAAAATGAAATAGTATTGGTTCATTGTCTGTATAGGTCACTGATAATTTAAGCAGTCAAACAGAATAGCCCAGACTAATTAAAAGTTTTTTGATCTTTTTTGAACTAAATTAGAGCAAAATAATGATAGTCCATCCCTGATTGTATGATTTAAGTTTTACTTCTTACTTTTTTGATAGTCTACAATCCATGATAAAAAGGATTTTTTCCTCACCTCTAAAAATGTTATACTAAAAACACTGCTTGCCACTATTTCTGTTTTTAAACAGGGCAACAAAATAGAGGATAAGACAAATCATACAAGATAAAAGCATAGATGAAGTTAAAAACTCTGATGATTTCTTGATAATTTATAAGTATATTTTTCATAAAGCAGGAATAATATGTGAATGAGTCAAGTATCAGAATTCTAAGCTTATTGCAGCTTTCAGGTTCAGGCCTATGCATGATAACTGCTATTTTTATAAAAATTATGTAGCCTTGTTTTCAATTTCTCACATAATTACTGCCAGCAGTTTTCCTCAACTACAGTGCTTTCCAGATTAATCTATCTCTGCATTGCCAAATTTTATGACCTTTATTGCAAGTCACCCAAGTGTTTTCTCAAAGTTCTTTTTTATCCTGAGCAGTAAGATTCTTAGCTTTCATTCTTTCCAAACATAACAGTATAGTTCACAACTTGATTTTTAAAAAAATGTTCAGAAATGCCCTGATTTTTAGTCTTTAAAAGACAAAACAGGTCCTATATTTATTATATCAAAAATTCCCCAAACTCATGACATTCCAAACTTGATTGATGATTTGTGAATGCTTTCAGGTTAGCAATGCTTTACTATGTGTTCCTCAAATTCCTGTCTGACCACTACATCCACCAGCTACTTGGTCTTTGATCTTTCTTCCACAAATTTCACTCAATATTTTCAGGTTTAAAACTGAAATGAAATAGCTTTTTCTTTGACTCAGGACTTGTTGTACCTATATTCTAGCTAAACTTTAAAATGGCCCCCAAAGTCTTTGGTTGCTCCACTTTGCATGGATTACTAAGCAGGAGCTGTGCAACAATCTCTGTTGTGCTTTGTCTTGTGTTTTTTGTCATTTTTATATTACATATAAATAGTACATAAATTAACAGAGTTAGAGCTGTGTTTTGCTGATGTAGATGGGCCCGGTTTTTCCATTTTGTTAGAATCATGTTTTTCTTTAGTTTCTCCCTGTGTGCCATAGCTTCCAACTCATACAATGTGCTTACATTCATTTTTGCTTTTCCTTCTGGCCTCTAACACTGGGAAATTATTCATTAATTTACTAACAAAAGCACAGGTGTTAAAACATGCATTTAGAAAATGAAACAATTTATAGGAAGGCAAGATTTGTCCATAGTTTAATTTTACACTGTTGGAGGTCATCCTCATATGGGATGTTGAGTTTTTAATGAGACCTGACAAACATGAAGTAGAACACCAGAAGAGGTTTAGCCTATCAATTACACATCACAAGACCTTAATTTCCTGATTTTCCATTATATGCTCATGGAGCATGTTTCATTTCTAACCAGCCATAGTAAGTCTATATCATGCCTGATTTAAAGTCAAATTTCTGAGTGCTGCCAAAGTTGCAGTTCAAACTAACCATGTGGTCAATAAACAGCATCTTGTTTTAGTAGTCTAAAAATTCTTTAGGGAAGCAATTGTGTGGGAAAAGAAAAAAGCAACATCTTATGATGGAAATGCCTGAAAAAACGTATCTGGCCACGGGCAAACACCAAAACAAATGCCATACCACTAGTTACAGATATTCTGTGTCCTTAATAAATACAGACTAAAGCCAGACTTAACACTTCCTACTTTGCACATGAAATTTAGTCACTCACACAGCTATATATTAGACTTTGCTTCACATGAATATTGTTAGGGCTGCTTCAAGTTACATGACCAAGATCCCTTTGTTGGGGATGATAAATAGGCACCTCTAGGAGTTGAGATCAAATCACCATCCAGTTCTAACTTCTTGGACTGCACCTTAAATATACCGCTATTAAAAGAAATATGAGCTAAGTGGGAATCAGCAGCAACATTGTTTTCCACTTCTCTTAAACTCTTGAAATACAGACTTTTGTCTGAATAGTGGAAGTCTACAACTTGACTCTACCCATCTAAGCCATAAGTCCTGATAGCACGTGTGTCTCTGCAAAGGTGTCTACAAAAAAATGAAGATATTTTAGGTACTTCTAGGTGGTAGTTAGTGTTTGAAAGTAAGAAGTTGAAACTCCTGGCGTGGTGTCAGAATCTCCCAAACACCTCTTGGAAACTGCTTAGAGAATAGCATTGACCAGAGTTTTTTTCCCAGTGGGGCAATATCTTTTCAAGGGAGAAAGGAGAAAATTTGGCCTAAACTATTTTTTAATGTGCCTCTCTGCACATACACACAAGCTCTGAAACTAGGAGTGGAACAACAGCTGAGAAATAGGCTTTTTGGCTTTGAAATATCACATCCCAAATCAACACCTTGTGGAAAAACAGAAAGAAATAATTAAAAAGAAAACAAAATTGTCAACAATGGAACCACATTGGTTTCTACCAAGTAAAAGAAGGTATCTGTGACATGATGTTATACAACCATGATGAGAAAGTTTACTATTATTAAATTTCTTACTGTATTATACACTTTAAAGAGGCATGAAGTATTTACACAGCATGACTGCACTTTTATGTCTTCAAGGGATTAATTTAACACAATCCAAACAGCTAAGCGTTAAGGCTGATCTATCACTAATTCTTTAAAAACCACAGATTTAGCTTTAAGAATGAGAAGACAATTTAGTCCCATTCCCTACCCAAAACCAATTCTTTGGCTTTTAAAGACTGATGATTAATATATGGAAGTATTTGTTCTCTCCTTGTCTCTTTCTTCCCAGCACTATCATCTATCACAACTACGATGAATTTAGACTAAGGCAAGTCTAAATGAAGTGAGAGGAAAGGTAGAACTTCTTGAAAAATAATTAGTTCTAAATTCACTGGGAAAGTGAATCTAAGTTTTGTTTCTTATGAAAAGCATTAAAAGAACTTGTGGACATACGGTAGGATGTGAACTGTAATAAATCATACTCTTAACTCTGCTATTTGTCTTCTTTAATATTCCATTAGTGAACAAATGATTCGTTTTTCCCTTTGGAGAGCTACAAACTACAGAACTTACAACTATTTAACAAGAAATAACACTAAGGAGAAAGAGAAATACCAGAGTTGTTCCACCTTCTCAAATAAAATTTTTATCCAAATATCATTCTTATTTTCAGACAAAAAAAAAAAAAAAAGATTAAAACTCTGAAGTACTTTGGGGTGCCTCTGCAGTTTTTAGTCTTGTAAATTCCCTCTGACTCAAGTGGAAGTTTCCCTGTAAGAGGACTGGAGGAAAACAGAGGGAGGACCTCTCCTTTAGACTTCAAAAATGTTGGTCTTGCACATTCTTCTCCAAAAATGTAATGTGCAATACATTTATTTATATTAGTAACCGAGAAACAATATTTATTTTGGAAGACACTGGGTTTCATTACCGTGAGCAGAAATGTGGTATTCACCCACAGCTCTGGGCTGGGCACAGAGGGAAGGTAGTTTCAGGGCATTCTGAACTGGCATTTCCCCATGGAGTTGTCTGCAGTGTCAAAACGTGGAGGCAACACAGCAACCCCTCTGCATAGCCACAATCGCCCTGTCAGGCAAGTTCTGCCCCACCAGAAGAGATTAGAAATATGGGTCCTCCTTCAGGGTTTTGTTCCTTAGGAAAAAACAGCATCAAAAGGTCTTGTTTGGAGAGGGAACCCTCATTTTTCCCCTCCTTCCATGCCTTGTAGCCTCTTGACCTACAAATTTCTAGACGGAAAATGTTATATTTTTCTGAAGTTGAATTTTGAAACAAAACATATTAGTACAATACTGCCAATCCCAAGCATTCAGAAATCATGAGTCAGACACCAAAAGTTATGAGACTGGCTGGCACTTCAAATTTAAGAAGAAAGTGTCTTTTGTTTTGTTATTCTTAGTCTACAGTATGGTCACATTTTTAAGCTTCTGTTGGCAACCAAGAAAGCAGACGCTGAACCAATGCATTGTTTTATTATTTTGAATGCAATTACATTGTTATGTAATACTTGATTTTAGCAGCTCAGGCACTAAGAAAACTAGATGTTGCATGACTAGTCATAAAAATCACCCAATTTGGCAACAGTTATGAGTTGTGCCGTTATAGTCTGAACATTTTGGCACCCATGACTTGGCACTGATTTCAAAATGTCTACTGATATGAATTATAAAGACATCAAACTATGCTTCTGTTCCTGGGGACATGAAAAGAGTTAATAGTCTATATCCCAAAAATGACAGCAAATCACACCTTTTACTCTTTGAAATGATCCAAAACCACATATCAAGTCAATATTCATGTGTATTTCTGAGTGGTTTCAACTGTAAGCCTTATGCCAAGAATACCCTTGTGATTTGGATTCTAGATTGAGTGAAAAATGCCTCACTCAGATCCAAACAAAATCTCAGAGAAATGTTCCCTTCAGACTTGTAATCTTGTGATTTGTGCAAGAATGCTGGGGGTTTGGGTCATAAACCTAGGAAAGACAAGTTTATAGATTTCTGTCGTACAGTCAAAATCCTAAACAGAAATCATTGATTAGTTTTAGACACAAATCTGCAGTATGTAATTTTGATATTACATATATAAATTACTGGTCTTCTTCTGAAACACTCATTACAGAGAAATATTTCATTATTCAGAACCAATCTTGAGAGTCAGATGACTGGGATGTCTCCCTTTATATGTCTCAAAAGGCTCACTTTTCCAATCCCATGACATTCCCGTAAGGGAGTGGGAGACTGCCCAGACATGACCAATCTTATTTTCAGAGCTGGGTGAGTGAGAATGCCAGCTGAATGGTGATTTTACTGTCACTGTTGGTAGGTACAACATGGACTGCAGGAGTATGTCACCATGTGTGATTCAAACTGGCTCTGCTGCTGGGCTCCACTGGAGGAGCGCTACTAGAGGAGCTCCACACTGGGCTGCTTGCACAGCTGCAATGCATTAGATGCTGCTGTTAGAAAAATACTGAATTTTGCAAAAGAGGGAAGCTGCCATGCACAGTGACCATCTGACATTTGTAGCAATTCCCATGGGACTGCCAGGGTCCAGCTAAAAGACCTGTAAGAAACACAGAGCCCCAGAAGTAGATCTGGTAATGGTTGGATCTTGTGTTCATTCAGTGCTGATGGCAATGTCATGCTACTACTACCTGGAACAAAAATAATGTCATTCCTACTTTTTAATAGCATAGATAATGCAAATTTACTTATTACTTTAAATTTGATTTAGCCATCTTTTCATCAGCTTATAAACACTGAAGCTGACAGTTAATCAGGCATTAAGCTGTGGTCAGGACTCCATAACTGTCCTTTGGTCTTTCTTTATTTTTGCTCCAGGTGTTATTTACTGAACTAGTTGCTCTTCAGCCTAAAATCAGTCAAGATCTCTCATTTGTCTGCACTCCTCCTATATGCCTTCCCCCAGGCTCCTAGAGGTTGTCCTCACTTAGGTCAGGCAGGTTAGACAAGTGAGGAAGAGGCATCCCTTATCCATGAGTCTGAGCCTCTGTGAGATGTGAAGCTCACAGGGATTCTTACAGGCAGTGACTCCTGGCCTCTCCCTACCCTGTCTCATCCTTCATGTGACTGACCCAGCCCCTCTGCCCAACACAGCTCTTGTAGTTCCTTTAACCAAAACCTTTCCAATTCTTCTCTTCCTTTGACCTCTGATTTCATGCTCTGGTCTGACAACTTTTTTCTGTTTATTTTCCAACATCCATTTGTTGTTCCAGTGTTCCTTTACCCCATTATTTTCTCCTCAAACCCCTTTAATTGGGTTTCCCCTTAACATAAATGCCCAAATGTAGCCTGGCATCACCCTGTAAGCAGTCTAGACACACCTTTTATGATGGATGCCAGAGGAGGAAAAACTGAAAGAGCAAAAGAGGGTTCACAAATAGCAATTCCTCATGGCAATCACTACTCCCAACTCTCTACAGTGGCAGCTGCTGCCCCTGCTCTGCCTGCTCTGCCTTCTGTCTCCCACAGAAAGTAGGCAGATCCACCTGCCTGTTGGAGCCTGCTGGACCAAGTTCATTCAGTGCATCAAGAGCAAATTAAATCTGCTAACCTCTCTGTTTCTCAATGGAATTCAGGTTATTCTACTTAAAAGTCAATATGATTATTTAACGTTTTGTTTTAAATTGGATTTTGATATTTTGATCTGTCTATAGGTTCCTCAGGGCCTTTCCAGTCAAGTAATTAACAGGATAACATTCCCCACTTAAAGTCTTTGTAGCTGCAGTTTTATTCCTTGCTATGAAAAATTACTTTTGGATCAGACTCTAGACAATCTTTTTTGATTATTTATCTAAAACTAAAAGCAGGAAATGATTCATTTGATTTCTGCCAATACTGGAGTGTTGCCACTTTTAGCTCAGGAAGAGTAGGCTTCCTTTGGCAGCCTTTGCTTGCATGATGATGAATGAAGTTCTATGTTTAGTGCTTGCTAAAATTTTATAGAGTCTAAAAAAGCAATCTAAACATGTTATAGGGAGTGGGTAAGTTTTTCAGATAACTATACCAAAAGCTCTCATGCTGTGTCACAGCAATACCTTCAATACACACATAGGGGAGGGACTCTTTCCAAAAAAAGATCTTTAAATACTTGAAAATGCACTATTTGTCATAATAAGCAAATCATTCCCCCAAAGTGAATACACATTAGCAGTTACATTACATAGAGGAAAACATAAATGTCTCTCCTTGTCTTAATGATATAGCACCCAAATTGCATGCAGTCATTTGTCACAAAAAAAGCTTAGACCACCATGGAACAGGCAGTTAAAGAGCACAATAAAACCTACTGTAGACCTAACCAGCAAATGCTACCTACTGATGAACAGAAAAGTCTTAGAAGTCTTGACAATATAAATATTTGTCTGTACTAAGAGTTACAATAACTCAATCATGATACCTTAATTGTGGGGAGGGAATTAGGCAGAAATGATGCATTTATATCTGATGAAAGTATCCAAGTATCCTTTCAAAAATAACCATAAATTTTACATAAATTGGTCTCACTGGATGGTGCTTGTCATTCAGACAAACTTATTTTCAAGATCTGAATGCAAACAGACATGTTTGACTAATTCAGGAAGTTTTACAAATATTTTGTCCTCAAATTCAGTGTCTTCAACTTTGTTCTCACCTGCCTTTGTTCTCTCCTCGCACACTACTTACCTTTGTGATTTGATGGAGCCTTTCTCCCCAGTGTTTCCTTTGATAACTCCCCAACAGGATTCTGGAATGGCATGTTCAAGTGAGCCAGTCTTCATGTGGAGAACAGTCCCCTCATTCATGTACCTTCCCTGCCTCCAAGGGTTCTCAGATGTGGACGGGTGCTCTCAGATGATTTACACCTCTGTGCAGACTGTAACTCCACTTGATGTTCACTGTGCTTGGGATCAGACTTTAGTCAGGAAGGTAATCTTGAACTAAAGGTACTTTTATATATGTATATGATTTTAAGAGTATTTGGCATGTATTAGAACAAGAACAATGTTGTTTTTAACTTTTTAACAGAGTTATAGGTAATTATTTTGTTTGGAGGGCAAATTAATATTATCATTTTACACTCTTCCATTCACAGTGAGCAAATAGCTTGCCTCAGGAATATAAATGGTTTAGAATATTAGGCTATTTTTGTTATTGCATGAAAGTAGTCTAAATGTCTATGGTTAGTTAAAGATTTTGCCTTTCCTGACCTCACCTGTGTTTGCTTTCCTCATGAAGATTTACTTTACACTTTGCTTAATGACATACTTTCCAGAATTAAGGTCTCTCCAGGACAAATAATGTAAAATAATTCTGTAACTACACCTAACTAAAGGCCATTCTCATGCAAAAAACTGGGGAAAGAGAATGAAAAAGCAGTACACAAAAAGAATGATAATAGCTGCATATTGATAACCCTATCCTGCTTCCTTTAAAATTGGCTGTGGAGCCTGGTCAGCTCCTTTGGGTAGTGTATAATTTTTAATAAATGGTCCTGTCTTATAAGCTACATCAAAGGCACTTTGTATCATACACATTTGAGACTCCCAGTTCAGACAGCTTTTGTTATTCTACCTTCTTTAAAACTACTCAGGAAGCATTTGCATTCCTGGAATAAACTGTCACTGGTATCATCTTTGAGGTGTGCTTCTGAGAATCATCAAATAGAAAAGAAAAATATACTAATGGAATAGGCCAGGACAAGTAAAAGATAAATCTGTGAGGAGTCAGGATGAAAACATGGGAAAATGGACAGTTCAGCAAGGGCCACAGGCAAGGTCTATCTGGTGCTTTGGTTTCAACCACAGTCCATATTGGACAAAATACAGATAGTGGATCATTTTCACTTCAGTTATCATTCTGTTCTGCAACAGTCAGGTATAAGGAATCTCAAGGATTTAAATTCCCATTCAAAATGTACATCACCTTCAATTTTACAATTAATAATTTTTCTATATCTTTTAAAAATATTGTCTATGTGATAGAAAGAACTAGGGTCAGAAAGAAAATACTAGATGAAGTAAGTTGGCCTATATATTACAGATAACCAGATTTGACTTCCATAGTTGTATTTTAGAGGTTAAATAAATAATGAAATGGAGACCTAAAAACTGATGATAACAATGAAAAACAAAAGAGGAGAGGACCATGTTTTCAATGTGAAGACAGATAACTTAAAAGGACAATTTAATATTTAAATATCACTCTTTCTTGAATAGTTTAATGTCTGTTTTAGACTTAGGGATTAATGTAAAATCTCTTCAAATATATGAGAGCTTTGTATGTATCATAAAGCAAAATGTAAAGGGGTAAAAATTTAATTTTTAAGAAAGCATTTGGTGTCCACCTTTATGACCCTCAGTCTCTCAGCTCTCCCCCCAAAGGAGAAGGCAGGCAGTCTCTGCCAATACATATATAAGACATTTACAAGTGAACAGGATCCAAAAGGCTTCGTCCCGTTTCCCACTGTGTACATTTTCAGATACTGTGTGGGCTACATGGGATTTCACTCTGTTCTGTTGCTGAAAAATCAGAAACACTCACCTCTGTGGTATGCAGACTGAAAAATCATGCAGAGTTGACCAAAGCTGCAGGTGGACTTATGGCCATTCCCCACTGATGGAAAAACACAAACAAAATGAATTCAATGAAACCAATTGCTCCCCAAAGACTCTGCTTTCCTCTCACCTCTTAACCCCTTTCTCCTCTCTGGCTGCCAGTCACTTTGAGTTTTCTCCTTCCCAAGTTGAACTGCCACAGAAGAGAGCATTAAGGGTCTAGCTGTGCATGCTTCTTGCTCACATCTGAGGTCCCCAAACAGGACCAGGATCTTCCTCAAGCTGTGTGCTGTGCATCTGCTGTTACTGTGCCCTCAAAGGAAAAGTGCTCCCTGTTTCCATCAGAGACCAGTCCATGGACATCTTCCACCTGAAGAGTCACCACTCAGGTATGATCCCATTTTTGGGGTTATCTCAGACAGGTTCCGCCTCCTGCTAAGGAAATGGGGAATGATCACCAACCCTGTATTCAAACCCAATATTTTCTCTTCCTAACTCTCTCAAGCACACTTATTGTCTCCTTACAATTTCAGATTTGCTCACTCAAGGTGTTCCTCCACTCTCACTTCTCCCAGCTGCCCATCTCCAGTAGCAGTTCATGATAGATCCATTTGTTTCTCAAGAGGATAGATTGGAAGAAAGGATATATTTCCTTTGTTGTTTTCCTCTTATATCACTGAGGACAAAAGAGGCTACACATATCAAAGCTGCAAGAGGCAAGCCCTGAGAAACACCTTTACTGTTCTTCCTCAAATCCAGCTTTTTAAGACATTCCTTGATGATACAAAGGTATCTACACCAAAGACCTAATCAGGAAGTTCTGTAGCTCTCTGGAACATGAAGAAAGAAAGAAAGACAAAATCTGAGCTCACCTGAAACATCCAAACATTGCTCACATCAGCTGGTGTAATCACATTTCATAGTCACTTATACTAACAATTAAATGCAAAAGGAATTCTGAGGAAACAATTCAATGCTAGAAATATTGTGTGCAGAGGTGTGTTAGATAATGAATTGATTAAAATTAATATCTAGCACATCAGGTAAGTAGATTATTAGCAAAGTTTTCACTGATGTACACAAGTATGCATGACCGTACCCAATGGCATAGCATAAGGTGAATTAGAAGCTAGATTCTGTGTGCTCTGTATATCCAGCAGTTAAAGATAAAAATGGAGGAAATAAAATCATTTTTGGTTCCCTCAGAAATATTTTTGTAGGGTATAAAATATTTTCCAGAATAAAGGCTTAAACTAAGAGAAAAACGGCTAAAACAGCTTATCAGAAACCTCATTCAACTGTGTAGCACTTTGAGAAGCAGCTTCCTTCTACAACCAGCAGCTATAGAAAGATCTTAAAAATAAATAGAAAAAGCATCTTTGCACTGATGACCCTGTCTGACATTACATCATGTCTCAGTTACCATGAATGCTGGCTACAGCTTTGGTTTCTGTTGCGTCTACTTGGAGATACATTTCTGTTCTGTATCAATAACATGTCATGTGTGTTTGAGCCAGTTGCTTCTTACTTCCATATTTACTGTCAAAGCACTGGACCAGGAAACTGAGTTTCAGAGAGACCATTTCCTTGGCTGATGGATCTAGCCCACCAAAACAAGTTTTCTCAGCCTTAACAAAAGGACAGGATAAGGGTTAATTCTGTGCTGTAACAGCCTATTTAGACATGCATAACCACTCCACCCAGGCATAAATGACACCAGCTGTAGGGGCAAACTGTGTCTTCAATGTCCTAACTGTACACCAAAGTAACCTCTATAAAAGCACACTCATGTAGTATTTAGATACTTTCAACTACAATATACAATACTTAGCTAGAATGATTATCAAAAGGAACAGTGACTCCTCCTACATTTTTTGTCTTATACACTTGTAATCTATCCTCTCAAGTTCATTAGGAGTTAGGCAGATACACACAGCAGACTGCTGAATTCTGGGTTTCTTATGTTTCCTATTACCTTGCTAATGTATACATTTCTATCAATGGGATGAAAATAAATATTGGGGAAAAGTAGATGTGCAACCCATAAAACCCATTTTGGGAAGATATTGGCTATGACATCATATTCTTCTTCAGTCAGCAGATGTTTCAGCAGTGTGAAAAATATTTACTCTAGCTGAGATCAGAGGTTATCTATTTATTGCCTTCATTAAAACTTGGCTACATGTGTCTCTTTACATGCAAAACAATTCTCCCACTGACAAGACTGCAACCTGCCCTGTGATATTAATGCTTTTAAATTCATATCCTGGTATGTATATATACGCTGCCATTGCACTGATGAATTTAGACTAGGAAAATGCAGGACAAAGTCAAAAGACAAAGGAATATTATGTGAGGGAAGAGATAGACATTACCTCCACAAGAGCACTTCATTGGAGGTGAACAGTCTGTTTTGGGAAAATGCTAAAAGACTGATCAATCATATACATAGGACCTGAACCTATTGTTTAACTCTGACGTTTCCAAATTTTTCAAAGCCTGAAAATCTCTTTACTCTCTCCTTTTAAAGCAGTTTCTGATTTTTTTTTATTTTTCAATTTTTTTTTCTTTACTACAGAAACATTTAGGCCAAGGAGAGCAGAGGGGTGATGTAGGGTCAAAGAGCTCTTTTCCAGATAATTCTTCAAGAGACTAAATTCACCAAAATACTTTAAATTATTCCAGGTCTATTGAAAGCTGTTCTTCCATCTGTAGCTCTAAAATGGAGGATATGGATTCCCAGTAACAATGCCAGTTGCAACAGGGAATTTCTCTCTGTCTTTGAAGGGGTGTTTTTTCATCTCCAGTAGGGAGACAAATCTCATGATCCCCTGTTAATTTCATATAGAATTCTTTATTGTGAATGATTTAACATTTGTCTTTCTCATACACAGAATCAATTTTCTTTTTTCATAGATGAGATTTTTAAAGATTTTTACATTCAGTTTTTTGTATTTTTACATTCTTGCTCCAGAAAAACTATTATAGACTATTGATATTACAGTAAACTTTATCATGATTCAACACCCCCATTGTGCTCAGATTTTCTCCAGCGCAGAAGAAAAAAGCTATCCCTACCACAAAATAAAAGTTGTGTCTTGTAGATTTTTATTGTTTTTTTGTAAAAAGGGAAAGAATACCTCCACCCACATTAAAATTGAGAATGAAGAAATCTTAATTCTTTTCTGAAATACTTAGCTATGATCCTTGAGCCATCATTTTTATTGGAGGACAATCTGAGAAACTCTGCTTGCAGGGCAGAGTTCCTTACTCAGATTTAGATGGGTTTGTAGATAGGACTAAAAGTAGCACAGCTTTATTTCTCAGATGGCTTCTCCCTCACTTTCTTTCCAGGAGTGTATTTTTTTCTCCCAATTCAGTGCTTCATTCCTACCAACAAGTCTTTCTCAAAAGAGGTTAAAAGGAGGAACTTTGGCAAAAGCTCCCATGCTGAGCATGCGCTCTATAGATAGAAAGGCATTGCTGCACAAACAGCAATAGGGAGGCTACTTTAGCATCAAAATAGGCCTGGATAAAATATTTGGTTTGAGTTCTACTGCCTGCACAGATATAGATTTCAAATATTGTGATAGAAAGATAAAATTGGACAAAAATTCTTTAACAAGCTCCAGCTTGTTCTTTAAATGCAGTTCTGAAGAGTGGGAACATATGGAACTGCTTTGTAGACTCTTCTGGGCTAGACATCTGTTTGCTGGCTGTGATTGCAATGGAGTGGGTGTTCACTTCAAGCACTAGATAATTTAAATAAAAGACAGAAATAAAGTACTTTTCCTCAGTCAATATTGACTGTTACAATATCACAATCTCCAGGACTGCAGCCTGTAACTCTCCTCCCCCATTCCCAACAAGGTTCCTACTTTGTCACGGGCCTGAGTTCTCTTTCCAACGAAAATGTGAAACTACTTATGCATGTTAAAACAGCCCTTCTCTTCTGGGAATTTCAGCAGCTAGCATGGTATCATAGAGGCGATTCATGATCATGGGATTTACTGACTTCAGTGTTTTCAGACATTTCCTTGTGAGGTAGCTTCCTCAGAATTAAAAGCCTCTATATTTACAAAAAGAGACCAGCAGTAAGCGGAAACACCTGAGAATTTTACAGGCAAAGCTCATCCTATGAAAAACTGCTCTTTAATGGCTGCATAAGAATCCACATAACTGTATTTAACTTCAATATTGGTCTTATCCTCTGGTGCTGCTGGCACATGATTATACTTCCTCTACCTCCTTCATCAAGTGCAATCACTGTTAAAGTTACTCTGGAGATATGCTTGGCAGCTCTGGGATCCTGATGTGAAGCTGCATTATATATTTTCCAGCAGTAACACCTAGACTTGTGGGTTGGCTCCTAAAATGAATGTAGTGGCAACAGTTGGTTGTATCTGTTGATAGAGGCCTCAGAGGCTGCCCTGATGTTTGATTACGCTCCATACTAGATTGATTCTTGAGTCATTTCGGTTTTTTAATTTTCCTTCTAACTAAAATATGAAAATAGAAATGTGAAACTTAGAATGCATGTTAAAATGGCCTTCTCATCTAGAAATTTTAGAGATTACTAAGCCATTCTAGAAAAGTCTACATATAATTTGATTTAGGTAATGATCCTCAATCAGTTTTTAAAAGATTACCAGTTGTATTAAAAGCTGACATATTCCATTGTCCAAATAAGACGGATGAATAAACAAATACACAAGAGATTTAAAATGTTGAATTATTCAGTAATAATTTTCATTCTGAAAACAGCACTAGCTGTCTTTCTAGCAGAATATTGAGAAGTGCTAATATTCTCTTAAAACGTCAAAGTTAGACTATTTAATCCGATTCTCTTGGTATGTCAGTATATGTCTGCATGTCTATCTCCTGCTGTGAAAACAATTTCAGTTCTAAAGACACTAATTTAACCCAAGATTATCACTTTAGAAATATAATTTATATTAAGCTCCCTGATGTCATTTTAAGAATAAGTGTTACACCAACAAAAGTTGTCTTGAATTAATATTTTAAAAGTTGCAAAATTGAACAGTGAACTTAGGCAGAATTAAGGTGATCATACAAATAATATATTGCCATCTATTTATTTACTTGAATACTCCTTTTTAAGAGCATCTGAGCTCATTGAATACATATTTGGATGGTACCCACTGAATGTGTAACTGTTCAAAATTATATTTCATCTTTCTCTTATTTACTACTCACTATTCAATCCTATATCAAAACATAGTATACCTGTCTCCTCAAAAGAATATCCAAGGAGATTCTTATTTTGCTAAAATGAATTTTGAATACCAACTCTACCTTGAGCATGTCTTCAATATTCCTTGGTTACTCAGGAGCAACCCAGAACAGGGCCATCCTCACACTGCCTCAGCTTGTTAGCGTTCAGAAACATATAACCATGAAAATGATCATATGTCAGTGCTTTTATCAGGAGTATTCAACTCAAATCTGACTCCGACCATACATCCGAGATGAACATGTTTTTATATTCTATCCTTATATAACTTTCATGTTAATTATTAAACTTATATTGTTCTATTGTATACATAGATTTCAGTCAAGCATGGCTTCTCATGGTTCCCCCTTAAATTTCTAATACAGTTTCTCATGATTCTTCTTATGATTATACAATAATTATATTTAGTTACTAAACAATCATCACATCTAACAATTATATTATTTATCATACTGCTTACTCAGGTGCAACACAAAGCCTAACATTTCAGAGTCTATTTTAACATTTTCCCGGGTCCCCACTATCAAGCCGGTGTCAGAATTCCAAGCGACCTGTACTGGGTCTGGCTGGGGTGGAAGTAACTTCCCTCATAGCAACCTGCATGGTGCTGTTCAGAAGGACCAAAACAGTGTGGATAACGTGCCAGCCTTCTGCCTGTTGCTGAGCAGTGCTTGCACAGGACCAAGGCTTCCTCTTTTTCCCACTCCCTGTCCAGTAACTGTTGGACTTCTCATCAGGAGCACAATAGACTGAGTCGACACCACTGATATTGGGTCTAGTTGCACAAATGGAGCAGTCCATTGTGCAATGTCATACTCAACAGTAAGAGTGGGATAGCAGAAGGAGGAGGAGGATTTTGTCTTTCCATTTCCAGGAGAGCCATCATCCAGAGAATGTTTGGGCACTGGTCTGTTTCTGGAGCTGGTGAATGATTATGTTTGTGTCACTTGTGGGGTTTTTTCCCTTTCCTTCACTTACTAACCTGTCTTTATCATGACTCACAGGTTTCCTCATTTTTTCTCTACCTATTCTCTCATTCATCCTATTAGGAGGTAGGAACCAAGAGAGCAATTGTGTAGGTGCTTGGCTGCTGGCCAGAGGAAAGCCACCACATAAACACAGCAGATGACACAAGAGATCTCACAGGACTGTATTTCCACATCTGGCCACAGGAACTATTGCAATACCTAACCTGTATAATATTATTGCCACAGCATGTCCCTGCTTCCTATTCTCTGCTTGACCCCAACAGGGACCCTTGGAGACATCAGTAATCTCCTCCTGGTCACCCTATTTGATTTCCCTTCCCATGGAGTGAAGAACTCAGATCCTCTAAGTCAGGAGGGAACAGGACAGAATTCATTCACCAAGAACTGGAAGCACTCCAGGTTTCACAGTATAGGCTTCAAATTGGCTCAAGTAGTCTGAGTCTCCCTCATTAAACTGAAAGCAAGATACTGTGATTAAAAATCCAGGAAAGTGAATAGGTAGTACTATGAGTGCCTTCAAAAACAATTCAGTTTGAAAGAGTACCTCTTTCAAATTAAAAAAAAATATTCAAATTCAAGCAGGAGAAAAAAAATATTTAATTTCTTAGGAACAAAATGAGCCTGAATTTGGGGGCTGAATTCTATTAGCTGAAACCCATATTACTCATGAGATCTCTAAATCCAGATATAGCTATGTTATTCCATTAAATATTGGATTCTAGGCGCATAACATCTACCAAACCCGGCCATGCTCACTGCTCTGCAGCACAAACACATGGACCATTAGAGATGTACAGCAAGGTATTCTATATGGCTGATTTGTATCAAAACTTTTTATTTTTTTATTTTAACCAAAGCATGAAGTGTTTTTTGAGAAAAACTGAAGCTTTGCTGCTCTCTAGATCTGACTGCAGTATTTGTTAGGTGCCACTTCCATATTTTCAATTTTGTTGGAAAACCACAACAGATTTTTACTGACAATTACAATAGTCTGGTATGTAGCCATTGGATCTGATTCATATCATAGCAATCATGAAAGAACCCCAGAAATCTAGACATCAATTGCTCCAGTCCATATGAAAGTGGCTTTCAATGTATGGTTTAAAACTTTTCACAAACTTTCAAAGCAAAGTTCCTTTGTTCCCATCTGTGTTGTTTTAAAATACAGATTAATATACAAATTTAGTCTAAATTTCTTTCCCTGTATAATGAAGAGGCTATAAATCTAAGAGATGCCTAATACAACATGACTAATTTGCCTCCTAAACTACTCCAATAAATGAACAGTTACAAAAACTATGAACTACTGAGAGGAAATATATTGGCAGAATGCAAAGCCAAATATTTTAAGCCCTTTTTCATCATGACTAGCTCACCTGAGTCAATGTTTACTGAGAGATAACTCTGTAAAGACAATGTACATCTACTTCTTTCCTTTTTTTCTTTTTAAAGGGGTACTCATATCCATACTCATAGTTTTATCTTTTTTTATGTTGTAAGTGGAACAGGAACACATAAATGTGATCTAATGAAGGTTCTTGTCTCTGTCAAAGTATATAATAAAGAAACAAAGCTTGCAGAAGTGGGTGACATCTTTTATTATGCTAATATTTTCTCTTTTGATGTCCTGAACTGCCATGGCTACAACAATGTTTATACAACAGAGGAAAGGTTTTGCTTATTGCCTTGATACCTGAGATATGCCAACATTATTGTTGGAGGGAAGGGATAGATTCAGTATATGTACAACTATAAATAAATATTTTAATGCAGAATACCCTGAGGATTTCTGAACACACATATGGCCACTAGCACTTTTGCAAAACTGACAAAAAGGAAAAAAAAGAACATTCATAGCTAGAAGCAGAGTATAGTAAAGTATTTAAAATTCCCCATATCCAAACACTCTCATCTTTGAGGGCTTAGTGAGGTCACAGTTGAGAATATGTACAGTTCCTTGGAATTTTGCATGGTATATTAATTAATCTTATAAAGGAAACAGGGCATAGAAAGACCTCCAGATCAGCAGCTTATTTAAAAAAAATGTTGAATTTCATAGTGCTGGCTCAGAGCACTTACTTAGGAATTGTTGTACAGCAGCAGAGCTGGTTTTGGTAAGTAAGCCAGTTATGAAGGAGGAAAAAAGAGAACTGAGAACTCAAGCTGATGCTGAACAGCATGAGTGTGAAAGTTCAGTCAGTGCATATAGTTTCATATAAAGAAGAAACCAGCACATGGGGAAACTCTCCTCTTTGCCCATCAAAGCACTTCATATAGTCACAGTGTGAATTTACACAAATATTTATGTAATGAAGTACAGCAGAGCAGTAGCAGTTAATATTTGTTACATTCCAACAGTAAAAAGAAAAGGTAGCATGGAATGAAACCAGTCTCTCATGTATTCAAATCGACTCCTTATCTTATTCCTGTTTATTTTATTGTGATGGTTTTCATAATGTCCCAAGAATCTTTAATTTTTCCTTCTCAAGAATAATCAAGAAAAGAGATAAACAAAAAGAATCCATGATCTGTGACGAGCAGGTAACTTTGGAATTTTGTTGACCCTTTGACATTTGTTCATCTTTTTAAAACAGTATGAAAAAAAACATAGAAGGAAAGTGAATGTTCAGAAATGTAAAAAACTTTCAAGAGTCATATTAGCTACTAAATTTCTTTGAAATAAGTGCTGTGGGGTTTGTATCCGTTAAGAAATTCAACCGCTATCAAGGACCTGTGGTTCATTTTTCATTATCAAGCAGTATTAGAAATGATTTTGCATGAACCTTTAAAAATCACTATTTCCTGTTCAGTGGTTTTATTTTCAATTTAATTTTCAATTCACCCATAAAATTTAAAGGTTTATTGAGGAGAGGGGGTTTAGTACTAGCACCTGGCAACTATACGGAATGCATACTCAACTAAGAATTAAAAATTGGCATTCCTGGAATTTTTTCTTGCTCTGCCATCTGCACATGGGGTCAGGGAGACCAGCCTGTGCACAGGCAGTGGATGTGAGAGTGAGCAGGGAAAGGCTCCAGAGCTGCTGCTTGGGAAACCCCCTTAGAGATGGAGGGAGCTGCAGCCAAGGTTACCACAAACTTCAGCAGCTCTGAGAGCACTCAGGCTGGTACTGCTGAATCCTCTAAAGAAAAGCAGAACAATAAGGAAAAGATATTCATAATACCTATATTCCAATGGATAAATGTGCTGAGATTTTAGTTAAATCATCCAAAGCCACATATTCAAAAGCAACGAGCACTGGTTTTTGCTATCAACTCAGTGTGTTCTCTCTATGGCACTTTGATGGGGAACAGCTTTTCAGAGCACTGGGACTGGAATAGATGGAAGTCAGGGGTCCAGAAACAGCTTTGGAAAACCTTGGATTCAGGTCTTTAAGAATGCTGAGAAATGTCATCAATAGGGGATGTCATTCCAGAAGCAGTGAAATATCAGGCTGTGAAAGCTTAAACGAAATATATTATTGTCAGACCATCTGTAAGATAAGGTTAGAAGCTATCATGTCTGTGAGGGGTTGACAGATGTAATTAGGTTTAGATAGTACTTGTAAAAATCCAAGTACTTTAAATAAAATCATAGACTACTATTAATAATTCATACCAAAATCCAAGAAAAAGAAAGCTAGAATTCTACAGCAATTTTTTTACAGGTTCAGAGACCATTTCTAAATTAGATCTCTACTCACTGACAATTTAAGGGACTAAAAATTGCAAAAACTGAGATATTTCCAGCTTGCCTCTTGTAAGTATTTAATACACAAATAGAGTGCCCAAAATTTTCTATGAGAAAGAACAATGTAAATTAAAAATAATAAGAAACACAAACAGAAATGTGCAATTTTTAAGTGGTTCATCATTTAAAAAATATTTTCTTCTGGAGACACTGTGCAACTCACCTATTTTCCAAGTCCTAGGATCTCAGATTTAACTTTATCACAAAGAGAAAACTGAGTTGTTTTCAGAAGCCAAGGTGTACACTGACTCTTTCATGCTACATGCCTTTCTACTCCTGTGGTCAAGTACCTTGCAGTTATTATCACTTATTTGTTCAAGTGGTGAGGAAATATTAAATATCACAAGTTCTCAGCAGAGACTGGACAATAATTATCAACAGATGGCTGGCAGTAGGGTTTTCAGAGAGAGAAAGAAATCACCCTTCCTTCCAAAAAAAACCCTCTATGAGAAGCTGTAAGCAACTTATTAGTGACAGTTTTGGTTAAAATCAGATTTTACTACCTGCTTTCTCACCATGTTTTTGTGTTACTTTTACCCTTTCTTAGCTGTGATGAGCAAGCACCAATGCTGCATGTCTTAGATTTCTCATAATGATGATATTTACATTTGAAAAACTTGACAACTCCTCGTAATTTGCTCTCTTATTAGAAGTAATACCACTGTTGTGTAATTAGACATGTACAATTTTACAACAGTGCCTTAAGCTTCCATACTCATGCATCTTAAATAACTCACAGAAGATGTGGAAATACACAGTGGGACAGATCCTCCACTGAAGCTCTTGACAAAGTTAAGGTAATTTATTCCAGGCTCCCTTTGCATGTGATAGGATTTGTTTTCAGAATAAACATGTGTCTAATCAAACCACTGGACCTTGAGATATTTGCTTCACAAATCAGCTCTTCCCTAAATATTTTTAAAGAATGACTGATTTGCAAATACTGGGAAAAGGTAAAGACAGATGAAATTGCCTTCACACTCCATTTTCTTTTGTCTTGTATACCTGAAGGGCTCCATCTGGGTATTGCAGTCCAGGTGCCTCTGCTTGAAATGTTGTAGAAGCCCTAGCAAATTAATCCATGAGGCTAAATCCCCAGGTTTCTGCAATGAAAAAAAAAAAAAAAACAGAAACACCACATACACAAAAAAGTAGATGTATTTCCCGTTATTCAATCTGGTCTTTGTGGGCTGTTACAGTGAAAATGTTTTAGAGGTCATAACAGGAAGCTGATGCTTCTTATGTTGCTATGTTTTATATGGTGAACACAAGAACTCCCAAATCATGGCAGTGATTCAGTTGTAGTTCTTTAATTATTGAAATAAGCTCTTGAAGCACATTCCTCCTGGTTCTCAAATGCTTTGCAACACAATACCACACAAAGCTGCCTGGAAGGCTGCTGGGAGGAGGAGGAGTTTGCCCTCACCAGCCTCAGCAGCGTGCTTTACTCACACCAGCCAGATCCTGAGCTGACAGAGACCCTCGTGCCACAAGGGAAGCCTGGCTGGAGCCACTGGTACTTGGTAACACCAGTGTCCTTAATGCAAAGCACTTTTATGCCACAAACCATGCCCAAAGAAGAGCCTTCAATCCACCCCAAGGTCAGCTGCATCCTCCAGTCCCCCATCTCTCCTGCCTGGGGAGGATCTGAAGAACCTTTCATCCAAAGCACTCCAGCCTGTCAGCAAGGCAGCTTCTGGTTTTCATTCTCTGTTGCATTTGCATCACATTTCTGGAATTATACAATGTTTATTCCCTTCTCATCACAACTGCGACAAAATTTAAAAAAACTTAAAAACCCAACACTGAACAATAAAATTTGTCCTTAGTTATTGTGAGCTTATTTCATCAAAAACTGATAGGGACATAACCACTCCTCAGCTCTTGGACAGAAGTTCTGCTTACAGATGACTGTCACTTTAAAAGACTATTTTACATATAATGGCTAGAGGGTGTCCTTATTTTAAATTCACTTAAAATTAACATCTAAACAATAAACTAAAGTTCAAAGTCAAGGTCAAGCCTGTACAGCTGGATAAAACTTTCTCCAATTGTTTCTTACTCCTAAAACATGAATTATAAAAGGAGATTCCCCTTTCAATCTTACTTTATAAGACACTTAAATATAAAATCTGCCTTTTCTAGTAAAAACATTTCATGTCATTCTGCAAAACAAGTGAAATATCACATCCTGGTTTGCTACCAGGAAACTTTAAGCGTCTCTGACTTTTCATGATGGAACTAATATATCACAGATTGATAAACAACATCCAAGAAACAAAAATATTCAATCAACTTATGTACAGGATCACATATTTTTTCCTTGAAGATCTCAGTCATTAATATGCCTATAAACATTGGTTATTAAACAATAGTTTTGAGACATTTCTGGAAAAGGTCTATCAATAATATTTTTTGTTAAATTCTTTTAATGTGTCACAGGAACATTTGTTTTTACCTTTTTCTAAGTATCATAAACTCAAATGAAGCATTAATTAAAAAAAAAATCAACATTTTTACCCTAGCTGATGTAATAAAACTGCTTTCATATTTTCATATAAAACACTCAGTTTTAAAATATCCTTTAATCACTTAGTTTGGTATTTTTTATGTGTGTTTCGATAAAAAAAAGGCCTATCCAATTAACTCCTGTCTAAAAATACCAGTAAGCTTGGAAGTAGAATGTCATATGACTCAATGAAAGGCTTGTTGAACTTACAGGAGAGTGGAGCAGAGCATGTGAGTGGTAGCAGATAAAAAGCTGCACATTCTGGACCTCATGGAAGCACCATACACACTTATGCACACACATACGTTCAAACATGGATTTGGACTAAAACTTGACAAAATCTTTACCCAACTCTAACTAAGCCAAGCCTGGAAGGCTGTTCTGGTTCACATAAAAGTACTAATAATGAACAAAACTACTTGGAAGTCCTCCAAGTCCTTATACAGCATAATTTCTGTTTCTCTTCCCCACGTATACCCGCAGGCTTGCTCCTGCTCTGTGGTCCCTGTTCTCCCTGGTTTCTCACCAAGGTAATATATTTGCACCACTCTGAATGAAAAGCAACATTCTGAATTATAAGTGCAAAGCAAATCTGTGCTCCTAAAGCCTTCTTACCTTTTCTCGGGCTACTACATTTCATCACCCAGACAAAGATCCCATTCAGCATAGAATCATGATCCCACACACTAGACAGGAAGCTTGGACTTAGGTCACCTTTTTTTGACTCCATATTTCCCTCATTGCCTCATGTGACCTTGGACAATTAATTCAGTATCTGGTGTCTTAGCTTCTTCTTGTGCTAAAGCCTGGAGGTAACACTTCCACGGCAGTAGTTTTTAAGATCAAAGAGTAGTTTACACAAAGCAAGAGTTTAGTACCTAAATCCTAAATTGCATCTGAACAGGTTCTATATTCTTCTAGTCCTGGAGATGCCTAAATATTCCAGTTGCACCTCTGGAAGCTCCCCAAATGTGTGGATGTCTGTCTGAAACACCCTCCAAGCTAAAGAGATGCATGGGTGTTTCCTGCCTCTGCTTGATCAGGCTTCCATCCTCCTGTGCTTCTCAACCAGCACATTCTCCTGGGTGGGATAGAAAACTGGGATTGGTATCCACCAAGGCAGAGAGCACCAGGCAAGTGCCAGTAAGAGAGGATTTCAGGCTACCCTTCACCCCCGTGTTTCTTGTTGCATAGCTTCAATGTCCAATGATGAGATTTCATTTCATTTCATACATTCTCAGCTATTTCACAGAGTCTGAGAATAGTTTAGAGTAGAAAAGGTCTCTGAGATCTTTGAGTCCAACCATCAACACAGCCTTGCCAATTCCACCACTAACCCATAGCCCTAAGCACAGCACCTTCACATTTTTTAAACACCTCCAAGGGTGGTGACTCAACCACTTCCCTGGGCAGCCTGTTCCAGCACTTGACAGCACCTGCCATGGATTATTTTTTCTAATATCCAAAGTAAACCTCCCCTAGAACAACTTGAGGCCATTTCTTCTCAATCTATCATTTGTTACCTGGGAAAAAAGACTGATCCCCACCTGGCTACAACCTCCTTTCAGGTAGTTGTGGAGTGACAAGGTCTCCCCTGAGCCTCCTTTTCTGCAGGCTAAATACCCCCTGCTCCCTCAGCAGCTTGTCATAGAACTCCTGCTCCAGACCCTTCCCCAGCTCCACTGCCCTTCTCTGGACCTCAATGTCTTTCTTGTCTTTCTTTTGCTGGACCTCCAGCACCTCAATGTCTTTCTTGTCATGAGGGGTCCAAAACCTAACACAGAATTCCATGTGCAGCCTCACCAGTGCCAAATGTGTGACTGTTTCCTATAAGATCCTTTTGCCTCAGTTTTATATGTGCAGCTAAAACTTAGCCACAATCATTAGTACAGTCATGAGCCATAAATGAGGACCTAGTGCTTCTTTAGCTTGTAGTATTGCCATGCTTGTTGATTTAATGTCTTAAAATAAAATCATTTCCTCAACTGAACGTTGAACACTAGATAGTGACTGAATATTAAAAGTCCAGCAAACCATTTTAAGAGACATTTAACATTTAAAAGACAAAACTGAAGATAAATTAGTTCAGTCTGTGGACTAAATATATATTAGAATTTCTTACAAAATCAGAGTTGACTTAGCCCATCCCCAAAGCTGTAAGATAGTTTTCACTGTTCTTCCATTACTCTAGTCCTGTGCCTGTGATTAACCATTAAGGTAATTTACCATGTGTAATAATGTCTTTTGCTAGACAGAGTCTCTGTTGATTTGTCTTATTTCCAGATGAGCAGGTACTGACTAGATTGTCCTGTGTAGCTGAAAGGTGAAGTGAAGCCAGCTGCATTCTTCAACTTTAGGGACAACACAACTCTCTTTGAAAACATGACGACCTAAGTGACTATAAATGTGCTACAGTCTCCAGGGCTCTGGAATAAATCTTTGTGTTTAAATAGAATTAGCTATTCTTCAAACAGCATGCCTTGAAAAATTATTCTCATCTAAGCAGGTACAAATGCACTATTAGTGAGGCTTCTGTAGGAAAACAAAAAGAATAAATAATGTGAGAATAAACTTACTGCAACAAAACGTATGTGCTGCTCTGCCTTTAAAATTCTTCTGTGAACTTGTGACATTCTCTCTTTAGATGCTTACATAAAGAAATATTGAGTGCTGTCCATGATTCTGTTTAACTACCATTAAAAAGCCATTATTCCATAACACAAACAGCTTAGTTTCACCTCCTCTAAGGTTGGGGTTGTTCTTGGTGGGTTGTTTTTCTTTTTTAAGTCTTAAAAGGGGACAAGACACAGCTATACTGTGTGGCTGCTGGACAGGAGGTGCCATTGTGGCTACCAGAGTTTTATTTATCCTTAACCCTAAGAAGCAGCCCTTTAACCAACAGCCTTCTCTATTGCCTTTCCACTGGAAATTTAGCACTATACTTTGCTCTATTCCCAAGATGGTTTTTAATGGCTGTTTCGTGTTACAGAGAAAAAGCTTCTTCTGAGTCAGGCATGTTTCCAGTGCAACAAGTAACAGCACTTACCAGGAACTTATACTGCAAGCTTTTGCTTCTCAGAGAAGATTCACTAGTACTGGCAAGTCTTTATGGCAGCTTGCTGGTGTTGCTTACATGAATGACTCATTTCTGAAAGAACCAAGCAGGAAAAGAAAAAAAAAATGCAAGCGCACATTGGGAAAGAAAAGAGCTTTTGCCACTGGACATAGCTATCTAATCTAATTTCCAATAAATATATACAGTAATAGGTCTAACATTATTAGCAAAGTGTCATAAAGACACAGCTCCTGAGCAGTTGTAAACACACACACACACATGTACACTCACACATGCACACAGATCTAGTAATCACAACCTGTGGCTATCAGAATGAAAAGCATTAATCATTTTTAATGGTCAATCTGTTAAAAAGATGTTCTAACTGATTACTGGTGTAAAATAAAATAAACATTATGCATACAAATCTTATTTCCCAAAAACTGAATCACTTTTGTCAGGTATTTAACTTAAACCAGCAAAACAGACCATCAAGAAGGCAGCATTGAAATGGATGCCTGCAGCAATGGCCAGTCAATGGCCTCTTTATTTGTTAAAGATGGATTATTTTAAATAAATTACAGAGCACTTGCACTGAATAAACAGAGTCTCAGTGGCTGTGGCATGCTATACATGCTTAATTGAGCCACAGAAATCCTAAATGACTACTGAGCTGTGTAATCGCCTTTGATTTTTCTGATAGGACCTGATTCTTTAGGTAAAAACCAAGCCATTGAGGACTGAAAAGCAACACTACCTTGAGGAAAATAGAAAGTTTAATCTGGAATATATACTTATAATATTTCGGAAACCACAGAGATGGAGTGTTCCAATAACTGAACACAAGGCAGCTTCAGAAGTGAACGATCTGTGTGTCATTTTTATTTGAGCTTGATATGTTAAATGTCCCAAATGTTTATGTTGTATAAGCCCACTTAAACATTGCAAAGTGCAACAGATTCATTGGCAAAATAAAAAGTATAGCTTTTTTAGTCTTGCTTGCTGTCTTTTTTGCATTGATACAGCACATTATGCGTGCACATGTACCCAGGGGTTTTCTTAAGTAATCGTGTAATTTGACCGCTTTTGGGGAACCTGTTAATGTGATTTGCTTGGAGTGTTACCTATGGCTTCTGTAGGCTGAAGTAAAACATCAGGTTAGAAACCAAGAAAAGATGCTGTAACCCTTACTGATAATAGTCTCCATTTTGAGATTGCAGATTATTAACTCTTTACATTCCAGTCTTTATGTAATTTAGCCAGCAAAAAAACCCATCTGAAATAAGGATTTACTTGGTACACAAGACTTACAGGATCCAACCTTTCCCTTGACATAAATGAATCCTGACCTAATGACATATGGAATTCATTTTGACAGAAGCTATGACCTTAAATAATATTACTTCCATTTGTCAATATCTCTGGAAAATGGTTTGACATTGAGAAGCAGTTTGAAAACTACCTTGAATAACAGCAATTAAAAGAGAGACTGATACTGTTGGGCACTTTAATAATGATTGCATACTTGGATTTTCTCTAAAAAATTTCAACACCTACCACTTTCTTTAATAAGCAAGGATAAAAATGCTCAGTTGTGAAATACTTCTCTTTCTAATGAAGCACAGTGAGCTAGATTTGTAGTTTCCACAATTACACAGTATATTTGGGGAAAAAAGATATATGAGTTTAACCATATTGGTAAAGCAAGTGCCTATCAACATCCAATTAAAACTGATGAGCATTTAAAATGTAAATTTCATCCATACACGATGAGGCTATGGAAATTAAGAATATAGTACTAGATATTCAAAAGTTCCATGATGAATGCTGTGAAGTTGTTAAAAATAAGACCAGGTTGCTCATAGTGTCACAAACTGGTCAACCAAAGGCGCCCATCAAGCTTACAAGCTTTGTCCAAAGCAGCTGAACTGTCCCTGTGTGACTTTAGAAACTCAGATGAAGAGGCTATAGAGGAATTTGAAGATGTTCTTAGTGCAGTTTGGGTAATTCCCTTGATATTTTTCATAACATGCAAGAGAAGATCCTTCTGTCATGAATGCCATCCCTTCCTGGAGGGAAAACGCTTGGCCGGCCTCCTGGGCCTGAGCAGCACACAGCAGGGAGGACACAGAGAGCAAACACAGCTGCCACAGCTCTGTTTAGCATCATCACACTGTTTTCTCAGGGAAAGGAGAAAACACTTAATGCTACCCCTAGTTAATTTCTTTAGTGGAATTAATGAGAAAAAAAATCTGGAACTTATTACGATGACTTGTGAACATAACAATAGGGAAAATCCCCCAAATATATGAGAGAAATTTGCAAGGGCAGAAGGCTCTGAATGTCTTTCTCAGGCTGTTCATACCAACCCAGGACATAATTATATTTATGTTGTCTTTGGCAGTACACTTTTTTCCCTTTAGCCACAGAGACACATTCTCAGGAGGCCACCAATCATGCAGAAACCATGTGGTTAATTTGGGTATAAAATTCAAGTAGCTGGTGCCACACAGTCATTCCCTGCTCCAGCCTGGGGATTACAGAGCAATGTGGCAGTAGGTGTGACCCAATATATCAGCTTTTTGTACTTTCAGCCCTATGGGAATAATAGCTGTGCCCATCAACCCCAGAGCTGAACTAGACAAACTTGTGTTTCCTTGGTGGCCTGAAAGTAAAATCTCATGCAAGCAATTTAGACTGGCTTCCCATAGGTCCTTTTAAAACTTCTTTTTATTATTATTTTTCTCTTAAATATGGCTCCATGCTAGCCAGAACCCCTTTTGACTGTGTGTGCTGCTAACTCACAGGCACATCTGGCTGGGTTCAAACATTCAAGTGTTTTTTATGGTTCCCTTTGGCCAGCAAGCATAACATCTTACAGGGACATTCATTGAGAGGATTCCTCTGCTCTGTCCAAAAGCCAGATGAGCTCAAATAATAGAGACACTGATAGCACATCTGGTAAGGAAAAATTTGCAGAAACAGGAGAGGAGAATTGTATCTCACACAAGTCCAGGCAGACTTAGAGCCTGCACAAAATGGAGACCTGAAACAGTACCTCATGTGTGTATGGAAAAATATGTTATAAATGGTTTACTGAGCTTACCTAAATCAGGAAACAGGCTAAAGCATTAAAATTCTAAGACACAGTTAATAGAAAAGGCTCCATAGGACACGAGGGAAACAGCTGGATGGGTGCAGAACTATGCTAAGCCCAGGAAAAGAAATCCTATAGCCAGTGTGACTGCTGCAGAAAAGGCAGCTGGCACAGTGAAAAAATAATAGGAAATTTACAATCCTGAAGTGACCAGGGACAGAGATCACCAAAGGATTCTGCAGAGAATTGGCTGTAGCAAGCTGAAATAAGGAATCAAAGGGTACTTGGGTACAGTTATCTTTGAAGTGAGAGAACATTAGTGGAGTTGCTGCAGAATTTGGGGCATCCTATATTCTGGATATAGCCCACAAACTCTGTTTAAAAATTGAGAGTTATCAACCAAAAATCAACTACTATACATAAAAGCAAATGGGATAAATTCATTTCTTCCTGGTGCAGGGATTCCTATTAAACAGATTTTTCTCCTGTGTTCATAACATTTCTAGCAAATCCTCATTCATATCCAGACGGGCTTTACAGTCTGAAGAATCCAACCCTATGAAAGAATGCATCTTCCACAAATCAAATCCTAGAACAAATATTGTGATATATATTAAGAAGGATACGCTACAGTTATTTATACAGTGTCTTTCAGGCCAAAACATTTCAAAGTGCTTAACTAATTATTGATCAGCACAGATGCCCTCACAAGTGTATTCACTGAGCAAAAGGTCACTATCCTTATGTGAGGAACAGCTGTAATTAATTCCCATGCAGAGGAGGAACATATAAATTGTCTTCAGAAGTGGGGCAATTAGTAAATGTTGCACTCCCCTCATGCACCTTCTCTGCCTTTGTCAGACTCTGCAGTGGTCACCTTTTTAGGTGGGGACTTAAGCAGCATAAAAATAATTTGTGAAGGATATACTAGGGTGAGAAGAACAGGAGCAGAGTTTTAAACATTATACCAGGCACTGAAGAAAAACATCACTTATTCAAGTCATACAATGAGGACGTCTTCACTTTGCTACTGCAGAAGATTAGCATGCAGATTTTTAAAAGCAATCAAAGGTATTTTCACATTGATGTTTCCAATTCCAGCACCCACCTTCACATATTGCCTACAAAAATCTCTTCTGTATGCTGGCACCCAGTGCTCCATACATGCTCTTCTGATTGAGACAATTTTGCAAGAGTTTTGCTTTGATCTCGAAAGGAAAGCAAAGAAAACTACAAAACAATGGCATCCGAACAAGGAAGTTAAAATAAGATCTAGATACAGATCACTCAGTGTCCTGCTAGGGCTGTTTGTAAACAATGGCTTCAGCTAATTTTAATCTTTCTCATATTTTAATGGATCATGACTCTAATCTATCTTTGCCTGTCAATTGCTGCCACTTATATTTTTCATCTTTTTTTATCTCCACTTCCACTTACAATATCAGAACTACACTGCAGCCTACAGGTATAAATAGATTAATTAGGCAGATCCTTCTCCCTCCATGTAGTCTACAGGTAGCATTCTGTTTCAACAGTCAGCAATGCAAATAAGCTGATGTTGGCAGTATATCATGAGCTGCTCACCAGTCATTTCCTTAATGACTTGCTAATTTTCCTCTCCATATACTCCACATGACACACTGGAACCTCATATGGCTGTGTAGACCAGCACAACTGAGAATGCAGCCCATCTCAATAGCCCTATGACTTTGTTTTTATGCCAGCTCTTGTTTCTCTGTTTTCCCCTTAAGGAATCTTCTTGTAATTTTTAATTTAGTCTCTGATGGTGACACAAATATAATTATTTAGATATTTACCTCCTCTGTCTACTCGTCCTCCTGTTAATCTGCAGCTGCCTGAATTCTGTCATAAAACAGAGATTAATGTTTTTATTTTCTGTTCAGCATTTTATTCTTGTTCATTTGATTTACTCAAGTAAATACTATACAGCTCTGAACCTAATCCTTTTTACTTTTTTTCTTTTTAATTAAGAATAAAAGAACTTGTATCCTCGAATTTACCCTCAGAACATTGCTTAATACATGCAGAACACAATGTAACCTTTCTTGGAATGGAAGACTATTTTCAATGAGTTTTAGAAGCCTTAATATCTGAAAAGTACCATTGTATCCCAGGGTAGGCAATCTCCTTAAACCTCCAGAAATAACAAGGACATTGTTTTTCTTTTGTATCATAACACTGGGATTTACCAGACTAATATAGTAGGACTCTCATTCTGAAAATCATATTTTCCTATCTATTGACTGAAATAACTGTGCTGTGCAACCACAGACCAAGGAACTTAAGTTTGTTTTGACTTAGTAATACCATATGCTCTAGAGAGAAAGTCCTTAGGGCTGTCCTTGCAGGGTGTGTGCCTGTGAAGCCATTGCCTAGAAGTCACTGCCTTGTTGACAGTGGATGGAACAGCCTGAGGTATCAGAAAAAGGAGGAAGACTGAGGACACACAGCTCAGGGCTGTGCAGGGGATCATCACTTTTCAGTGTGCAGAGCCTTGAAATGGAGCTGTCAGCCATACGGGGACTCCAATGTGTACATGTCATGTGTGAGGGTTCAATACTCTCAGAGTCCTTGGCCTGGTGACCAAACTGAAGAACGTCAGTAACAATGAATTAATTAAATATGAATAAATATTTTAAAATAAAACCTACATGCTTGGTCTCCCTTCCTGCATACAATGGCTGGCACAGTTACCTGGAAAAGAAGAAATTCTGATTCAAGCCTTCTTTCTTTAAAATCTCTAGAGATTTTAAAGTGGTTGAACTACATGTTATCCCACATTTACATCTGCTTAGTGTACACATTGCCTTTTGATTTTCACTGGCACTTGTTAGCCTTGGGTCAGCAATGTGTCAGCTACTCATACTACATTGTACCTGAGCTGACTCTCATTTTGCTAGCATGATTCCAGGGTTAGAAGAGCAGAGTCAGTTTTTGTGACTTCTGGCAACTTTTTATATAAATCTGAGGCACAGCAATACCATCAGAAGAGGACATAAATTCACTGCACGTATGGTAGCAATACTACAGCATCCTTACCACAGGGAGTCATCCAGATGGTGGTGTTCAATCAGTAATAGGAACTCAGGGAGAGAAAGCAATGAGTTTCCTTGTTGCTGAAAGGAATTAGAAATAGAAAGCACAGTCTGCATAAAAACTGAAGAATTAGATCATTACAGCTACAATACCAAGAGCAACACAATAAGTCCAAGATGTAAATTTCAAAAAGGAGAATCAAGGGGTTTTTTAATATTCTGTTGGATTGCTTTTTCTTAATTCAGAGTTTTAAGAACATAAACATCTAATATATGAAATGCATTACTGAATTCCCCCATGCTACTCAGATCACACAACTGTCTCTTACAAGCCAGTATTTGCTACTTAGTGTGTTTTTAAGAAAAGCCATCAGGAAGCAAAACACATTCTGGTACATGTTTGACTGCTTTTGTAGTTCAGGACATGAGGTACTTTTTTTTTTTCCTTTTTTGAAGGTAATCTAAGGAGATGGAGCAGAGCCAGGGAAACAGCCAAGAGAATGGACAAGTAACATAAGAGAAACAGAAAGAGCTGGCAAAGACAAAACACAAAGGAAAAGAGTTGGTGAACAATAAATGAGAGCCAGAAGTACATGGATTTGGAATTGATGTTTATTTTATTTGAGATTAATAGCAAGAAAGAACCTATAACTGTGGTACAAATTGCTCAATGCCCCATGCGGTGCCAATATTATGCCATTCATTATACTTGCAGGTGTATTATTTCTAGTTCCCCAGATGAAAAAAATGTTTTCCATGTATTCCTTTGTATTTTAAAATGTATTTTTTTCACTCTATATTGCCAAAGGTTCTTATTCTTCCAAACTCAATAGCAACTAATCATTTTCCTGGCTGCAGTTTGGGAGTATGGTTACTGTTTTGTACAGGTAATTCTTCCATCTTTATTAAAGGACCACTCTAAAATTTTGATCTGTCTGTATTTCAAGTTCTTTCCTACATGTTTGTTTTCCCCTGTGAGTAAGGTCTCTCTGTTAAACCTTATTCATGTTCCTAATTACAAATCTGGTTTCCCTCTGTTGGGATGAAAAGTTTCTTATTAGCAATATTGTGTACTTTCTTTTCAAAGAAAATTTAAAAAATAAATCAACACAACAAAAGGAAATCAAACTTATCAACATCTTTCCCTACTTCTTGAAACCACTGCAAAGTTGCTGTTATTGCCTGACTTAATGTTGCTGCTGCACAGCAGCTGTGGAGAGGATTTAGACAGAGATAATAGTGTCCAAAATCCAGTAGTAGAGCAAATGAGGCTGGATGGGGTCTGTGGTACTTCTGATTCCCACTCCTCATATCCACTGACAGAGTCCAAACTTTTGTGGTTCCTGCAGTGGCTAAGCAAAGCTTCTCAGTGAGGAAAACTGAGCTCCAAGTCTGGCCTGAGGACACCTGTCCTGCCTCCACAGACACCCTCATGCAGAAGGGAAAAGCCCCAGCTCCAGCCAGCTCAGGGCACAGAGATCTTCCTGTGTGACACCCCAGAGTCCTGCGGGCACCCATCGTGTGCCTGGTGGGCACCTCCACGCCAGGACCCTCCGGGCCATGATGGATTCGAGCTTGCTAAAACCTCATGGGAATAGCCTACAGTGTCAGCCTGGTAAGTTCAAAATACTTACTATCTACCTCTTGAGAAAGTTTGTTGTTTTTGTTGTTTTAAGTGGTGTACCAGCTTTATGTTACTGACTCTATCAGACACAGCCCAAGGAGCCTTCTCTGGATTTGCAGGTGAGTGTCTCAGCTTTGATGCAAGATCTCAGCAGAACTAACTCCTGAGTTTTTCTTGGCTTTGATTCCCATAAGTGAAGACATTTAAGATGGTGGTGATTAATGAGAGATCATTCCCTCCTTTGGCAGTTAATCCTCCAAACTGAGGAAAAAAAATAAAATTATGTCATTGCCTTATGCTTTCCCTAGAACTTTAAAAGAACATGACCATGACAGTGTGGAGAAGTCCAGGCTCATTCATCCTCTTCTGAAAAGAAGATCTTTAAACAACATTCTGAGGGAAAAAAAGCTTTTAATAAACTTCTTAATTTACCTTTTCAAGGAAATAAGAATTGATGTTCTATCAATAATCCACTCTAATAGTTATGTCCAAGGAGCAGATTTCCTTCAGGTTACATCCTGCAAAAGTGTAATGAGGCATTATTGAAACAAACAAACTACATAATGAAATCTGGTACAATCATGCTTTGGTATATAGTTACATGCACCTTACAAGAAATATCATTTGAGGGGCTAGGGAAGCCCAGATAATCACCCCTCTCCTGTCATTTCCTCTGTCTCTCATGTGCACTCACACACCCATACAGATACACACATTGCTTCCAATGATCACAGACACCATCATCTCTTTTCCTCACTCACCCTCCCTCCTTGCTGTCCTTGGAACCTCATTCTTCTGCCATGCCAATTTTATCCCTTTGATTCATTCACCACACTGAACAATGTTGCTTTTCCACAGCATTTTTAGATCTTACCACAGGTCTGGTTATCTTACATACCACTGGCCCCTTGCTTCCAGATAACTTTGTAATTGCACAGAGCATTTTCATTTCTCAGTGGATGGATTTAATGCATGTAACAGCAGCTAGAAAACAGAAGTAAACTCCACACAGATTGATCAGTCTGCTCTCTACAGACCACCAACAAATTCTCTCTGTATTTGTGAATGTTTTGGATTTAGGATTTGTGAGTTACTGCCTAGACAACACAAGGTTTGAAAACTCTTCTATTTGTGTCCATTAGGAAATCTACTCCAAATGAAACTAGACCTAGAATCTATACAAATAATGTAGTATGACCAAGTTTTCAGAAGGATAGAGCTTTTGAGGAAAAAGCTGGTGAGTGATCACTTTCATATCAGTTCTATGTCGGCACAGAACCTCCTCCAGTTTTTTCTTTCCTCCATTCTATGGTGTTATAATAATCAATACACACAAAAATAAATAAAACTCACTCCTCTTTCCATTTCCAGAAATGCCTATTCTGGCCAACAGAGTGATGAAGAGTAGAAGGAGATATCAGGCCCCTTACACAAAGGTGTTTCCTACAAGGCAATTTTGAATCTAGTTTCAGTATTAGGCACTCATTTCCCCATTTAAAACATGGAAAGAGAGAAAAAAAGGATTAACAAATCAATGCTCCAACTTAAAATCTGGCAGTGCTTGTCTTTCTGCTTCCCAGGAGAGGATTAATTTGTTTCTTCTCATTCTTTGCTCTTTATTATTTCAATTTGAGGATATAAAAATGCTCTTGAGAGTTTTGAAGGATAAACACTTTATGTGGTAACTGCTTAAATAAGAATAAAATTTATTGGGAGTGCAGACATTTTTATCACATTAATGTGACCTATTAATGATAAAGGAAATTCCCTTCATCTAACAAGCTCTGTGTTTACAAATGTAACAAGAGATGTTTTAATTCTCACCATAAATCTAAGGAAGTTAAAATCTTAACCCCAAGGTACTTAATAGAGTTGATTCTGTATTTAATGGGAATGTTGTTAACATTTATATTGTTTTTGTTACCTACAACACAGAGATCAGCTATTTCAATATTAATTTCATTTTATTGGTAAAGTTTAACAGGTATTTCAAAGAAACCTACCTGTAATAAAAGTGAGATAAAATCATACCTGCTATAAAAGAAAAGGCTCCAAATTTATTAACACAAGTAACACATGGAGTTGCACGTGACCAGAAAGCCACAATCTTATAATCTAAACATATTTTAAAAATCAGATACAATTAATTTGACGGTATTAAATTAATAGAGACAAATTAAGACAAGACTCAGCCATTCTTTATTTCTGAAAATGCATTTTGTTGCATTTTAGCACAGTTTTCAGCAGATTTTTTTCATTAAAGCCAAAATATTTCCCAGAGTTAAAAGACTATCCACATTCAATGAGGAAGGAGTAGGATTTGATGGCTGGTCTATGGTGAGGCACAGTTCTGTCACTAGGGACTGCTTTTCACACCTTATACTACTCAAGAATGTCTGCAATTGGCTGTATCTCAGTTTCCTTAAAATACACCAGTTTGCTACGGTAAGGAAGTCCTCTGGTCATCTCTTATATGACCAAGACTGTGCCCATCAAGTGATAAAAGTGTAGACAGCATCTCTCAAGGTGTCTGACAGATTTTCATGTGCCTGGATGGTCCTAAGGATTCACATGCATGTTTAGGGGATTTGGTTGGGTTGAGAAGTGCAGGATGAGGTGATAAACAGGTTTCCCAGCTAAAGCAAAGGGAAGCTCATCAAAACAAGAGGTTTTGTGGCTGGAGAGAAATCTGAGATGTGGTCAGGTACAGATTCCACGTTTCTAAGATGAGTCTCCACCATTTTGAGGCTTTCAGTCTTGTCTCCTTGTGTTTCAAATCCATGAATATCTGAAAAGTATACCTTTAGCAAGTACTGAGCTATAGTCTCCAAGAATCACTGTACTTGTTAGCTCAACTGAAGCTTAAAACCAACTCCTGCATTGTCATGTGAGTTAAAGTTACACCTAAAGCTATAATGCCATTGTGCCTTTCAGGAAACTCTCAGAAACTTGAGCAGAAATTTCTTCTGCCAAAAATGAACCACTTCAGAGCCAGGAATCATGCCAGGTCAGTAATGTTCACTGGCATTGATGTATTCTACAAGGGAACATGAAAAGCAAAGAATATAGAAGTCTTAAGCATGTAATATCATATCCCCTCACCCAAAACCACTTCCGTACTAGATAACACAGGCCATGATTTTAATATATTTCAAGATTCTTTCTCTATTTAAAAATGATAAGATTTCACAGTTTTCCCTATGCCACTTCAGACATCACAACCCTTTTTTTCTCCAAGAGCCTGTCAGGTTAAATGAATGATACATTTAACCATCCACAGCAATTAAAGTGCATGGCCTGAAACCAAAATTTTCTGAGTTTCAGTTGCAAATATTTGTATAGTTTAAAAGGTAAAAAAATTACTTAGCAGTCAAAGTTTCATAAACAACTGGAAAAATTATTGAAGAGAGTGCTTTATTTTTAATTCAAAATCCAAATAAAGAATAAGTATACTCTACATTTCTCTCTATGTGTATCTCAGCCATCTGTTAAAAAAAATTAAGTTCAATAGAAACTGGCAGTGTAAGAATCACATTCCTTCTGCCCTTTGCTCAGGCACGATGCCACATAAGTTTGATGCCATAAAATTTAATTTTTTTCATTTTGAATGATTTACAGTGGAGCAGAACCTATGAATCAGAACAGTAACAGGGGTTATGAATAGGGATGTATGTTTTTCCAAAATGTCTAAATGAAATATTTTGAAACATGGTAAAAGAACTGCACAGTTCTCCACCTGGCAGCCATAATTGAAGTTAATAACACTTGTTTAGACATAAGGAAACTCTTTGACACCTAGACTTTTTTTTTTTTTTAATAAAATGATCAAACAATCATCATCTAGTTTTAAGAAATCAAAGCAGTTTGTTCTGGCAATATGTTATATGAAGACAGTCTTTCTTTCAGCTATGTTTCCAACTACATCCAATAATTTTGAAAATACACACCAATGCCTTAGCACAATTCCTTATTTTAATCATACACCATATTATTAATCTTATTGCAGCTCTTAGGAGCCATTACCATAATGGCAGTGACAGGCAATATAAAACACATTCTATGAGGAGGCTTTGATAATCTCCACATGTACTATCAGTTTTACAGCATTTCAGATGCATGTTTAGATTTTGCAGTCTCTCCTTTGCATATGTCACAGGCAGCAGATAAGCTACAAGTGCTTATTTCCCCACAGACAGTTGTACCAAGCCTTCGAATATTCCACTTCTTGTCCATGATGGCATTCAGAAAGCAAAACCTCATAAATGAATACAGTTTCTTCATTCAGGAAAAGACCTTTCTTAAAGAGAATATTGCCAAACTGGTAAAAGTTTCTCTGTTCACTCACTAATTCCTTCTGGGCCTGGTTTTCCTGTGTTCTTGATAAACCTAAGGACAAGGGTGCAGGGAGATTGATGAAACTCTTTATTTTTTGATCCTGAATCTTCAACCCAACAGACTTGCTCAGTCCTGGAATTCGTGCAATACTTTGTCTCTTTTCCTAGAAGCTTTCTATGACCAACCCCTCATTGAGTTCTAGGTAGAACATCTAGGTCTTCTGTTAGATGCTCATTTCTATTGTTTTCCCAAAAATCATGAAAGAATCACATTTACAGGCTGTCCTGTGGTGGAGAGCTGCTTGCTTCCAGCCATCTCTATCTCCACAGTGAAAGGGAGAAATCTTGCATGCGACCAACTGCTGAGTAAAATCTTCAGGAACAGGCACCTCACAACTAAGGTTTGTGTAGTAAGAGAAGGAATTATCCTTGTATTTAAATCAGGCTCTTTTATCACATTTTCCTTGCATGTGTGGCTTTTACTTACCCTATTAAACTGCCTTTATCTCAACCCATGATCTTCCTCACTTTTGCTTTTCTGATTCTCTCCCCCATCAGGCTGTGGGGGCAGTGAGTGAGAGGCTGTGTGGGGTTGAGTGGCCAGCTGGAGTTAAACTATGACACCCACGTTTATATCATGCAGGCTGAAAACTCTCACTGTGAAAATTAACACTTCTTCTCCCAGATTTGTTTAATACCAATCACTCAGATGTTTTACAGAGTGCACTAATTCAGCATAAGGTGAGACTATAAACCTATTAATTTGGAATAAATGCCTTGCCTTGATTAAAACATAGATAATTTGTAGGGAAATTTCCATTCAGTTGGGAACAAAGCAACCTAACCAGACACCAAATCAGAAGTGTGTATGCTCACTTAGGAATTTTCATTAAACCCAGATTATTGCAAGTTCATGTGTCTTTCAAAGCCTGAAGCACATCTATCCAGTACATGTCCACATGCATATAACTTATGTCGATCAACCATAATGACTGACAACCATTGAAAGACTTTTTAAAGTTGTTGCAAAGGATCTTCAACAGTCCTTCATGGACTGTTCAGATAAAATTCTTGTAGATTTCAAAAGGAAAGGAGGATCTTCAGCATCCCAGAAGCCCAAGTAGGCACAGGGCAACATGAAAAGCCATCAGATGGTGATGTCACAAACCAGGGTCTGCCCTTATAAACCCAGGAAATACCAATCCATTTATATCTCATCATCTTAACCCTGAACTTCTGGGTAATGTTTTTACCCCGTATTCCCTCCTTTTCCAAGATGTTGTCCTGTTCCCTCTTAACTTGATTTACTCTACTTATTTCAGCTGCTGACTTTGGCACTTTATTCCAGCTCTAACTAACCACAGTATAAAGACATACGCCTGAGCTGCTCCAGTGCAGAGGGGCAGAGGACTCATTCACAAAGCTCTAGCTCAGGTGAATAAGCTCCTCCTTGTAAACTGGGTTAGAAACACTTAACAAAGACCCTCAGACACTATGGGAAAGGATGCCGATACCTACTAAGCCCAGGACAAAAAAAAAAACAGGGCTAAAACACTATCAGCATTTGATTTATTATTCAGTTTGGCTGTTTTATGTAGAAGAAAAATCAATCAAAGGGAAAGGCATATTTTGTAACCTCACAAGCCAAACAGTGCACTCATATGCAGCTGAGGGAAGCCCTGCATTTTGTCACTTGAAAGTCTTCCTAAAATTTTGTACATTTTTCATTCAAAAATCAAACACCAAGTGCGTGTGCATAAAAGTCACAGTCAGATTCCTCAGCTGGGCAAATGAAGTTTGTTTTTCCAATTTGAACTACAGAAAACTCCTCCTCATATAATTCTCTTCAAAGTCTAAAATTTGTTCCAGTGATAATTGCTGAATTTATGTGTATTTAGAACCCAGTACTTAAATAAAATAGCTACCTTGGGTGATTATGTTTAAACACTGTGCCAATTTCTTTGAATAGGAATGTAGTAAATTACTACTGATTACACAAATACTGATTAAAATTTTAAGGCAAATAAATAATGAAGAGGGATGTTATTTATTTGTCCAAATGCTCTTGAAAGTGCAGCCATGCCAAGCACAACTTCCAAGGAAAGCAGTGGATGGAAACACAGTGTTATGTCAGTGGACAGCCTGGACTGAATCATTAGGACAGCAGTGATTTCTGTTTTAATATTTGCTCCATCTTCCTCTCTATTTTCCCTTATTCTTTCTATAACACTATAAACTGCAGTCTTACCAGGAAAATTCTGACATTAACTTTGCACTTGCAATTCATATTGAGCTTACTTAGGTTTTCCTTTTGCACAAGCTAATGGTGAAACTGCAACCTGCAAAGTCAAGGAAAATGTTTTCAAATTTTGTACATTGCTCCTCCATGCAGCACCTGCAAGTACCTTCTAAAACCTTTGGATGCAAATGCAAATCTGCCTCTAAAAACCACTGATGCCTCTACCAAAGACTACCTTAAATATGGTTTAGAGGAAGGATATTTAGAGATGAATAATTTCTGCCTAGGTCTAGGCAGAGAATTATTATTTAGATACTCTTGAATAAAAATTGCTTCTAAACTAACCTGACCCTTAGTAGACTGTGGTAATAGTGCGTAGCATACACAGAGGACAAAATTATTGAAGTTCCACACAGTTCATAGTGGAGTCTCAGGTGACACCAGTCAGTGGAACTTCAGTTATACTGACAACAAGGACAAGAGGCTGATTTGCATGAGCTGATGCTATCTGAGCAGAGACAGTTGAAATGATGTGATAGTATTGCAAACAAAAGTTGGGATCCTGGCCTGAGGTACAGCTGGACAAGGATGTGTGTTATGCACTGCCTTTGTGCCAGCTGTGAAACTGATCCCTGAAAATGCCACAAACCATGGCTCATACGGAGCTGTAGGTCTCTAGACAGCATTTCTGTATTTCTCTCTCTGTATCATCATCTCCTCACACAAGCTCAAAGCAAGGTTTCATTGTGCTTTACACCATAGATGCATCTCTTCTCAGGTATATTGTTTTGGTTTGAAAGGACAGCTGTCTGCTAAGAAAGGCAGGAGTCTCTCTTGAAATGGAAAATGTAAACCCCTCTCTCTGAGTTATAATTTTGAAATTAAGGGGCTCTCAGGCAAAGACATGGGAGTAGGAATAACAGTTCATCATTAGGAAAATAAAAACAAATGCAGTAATACAGAAGAACACTGGCAGAGTCAGAATATGACTGCTACCAACACCCTGTTGTTCAGGGTGTTGGTAGCAGTCCCGTTAAATGGTGGCTGCAGTCCTCCTGGAGTGACAGGCATGGCTCTGTTGAAACAGTGATCCTGTGGAAGGGTGTAGTTCTCCTGTGAAGGTCTATTTGTGGTGTAGATGGGCCTGGTTCCCTCTGGGAATGCAGTGGGAAAAGGCTGCCTGTGGTGTTCCAAGGCTCAGATTATATCCAGGTAGGAATGCTTGGCTCCTCCCCCTGGGCAGACCATCTCATGATGGGATGCTGTAATTTTACCAGTCATGCAGTGACACCCAATGGCCCATCAACAGAAGGTATCTCCCTGGAGGGAGGATGGGTCATGGAAGAGATAAAGAAAACTGCCCCACATGGTTTTAGCAGCTGACCCATTAAGAGAAGATAATGCCCCACCTGGTTCTAACAGATGGCAATAGAATACACACCCCCGGCCACATATTGCATTGCAACCTAAGACAGATATTTAGTCCCATTATGTCCATCCTGTTCCCTTTTAAAAGCAACCTAAAAAGGAACAAAATGGTCCAAGCTAGAAGAAATAGGTACAGGCATTTTTATGATCATGTTTCTAATGTGGGGGGTTTTTTAATTAAATTTTGAAACTGAATCATTCACACTCTAATTTCTTTTGGCAACTGGGAAAGAAAAGCTAAACCAGATGAAAACCTGTGGTTTATACACTGATACCAAATCTCATTCACAGATTTTCATACAGATTTTTATTAGAAACAGCATAGACCTTAAATGAAAGGAGCTGCCCCTGCCCATCAGCCACAGAACAGGATGGTTCAGCTCACAGCAGAGCTGACCTTTTACTTTCACATGTGCTTCGTGTGGATATATATAACAGACCCACAGACACTGCAGAAGCAAAGCCTTTACTGATCACGAAGGAAATCTATAAACACACATACAGGCTGTAATTATTAGATATGACCATTAAAACCTGGAATCACTTATCTGCTACTTCACTTGAAATACACTATTACCACACACATTTTCTTTATTTTTGTCTTTTATTTTCTCATTTCACCAACTCTACTGGATAAACAGAAACAACCCTAATGTCCCCAAAACAGAACTAAAAATAAAACTAATAATTTAAGTGTGAACTAAAAGGTCAATCTGTATTTGCTACTTCCCCTTAAATATTTCAGTAATCAAGTATATGGATCTCTTATCTATAATCTGTAGGGAAAATAAAGTATTAAGTCCAGTTTCTGCACTAGTTTACATGGTTTTTAGCCCTGGAAGTACTCACCATCCCTGTTTTTTAACTACACCATTACTTAAAATATTTTAAACACAGTCATAGGAATAAACAGAGCTAAACTGAAATGTTATGGTGTCTAACTTTTCTGTAGCTCTCTTTGTCTTTTATTTTAAGAAAAACTGCTATGGTACAATGCAGATAACAAAAATATGATGTCATTGGGGAAATATATGCTTATTTTTAAAGATTCTGCTGGGACTCTCTGTATATGTAGAACTGCTCAAACTGAAACTCAGGTTTTGTCCAGTTGATTTCTTGCAAACCATAAACCAGATTTCACTTCTCTCTGGTGTTATTTGTAGAAATATGTATCAGTGAGATCAGAAAAATATTCTACATTCTGTTTTTTAAACATGTCCCAATAAGAAGTCTGTTATATTTCTAGTAGTGGAGCATATTAAGTTACCTTTTAAGTCCCTGCCATTTGGGAGCTCCTTCATTCAAAGTAGAACCCCAGTTTAGCTTCAGGCTAGAACTTAGCAATAATCATGTTATTTTAAGGATATAATTTAGACTTTCTATAAATTCAAAGTGTTCAGTTAACCATGTTCTGTTTATTTGTGGAATATTTTCTGACACCTTGTTACACAATTAATCTACACCCTCAGTTTTGACCCTGGTCCTAAGAATAGAGGCCTGACATACATAACCCATGCCACCTGTAGCATAATGCATCCTTTCACTCTTATCCCTCTCATAGATAACAGCTTTCTGAAACGAAAATGGTCACACTGGAAATCAGCAGCTCAACACTGCCAGTAGAAACAAAAATGTACAGAAGTGTAAACAAGAGAAAAGAGTGGATGAAAGAAATCATTAACATCTAAAGCCTCTGACTCCATTTTAGCAGGTAAGGATTTTGTCTTGGGCTTCACGTGGGCAAGAATTCATCAACATCCAAAGGCAAATCAGAATTTGCATCTCAACCTGCCTGAATGATGCTATCAGTAGCTCCTGCAGTCAGGAGTTATGGACTCCTGCCATATGCATGACCTCCAGCGTTTTCTTTGACTCAAACATGGAACAAAATCAACCAATTGAAAATCTAGGTTATCCTCTCAATAACATAACAGACAGTTACTCAAATATGACAATGAATAAATGCAAAAAACAGAGTAAATAGTTGTGGAAATGGTTGTATGATTAATAAAAATATTGAGGAGCTGTTTTTTCTAAGTTTCTGTTACTATAATATCACACTTGTGCTTCTTTTTTTCTGATAGTGTATCCCAGTCAAAACAGCAGAGATTAATGGTCCTGTCTCTCCAGTAAAATCCAGTCTCAGCTGGTGTGGTGCAGTAAATGGCATTACTAACAGATACAGAAACAGTAATTAGAGTCTGCCCTCCTTTTGTAGTCTCACCATTTTCACAAAACCACTTAGTACACAGCATCCTGGTTGCTCTTTGTGATGGTATCAAAAAGGTACAAATAAATTTCAAAAAAGGGTTTATTTTAATTTAAATAGTAGCTAAAAGTTAATGCTTAAAATACAGTAGTAATTTTCATACAATAGATTAACAAATTAGGGATCCTTTAAGATCATTCAGACAAATTAAGGAAGCTCTCCAGTCAGTAATAAATTGTAAACTTTTCATTCCCTTTAGCTACTTCGCTAAACTCTTTCACTTTGTAGTAAACTTTCTAATGTTTCATTTTCATTTCAGCCAGAGCTACTGAGAGATCTGTATGAGTAAGAAAACTATTCAAACTAAGTAGCAGTTCAATATTTGTCTGTCAGAAAAAGGAACTAATCAAAGTCATCCCCACTTAGGGCACTCCAGTGCAGAACAGCATGGGCATAATAATGTATAGCAGCTTTTGTACATACATGACAAGTGAAGCAAGATCTGATTAATTGTCTAGCAGTTCTAAAATGGTCTGTAATTTCCTTCACATGTCACTCCATTAGTTCTTAGCTCCTGAACTTGCCACTTAGAAAAATTACTTGTGATTTGCTGAGTAATAAATGCGCATTTCTATTCAACAGAAAAGTTTCCATCTCCCAAATCTTGAAATATGGGCAGAGTGTCAGATATTATTATTGCTTTTAGATTGGGATTCTGTTTACAAATATTAGCATCAACTCAGAAATGCACAGAGAATACTCAGAGAAATTTCCCTGGAAGAAGAGTGAAGTATAACTTGATCTCATTAAGGGTTCCTACCTTCAAGTTCAGAGAAAGCCAAACAGAGATAGCCCTCTGTTCTGGGATTAAAGTCTCAGAGGTTCTATATAGGCTCAGCCAAAATGAACCTTGGGCATCTTGAGATGTATGTATTTCCAAATCTTACTCACCCAATTCAGCTCTCCTGTCTGTGATGGTTGAAAAACTCACAGTGCCCAGGCTCTTAACTCAGGTTCCTTGTTTAGGTGTTTAGAGCTGGAGTAGACAAACAGGGGTCTTGGAGCTCAAGTGAGTTGCTCAGGGTGGTACATGTTGGTCTGAACAAGATGAGAAATGGAAACAAGTTGGAAAATCCCAGCTGTCTTCCAGCACATCCCAGAATCACCCAATCATTAAGGTCAGAAAGGACACAGTCCTGAGGCCTCAGCACCAAACACCGAACAGAGGTTCTGACACTTTAGCATGCTTAGTGTAAAAAGACACTTGAAATATAAAAATGTTTAGGTGTTATGGACCCTGAGAAATCTGCTGAAGAGGCTTAAGATATAAATGGCTTTATATCTTGTATTGTGTTGCCCAGAACACCGACCAGCACATCAGTATCTTCACCTTAAAATACATTTCTCCTAAAATAATAATGAATAAAATCTACAATAAAAAGAAAAACAAAGAAATGAAAGTAAAACCCATGACTTTAACACAAAGCTTTTCTTAAAAAAAGAGGGCAGCAAGGACTCCATGAAGTTCAATTCAGGTTTGTTGATTACTATTTATTTTGCACAAAAGATGTTTAAGTATAATTATGGTCAATAGCAACCTAAAATAGATATGCTATGAGCTGTGCCCAAGAAGGGCAGTCCCACTCAGCCTCTTGAATGCTGGAGCCCAAGCAAGAATATTTATTTGTGAAATGTTTTACGTGACCTGGGCAATCTGACATTTTAATGATCTAGCAGGTAGATTTTTGCTTGAGTTGTGAAAATAGGCTTTCTGGAGAGTGGTTATAGGAGCCCAGGAACAGCTGCTCCTCAGGCCTATAGAAAGCTTTTATTCCACAGGCTGGCCTCCCTTCAGTGAGGCCCTCTCTTTAACCTGCAGGGATCATGCAGGAAACATAAAAGTTACTGAGGCCTCACTGACCTTGTCAAGGCCACGTGTGGGAATTTTTAAGGTTTGAGTTGCTTCAAAATTATAGCAATTACTAGAAATATTCCAGGAAAAAAGGACTTTTATTTTCTTCTGCCAGTTCAGATTTCCCGACTGAAATTGTCATTTTCATCTGCTAGTCCTTTAAAAAAAAAAAAAGAATTATAGACACTGTTTAGTCACTGGATAACAGATGTTATCAAACTTTGTGGCACTCAGTCATAATTAAGTCAGGCTTAATATGCATCTGTCAGAAACCATTGACCTTTTCTGATGATGGCAGGGAAAAGGCTTTGATACTCTACCACACATTTAAAGATTTTTGAAGGAAAAATGTCAAAGGTTTGGGTGTTCTGGCAGGAAATTACCTCTTGTGCTCTTAATGACAAATGTTTTTAGCCTAATCTAAGTAAACAATTAAATGGTGTTGCTTCAGTTGGGATTTCTAATCCAAAATAACATCTTTCCTACTCTTCCCTACCAAAGAATCAAGGAACTGCAGAACTTACGTAATTTTTCAGGTGACCATCTATCAGAACAAAGGAGTAAAATGCAACTTATAGCTTTCACATACAAAATGTGGAGATAAAGGGAAAATTTGAAAAAAAATTAAAAGAAAATTTGGTTTAGGTAGAGTTTAACCATCTGATTTACCTTTAATACTGTGGACAGCACAAGGACAAGATACTCAAAAAGCTGTTTGAAGAAAGGACATGTAGCTCATCAACAGCCAGCATTTGAAACTTGTCCCATAACTAATGCTCCATGTTGCTCTTGGCTCTCCTACCATAATTTCTGCCAAAAATTGGACGGCAGGTACCTGCTAGAGATCCTTGTTTGCAAAGTCAAGACACTGACTAGAACTGCACTGAATGTACAGGTAGCTAAAATGTCTCATGCTGCTGATACAACCTCACCAAGCAGGCATTCCATGAGCCAGTGAGGGCTGCAAAGCGGGCTGATGAAGAGAAGGCAGCACACGGAAACGCTGCCCAGTGGCTGCAGCACTAATCTGACATCTCTTCAATCCCAGCTGCAATCTCCTCCCTGACCATGCTAACAGTGTTTGCTGGGACAAAAGAATTTCAGTGCAGGTTCCCAGGCATATAGTCATCCAAAGCCCCCTGGTATCAGCATTACTGGAGGATTTATGCCATGAAATTCCCTTAATATTTGCCTGTGTCATAACTCTATATATAAAATATTAGTAATATTTCTTTCCTTCAGGGAAGTGTCACAAGGATTAATGAGTTAAAGATGAAGAAGATGTAAGGGAGAACATTACCTGCTTTCAACAGAGAAAGGTAACATTATTTTTCAAGCGCTATCACTTTCAGAAAGCCAGATGTGTGTGCATTCATTACTGAATTTATTTAACAAAATTTCTAAAGCCTGTATTGAGGAGTTACAAAGAACATTTTAAAGGTCTCATTTCAGTATTTTACACTCATTTAATCTTTTATCAATTTTTTTAATTATCTTTCAAAGGTGTGTGTCTATCCATTTAGATACCAAGCTCCTAAATATCTCATGGATTTACCAGTGCACAAGAAAAAGGTGGTGTTTTTATAGCTTGATTCTTTTAAGCAGGTTACTGTATTCTTTAGCTTTGAGGAAAACAGAAATTTACCTAAGCCCACACAGAAATTCAGGCTTGAATGGTATACAAAAGCCATGGCAAACAAACAAAAAGTTTATTTGGGAGATGAAGGAACATAATCTTTTCTCAGTGCATCTGCAGTGTAGACTGCAAGACAAATGGCAGTGACTAAAAGATCAAATAACATTCCTCATTGGCTAAAACAAATAAATAATCTAATACCAAGGATTACAGATCAGGTTGTTTAATATATATATCTCTCCTTGACCATTGGATGTAATGTACATGGGTAGCATTTTATGTTTAGCCTCACTAAAATTTGCCCCAAATACAGGGTACTCTGCATAATCAGATTTCAGCTTTGAAATAGCTTTTGCTTTCCTATTCCACCAAGGAAGCCAGTGCTTCCAATGCTGCCCTGGGAATACCATTACTGCACCTACCTAAACAACAAAAACAGAATGGAAAATAAACTCACATGGATGAGAGAGGAAGGGAGAGGCAGCAGCCCCAAGATAGGAAAATAAAAACGCCCCTCACATTCAGATGTGGCAGGGATTGAGTTAAAGGGACAGTGCCAGGTGTTTCAGTCATCATTCACATTCTGTGATTTGATGGCACACAATATTGCTTGGTTTTTTGTATTAACAGAGCTTTAATGGGGTTTAAACCTCACATTGTCACACTGACAACTTAAAATTTTGAAGCATGCTTCTAATTTTTAGGAAAGAGTGAAAATCACTTCAATTAAGTTCAGAAGGAAAGCCATTACTCTGCTTCTGCTTTTATGCAATGACATTTTTTCCTTTTTATGGTTATTAAGTTTTACAGTAAAATTTACACTATCTTTATTATGAAATACCTGGCCTTTCTTCTGAACGTTATTTTCCAACTGAAATAATGAGTATGGTAATTTCATCTGAAAGCAATTTCCTACAATGAGAGTTGAAAGTGTAACAGATAATTAATCCAATTAAACATTACTATATTGCATTTCTTGATATTTCTCCAATTTCTAATCTTAATTAACCATGACAATATTAACTATCAATATTTTACATTTGTATAAGTCAGCCCCATCACTGAAATATAATTTTCTTCCCATTACACCTATTCTGATTTTCTGCAACCACACACACAAAGAGCTCAAACTGGAAATTATGGGAGCAGTTCTAGAGCAGAGATTTGAGCTGTGCACATTGTCTTGGTTCAAGACCAGAGTCTCAGAACTGCCAAACTCCAATTTCCTATCTCTCTCTGTCTCCAGTACATGCAGACAGAAGTCACCAAAGAAGACATCAGTCATAACTTAACTCCAGGTGAGTAATCAAAACTTGGTCACTTTCACCCTCATTATTCCACTTAAAACTGACTTCATTTTACCCTTAGTAGAGCAGTCCATTGTCCCATACCTGTCCTTCTTCTCTGTCTAGTGCTACTCCCTTCCTAATTTATGATGCCCAAGAACATGGATGGACACTTTTTTGGTTCGTTCCATATTTTCCTTCATTTAATTCCCTTATTAAACATTACTTTCTTTTCCCTCTACTTTTATGGGAGGCTCAAACCTCCACACTGATCTACAAACACAGCAGATGGTGTGGAAATTTGGACCCAAGCCTCGTGAACAGTTTCTACTTCTCTTATGATCCAAGCTAAATGCCCTGATCTGGCAGGAATTCAGAAATCCAAACAAGAGTGCTGATCCCGCCAGACTTCAGCACGTATCACACTGCAGGGAGGCAAAAGGGCCGTTTTGCTTCCATCTCCTGGCTTCCACCTTCAAAGTCAAGCATGCACCTTAGCTGCCAAAGGGAAATTGCAGTCAGAGCTCTTTTTCACTCATGCTAATCCCTTACTGCTGGAACAGCATCTCACTTTCTGCCCAGAGATCAAGTCCACATGCAGGTGTCACCAACCCCCCGCCCATCCTCTGCTCAGGCTGGACCCTGAGCTATCCAGCTGCAGAGAGAAGGATGAGGACCCACATGAGCACAGTCAGGATACAACTGTCACAGCTAACAAGGAAGCATTGGATGGAGTTGACCTTACCTCCAGAGGTTGTTTTGATTTTTTTCTCCATCTGGAGGGCAATGCTGGGGTCTAATATTTATCTGAACATTCAGGGAACACTCAATGCTTTGTCAGGACTTGGTGTGAATACTGAATTCTGAAAAACTTCGAGTGTACCACGAAACTGGAAAAATTCAGTTGCATGCTGAGAGGGGTGCCTGGGATGGAGGGTAAGGTTATAACCAGGAGCAATAGAAACTATAAATCTTGAAAAATTGTTGTTTGACCAACAAATATTCTTCCCTTGATGTCTATTAAATTCTACAGTGCAGGCAGTGCTCAAAAACTCAGAAGTAAATGTGTTACATGCAGACCAGCCTTGATAGTAAGCACTTGAGGGGAAAAAACCCTTCAAAGAAGATGATGAAAAGCTTAAATCTAAACTGAAATGTTTCTTGCTCAAAATTAGGCAGATTCAGAAAGAACAAGCCACTGTTGAAGGGAAGGAAAATGTCTCTAGGGGAAAATGCCAAAGCTTCTTTGTCTGAGTCTGGCTAACACTGGGAACACAAAACTGTCTGGAAGATTTCACTGGTCACACTGTGGTTTCTACCCCACTCTGACAGAGAAGAGGTAAAGAGGTATTTTAAAAGCTTTAAAATACCTCATTGAGGGAAGGAAGGCTTTTGATTTCCCATAAAGGCCCTATGCTTAAGAAACAAATTGCTTCACTCAGACAATCCAAATTTCCAAGGCCCACAGAAGGAGCTGTGATAAGAACTCTCACAGAGCCTGATGGACCCCATGCTATTGACCTGAATAGGGTAGGAGATTGATATGATATGTGATGATATGATGATATGACCTGTTGACATCTATCCTCTTTCATCTCTTCATGGCTGTGAGTCAAAGTCTAGCGCTGCATCAGGAATTTCTCCTGAGAGCTGCACTGCTGTTAGGCAGGTTACAAACATGGGAAATTGTGAAGGTCTGTTCCTTTTCCAAAGCCAGCCATAGGCAATTGTTGTGCTTACTGTTGAGGACCTCATGCCAGACAGGTTTTGTCTCAGGCTCCTCATCCACAGGTCCTCTGAAAGGGTCAGGGAGCAACTCTGCTTTCACACAATGTCTCAGTGAGCAGATGGTACCATTTAATTTCCCTACCTCCTTCCACTCAGCACCGACTGTGTTAGCAACATGGGTGGGAGCTAACAAATAAGACTCAGTATTGTTAAGCCTGAGCCAGTTTTGGTTGGAGAGAAGAAAGCAGCTAGAACACAGCTCAATTTAGTAATCTTTGCCTATTTCTAGCATCTATGACAACAGTTAGTAACCTGTGGGGGTTTATATCCCCACCTGCTGCTCAAAGTCTATGTAGCACCAGCTACCTTTTCTGTTACTGTGCCTTAGCTGTGGTCCCTTCTTTCATAAATAAATGTAGACCTTTGACCAATTTATATCCTACAAGCATAACTGAGGGAAAGCAGGGGGAAAGTCACACTGGATAGGTAAAGATGAACGCCAGTCCGACAACAGGAAGTCATTAATCAGCTAAAGAACATAAGTTAATATGTAGCTTGCCAAAAGCATTTGAGATTTCCATTTGTCTCTAGACAATAAAAGGCTCCACATGGTTCCCTGTGCCATCACAACCATGTAAGTAGATTTCTACAAAGGTTTTCATGTTGTTATAAATTCATCTACTCAATTATGTCAACAAGCATACAGCAGATACAGGAAACCCACTGTACTTGGAACCCTACAGGTACACAGGGATAGAGCTGCCACTTAGATCCACCTAGAAACTGAGTAAGGTGTGTTAGTTCTTAGAAATAGCACTTGAGCAGAATTGTGCAGCACCAGGAATTGTGCTGACTACTTACCTGTTTGCAGAGGGAGCCAAGGGGTAAATTGTTGAAGGGTAAAGTCCCATGAGACTCGTATTTCTCCCTTTGTCCTGTTACTGGAGCTGTTGATGGCAGCAATAACTCAAAATGAAGTCTTGCTCCATATAAAAGAAAGTTTATCTAGTCAGAGGGACATCCTTAATTTGCTTCTTGCCCTTGGACCAATATATCAGCCCATTTACTGGGAAGAGACTGTGATATTACAGTGACTTTTAACCACGAACAGCAGAGAAAGGTACAGAAAAGCTAGGACTCATGTCTCTTCCTCAATGATGTTCTGTCACAATTTTCCAAGTAGGACTCAGATGTCTAGGTTTCTCCTGGATTACTTGTCCCTGAAAAAAAAAATCTCAGAAGCAAGAACAAGCAGAAAATTGGCTGCAGTCTGAGAAGTAAAAGGGAGGAACTTTTATAGCCCTCTTCAGTTAAGGTGCAGACAGCAGTTAACCCTAAGTTTCTCTCCCCTTGCACATAAGGGGTCATGGGTAATCACTTATGACTAATTGCACACTTGTGTCAGAGAGATGCCTTTTCACATCTGGTTCAGATAATCCCACAGTCCTGAAATGTTCCTCCAAATGTTGCAAAAAAATACAACCTGTGCAGTGTAACAGCTGGCGGATGACCCGAGCCTGCAGACTGACACCTAATAACACATTTGTACCCTGCAAGAAGATCTTATTACAGCATGGTCGTTTTACATGATGAAGGATTATCATCTTCAGGATGAGAATTCCACCTTTAAAGTAGAGGCATAAACATCTGAGGAAATGCTGACTACAAACTGACCAATGTGCTATAAAGCCAAATGCCAAACTTGGGGAGAGAGGTCAGGACAAGGAAAAAGATCCTTGTTATGAAGTTTGAGCAGCAGCTTCCCAGTCAGGGGTCTGAACTTCCTGACACATCCACAGCTTCAACCTGTCCCCTGTCCCATGATTATTTTCTGTAAAGCACCCCTTACCCACCTCAAACGCCTCCTCTCTTATCTCTCTACAAAAAGGTTAAGAACAGTTAGATGTGACATTCCAGATACATGAAAATGGTGAAAAGTTTTTTTACTCCCAAGGAATTTGTGTTGCAGATTTTCAAATGGCTTCACCAAGATATCCTATATTTCATTCACAAGTGCTGACCACACTTTGCCAGTCCACTCCCTAGAGTGTTTTTAATTATTCATTAATAGTGAACTAATTAGCTCTCTCTAAAGTTTATGAACTTAGTGCTTCAGAAGTTTGAGCCATGTATGACTTCTGTAGGTACAATACAAGCAGTATGCAACATGTTTGGTGCCCAGTCACAGACTGCTGAGTGTCAGTCCATAGCACAATCTTGCACGCATGACGTTGAAGAAAGGTGTCTCTGCACTGCAAGCAGTCTTCCAGGACACTAAATTACTAATGCAGATGCACTCTTTGAGAAGAGGTAAAAAGATTTCCCTAATCTCCAAAGACACAAGTAATTAGCCTTGTCAGTTTTAGAATACCTGCCTTCCAAGATAAAACTGTGTTTCTACAGACAGTATATTCAAATATGTATAAAGATTTTTAATGTATCAGAAAGAAAAGTGACAAAACTTAAGGAAGGTATGAGAATTGTGGGGTTTTTTAGCTCCAAGGTCTCAAATGCTTGGTTTAATGATGTGGGATTTGTACAGTCAGTGAACTATAATCACAGAAGATGTCTAGAACTTCAGAAATTTTGGTGTATGTCGTTCTGTATTGCAGAGACATAGTGAGCCACACAGTTCAAAGCTGTTTCCCCTTTGTTTGTGTGTTCTAAGAGTAAATTCAAGCTGAATTACAACAATTAATTTTTGATTATTCTGCAGCCAGGACTCCCATCCTAGGCCTCAGTGTTTTAAATACTTTAAAAAGAGAATATAGCGGCAGATGTATAAAATTCTGTCCTGGTCAAGAATCATGGATTTTGTGAAAGTGAGAGGAAATAATGTGTAAAGACTCCTGCACATTAGTAAGTTAATAATAAGGTAATAATAATAATAATGTTTTAATAATGTTGAAAATAGGGAAAGACAAAAACTACATCAAATTCCAGAGAAAAGGTATAGCAGAGAAGAAATAGAAATTAAATAAATCACCAAAAGTGAGAAGATGTAATACCGTAGCCTTCAGTTCCCTCTACTCTTCCCTTTACAATACAGTCCTGCTGGTTATACAGATTTTGCTTGTGTTACAGATTGGGAAGGCACATGTATAAAAATACACTAAATCCTGAATGACAACCTTGTCTGACTTTAAGTACCCAAATTGTCAACCTGTTCTTCAGAGCACTGCATCCTCTATGCTATGAGGTCAGCCTTGACACATTAGCTAAATAACCCATTTACCTCCCTGGTTCTCTTGTAGAAGCACCCCACATTGAATTTATCTACCTGACCGACATATGAGAGTACCACAGGAGAGCTCTGACTGCAAAGCAGCTGGCAGGTCCTCCTTCCAGAGAGGGACAAACCCAGGTCTGTACTGACACCTGTCCTAGTCCCAGGATGCCTCATCTGGCATGCACTGAGGCTGACTTCAGGCCACCCCAAGTCATGGGCTTACATTCACACAGTTTGGAAAAAAATCATATTTGGGTTTGTGCCCGAAATTAAAAAATCAATACAGTCAGCAAGAGTGAAGTGAGCATTGGAATAAGGTAAGATGTTCTACTCAAAGTTGGTTTTATTACTTAAAGAAAAAGTTTAAAAAAAACCCCACACATAAAAAAACCCCATACACACCAAACAGAGGCAAGATTCAGTCTTTTCTATTAAAAAGTATGGAATAAAGGCACAAATTTTTGGTGCAATTTTCTGTTTTCATGAGAGGCCAATTACATTTAAACACAAAATGTTTCTGTTTGCTGTGCCAGATACTGTTTCATGGAAGTGGAAGGCCAGTCCTTCTAACCAGAGGAGAGGGATCAATATCTGGTGAATGATACTTCTTTTACAAGACCAATAATATGACTCTTGGAAAAAAAAAAAAAAAAAGTGCTTTTCTTTTATTAGTATAATCAAGAATAAATTCCACCATTTAAAAGACTTAATGCTAGAAGAGCCAAAATCATTGCAAAAACATTGCACAACATGGACAAAAGTAGATCTCCAACACACAAATGGAAACCTACATTAATGAAACCAGCTGGGAGTTCCATACATCCTCCAGCACATGGGCTGTATGTTCCACAAATCGTGAACTGCAGATGTAGGATAAGTCCTAAAAAGTTTATGTTAGGTGAGAGTCCACTTTATGGGTAGCACTGGCAAAACTCCACAAACCAAGTCAGTTTTGCATAGGGAAATACACTCCTAGAAGCAAAACCCAGCCCTAAACCATAAACCATTTGTCAGAGCTACACACTATAGACTAAGCTGGAGAGCAACACCTTGTGCATTTAACTAAGTTAAAAATATTACAAAAAATAACTTCTAGAAAACAGTGAGGAAAATTAGTAAAAAAACCTGTGTAGTAGTTATATAATGTAACAAAACCTCCTGCAGTTGGGACCCTGTTCATAATCCCATCCCTTCAGCAGCTCTGCTAAGGTAGAACATGCTGGCAGCTCCAAAGAGCACACGTGTTTATTCACATCATATTGTGCACTCTACCTCTTATTCACACTGAAATATTTTATGTCTCTGGAAAATAGAACCTAAAAGGCCATGAAGGGGGCAGCTCTTAAGGCTTTGTATAGTAGAAGGCTGCATGCAAACACATGAGACACATTATCAGCACCTAGGCTATTTCAGAGCCCCTTCAGAACACTCATATTGAAATATGTTAGAAGTGTAGATACATCTTTTGCTTACAAAGTCTAAAAACACAACATACCACAAGATATACTAAGATTTAAAAAAATATTTCTGTGATGGTTGTAAAATATTATTTTCCTTTTTTTTCTGATCCTGGAAAGACAACACAAGGGGGAAAAAATAGCATAAAATCACGGAAAGGTTTGTGTGTAAAGGGACCTTAAAAATCACCCAGTTCCAACTTTCTGTTATATGCAAGGACACCTTCCATTAGATCAGGTTGATCAAAGCTCCATCCAGCCTGGCCTTGAACACTTCCAGGGATGCGGCATCCACAACTTTTCTGCATAATTTGTTCCAATGTCTCACCATCACGGTAAAGAATTTCTTCCTAATATCCAATCTAAGCCTGCCCTCTGTCAGTTTAAAGCCATTACTTGTCCTATCACTACATGCCCTTGCGAGCAGCCCCTCTCCAGCCTTCTTACAAGCTCACCTTAGGTATTAGAAGGGGCTCTAAGGTCTTCCTTGGAGCCTTCTCCAGGCTGATCAGCCTCAGCTCTCTCAGCTTGTCATAGGAGAGGTGTTGCAGCCCCCTGATCATCTCCATGGCCTTCTCTATACTTGCTTCAACAGGTCCCTGTCCTTCCTGTGCTGGGCACTGCAGACCCCAGTGCAGCACTGCAGGTGGGGTCTCACTAGAGCAGAGAGGCAGAATCACTTCCCTTGCCCTGCTAGGTGCACATCTTTAACGCAGCCTGGGGTATGGTTGGCTTTCTGGCCTGAGTGCACATTGCTGGGTCATGTTGAGCTTCTCATCAGCCAACACCCCTGAATCAGTCTTCTCAGAGCTGCTGCCTTTCCAGTCTCCACCCAGCCTGTATTTGTGCTTGGGATTGCCCTGACTCAGCTGCAGGACCTCACACTTGGCCTTATTGAACTTCACAAGGTTCACATGTGCCCAACCCTCAAGCCTGTCAAGGTCCCTCTGGATGGCATCCCTACAGACCAGTGTGCCAATTCCACCAAAAAAATTGGTGTCATTGGCAAACCTGATAAGGGTGCACTCAGTCCCACTGCCCATGCTGACAACAAAAAAAAAAAAAAAAAAAAAAAAAAAAAAAAAAAAAAACCCCAACATTTAATGAAAAAGCTAATGATGGCTTAATACAAAATTATTACAAAACTGGGTGTCATTTTATGGAACTATTCAAGTAAATAATTACATCATACATTATGGCCTTTTTATGCTCTGCTGATTTGGGCAGTGACCAAAGGCAGCATAAATTTGCCTCGAGAAGTTCCTAGATTTCAGGAGTGGCAGAGAAGCATCACAGGCAGAGCCACAGTGCCCTGTTGCACTGGCAAGCTGGGAGGATGCTGGTGCAAGTTGTCCTTTCCTCAAACTGCTCTAATTTTTGCCCTGGACTGGTCCCAACTCCAGTTCTGGCCCAAAGCTGTTGGGTTTTTTTTTGTCACGCTTGTCTCCCTGGAAGTGGAGGCCTTGAACCCTTAACCAGCATTCTGGCATTTTAGTTGGAACTAGGAACAACTTCTTGATCTCACCCACGTTTTTCCAATTTGGATTCACAAAAGAAATTTTAAAAACCTTTATGAAAATCAGAGACAGGCTGGAAAACTTTAAAAAATGTGTGTTAGTCCCAGTGGCTGTTCTCTTGTTTTGTCTATAACCACAATATATAACTAGATAAATAGTAAACTCCAGATTGACAAACCTCTCAGCCATAGGCTTCCTTGCTGAGGTAATCAGGTAAAATATGGATCCAGGTTCATGCTCATCCTTCAAGTTCTGTTTAGAGGTATTATTAAATAGGTTTAACATTGTTCCCCCACCCTTTCCCCTAAATTTTGGGTACTCTTGGCAGGTAGATTGGGTTGCTGTGGGAATATTTGCAGTGGAAGACAGAATTTTTTCCTATATATTCCTGTTGAGACCTTCAATAAATTAAATTGGTGGTTTTGAAGTTTTTCTGCCTACTTGCTACCATAAGTCTCTAAATAGAGCCTCTATAGTTTTTTCTGTATAACCCATCTTAGTGTTTATAAGGTGGTAGAAGTTGTGGAACTTACCTGCAGGCTTGCCAAGGTCAGTGTATGAGCATAGCTCTGCTTTATTAGACTTTGGAAACATTCCCATTTGGAGGTTCATTTTCAAATGTATAAATCTCAGTTGGTAAAATACCATGACCTTCTAGCAGCTTCTAAGCAAAAACCTACACTCACCTCATACATCAGCATAAATTTAACTCATATCACCTTTTATTCCTCCTCCTTCCACAGCTGGTCCAGGGCTCAGTGGGAAACTGCTGAGTTTCACATCCCTAGGGAGCACTTTCCTTTGCAGTGGTTGCCACTGTACCAGTGTGGCAAGAGCCATTTTTATCTCTGTGGGTTCTTGCCAGAAAATAAAAAGATCCTAAAATTACTCTGAACTCCCAAAAATAATTGCTATAGCAAATAATTCTGAGCTATAGAGGATGTGGAAAAGAATTGCTCTGCTTCTTCCCCTTACAACTGAAGGCAATGAGATAATTTTTCTTATGTGATTTCTGCAGAGCTTCTACCCATACATTCCAAGAAACTTTGGGTGAAAAAATCTAAGAGCTGTTTTATTCCAGCAGGTGAAGGAGAAACAGTTTGATCCTTCATGCAGGATCAAGGACTACTGCCCTCTGTGATGGCTCTTCTGTCTACCCCAACAAAATCACACCACAATGCCCTTCTCCCCAGGCCTTAAAACTCCCTTGAATTCAGAATCCTCCCCAGAGAAGCTCCAGAGCAACCCATAAATCTTCCTGGAGGATGTACAATACAAGCCTTGTCTACTGGTACCAGCCAGCTTGGCAAAGGTGATCCTCATCTGAGCCAATTCCACTAACTCCTTGGATGGTGGCAGTCTCCAGAGGAGGAAAGACTGCAGGCATCTGCATACTTACTCAGAAATTCACATTATGTAGATGTCCATGTTGGTGGGTGTTCTTGTCAGGATCATGCTCAGCCAATTCATATCAAATGTGACTGAAAATGTGAAAATTCTACCATGTTGCCTCTTGGGCTTGGAATTCTTCCTCCTAAATCTTGAAGATGAGGTTAAATCTTACTTCCAATTATGGATTATTTATACAATCCATTTTATACAACCAAAATGTCGCATTTACAACCTCTTTATTGTCACCTATAACCCAACATGTCCTCCAGTCCTTGGGACTGAACCTGTTACATACTGTGGGCTACGTCCACTCACAGTATTGTTCAGTGCAAAATATATGCTTTTATGATCAATTCAGCTGTGAAAAAGGGACAAAGGACAAATGCATCTATTAACTCTCCAATGTAGAAACCATTTTATTCTATTTTTCAACAGCATTCTTACGGAATGTCTGCTTATAGTACAAATTTTAAAATGTTGGGAAATAAAAGAGAGAGACAGGAGTAGAACAAATTTTTCTAAAATAAGGTAAAGTAAGACAAAATAAAAGAAATTGGAAGTTCAGAAACCTACAAAACACAGGAAACCAAGGAAAGGAAAGCAAGAAAGAAAGGGGGCAAGCATTGCACAGGAACATTCACAGCCAGTATAAAGATGGTCAGTAAAAGTGTATGCAAAGATACTTCTAAGCCTTTGCATGTGCAGGGAGAATAACACTAAAAGTGGTGATGACCTGAGAGAAACTGACTCCATCAGCAACAGCTCTTGCTCTTCAGCCCTGAAGTTTGGAGTGGGGGCTCCTCCATCTCCTCACTGCAGCCTGGAACCCACACCAGCTCCCCCAGCCCACCAGCCCCACACTGCACAGTCACTGCTGGGGGCCAGAGGAGCCCTGTGCACAGTCACTTACACACGAGCAGAGAGGGAAACTTGTAGCCAATGCTGTTCAAAGCATTCTTTTCTGAAAAGCTTTTATTTTTAAGAAGTCCCAGCAATCCAAGTTCCCTGCACTATTCTATTACTTCTGCCTCCTATAAACACTAGCATACCCTCCATGTTGGGGTGAGAAGTGCACTCCTACCATCTTGAATGAAAAGATTAATTTAAAGCCTTCCAGAATTCCCTAAAATCAAAATACTCTCTAAATACTCTCTGACTATTACCCTGTCGGAAACATTAGAGTCAACTGCTCAACAGCAGTATTACGGATATAAAATAAACAATAGCATACTCTATTAATTAGTTTACAAAATGCCATATACATTCTAGATGTTCAAAAAAGATCATTTCCTACCCAAAGAAACTACTTCATGGCATAATGACAGCACACTGGGTAGAAATGAAAGTAAACTGAGAAAGCAAACAGCAAGAGAGGCACCATTAAAACACAAGCGAGACATTCTACTTTGGCTGGGGATAAAGTGGGAGACAGAATAATAGCCCTTCTAGCACTGAATCTACACAGCTATTAAAAGAAAGTTTTTAATTTAAAGCCAGTTCAATTCACCACAGTTAAATCTCACTGAATTACGGATTCCTACAGGCCAGATATTTGTGCGCGTGCTGCCGCGTGTGTAATTTACACTCCAGCCCTAAGTGATTACTGGCCCGGCCAGCTGACATATGGGAAATATTTGCACAGAGCTGTGACACAGGGAAGTTTGTGGTTAAAAAAAAAAAAAAGGAGGGGGACACACACACACAAAAAAAAAGGTGCTGTTAGTACAGAGCCTGTGCCACTCCAGCTGAGTGAAGCCAAAGTTTCCCTTGGAAGTTTTCCCACCAGAACTTCCATCCTCTCAACAGTGTTAGTTAGAAAAGTCGTTTGCATTCATAATGCTTTGCTTTCACAGGAAGAGAGACCTATTGCAGCAGAGCAGCAACTGCATCTCTCTCTAAAAACCTACCTATTCAAAGTATTACCAACTGAAATATTACTTAAATGAAAATAAGAGTTGTCAGGGGAACTCAGATGTTGAGCTCTACATATGTTTGCAAGGTCTACCTAAGAGGAGGAATCTCAGCTGCTCTCGCTAGCAGTGCTGGCGACATATTCAAGTTTCTGTTCCTTTTCTGCTAACAGTGCTACTCTGCCACGCTGCAGTGCCAGGGAGTGCCAGAGAATAGCAGTGCTGCCTCCTTAGCCAGGCTCAGGCTCCAGCTCATCCCAATCACTGATCTCTAACCATCCCAGGCAGGTTTTGGCACAAGTCACCTCGAGCTGCAAGTCATCTGAGTACGCATTGTGCAATTTCATCTCTCCCTCCTGCTGCTCTCTGGGCATCATCAGATGGAGATGTTTGCTGTGCTCAGTGCCTGCCATGCTGCAGTCTGCTGCTACACTCTGTTGAACTGATGCCACGTTTCAGGCCAGAGGTGGCTGGCTTTCAGTGGTGGGAGAATTAACACATTGTATAAACAAGCGAGGCTGTAAAGCCCTTTTAAATCCACCTGAATGATAACTGCTTATGTAGCAAAGGAGAGAGAGTTCACATTCAGTTTGTCTGTTCTGGTGCTGGGTTATGTTGCAGAAAAAGCACAATTTTATACCATGGAACACCAACTCATTTACATGCTTTGGGCCTCATCCTGTCTCATTTATTCAGCTTACCTAGGGAGGACAGGCACAGAGAGAGGGGCTATGAGCCCTTCAGGCTACATCTTTGCCAAATAAGTTTTTGCCATTACTGAATTACTTCTAAGATACGGCTTCTACTCATATAACTAGCTTTTAGTAGGGAGAAAACTGCTCAAAATTCTTTCAATGTTCTTCATGCTTCAAAAAAAAAAAAAAGATTTGACACTTCATGCATGAGATGAACCAAACCAATTCATGGAAATGTACATCCATCCCATAACTAGGGAAAGTATTTTGTTACCATTGGTGTTAGTAGCTTATGAGAACTGACAAGATCACAGCCCACAGTGGTGTGGCCAAATGCCTGCAGAAAGAAAAAGGCTTTTGTAAGTTTGCTGGAAAGAACCTACTTGCAGCCCTGACTTCAGACTGAAATGGAAGAAATATTCTACTTTCAAATGTGAATCAAAAAATTATTGCTAGCATACTTCTCTTCATCAGCCAAATGATTTGTCTTATAAATACATTTTTTTGCTAATTCCTCAGAGGATGACAGCTGGGTGGTAGATTTATACAGCTAAGAAAAAAATTTGAGAGGAATCCAGACATTTTGAGGCATCTGAACTTTTCCGAACTTCCAGACCTTTAGAGCTTCATTCCTCACTGTTAAACACACAGTAGATCCTCTAACCATGTCATTACAACTTACCATGAATAAAACCACCCAAACTCAACATATTTAGGAATGTAAATCAATAATATCTTGCCATTTTATCTGAAGTAAGAGTCTAAAGTGAATTACTTCTGAATAGTCAATAGTTATTATCAAGGATATTCTTTCAGGATTCAGGGAAAATATGGGAGAGGGGGAAAAAGATGGCATAGTCTTTGGCAGTCTCATCCCCTAATTTTTTAAAAAATAAAAACACACTAATTTTTTTAACATTTTCCATTGGTTTCCTATGAGTAAATGGATAGCATGCTGGTGTGAGGCAAAGCTTAGTACTAGAAATCATGAAATACTCAAATTAAAATTTTTCATGCTGGATTCAGAACTTAGGAAAAGCTATAATTTAGTATTGGCAAGAGAGTTTTCAAAAAACAAACCAGGCCATCTTCCTATAAACTGAACAATTGGAATAGAGATGCCCATATTTACACATGAGAAAGAAATAAAAACTAAGGAAAATATCACCACAACTCTGGCCTCACTGAAAGAAATATTTTAGATGTGGAAGAACCAAAAGACATCCGGATTTTCAAGTAAGAACCACCTGCATTTAATCTGAACAAATGCAAGCAGATAAATTTGGATCACAGGCAGAATGAATGAAGCCTTTTAAGTTGTAGCTCCAGGTTTCTTGAGAAGGGCTGACAGCTTGCAGAAACATCTGTAGAGGAGTTCCAAGCCACCTCAGGAGGGCTGTGTTGAACAGTGTGCTCACAAGCATGATCACATCAGAGAGGGGTGCTCAGGTGATTCCTACCTTAGGTACCAAGAGCAGCTGAGCTCTGGAAGCACAGACTCCAAGGCAGCTGGAGTTCAAGCACAGCTGAGGATCAGGTTCTTCTCTGGGGTGTTTGGTGCTCATTCTTTGTTGGCTACTGGTATCCAAAGAGATTGATAAAATGAACGGGTTTCGCCAACAGTGCTACAATTGCTTCTTCAGTTTGCTTAAGTTCAACTACTGGTATGGAGTGCACTGCAGGTATGCACAATGAAAGAAGTTCAGTGCCAAAAATTAATTAAAAAAAAAAAAAAAAAAAAAGTCATCCAGGGAAAAGCAAGTGGCTAAGTGACTAAGGATTGATAACAGAACCATTTTCTGCAAAATTTTTTCCTGGCTCTGAAGTCAAACAGCAAGGACAGGCACGCATCGAAAAAGACATAACCCACATTCCATAACGCTTATGTTTTGCATCCTTAAAAATATCCTGTAGTTTTTACCACAAATATTTACCACTGTCCTAAACACTCTGTAATCTTGCTCTGTGCTTTTAAACAGCAGCCATGTTTTGACACAGGATCGCTGTATTCCAAGGGTGAGAAAAATCAATGCACTACTGTTTAAGTGGTCTGTAGACTGCTTTGAGAACCAACCAGCAAAAGTGCCCTGCATTTATTTCATTATTTATTGTTATTGTGCAGAGGTGGCTATAAAGTCTGCTGGAATTCAGTCCCCATGTGTATTTGATTGCTGGGCTCTGTGCATGGACAGAGGGCACCTCTGTCCAATTAGGGGCTTTCCAAGGGAACATGGCAGAGGTATCCACTCCAGGGATTGTGTTTTATTTACTTTGCTTCTTAAACAGAAATATCAACGGGTTTTCCATTGCAGAACCAGACCTGGCGATCCTCATTCATGTTGGAAGGCAAAAGAAGTCTTTTTTCAAAAAAATCTGCCACACAAAGAAGTAAAATACACATAAAATCTGCCACACAAAGAAGTAAAATACACATTCTTTGTCAATATCATTAATATACATACTAAGAACTATATAAAGCATGTGCATTTCATAAAGACAAGTAATACTTGGTTTCCTTAACAAATACATATCTTTCATATAAATCTGGCCAGGTATATGTGATGTTGAGAACATTTCGGATCTCATGGATTTATTCATAAATTATATATTCCAACTACTACATTCTACACCATGAGTTTTGAGTAGTTGTTGAAAATCCCACTTATATCTGTACTAGAGCTAAAAAATTAGCTTGTTTGCCCAAATTAAAGACCTGGGATTTAGTTAACCTGATCAGCTCTCTTTTACAGTGATAAACATTTGGAAAAGCAGACTGGATTCCATGTCGTTCCATTCAATTTCATTTCAGAAATCAAATCTGTAAATCTTTATTTTTCTATTTTCAAAGTGCAGCTGACAAAGAACATTTCATACAACCATGTTTTTCATGGTCTAATACTCCAGAGAGTAGTGACAACTCTAGTGACAAACTGCTGTCATCTGACTGTCATCGCCATCCTCTAGCATCTAAATATTAGCAAACTGCCTAGGAACTTGCCAAGAGATAAGCAACAAGTCAGCAGTAAAAGTACTTGAATAACTTGAATGAAGGATTCTAAGATTGCCTACTTGCTATGTAGGGACTGTTTTGAAATGCAGGACTTCTGGAAAGAACTCTTGGACTCTTGCCTTTAGTCTGGATAAACTTGTAAACCCTCTGACAGAAAGGGAGAAGCAACAAGAGATAAAAAAGTATATGAAATTTCAAGGCATTTTAAATCATTCTTTGTTATTTTTTCCTCAAGAAAGACTCTTATGTTCACAGATAGAGAATTTAAAAATAGCTGAGTGACTTCCTGGCTGAGGCAAACAGAAAGATACAATTCAGGGTTATTGCCTGCCTAGCAGACATTACATTCTGGTTTTCTCTGCACATTCCCACAAGTAGTTGCCTGTATGTACACAGTCATAGAATCAGAGAATATGCTGAGTTGGAAGGGACCCATCAGGATTGTCAAGTACAACTCCTGGCCCTGCACAGGACACCATCAAGAATCACACCATGTACCCAAGAGTATTGTCCAAACACGTCTTGAATTCTGCCAGGCTTGGTGCTGTGGAACTTCCCTGAGGAGCCTGTTCCAGTGCTAAACCACCCTCCATGTGAAAAGCTTTTTCCTGATACCCAACCTAAACCTCCCCCAACTCACCTTCATGCTGTTTCCTATAATCCTGTCACCGGTCTTCATGAGCATGAAGAGATCAGTATCTTCCCCTCTGCTTCAGTCCAAGTTGTGAAAGTTATCTTCAAATTAATGACAGGATTGCTTCAGTTAATGATGACAGTTATTTTGGTGCCCAGCAGTTTAAGGAAGCCACTACTTATTTCATCAAATCCTACCCAGCTCTTCAGACAAATCACTACTTTAAATATTCAGGTACTTGCCACTCACAAGAGCAGAGGCTGAATCCACTGATTTCTGTTTCACTAGTATCCATTAATTGCTGCAGCATATACTACAGTTGTGACAAAAACAGTGGCTTTTCTTGTGTTTGTTATTTTTCTTTTTATTTCAGAATACTATTACCAGAGGACTTGGGAAACTGCTGAGTTCAATCCCATGAAATACTATGCAAAAAACTAATGTACCTTCCATGGGCATTGGAAAAACACAACTGTGGAAAAACCAGAAGAGCAGACTGTTTAAAACAGGCTGAAAAGGACAAACCTGCATGACCTCATGTTGTGTTTAGTGCTACATTTGCATGTCAAGATTACTCTACTAGATGTGGCCACTGCTGATATTTGAGACACAGTGCAGAATCCATGCAAAACCTCACTGGGAAAGGGGACCAATTAGTTGTTTTCTCTTTTCTGTGCTGCTTAGGCATATTCACTTGGCTTGAAATAATCAAGTAAATTAAACAGATTCTTCATCTCTGCCTCTGCCTTAGCTCTTCACTCCCAAAGCTATTCCCAAAGCCAATTATATAGAATTCTATAAGGTAAATATCCCTATTGTACAAAAACAAACTCACTACATGTTGTTTATTTTTATGAACTGCTAAGAATCACAAGAAAAGTCATCTTCTCAAAACACACTCAAGAACAAAAAATGGTCATATGAAGGTATTGGCAAAAAGCTGATACAAAAGAGTAGAAGTTAAACCAGTCACAGCATTGATAAAGAAACAGATTTGACTAAAAACATTACTCAGTCAATTCTTCCCAGACTTACATTCTCAAAGTAGCACTGTAATTAGTAGAATGTAATGCTAACAATGAACATTCATAAAAAAAAAAAAAAACACTACAAACTGAAGTTCTTTTGGTCACTCACAGATAAATATCCTATTTGAGCTCCTAATTCCTCAATTTTTACTCAGACAAAAGCAAGGATATGCCTCACTCTCTGAACCAGTTCTGTCAGGGATTATTCAAGAAATGTTTATGCAGTGAACATTAAGGGTTTTGAGGGAACTTCCACAACTTGTTTCTTTCTTTTACCTCTGGAGGGAGGCACCTCAAGTCAGACCCCAGGGCAGGGAATACCAGAACCTGGGTTGCAAAGATTTCACTTTGCTGTAGTAAAGCTGTGATGTAATGTGAATTTCCTCAGAGCAGGGCTCACAGGGAAAGCATGTGTGGGGTCTCCCACTGCAAAGGAAAAAAAAGAGAAAATCTCCACTTGGAAGGCTCTTGTGGACTCCAGGATCTCACATCCCAGTGAACGTGTCCAAGTGACCAAACTCACAGCTAGAAACAGTAACTTAATCCCCTCTTCCAAACACATTTTAGCAACATATGGAAGCCACTAAGAGGGTTGCAACAGATAAGTGACCACACATAACAAAATGAGACTCTTCAAAATAGTTGTAACAGACTGAGAAAAACAACAAAAACTGGAGCAAATAAAAGAAATTAACAGAATGAAAAGAAGGCATATTAGACCAGTCCTGGAAGGTCTGAGGGGAATCCAGTTCAACTTATTTATATAAAATTTTGTTTGAAAAAGGATGTCTGATTTCAGCAGACCCATCAGCTTTTACATGAGCATGAAAAGGGTTTATAGGAAACAAGTAGTATCACTGTCCAGAGCTGGTATCAGAAAGCCCAGTATCAGAGCAGAAAGCTTTCAGCTGGCAGGGAGACTGAAGGAAGTGAGTTCTTGAATGAGTAAATCCCTGAATGAGTAATCTACCTACTTAGTACTAATAGCAGTTAGTACAAGAAAGGAGAGAATCAAATCCATGCCTTTCTGAATCCAAATGATTTTCAACAGATGGACACTGCACAAACATTTATAGAAGTGAAAGGGTGATTCACTGCTTGCATATAAGTTTGTTTTAATGAAATTATTGTCTTACTTGCAGAGTTATATTTTAAGTAGGTGGTCTCCCACTTTTTAATTAATATTTGCTTCCTTTTTTTAAAGGCAGCTACACTGCCCATAAAATGTTAAGGCTAGTTTCAAAGTCTTGCCATTCTGTGCTGTTTAAATAGCACAGCTCTAGAAACCAACACATTTTGAACACATTACCCACCCACATTACTACTCATTAAAGGAGCAGCTGTGTCCCAAAGCCTCATGCAGACTGGAGGAGTTTGGAGATCCTGAAGTCAGTGTGGGACCTACTGACCCACATTGCTCCTCATCTGGTGCACTTATACAGGAGATGAGGCCACTGTTCCAAACACACCTCATCACCTCCCTTTGCTTCATTCTTTGTGACTTTCATAGGGTGACCTTTTCAGTCACCTGCACATTCTAGTTTAGAGGTCTTTGTTTGTTTTCTGAATAGCTCATATTTGTGGCTCTCAAGCATGTGCCCTTTGACTCCATCTTCCCAAAGGACAGTCATTTTGGTCATACCTACTTGCTTTTCCTAAACCACAAAACAACACTCTGAGTCTTATCACAAGGTGGTTACTTCTGCTGCTAATCTCCAGACACAAAGCTCTCTACATCTGTTGCTATTGTGTCAGATCTCTTTGGAGGTGTTTTATTTATCAATGCTCATTTTCTTTGATCATAATCAACATAGATTTCTTCCAGATTTGATCAAATCAAAAGGACGTTTTGCTTTTTCCTCTCCTTAAGAATTGTTTTAACTGTTGGAAACTGCATCATTAATAAATGTCTGCTTGTATGATTTTGAAGAGGTGAGTACCACCAGAGATACCTTTGGGTATCCTCTGGTCTACAGTAGGAGAGCCATGTCTTCCCAGGGACATATGAGACCTTCTAAACTTCTAAACTTCTGTGACAGCCCCACAGAGCTGTCACACCCACACCCTAGGGGACCCTTATAACATGGGTGCATGTGGCTGGGCAGCAGAACTGACCTCTATCACTTATATCAGGCTTTCAATGTGCCCTGCCAACAAAACAGGCTCAGGAGCTCTCATCCCAAAGACTGTACAGCACAAGAATTTATAGCTGCAAGACTAAGGTGCAATATAATGTCTATTGAAGATTACTGAGGGTGTAAACTGGCCAGGAAACAGCAGTCAGTACAAACATTCAGAGAACAGAGACAGCAGGCTCTGAACCAGAGGGGAAGACAGCCCTTGACAGTGAGTGTGAATCTAAGGGAGAGATAAAGGAAACTTCCAGAGGGGCTGGATGGACAGATTTTTTTAATAATTTAGAGGAAAGACAACAATCATCTGTGGTTAAATAAGAGTTTGCCAGAACAACCTCCAGATTTAGAAATCTCCCTGCAACTTGTGGATACTTCAGGTTGAAAGATTGATTAACACAGATGGGGGGTCAAAACATAAAAATTTTTATGTTTTATGTGTTATATGTAAACACACATATACAGAATGTCTTTTTTTCCTTTCCCTTCAGGTTCTTAAAAATCTCAAGGGACAGAGAAATATAAACAAATAGCTGTTACTAGTTAGTTTTACATTGAATAAACCTCTAGTAGAACACAAAACTGAACACAAAAGCCTGAGTATATGGTCAGTAGAATTCCTAAGCCCTAAGCTACAATAACCCATCTCCCCAATACTGTTTTGTGCATAAGCATACACACATGTGTCTAAGACACAGGACTGAAATATCAGGACTCTGTTATTAGCTATGCCAAAGCTTTTCCACCTGACACTAAACATTAGATCCAGATAGCTTAAATCATCACAGCTACATTGAAATCATCAATCCTTGTTGGCAATTATGTGTACAATCTTCAGACATCAACTTTATAGTAAGCGTACTAAGCTGAACTAAAAAAAATTGAAATTCATGTTCTGTGTCCACGTTTGACATAATAAGATGCAATAATTTTTTTGCCTTTAATAACACTCATAGGAAATTTTAAATTATTAAGTTAAAGACTGTTGCCTTGGTTTTTCAAACAAGCTGACCATCATTTGCTTGCACTGATTTCAGCCAGAACTGCACCCCTTTAGTTTATATGAAAACTTCACAGTTTTCATACTGTGTAAACACAGGAGTAACAGAGAAAATAAGAAAAAGCAAAACACCTAAAAGGACAGAACGGGAATATTTATATGTTAATCTAAATTTTATCTTCTTTGTATTCAAATTGACATTGAGAGGGAAATCTTGTCAAGATTTTGAAAACATCTCTATTGGTAGCTGTAGAAAAGCTGTCAGAGGTACCTGGCCTTCTGCTGGTGGGTCACTCTTGCAGAAGATTTTTGAGCCAGTTCAGCCTCCCACTAATAACAAACAGATGTACTTAATGCTACTGAATGTAAATATTATTCTAACGCACTTTTGCCTAGTTTTCCATGAGGCCTTATTTTGAACTGCACATGCTTGTGAATCCCTCTGCCCAAGGGTTCTGCAGGTGGCCTATCTCACAGTGCCATTAGAAAGTTAATTACCTACAAGGGAAGTTTAAACAAGTTGTTCCAAAAGCAGTGGAACTAATAAAGCCTGGTTTCCTAGAGATTTGTGGCTTGCATCATTCCCTGCTCTGTAATGCTGCAGCCCAAGCCCCTTTTCCATACTCCTTTGATAAATTCCCCTCTCTGTGATCCACAATGCTCTCCTCCACCCGTCCTGTATCCATCAGCTTCAGGTCAAGCAAGAGGCACTGTGCTTGTTTCTGAACTCTGTGCATGCCACTGGCTTGATCAGGATATGTCTGCCGAAAATTCTCCATCCATCCATGTATAAATGTCTTTCCTAGCTCTAGTTTTCACATAATAAAGAGGAACTTCACAATTTTGAGAAAACATTGGTACTTAAATTCAGTAAAAATGGCCAACAAGTTCAAAAATTTCTTTAGAATAAAAATATCTAATCATACTCACGGAATGATTTTATTAGATCTATTCCTTTAGAAATTTAGTTGAAACTGTTCCTTCCTCTCATATCATCTGTGTATACTTTCACATTGGTTAAAAGGACATTTTATCTCTTAATCTTCTAAATAGTATCAAATATTTAAGACCATTCCAATCACTGTCTTGCTCATCTCAAAGATAATTAGGCCTACAGAAAAATAACTGCACACCTTCCAAAAATTATCAAGTAACATGTACTACTAAAATTAAAATGGGAATTTTAATTTTTTACTGCTGCAGGGAATGAGATTGCAGTCTGAACCACTCTCAGATACCTGAACTCTTCAAGGACCAAAGTGTTTTATTTCCTTTTGATAAGCCTGTCCCACAGCTCTCATAGCATCTTTTCTTCACTAAGCAATGGTCTAAAAGTGTAATTTTCTTGGACTTTCTACTCAGTCCTCCTTATGACTGTTGTGAATACCATGGGTCTGTAATCTATACAGTGCAGGTTTCCTAGCCCCTCACTCACAGAGAGATTAGACTTTTACAAGAGAGACCTTTCTTAATAGCAAAAATAATAAATGTACCTCCTAAAATAACATCTGTGAATCTGGCCCAACTCACCCAAAGATATTTTCCTATCACCCAGTAACTATAACATGCATGCATATTATTATCCCTGAGCTCTGTGGGCCCATTTTGATTAATCTTTCCCCAGGACACAGAGCCTTCCAAGCTATGAATCACTTTTGCTTGATTTTGTCTGCACTTTTCCATGTCAGCAGATTTCCTGCCCCACCACATGATGACAAGAGCAGCATGCAGCATTTGTTGACTGCCAAGTGTTACACTCACTGTGACAAGTAGAAAAGGCAGAGGAAACAGATCAGCTTTGTTTAAGGATGTACAGTGACTTTGTAGGCATCTCCAGCTTCATCTATCAAAATACCAAACATCTCTTCCCAAAACAATCCCCGAGATTCCCCACACACTGTGTGAACATGTGAGGCAAAATTGCTTTATCACAGGTTGGTATGACACAGCCCACAGGAGCTCAAGTGGTCACCACACACTTGCAACACCCTGGGATAGCACCATTTCTGTAGGCTGATTCCATCTGGAGAGCCTGACCAGTGACAGCAGAAACTCCCTGTGACACACCTGACCTCCCAGCACTCTTACCTCACCCTCTTTAATGAGCACACAGCTGCCCAGCTCCTTTCCAATGCCCACCAGTTTCATATCAGCTTTCCCCTTTGAATCTTTCCTTGCCCCTATTTTGATGTGTTGCTGACTCTGCAGCAAAGCTACACCCATCTTTTGGTGGAGAATATGTTAAATACTTTTTCATGACAATAGTCATTAAAGATCTATCATGAGTCAAGCCTTTGGTCAGGACTTTGTTTATTCTGCATGAGAGTTTCAATGGAACATGTTCCAACTGTGTGCATTCATCTTACAGCTGATGAGAGACATAGGGAGAATTTTGTTTTGACCTACCCAAAATAAACATTTTCAAGAAAAGAGATACAAAATAAATAGCAAAAAGACTGTAAAATATTGAGGAAACTTGGAATGTCTTCGAAGATTACATAGTGTCTTCCCATGTAAAGAGATTAATTTATTTTCAAAATCGTCTCTAAACTGTAAATTGTCAAATAAACGTCAATTTCAGTCATTATTTGGAAATGTAAAAACAGAAGGATAAAATTACTACAGATAACTATTAAAGGAAGAAGAGGTTAAGGTTCTAATTCATTTTAAAATTGATCCTAGCTGAAATCTCTGGTAGAATATTGCACACAAGCACATGGGCAGCAGCAAAAGAATCTAACCCTGTGCTCAGGGTCTGGAAGCAGACGAGCCCTGGCGTGGGCTGCAAGCCCCAGCAAAATTCACCCTACATAGCACAGTGTACTACTCCTCCCCATGCTCAGGCAGCTCGTCTGGTTCTGCCCCAGTGCCCTGTGATCCCACAAGGACAGGCAGTGAAGGTGTTTTCCCTTGCAGTTTTTCCCACTTCTTCAAGGAAAAAAGAGAGGCGAGGCAAGGAGGAGGTGGGAAGAGAAATGAACGCCTAGTTGTTCTCTGCAAGGACGGCTATGAAGAAATAAACAACTCACATTACTCACAGGAGGGGGTGAAAGGAAAGTGGAGCCAGTCTGCAGGAGCTGGATTTTCCTGGCTCCAGCAAACCCCTCCTGGAGCAATATATTAGGCCACCTCACACCCCTCACCCCCTTATCTGAAACAAACTGTACACTTGCAAGAAACATTTTGCCTTCCTTCGCAGACCTGTCCCCAGCTGCTTCACACAGGTAAGGAAACAGAGGAATCAAGAAGTCCAAGGCACAGACAGAGACTCCTGGGAGGAGGAAAATAGCCACAGGAGTCACAAGGAGTAGGAAATTCCAGTATCATCCAGGAAAGAGAAGGGAATAGGCTACGCTGTTTGCAGAGATGTGTCCTAGCTGTAAAGTTGCCAACTTTCCTTTTGACCTGCAACAGAGTTAGTGGTGTGGCTAACACACAGCAGGGAAGCTGCACAGGGACTGAGGAAAGTAAAAACACCACCTCTGTTTACTGCACCAGATCTGAGATTTGGCAGAATGGCAGCATGGCAAACTGGAACACACAGAGCATCTGCTGTAGTTTCTACAGACACAAATTGTTTGAACATGCTTAATCCAAAACATTTTACCAATTTTGAGAGGAAACTAAGAGAGGCAAAATACACACCTTCTTAGAGGCTTACATTTTAAATATACAATTTCAAGCCCATGGAATGTTAGAACTCTACATATTTGCTTTGAAACTCATAGGTTAGATGATGCTCATGCTGGAGTTCTTGTCTTCTTAAAAAAACATTTAAAACTTCCAACTTATTTTACATTCCTCTGCACTCAGTACAACTTAAAATTACTTTTTCAACTCTCCCATTTTTTTCAGAAAGATTGCATACTACCATCCATTTCTTTATGCTTGCAGTAGCTAACAAAATGGCATTGCAACCAAACTCACAAATTGACTTAACCCCCCAAAATTATGAAACATACTGTGAGTAGTGGAAACCTCTGGGAAACACTTCTCTAATATGCAACCACCAGATGACTGCACAATGCATTTATAACTATTATGAGAGTAACTTAAAATCTGAATATAACCATTGTGATGAATGATGGTATTTGAACTGTCTTAGAAGACAGATCTCTCTTCCACTGAAGATACATCCTAGGGGAAGGATTTATGGAATACACTTTTTATTCAACCCCAGTTTTTCTTAAGGCAACACAGAGGAACACACAAACTCCAGGTCAGCCCTGAAAAGACTGCAGCCCAATGGAAAGCAGTGGCAATGCAGACTGAACAGAGGACCTGTTGGGAGCATTGTGCAAGGGCAGGACTCTGTGTGACCCACCAGCCTTCAGGTCACCTTGGCCTCATCAGTACCTCTAACACCAGCCTCCCACCTGAAGCCTCATTAGAGGCTGCCAAACTAGGAATCCCACATCCAGCTCTCAGGCAGGGGCCAAATTACAGCCTGGTAGGCAAATGGACAAACTCATCTCTCAGTCACTTTCTTCAAACCCATTGTTTGGCACCTTTATTCAGTGTCTGGGGTGGCTTCTGGCCCCTACCTTGAATTTGAGAATTTCTCTTCCAAAGAGTAGAGCCCAGAAGTCAGTCACAGACAATGCACAGGTGTGGCATTCACGTTCTCTGGAAAAATCCTTCTCCCAGGGTTTTTCTCCTGGGAAGATGAGAAGCCTCAGTGAAAAAGAAAAACAATAATTATCTCATTTGCTTCTCCTCTGTTTTGCTCATGTGGAATGTGTTTGGAGTTGTTTACCAACAGGTGATTGTTTCATTTGTTTTTGGTGTGAGTTGTTTTCACTCATTGGTGAATCAGTGCCAAACTGTGGCAAGACTCTGGAGAGAGTCACGAGTTTTCATTATTATCTTTTTAGCATTCTGTACGTATCCTTTCTGTATTCTTTAGTTAGTTTAGTATAGCATTCTTTAAGATAACATAGTATCATCAAATAATAAATTAGCCTTCTGAGAACATGGAGTCAGATTCATCATTCCTCCCTGCCACGAGGGTCCCTACAAATACAATACACAGGAACACTTACATTTGCTTTTGAGTACATAGATGACTTTGGTGTCCAACTCCATTTTTTCAGACATAAATTAGGCATCAAGAACCTTAAGATTCATTGGCCTGCAATAAAGTCAGGTCTAACTACCACTGAGACTTTGAAAAATGTGTTAAGTTCCTTATCTCTGAGTTGACTTTGGTAATTTTTTTCCTTCAAGCCATTTTGGAGAGAGGCATATGTCAGAGGATCAAGCTGACTGAATTTGCATCAGCTGTGTGTCTGTCTGCAGGGCAGCATAAAGCAAACCCTCATTCTGTTAGAGATCCAGAGATTCCAGGTCTCCTCTCCTGCATGATCCATTCTCTCTGCTAGTTACATTACAGCATTATCAGATATCCCAATTCTGACCAAGGCTCTTTGTCTAACATCAGGATCCCATACAGGAGCTTCCCACTTGTTGGCCAAAATTTACAAGAGCGGGCTTTGACCCAACTCAGTCCAACATCATCCACTGCCCAGAAAATGTATATAGACTTTATTAGTGGGCTCCCAGTCTTTAATCACAATATTGTTGTGCTTCAGCGAACAGAATCCATGCTACCATCATCAACATTGTACTTTCCAGAAAGAAAATTTCCTGGGAGTCATTTTGTAGTCTAGGGCCAGGAAAAAAGAAAGTAGTAAAAAAGAAAAGCTGAAATGTAACTCCACTGGAGCTGGCCAGTGACTGAAATCCTGAACATTCACATACAAAATCCTGGCCCTGTTAAAGGCAATGAGCAATTCTCACTGATTTCAGCAAGATCTGGATTTCTCACAGATGCACTCAGAAAAATGTTTAAAAAAATCAGTCTCGACACTGAGTCAAATATTCACATTCCTGCTTCTGTAAAGAACAAAAATTCTCTCAACCCCCAGAGCATGAAAACCACCCCCATACCTTATGTAATTGCTTTTATCTTCAAAAGCATGGCAACTAGTCCAGAAAATGGATCAAGAGGCTTGTTAAATGTTAAACAAGTTACACTCTTCTGTCTCTCCCCTATGTTTCCTCCTGTTTATTTTAAAAGGGAACTTTATAATCCAAGAACTTAATTCTCATCCTGCAATGTTTCCAGAAAATGAGTTATGGGCATTACTAGGCCGATAAAATACTTACAGGATTTCAGAATTAGTTTTACCTTTTCTAAAATCATCAATTCTTAAAATAAAGTAAGAGGATTATCCGGTGGAAATGTGTTTTATCAAAAGGAAAAACACTGCACCTATATTTAGTCCCATTCAATACAGACAGTTTCAAAGGAGTACTGTAAGTAAAACTCTTAGACAACACTATATAAACACATTATTTAAGCTACATTCTGGATCTGATTAATTATAACAGGAGATCAAATGTTAACAACTTAAGAATCTTCACTCCCATTGACACATATGGAGTACTTTAAAAAGTACTATAATTTCAGAGTAATAAATAAGAGCTCTCACCTAAATTATATGGACATTATCTTTTGATTGCTTTAAGGGGAATGCACAATACAGAGTTTTTATTGCAGGCTCATTTGGTAAAAGTTGCCCATATATGGCTGCTGAGAGAACCAAAGAGGAAAATTATGTCCTTTGTAAGAACACTTAATTCACAATCCTGTTCTGTTTTCTGTACAACAGTTATGCTTATGACAGGTATGCATTCCTGCAGCACTTACAATGTGTTTTTATATGAAAAAGACATTCATATTCATCCTTAGCTGAGAACATGTCTTGCGTTGCTCCGAGTGTTAAAGTAATCCTGTTTCTTAAGAGAATAAGCCAGGCCAACTTTCTCAGTATGTAAAGTCCAAATTCAATTTGTATCCTTACCATTTTGCTTCCAGCTATTTTCTCAAATACTGGAAAACTTCCACTAAGCTCCACTTCTTACAAAAATATATTGAATGTTTATTGCCTGATAACAATTACAGCAATTTTCAGTATGATTAGAACTGCCACATCCTGTAGTCACCAATTTAAGTGAAAGGGAAAAACCATCTCCAGTCCAAACCATAACACAGATAGTCCATGCTCAGTCCAGATGAGAGAGAGCAGAAACACAAGCATGTGATCCCAAGCTCCCAATACAGGCTTTTATATGCCACATATCACCTTATAAAATTCAGTAATGGAAGTGAATCCTTTATTTGAGGTTTCAGCTATTTTCTTTTTTCTTTCCCTTTTTCAGAGGCAGACATACTGGCCCAGAGTTTCATTTTGAATTAACAGTCGAAGTAGTCAACCTTAAGATGGAAGACTTACAAGGAAAGCAAGCCCAGTATTTTGGAAAAATTGCAGCTGTAAACTATGGCTGAAATCTACTTCCCTGAGTTTTCATGGAGCACAATCAGACTTTTTAGGAGAAACACCTTTTGCTTAACATATATGAGTCTGGCATCAACCAGGAACCTACCCTGGTTGCAGGAGTTCAGCAGTTCCCACCCTGAATTTGGGTGATTTCAGCCCATGAAACATGGAAGGAGTAGAGGAACAGACACACAGCATTGCTTTTACTCTTGCTTCAGAGTCACATTTGAATCAGAAGTAGGCAAGATTTGTACCAAGTCACCACAGCATTCTGGTCACTCCAAAGATTTGTCATTATATGCCACTGTGTCCACCCTCCATTTAAAAATGGACACCAGAAACCAAACTTGGGCTTACATGTTCTGATGGCTATAATAAAAAAACAAAAGATGTTCCAGATTTTTAAATCCCCACTTCTCTGTAATACCTATCACATCTTTATCCCACTCACCACAGGTAACTCAAATACAAGGTTTAACTTTTTCATTTGCTTTTCTTCAGAAAGCAGCAATTGAATGGTTCATACTGTTTGTTGTTTGACTTGTTAAATACGAGAATTTTTTCACCTCAGAACTCAACTAAAGTTTCAGAACAAGCTTACATTCTATTGGAAACATGGGGGAAACATGGGGGAAGACAGCAAAAAACAAAAAAGACCCAATGTTTTATCTTGAAAATGGTTACAGAAAAAAATAAAAGTATATTTCTTTCAAAATTGCACTACTCAAAGTGACCGTATTCTTTAGATAAGCTCCTTTGTTTTCCATTATATGCTGTTGTTTTCCAACAAATGGATATGCAGAATATATCTTAGGAGATGCAATTGTTATTTCCAGAACTGACAAAGGAAGAACTTAGATATTTGATTGGTATTGCTTTGATGGCTCAAATGAGCTGTGACTCAACCAGCTATCTCCTGAAATGAGCCTCAAGACATCAGCCCTGTTCTACTGTCCCACCTTCTCCTGTACCCTCCCCAAAACCATCCCATTGCAGAGTGACATCACCAAGAAATCACCTCATCTGAGACACGAACTTTCATTTCAGCCCCTCCATTATCTTCTTTGCTTCCTGAAGTTTCCATTCCTCACCAATTCCCTTTTGGTCCATGGGCATGCACCACATTTTCTTTGGACATTAACCCCATGTTTCCTCATAAACATGCAATTAAGAGAAACCTTCAGAAAGAAAGGCAGATGGTATGATAAAACTCAGAATCTGGGGTATTTTGCATTCTTTGTCTTACTGCTGGGGAAGGCAATTTGCTGTAGGTTTGAAGAGGCATGTATTAATCATTGGCCTTGACCAGCTAGGTGCATATAAATATTTCTGTATAGTCCCATTTCAGTCTAGACTATGCTTAATATTTAAAATGTACATCCCGTGGTTAGGATGGTTTGTGTAGAAAACAGATATGAAATGCTACAAAGATGATGGCAGCATTAACTGCATGGAAAACTATCGGTTAATTTTTCTACATTAATCTTAATACTTTTCAATACTGTGTCAGAATTGTTTACCACTTCAAAGCAGCAAGTGATAAATACAAAAATATAACTCCTGTGAATAAGCACTTTGTAGATTTCAATTGCATGAACTTCATAAGAAAAAGGCAGTAAACCTTCCAAAATGTTAGGTGATGTTTCTAAAAACATCTTTGCTGTTAAGGAGCTTAAACATATATCTTTTGAACTTGCACTTAAGCAATTATGAAAAATATCATAAAGTAAATATGAAGAAATGTAAAGTGTTGGAGTCTAACACCTGAACTAAGTTCAAGCCCTGTGGAATATGTTCATTCTTTTAAACTTAGCTCCGGATTAACAAGTAACACAAGTCAGAGCCAGGGTGAAATATGGAAACTGTCATATTGAGAGATGAATGCATAGTACAAGCTTACAGAAACAGGTCTGGACTTTCTGCTTATATAATGGGTCAACCAGACAAAAGCTGTAGCTCCAGGTTAAAGGTACATATTTATGAAACAGGTGCCACCTTCTACTCCCAGAGCATTTCTAACACAGTGGAGTTTTGTCTGCTGCTGGTTTTTACTGCTATGACACTGTAGAGACTTGAAGGTTGGAGCTCTAATTCTTTTAGCCTTTGGGAGAGAACCAGCCCTTCAGCTTTTTTACTTATTTACTCCATATGTGACTCATAGCTAATAGCAGTCCCCTGTTTTATTCTCCCTTCTCAAAACTGCTCAGAAAAAAAAGAGAGCATATTTCCTGTCCAGCTAAGCCCCAAAAGAATTATGATCTCTTTGGCCTTCTTGAAACTAGGACAAGGCAAGGAGTCCTTTGACTTTGAGGGCATAAGCAGAATGTCACAAAGCCAACACAAAGCCAACAAATCAGCTCAGAAGGCGTAAGCAGTGGTGCTCCATGTGCTGTGCAGTTTATCCAGGTCTGGCATGCCTGGCCCTGAGACACTGGAACACGTGGCTGGCCTGTGGTCCAGGACAGCCTCAGAGTGCTGGGCTCACAGGCTGGAAGCTCTTGCTCTGTCTGCTGCTGCACAGCCTCACCCCAGGAGGCAGGATCCCAGGAAAAGCAGGATCCCAGCCACGGTCAGCAGAAACAGGCTCGCCCTGTTCATTTCAGATACAGCACATTGTCACAAATCCCACTCACTGTGTGCAGATGGCCAAGTGCCTCTGAATGCAGGACCTGCTGCAGTAAAAGGTAGAGCCCTGTCTGTAACTGGAAATGTGTCACAGCTCAGCAACCCTGAGGACCAGAATGCTTGGATTAGGGGAGACAACGAGTGTCCACCTTGGAGTACTTGCTGCTGTCAGTGTCCAAGAAGTGGTTGGGTGATGTTCTTAGACAAATAGTTTCAGTTCAGGATTGCTCTATGTGAAGACTGGATTTGGACTCACTGATCCTATGGGGTCCCTTCAAACTTGGGTTATTATTAATCCAAGGAGCTGGGTCTGGGATGACTTCATGGTGATGGAAGATATCTTATTCAGTGCTCTACTGCAGTAAATGAGCTTTATATGATCCTTTCATGACAGAGATGATTGACATAAACCCTGCAAGGCCTGTGATTTTTAAAGGCTGCTTTTAAAGGGAACAAACTGCTGAGAAGCAGAATCAACTGGGACAGTTGTGTCCCAGTATAAATATTTTGCTGTTATATGTGGACTGTCATTAACTTCTATATGAATGAAAATTCACAAACAGAGGTTCCACCTCCTTCCAAAAAAAAAAAAATAATAAACAACTATGGGTGAGCCAGGGTAAAATTCACATTGTAAGCAACAGAGTTCAATGTGCTAAAAACCATTAATCATGCTGAGGTCAACCAGTGCTTTACATATTTCCTCCCCAAACTCTGTCTTGTGGGTGTCTGTCTCCTAACAGATTTTGTATTGCTGAGTTGTAAAGCGTTCCTGATGAATTGTTTTTGGCACTCAGTCCAAAGTCTTGAAAGCCCAAGCCCTTGAAAATAAAAAGCAGAACCTTACTTTAACATCCCTGTTGGACACAGCACTGGAACACACTCTACATTGTGTGCATAAACAGGAGAAGAGTCTATTGCCTGTGCACTGGTTTGTCTGTGATATCAGGGAGGCACGAGGCTATCAGCAGTGTTATAAAGCAAAGCCACTAGAGAAATTAGAGCACATTTAAAAGAAAGGCTATTGGTATTAAATTTATTCCTCCTTTATTCTACCCCAGTAACTCTGGAACTTGTTACTGCCTCTCTAACTCCCACCATCAGACAGTGATCCAGTACATTCTTCCTGCCGCCCTGTTACTCTCCCTCCCTTTCCTTAACTTCTCACTCTCATTAGTTTCCTCACACTTCTGACAGAAATATGCCTTACTCTCCTTCACTGTTTGAGGAAGAAATGTACAAAGCCCATTCTGGCTTCCATCCTTTTATCTTGCCTTTTCAACAGTTGCCATGAACAGTCTTCTGAATTCTTCCCCACTGACCTCATTCTTTACCCAGTCCAGTGTGACTTCTCCCTTGAAATTTCATCCTTCCAGATACACTGAGGCACACCTCCTACCTGAATCCAGATGTTCTTATTCCACCTTTAGAGTCCCTCAATTTTCATCTCTTTCTCATGCTTCTCCTTACACCCAGCCTTCCTTGGCTATTTGTGTTTTGATTTAGCATTCAACACATCTTCATTTTCTTTCTGACTTTCAACAAAGTATCCCAACACTCCATCTGCTTATGCCCTTTCAGTTTCCATACCTTCCATACCACCTTAAAATTGCAACCCACACAAATTTTTTGAGCAGAATAATTTTATCAGCTGTGTATTAAAGAGTCAAATTCATTACATTCAAAATAATTAGTACTGAATTCTGTTATTCTGTAAACAGCAATGTTCCTAGACTGCAGAGAAAGCAGAGCTCCTCTTTTTCCTTTTTTTCTCTCTCTATCATATAAAATTATTGAGAACTGCTATGGTATTTTTAAGCAGTAAGTATCAAAGCAATATATAATTCACTGTCATATGGCATTGTTATGATATGCCAGTTATACCTCATCTACACATACTCTGTCAAAATTTATTTTGTCTTCAGAAGACCACTCAGAACTTCCTAAGTTATCCATAATCAATAACATAAAAGGAAAACTCTTCTATTCTCAGAAAAATGAAATTTCAATTTATATTCCCTTTCAGGTCTAAAAATTATAGTACTAATGTGCCTCATGGCTGGGGGTTTCAGTGTGTTTAACTGCCCAGGCTAATTTTTCATAAAGCTTGCAACTGGATTTGAAAGATCATTTCCCTTTTTGTTTTTACAAAGGTCAGTAGGAATCTATTCCTGGATTTCAGCAGAAGCTTGATCAGACACCTGTTTTCTGTGATACTCAGCTTCATTCATCACTGTTATCTACTATTTATTCTTCACCACTTGACTAGGGTTGTGATTAAAACACAACTAAACTAAACAAGTCAAAGAAAGTTAAGAGACTTTTAAAATCATGGCAGCTTTAATTAAATAATAAATACAAATAACTATTTATAACATAACAAAAAAATATAGTCTGCATAAGAATTAACAAACTGTAATGAAGAAAAATTTAATGAAATTCTGCAGTCCTTATTCCAGCAGGAATTTGTTTAAATATAGCTTACAATAATTTTTTTTAAAAAACAATTATGGATTATTCAATGGGATTAAAATTTCAGCTATGACTGAAAAAGCATATTAATGTTAGGATCATCTCTTAATGTAAGTGATTACATTCACTTAGTTATTCTACTATTTATTGGATTATTTCTCCATGTCATGTCTTGTCCTTTTTTACCATTAAATGCTCAGAATTGGAATATTCTACTCTATGTTTATAAATAATCTAGCACAACAGGACCTCCATCCTGGTTATGAGATTCAGAAATAATTCAACTACTAATTATAGTGACTTCATCATTACTCATGGCCAGCCACAAGAACAGTCCCATTTAACTCTAGTTAAATATGTCTGTAAACAGCACTGCTGACAGCCCCTTGTTTTTTTTGTGATAAAAACTATAGAATAAATGAATGAGCATTATCATTTTATCTCTCATGTACAAGACAGTATGTTTTTATACAGCCTCTTCTGTCAAAAAACTGAATGTACCATTTAATTCTTCATGGAAATCCCTGATTGATGTTCCACCTGGACATTGCTACGAAGGGCTGCGTTGGCCTCTAACCTCGGCTGCCCCAGTATCTGCTGGGGGTAAGTGGATGCAGCAAAAAATTTCTTGGTCCTTGGAGCTTGCCCGTGGTCTGATTTAAAGCAACCCACGCCACATCTGAGTAGCTGTGACCCCAGAGGGCTGCCTGCCAGCTGGGATCTGCCAGAACATCGTGTGCTTTGGACATTCCCCTGTTCCCACAGTAACGCCTTTGCCGGGGGCTGCAGGGAATGTGCTAAGCAATGAGAATACCCAGCTGAGGAGACACAGCAGTTTTCCAGACATCTACAATGTAGAATAAAGGAGCTCAGACTGACACACTCCAAAGCTGTGTGCAAAAGCAAACTCTCTTATTCCAGGACTGAAAGATCTCACCACGCTACACCAGCTGTGGCTCTGAAGGAGAGAAGGGGCAATGTTGCCTATGAAGGCATTTCTGTTTTAATTTATAGGATAGCTAAGATAAACAAAGCAAAACTGAAATTGTATTCAGACAGAGAGCACTAAAATAAATCCAGATAACAGGGATCTGTGGTTTCAGGGCACCATTCTGTCTTGAAGCAGTACTATCTTGTCCACAATTTTACGTGTGCATTTAAAACTGTCCATTCATGGAAAAAATAATTTTTTATGAAATCAATGTATATAAATAAGTGAGATATATTAATGAAATATTTTTACACCCCAACTATCTTTGCAAGGTAAAATACATACTTGGAATGGGCCTTAACCAATACCCATCAGCATGTTAAATTACATGTTTCTTAAAAATACCAATTTTTTTAATAAGGCTTAAAAGCGAGTCTCTAACTGCCAAGAGCACTTAAAAGTCCCAACCCATTTCTAATCAACCATTCCTAATCAAATTCCTTGACTCATCATGCTTGTTCACTTCCTGTCCCAATCGAGTAGCCAGGATTGCTCAACAGCATTGGGTGGTTATTGAATTCTTCTCCCATCGATCATGGTGCTCCAGTGCTGGGTTTCTGAAGCTGTGAATAGTTTTGCAAATCCCTGATGAAATGCAAAAAAGCACTTTGGGGAAAAGCTGATAAATGAAAGGTCCATAGAACTTTTTTGTTTAGCACAAGAACTTAATGGAGCATGGTCGTGGTGGGTGGTGTGAACCTTCCATGGGGGGCGAGGAGCACGCCAGAAAACAATCTTGCTGAGAAGAAGGAGAAGGCAGAGACAGTAAACATGCAGCCACAGGCTTTGTAAGAGATGATTTTTGAAACAAGCATATTCCAGTATGCAACACATATTTTCTATTGCTTTGAAATTGCATCTGCTTTTTGTAAGATTATTATGTAAGAAAAGCCTATTTGCCAGAGTATGTGGTTACACATTTTCTACTGACTTTACAAATTGTTCAAATTTCAGTATTTGTTGGCTTCATTATAGACCAGTGTTATTACTGGCAGCTACTATAAGGTATTATAAAAACTTTTTTTATTGTTGCTATAATGTGGCACTAAGGATCAGAAACTCATCTGAAATAAGTGAAAGCTGAAAGGGCAGGAGTCAATTTACATTGTATTACATTTTAAAATCTTACTAAAATAAATTATATTTTCCCAAAAGGTCAAGGTACAAACAGATCTCCCAGATGTGTGATGGCTTCTGAGGTGTCCTCAATAAGAGCCTTCTGTTTCAAACCAAATCCTGCCTGATTATTCTGCTCAGTTGAAGAGGCTCCCTTTGACTGGCCTTTGTGCTTCAGCTCACTTCCTATCCAAGGCACTTTCTGGACTCATTTAGAGTTGATCTTCCCCCCATACTTTCATAGTTTCTTTTGGTTTTGATCTCATATTAGCTGAACACAGATTTTCCACCACAATCACCCATAAACATATGCAGTAAGGAGGAGGCCAAGGTGCGATGAGCCATGCACACAGGAGCTGAAGGGTTGGCCTAGGTCAAATCAAAAACAAGCAGCCCTATTCTATACAAATTGCCCGCTGCTGGGGAAGATGTTTCAGTGTCACATTTCTGCCAGTGTGGCACACTCTGACACGCAGAGGAACCAACAGATTTCAACCAACTGCTCATCTAAGTGGCTGCTAATTAATTTAATTGCTCAACTAATTGCCCATCTGAGTGGCACCAAGCACCAGGCAATCCTGTGTCAGAAATGCAGGCTCCTTTGTAGCCTGCACAGAGGGAGCACATCCAGCATTTTGAGGAAACTAGAAAATCAGAAAAAACTCCATTCCCAAATGAGATGGGTTAAATCTGCCCATTGCTTATGTTTTTTCTTTGTTTCACCAGTAAACTGAAACACAAAAAATTGGTTTATAAAATCTCCAATTATACACTCAGGTAAGTGTTTTCCTTCAAAATACCAAACTAGAACTGTAGAAGCATGTGGAGTTTTAGGGCAGCAAACCTGTGCCTACATTCATCCTGATAAACTGAGACCACAGAACGCTCCTATATTAATTAACAAGCAGGAAAATTTCAGGCTGAAAAGAATAAACACATATAAGAATGTTACACAAGCTGTTGATTTTGAAAACTCTACAAAAACATCATTTTTCTGTCTTTGAAAGTAAAGTGGTCAAAGAACACGATATTTTTTTATAATCCAAATGTCCTATGTGCAGGGCTTCCCTAACTTTTCAGTGACACACCAAATGCAGGGGCTGAACTATTTCACTGCACAGAGCTGCGTTGAGTGCTAGTGTCAGCAGAAGCCACCGCGCACCCCTGAGGGCAGAACTCATCAGGTCTACTCTCAGGTCAAGACATTCAGAAAAATCAGGTTTAAGGTTAAATGTGGTGGGACAAAAAGACAGAAAACAAAGCCAAGAAGCCAGCAAATGAAGCTTTCATCTCAGTTTATGGCAGCACTACATGCAGACTACTAGAAAGTATACACCCAGTCTGCTAAGTTTTACTGGGGGAGAAGGAAGGTCAGAGGAGTGCATGGCTTTCTGCAGCATTACTAGCCTGAGTAAACGTCCACTATCTGCTGGTTTCACTAGATTTTACACAGCATCTGTAATACAAGCATTTACACCTTTGCCACTCTTGATAAATTGCCCCACCATCAGCTCCATTCTTGGGTAAGGACACAAGACCCTCGCTGAGACCACTCTTCATAAACACTGCACAAGAGAAGCGATGATCGCTGTCACACTGCAGTGGTACAAATGACAGGTTATTTTGACACCTACTGGCCAACTCCACGTACAGCATTGTTAAATTCCCAAATTCCCAGGCTTCAACAGTGCCAGGAGAAGGCAGATGTTTAAGCCAGACTCAGTACAGCAAAAACTATTTTTCTTTCCTTTTAGGTTTTTTTTTCTACTGGAAGTCAGTGTATGATTGAAAACTGCAAAGGCAGGACTGACTGCTAAATATCCCAGGCTAGTCTGAATCACAGGTTTACTTTAAAATAATTTGAGAAGATAAGGACAGAGAGAGGATAGGAAGGAAGAAGGACACAGGGACTGGGAAGCAGGATGCTGCTTGGAGAATATAACATTTACTTTGTGTAACCAGTGTGGTTAATGGCTCTAAAATAGCTCTTATGCATTGAGGCATGAAATCCATTGCCAGGTCCAGGTGTTGAAAAAGGACTTGTCTGATAAGAAAAGGCTGGCTAGAATTGAGAGCACCACCAATGATATAAACAGCTGTCATCTGGGGGAAAAAGGGATTAATCACCACTGAAAGCTAATCAGAACACCATTGCCCCTAAATACAGTTAGAGGATTATAGTATCAGGATCCATGCAGAGAGAGGGTGCTGGTATATTACAAGTCAGTTAAAATGCATCATGAAAGTAAAACCTGTGGATTCAGGATGAAAAGATTAATGAACCTTACAAGATTTTGACACTGGGAGTCAAAAAGCGTGGTTACTGTCAATCTGTCCTGGTAGAGAAGCAGTAGATGCAGACACAAAGTGATGATTCTGCTTAGTTAGTTGGATATACAAAATGGAGAAATTATTAATTGTTAATACTCTTTGAGAGAGGAACTGAGTGCATTCATTTAAGCACCAATCCCTGGATTCTCCAATCTTCTTTGCAGGAGCTTCCACACTCCACATTTCTCTGGCTGTGCAGCTGAACAGAAAAGGGATCCCACAGAACAAAGTAAAGTTCAGAGAAATGCTCAGTTGAAAGAGAAGAAATTTTCCATCTTTCTGCTCTTCCCAGCCAGTCCTTTGGATTTAGCTACACTGTAGAAAGCTCAATCAACAATTCATACCATGTTTTTTGGAAGTAAGGAGTACAGCAACATATTGCAAGAAAAAGCATCATTTTACAAGAAAACAAGACAAACATACTTTCCAATTTTTTTTAACCTATGAAATTTAACAATTAGCACCATATATCACATTATGCTCAAAGGAGAGGTGAGAAATGGGCAAAATAATAGATTTTAAATTGTTGAGATCTAGTACTTCCTCACCTTAGTCTGCCAGACTTGGACATGCAGCAGCTGTTCAGTTGGAACACTGAAGAAGTACATTCATGATAAGAGATGGAAAAATTTTTCCAAGCTGAAAAGTTTGTGAAAAATCTTCATGCTGAACATTGGAAGGGATGAAATTCTTAAAAATTTTTCTTTCTTCTCTCTCTTATTATGCTAAGGGCAATTTATTCTCACTCTGCCATTAAATGGAAACTTCTCCTCCATGGATAAGAAACTGGTTTGGGCCCAGCATGGTGATTTCTCATGTAATACAGAGAGAACAGACATTTTCATACAAATTTCTGCTCTTCTTAGTCCTATTTCTTTATCACTCTCAACCTCCATATTTATTTATTTTTTAGAGTGAAGCCCTCCATTACCTTTTCTTGGTTTTTTTTTTTCACTGATTTTTTTCCCTGCCCTTTTACCATATTCTTGAAATGAAACATGAACCTAGTAATGTTCAAGATTGAGCTGGACCTTGAAAGTGATGATATCTGAACAGGTTTCAAATTAGACAAAATTAATTCTTCATTCAGTTGCTTAGGAAAAAATATAAACCTGTTTAGAGAGGTGTGGGGACTGACCTGTGTTTTCAAACAGAACAGAATGTCTTTACAAGAATTCTGTGCAGTATTTGGGATACTGAGTCATTGCAGAAGGATTTTGTACCCCACAACACAGTGGGGTCCAGCGTTGAGAGCACTCATACAGAGTTCATATTTTACTTGGGACATTTTTAGGCAATCAGTTTATCAGTTAATATCACCTCTGCATGGTTGCTATTAAAATAACAAATCAAAGCCAAAAATGAAATACTGTGAGAACCTCTTTGGAAGTTTGTCCTTATCTGGCAAAATGTGTCTCTTCAAGCTGTTTATCCCACTGAGATGGGGAACGTTTTTTTGCTCTCCTCTGAAAATTATAGTCCCAGTAACATAAAGCATTGTAGTGAGAGTGATACGAGCATAAATACAGATACAAGAGGAATTACAGTGTAAGGGTTTAGCCTGTGCCTGTAAGCAAGGGCAATCATTGGCATCTGCAGAGTAAGAGGTGCTGACTGCAGTTCCTCAAGTGTTGTTAAACACATTTTTATTTGTACTTGTCTTCACTGGACATGGACATCAGTGTGTTAGGTGCAGCCTAACCCTGAGCAGAAGAATGATCTCCATGACAGAAACATTGCAATTCCAGTACCAGATAAGAAGGTACAGAAACTGTAGATGCACAGGGAAAGTGTAAAGAAAACTGAACAAGTCATCTTGAAGGGCAACAATCTCAGGGGCCAGGTGCTAATACTCTTTTTGTAGGCTTCTTGGGAAAACAGAATTTTAAGAACTGATACTTAAAATTCATCTGCATGTAAAGCCAGTGTCAGTCTCTCCTACCCAATAAAACAATAAGAAAAATTCTTGAGTTTATGCCCTCCAGCTAATTCAGCTAAAGAGCTAGAGGGAGCATCCATTGCATCTCATTTTAGCAGTGCAGAATCAATGTTCTTGAAACTTTATACCAACAAATGGTGAAGCTAAAAGTCCCTGGTAGCCATTGAGCCTGAGGTCAGATATTCCACAGCTGCACTCCAAACACAAAAAGAACTTTTATCTTAAGCCTCCCATGATACTTCAGATGCCTTAAGCAAAATTCTCCCCTTTCACATGCACACTGGGTTTCATCTCTACTGTTTTTGCTCTCCTCCTGTGGGCAGTTATTGGGATTCCCACTTGAGCAGAGCAGGCAGACATGATCTCTTGATTCCTCAGGGAAATAAGTTTTATTTTAACAAGGCTACCCAGGAAGATCTGAAGGGATGATATTATTATTATTGTTGTTGTTGTTGTTGATGTTGTTGTTGTTGTTGACACATTCAACTCCCTCCAGCATCAAGAATGCATGTACTCATTCCTGTTACATACATGGAAGAACAGGAAGATTGTGAAAAAATTCTGTGGCTTCATTCCCCTTCCTCACCAAGATTTTATCTCCTCATTGTATCATTAACACACCACACTTTTGCTGGATAAGGAAAGATACTATCCTGTATGTTAACACATACCTGAGTGTAATAGTTCAGGGATGGGTTAAGAATTACACCCAAAAACACTTAATAAAGCCTTTACTTCCAGTGATGAAGGCTGCATGCAGGTACTGAAGAGAATGGGTGCAGGGATGACAAGACTACTAACAAAAGCATTATTGTTGTGTGCTGCTTGCCATGCAGCTGCAGTTTGTACAAGCAGAAAGAAGCCATATGTCAAAAGAGGGGAGAGAAGAAAGAATCAGTAGCTGGCCAAACTAAAGCAATTTTGCATCTGTATGGGTTGCAGATATATATATATATGGGTAAAACAAAGGAAACCCAGAGCCCACTTTTCCTTCCACTAACTATCTGGCCTCTGAACTCTGATCATCTGCTCCCCCTACAGCTATAGTTCTCTTGGCTTGTTTGAGGATTTAATTTCAAATTATACATGTGCAAAACCAGACTGAAATCCTATTTTACCACTGGTTTGATCACTACTGCCTGAACTATAATTCTAAAATATAGTGACTGTAATGTAGTTATGCTTCTTGTTTGCTCTTTGTAGTATAATAAGATACAGAAGCCAGGAACCCACTGTGTCAAGCAATGTGCGAACATATCCCTGTACAATTCTTCCTCCATGAGTTTACAATTTAAATACACAAGGTTGAACTATGTTAACAGTACTTCTACTTCCCTTTTTTTTACTAGGCTCTGAAAGACCTAAGCACCAAGTTGACTGTATATGTTATAAACATTTTCTAAACATTTTTTACCCAAAAGGCAGGATAGCAGCTCTGAAAGTGTAAGTACAATGTAGAGTCACTTAAAACACACATAACTTTCCCATGCCTCTCCCTTGCAACCCATTTAACACAAACACCCACTACTGTTTTCTCCTAACATCTTTTTGTTAAGTATTTCCACCAAAACTTCCCTTTACCTTCAAGGCACCATTTGACAATCACCTCATGCCTTTGCCCAGACAGCAATACCTTCTAACTGCCCCATTTCTGACTGTGGCTTTTCCCACACTACCCTAAGTTTAGCTGAGCTTCCAGCTAGACATGGCAGAATCCGCTTAAAAATATTTCTGTTGCAAACTAATTTCTCCTTGCTACACTTAATAGAGAGCAGTTTTTGTACTGTGCTAAATTACCTTTTTTGTCTTAGATGGTGCCCAAAGACAGCACGTCCTGTAGGGCCTACAACTGTAATGGCTCCAATGGACAGCTTGACATGGAAACAAAGCCAAAGTTCATGATAAATATAATGCCACCTTCACTTCTGAATTAATTCCATCTTCTTCTTCCCAAATATATAACTTGAAAATTAATCCTTCCAGCCAGCACGTTTCCCAGTGCATATTCTCTTTCCACCTTTAAGCACTAAACTGAATGAGCAAGGGACAGGTTCTGTTTTGTATCTCACACGGAACTGAGCAGCTCTGTCATTTGTGATGGATATATGAAAGGGAACAAGGGAAAATACCACCTGAAGTTTCCATTGCAGACCACTGACTAAATTCACACCCAGACATTAAATATTGTTTTTCAGAACAGACTGAATAGTTTCCCCTTTGTGACCCACTAACAGATGTCTTGTAATTTAGCTTTTTTCTTCCAGGTATCATATACTTAAGGTTTGACTGGTTGATTGAAGTTGCATAAATTTAGGATCTTGATGGAGATTCTCACTTACTGTAAAAATATATGTTTCTTGCCCTATTAAAATTATTTTAAAGTCATTTCAATGAAAGAATACCTCAGAATAATCTTTCTGCCACATGTGCATTGCTCAGGAAAACTTTCTACATTTTAAGCAGTTTATCCTTATTGCCATCAGTGTCTTTATCTTCATATATTGAATTTTAAATAACTGATTCTAGTGATTAAAAAGATCCAGACATTTATTTAATGGACATTTATTTGCTGAAGAGGCTACCATTTTAAAGCTATTCATCATGTGTTAAGTAGTTTATTACATGTAACTAGCCCATTCAAAATTCAAGGAGCTTTGATTTCACTAATATTAATATTTGTCCTAAGTTACTACTAATGATGGATACCAGTTTGAAACAATCTCTTTTCCTTTATATATATGACCTGCAACCACCCAAGCTGTGAGCCCACTGCAGATGCACCAAAGTATTCATCTTCTAGTTACAGTCACGTCTAGGTTTTCCTCTTTGCTCTATACCTTATCAAAACAGCTGTAGGAGTTTGGTGAGAAAGGAGCAATCTGATTTTATTGTGTATTCTAAATAGTTGACTACTCAGCCAAAATAAACTTTGGCCTTCTAGTAGCTTAAAAGCAGTATTGGCACATGTAAAACAAAACACACAACAATACATACCATGATGAGTGCCAGATGTTCCTGGCCAAAAACACACAGCTGTTGGGCTTAGATCACCTGAACTCATTTTAAAGCCAAAGACAGCAGTCACCTTTGTTGAGCTGTCAGATTAACAGCGGGACTGCAAAGACTGGAAGCAAGGGTGGGTCATCTCAGTTACACTGAAGAATGCCAATTTATGCCTCATCAGCCAGCTGGCATGCAAAATTCCTTATGATAGACAGAACTAAAAATAACCCATTTTTCTTAAATGCATTTATGTACTTTGAAATAATCTAGTTGAAGTTACTCTTCTATCAGAAGTTGAATGTTTCTCGAGCTAAGAGCAAAACCCAATAGACCACAATTCTTCTGTTCTCCTATCCAGAAATATCATTGAGCAGTTCAGAGAGATGTTATTCAGGAAGACTAAGTATCACCATGCCATGAATCACAAGCAAATGGACTGCCAAACCCTGGATTCTAAATAATAATAAAATAATAGCTAGGAATTATCATTATCCTTCATACTCAAGCACAAGATAAATATTGGGTGATACATATCCCTGATATAGAGCTTCAATAAAGATTAATAGATTACAGCAAACAAATAAACTATTGAAGGTGGAGCTACCCTCTTGCTGGAAGAAACTCTGGCAAAACAAGTCCCCAGAAGAGCACTTCCCTTAAAAGGATATAGCTACAGGATTTTAAGTCATTTTGATGAAAACCAGTTGTAAGACTAAACACAATATTCATTCCCAGTGCTGAATTACAGTAAAAGTAATAAATATTTTCCTCAGTTTTCTGAGCATTCAAACAGCAGGATCATGTATTTTGTAAGGATTCAGGAGTTACAGTGTTTGGCTTAGTGATCTAAAATTCCGCTAGTTTGCACAGACACAAACATAAGCAAATTATTTGCAAATGACAACAACCAAGTGAATAATCTATTTTTAAACCTATTTTTCTTGATATTTATCCTACTAATGTATCCAGTGGAAGGCACCTAAAAATATGTTGTGTTTACACTTGTTTCAGTTCTTTCTCTGAAATTCAGTTGGGGCCAATTCCACAAGTATGTTTACCTGTGTTTTTTATTTTCTCATCTTCTTACTATTTGACAAAATCATCTTTTTCCCTTTTTAGTTACATTAATACATAAAATAAGACTCATTTTGGCAAGATATTCTTGCCCATAGTAAGTAAATTTAAAGATGTACTTCTGATTACATAAAGAAGCAAAGCTTTAACAAAAACTATCTTAACTGGCAGCCATCATTCTACTTAAGACAGGAGAGCACATCTGGGATGTTTTCTCTTACTGAAGACAAAAGTAAAATTCACATCGTGCTCGTTCACAAAAGATTTGGCACCCAGAGTCCACACCTTAAATTCCTCCTTCTCAGTGCCCACGTGCACATCCATGCTGAATTTCCCCAGGACAACTCTGTAAATGGTAAAATACACTTAAGTTTTTTAGTTTTGTGTCTCTTACTTAAGAGGACTTACTCTGGCCACACTTAGAACTAATATGCTCTAATATTTGTCTGATATGCAAATTAGGTCAGGATAGAAAGCTCAGGATGCATTAAACATTTTCTGAAAAATTTAAATCAGCCTTTATGGAAAGACTTAATGCTAAGAATCTATGAGGCCCATCTGCTTTGCATAGGGTATGAGAGCCCATGAGATTCTTATAGTTTCATATTCTGCTATTAGGTAAGGACTTGATTGCTTCCTAAATAAATACAGCAATTCAATCCATAAACTTACAACTGTATAACATATTTGGTACGACGGGCCTGACATTACCCATCTGAACATGTGATTACCAGAGACAGGTGAACAAGTCTTCCTTCAAAGCACTGTACTTCTACATGTGCTGAAAGAAACATCAAGAAAAAAATGAAACTATCGTAAGGAAACGTAAGAAATATCTTAAATATTTTCATTGCTGTAAAATCTCACAGGTGGTCTCATGGAAATACCCCCTTTTTATTAAGTCTAATAAATTCAATGCTTCCTAAAGTTGTAGCTTCAACTGAAGAATTTAATTGCTAAAATAGCACAAAATATTTATTCACACATCTGGTTGGAATTCCTTTTCTCTGACAAATTTAATTAGTGTAATTATCTATTTGACAGACACACAGACAAGGAGAAACCTCAACAAGATGCATGCTCCAATTAATCTTTACAAAAATTTGTATAATCTAACAGATGGATCAAACTTTATGCAAGTATTTGACCAAAGGCTATAAATCAACAGTGACATGTTTTCTTTCAGGCAAAGAAATATTAATGTTGTTTCACAAAGTTAGACAAAGGAATTGTTAATCTTACAATAGTTCCCTTCCTCATAAAACTATCTACATAGAGAATATTAATGATACAGCATTCTTAACCATGGCAAAGAAAGGATAGGTTTAATATGTGTTATTCTTGTTAAGTAATTTTCTTTTATTAATGTAAAGAACTTCATAGCTTTGCACCACAGCAAATTAATTCACAGTAACACTGATGAACAAACAGTAAAACTCCCCAAGAGGCAGACCCCACAGTCACCATCTAATCTTACAGCACTCTGTCAAAGCAGAGGCACTGCTCTGGTTTCAGATTTTTCACTGCATTTTAAAAGATGCAAAAAATTGTGATACGAAAATAAAATTTGACCAGGAAAGGCCTCAATATTGTAGGAAAAGCTCCAAAAGATGATTTGTGCTGTACAGGAGAGAGGTCTGTGTCACTGCTGCCCCTGCCTGTGACAGATGTCACCACAGTAGTGCCTGTCCCTGGCCAGGAGTTTCTGCTGCTCCAGTGGCCGGGGCATTGGCACCACCAGGGCTGGGCTCACCTGCAGTCAGGGCTCTGAGAGCTGCTCTGGGTGTATGGGCTGAAAGCCTCTCAGTTCAGATCACTCTGGACCTCCCAGGCTGCCCTCAGAAGGAAAAGTAAACTCACAGCTTCTCCCCCACTAACCAAAACACCCAGCAGCTGAGGAGCCGTGGTCTGCAGCAGGTCACTGTGTCACCCCCCTCTCGCTCCCCGTGCCCCCACACACCCACCTGGCCATGCTGACAGTGACATTCAAGGCCTCAGCAGCCACAGGAGCTCCTGCCCACCCCCCTGAGGAGTGACACACCAGAGACACAGCAGATCTCTCCAGGGAAGGCTCTTCTTGCAGCTGAGTGCCTGCGGGCCCTACAGAGGTGCAGGCCCTATAGTACCTGCAGGCCCTATAGTACCTGCAGGCCCTATAGAGATGCAGGCCTATAGTGCCTGCAGGCCCTATAGTGATGCAGGCCCTATAGTACCTGCAGGCCCTATAGACATGTAGGCCTATAGGGCCTGCAGGCCCTATAGAGATGTAGGCCCTACAGAGATGCAGGCCCTATAGTGCCTGCAGGCCGTATAGAGATGCAGCTCTATAGTACCTGCAGGCCCTATAGTGATGCAGGCTCTATAGTACCTGCAGGCCCTATAGACATGTAGGCCTATAGTGCCTGCAGGCCCTATAGAGATGCAGGCCCTATAGTGCCTGCAGGCCCTACAGAGATGGTCAGAACTGCTGCTGCCTTGCACACAGTTATTGCTGATCAGCTGGGTGCTGGCATCTTCCTACACACCACCTCAAGCAGCTTCAAACAGAAGGAAGAATTAAACTAGCAGCTCTCCCCTGCTATGAGAGTGAGCACCATTGCTAAGAGGAATGCCAAATCCATTCATTATTTAGGCAACCTTCAAAATGAAGCCTTGTTCCTCAGCAGAGCATGCTGCTGTCACAGTATGCCTTAAGATTGGTACCTTGGAGTGGCAATACTTCTTACTCTTTTAAACACAAGTGAGAAGCCACAGGAAGAAATTTTGTCTGGCATAAAAATATAGTCTCTTGGTTATGACCTTCAGCATTCTGCTCTGTGAGAAGTAATAGGAGCTTTGACAGCAATTAAGGAGCTGGCAATGTGCAGAGCAATCCAGACAGTGTAATGTAGGATTGGGTGGGAAAAAGAATTTCATTTAAATCTTCCACTTGTTAAATACATCTTTCCATCTGTCTCTGAGTCAGCAGCATCCCACTCCAGGCTGACACAAAGCTCAAGAGGAAACAAAACTGCTCCAAAATATTTTTGAACTTAACCTATCAAGCCAAAATTTAAAACCATCTGAGGTTCACTCACTCTCAAAGAGAGGGTGGGGGTATTCCTTTCTGAACCATGAGTGGACTTCAAAGGTATACTCTTTTCAATGTGAAAAGCAGACCTAGTCCTCTAAAGCTACAAAGTCCTAACGCCCTTGATGTCTTAAAGATTATTTCAAATCAAATCAAAATTAATACCAGATGGGGAGGGGCAAGAAGGCCAGAAGAAGTGAATAAAAATTAACTTTCTGTTTTATCTGCAGTTATTTTTGGCATTTCATAGAGGTACTTTAATTTCTTTACCCTTTAGTCTGCTATGACTAACTAATTCCAAGCTTAACTGGTAGTGACTATTGGCAATTTTGCTCACTTGTCAGATAATCACAGCAGTTAATTTTTCCAGAATTTTCATTTAATAGTGCTAGGCAAATACATAAAAATTTATTTGCAAATACTATTCCCTTGCCGATTATGTCTTCTGCTTTTTCTGCACTGGTATTTGCAACCTGCTTCTTTACTTGAGTCCTGGATCCTGCTGGAGCTTGTGGACAGGACTTGCTGCTCACATGGAGCCAGGCAATGGGACTGTGCATGAATCAAAAGCCATCTCATGCAGACCATGAATACATGTGGTCAAACTGCATTTAGAGAAAAAAAAAAAACACCTCTTATTTCACAGTGTAGAAATAGCTATTACAAATTCAACTTGGAATCAGGGAGCAAGATAGCACATTTTTCAGTCTTATGCTTTCCATAAAGAAACAAAAAGAATAATGTGCAAAACCAACAAATGATCCTATGGCACGAAAAACTTGCTGTAACCAGCATAAGAAAAAAACCCACAGACTAAAATTAATTTGTATGGATTACTGATGGAACTTTAAGAACATGAACTCATTCCCAACACAACCTGTTTGTGGTAACTTGGAATAATCTTGAGGGATATATTTTAAGAAGATGAAAAGGTCCCTTTTTACAATGTTGCTAGTTCAATCTAACTGAAAACCAACAAAAATATAGGATAATTTGCTTTAAAGTCTACTAAACTTCTCTTGGCAGCCTTGGCTTCACCATAGCTTATTTATTTATGCATGTATATTATATCCAACATATATATTATATTATACTATATTGTGTCTATAATGTAATGTAATCTAATCTAATCTAATTTAATTTAATGCAATATAATATAATATAATATAATATAATATAATATAATATAATATAATATATAATTAATATAATAATCAAGAAAGCCATATGGAAAAACATTAAGGCTCCAAAACCAGAAACAGAAAAGTTAGCAAAAAAGGCAAAGTTGCCTGTTCATGCCTATACATTTTGACACCATCTCTCATTACACAACCACTTACTCTTTTACTCTTTCCCCTAAAGAAACTCTCACCCAGATACTGGATGAGATATTTTCTCCCTCCCTCACCCAGAAAGGTGTGGCACAATCTGTTACTACTGCCTGAAAGCCTTGCTGGGAGGGCAGGATTCATTTCCTCAGTGGTGGATGTGGTGTTGCACATCCCCATAGTAACTGACTGCTTCAACCACGTGTGCATTTTCACAACACCCCTGTCTCCATCCTCCATCACTCTGCTTGCTCCCAGTCCCCTTGGCAGCCTGTCCCTTTCCACAGTTTCATGCCCCAGTCACCCAATTCCTCACGCAATCTTGGTTTCAGCCACACCTAGAGAATAAGGTTTCCATCCAAGTCATGACTCCAGCAAAAACAAAATTTAGAAAAGGTGGGGTTTGACCCAGACTTCCTTGAATTTCTTCTCATGAGCTCCCCTCCAACTCCTGAAGACCCACTCGAGAGTTAAAACAGCCCCAACAGCCAAAATTCAGCAAAATTTTTAAAAATCTGGTGCAAAAAATTGGAAGGGATCATTTAATGTGGTGAATCATTACAAAAGAAGTTGCAGCAGCTCTGTCAATAATTTTTGTACAAGACATCAGTTTCTAGGAAAAATAAATTTGAACTAAAAAAAAACCAGCACATAGGGTTAAAAACACCAGCTAGTAGAGGAGGGTGTTTTTAACACCCCCTAGTAGAGGGAAGCACCCACTTTCAAGATACTTTATTCTGCACCACTTTAAGGACCAGTTCTCAGCAAAACATGCTACGGAGAGAAAAGTAATTTTATAGAAAGCAGGCAACATTAACGGTTGTAGTGAGAAGTTATTTATATGTATTTTCTAGTTCAAAAAACAAAATATATTACATATTCTGAATTGACTCTTGCTATCATTTCAGATTTGAGGTTTTTAAAAAAAAAGAAATATGAAATGACACTTCATTACTGGATTTGTTGGGCGGCAGGAGTAATGTTTAAACACAATGTTAAAACTTCTTGTTTCTACAGTAACTAAAAAAATATTCTTGGAAACTTTCTCCCATTAAGATCATTATGGTGGTTAAATCAGCACACTCATGCATGTTGAGGAACAGCCTCTGTTGATGAGTTGGTCACTCACAAACATAAATCCAGATTCTCATTACTAAGGCTGTGTTCCTCTGCATCCCTGCCTGCAGGCTCTCCTGGAACTGACAAAGAAAGCTGCATTACGGGATGTGATCTGGATAATTCAGGCAAGCCAGATGTGGGTGCACATCTGGGACCAAATGTATCTCTTCTGCATATTCCAAGGTTGAACTCCATGATCCTGGAGGTCTTTTCCAGCCTTAATGATTCTACGATCACTGAGCGCCAGCTCCTAAGAGGAGACCATAGATCCACATGGGGAACACTACACTCATTTAAAATTTTCCGGTCCTAAAACCCAATGGTCTGTCCTCTGTTGGCCTCTGGACAGATGCCTCTCCAGCCCTCAGAGTATGGCACTGTCTCTGCATCTCAGAGTTCACAGTCTGAGTGCAGATGCTCGGGGCCAAGACTGGCAGCCTTGGATCCAAGTGCTGGAGGCTGGAGGTTTGTGTGCTCTCCCTGGGTCACCTCTGTCCCCTGGAGCTCCCCTGCTGAGGACAGCACTGCAGCTGAGCTCCTCCAGTGCACTCCCACGGCCAACAACAAAACATTTTCATTTATGCAGACTGAAAAATGCCACGGCAGCATAGACATACTGGCCTTTCACTCTGCAGTTTCATCTCTGGTAATAAATCTCTGTTATAGGCATGAACAAAACTAACCTTTTATCAAATAATTTATACAAGAATTCCACCTGCAATATCAGCTTCCAGAGAACTCACAGCAATCAGGAGCATTCAGACTCTACAGGAAGCCTCCCCACCTCCAAACATCATAGAACAAGGCAGATAAATCTTTTCTACTTGCAGCTTTAAGAGCAAGTACAATATGTCAAGTAAAAAAATAAAAAAATTAGCAGCATACTGAAAAAAATGGAGTGGGGTTTGTTTCAGTATTATCAAATCCCATTAAATTTCTGGAACATTTATTCAGCTGTTCTGGATAAAATGTAATATCTTAAATATTTTGAAGTATCATCAGATATAAGACTCTCTCATAAATTGCAAGTTGAAAGGTCAATGACTCTGTGAGTGTAAATGGTAACCAATTAGAAATCAAAGGCAGAAGTCCAACTATTATGAAATCCATCTCCTGACTCTACTAAGAGGAGATTAAGTAATGTGTAGCTCCATGGATCAACTCTTAGTCCTTTATGCAGCTATTATTTATTAAAATTTAACAAATGTTTTGAAGGCCGCATCGCCTTAGTATAGGAGCAGCCTTGGATCAAGGAGCCTCTGCTTTTTGTCCATAATTACTTTATAATTAATACTTTATAATTGCTCACAGTTTTAACACTTTATAAAAGAGGCACTCTGCAAGTAAGGGACATAAACCCTCCTGAGGGTGCTGCCAGCCATCTCCTTGGGTAGTGATGCATTGATCTGAAGGAATGAGAAACTTGTAATCTTACAACACAACAGGTGTGGATTTCCTGAGCTGCTGCTGTGTGTCCGTCACAGAACCAGTGGGAAGTCCAGATCTCCTGGCCCTGATCCAAGAGCTCTGTCCATGGCCCTCTTTTTAAGTGCCTGATGATCAGCATTTAACCAGAATTCCTTTCTGATGAGGATATGCCTAGGTGTCACCATTTAGCACTGAAGTAGGGATTTTTTATACAATAACACAGAAGTTCCTGTACAGTCAAGGCATCCTCTGATCCTAGCAGTGATGGCTTAGGCAATGCCACCAAACATGACAGTCATGTCCCTAGCTCTTCCCTCCTATCAGACAGTGCTGCAATGCCACCATGTAACTTCTTCACATTGAACATGCATTGTGGGCATTACTATTCACACTGCACATGAATGTAGCATTTTGAAGAGCAGGAATTTATGGATAGACTCCCTTTGCTTTCCCTGGGAATCCAGGAAGCCTTGTTTGGCCTCCACTTTGAGAGATGGAAACAGAAGGGCTACTCAGCCTTTACCACCTGAATAAGTAATTTTAATAAGCAAATCCAATGTCAACAAGCATCAGAGATCACAGAAGAGCTGGCTGCCTTTGTTCAAATCCAACCTAGAGAGCTTTTTATTTCTTCCTCTAAGGGTCCATCCAAACCTCTCTTCACCCTTATCTCTATGTATCCGTGTTTGGCTCCTGAGTCCTATTTACAATGTGAACTCATTGTGATAATGCCATCATTTGTTTCTGCATTTAAACAGCATCAACTTTTGCTAATTCCAGAACAACATTGGTGTTTTAGCACTTTTTGATAAAGATAACAAATAGATATTTTTCTGTTTCCCCTAGCAAAGAAACAAAACCCTCCAGATCACAAAGAGGAATGTGTAGATTTAATTGATTTGACCAAATGTAGATCATTTACATGGCATCTTCACTTATGTGGCATAAACTGATGCCAGCAATTTATTTACAGACACGAACAGGATGGGACTGCTGGGAGAGTGTCTCGAGCTATTTATTTTTTCAGCATTAGTCTCATTACATAATTATAATAATGGAAAGATGCTAACAGCTCACTGTCCAGGCAGCAGGCCGGAAAACTTAATGTTACAGCATACTTTATAACCTTCTAGACCAATCACATGAGGCAAAAGCATATTGACAGTAGTTCTATCCAATCACCATAAGCACACGTAGTTTCGGTTAAAACAATGCTTGCTTATTTCGAATATAATAACTGTTTGTGAGGCACAGAGCTCCATTCATAAGCTTAACCTTCCTAATATCTTGCTAGATAAACTTTCTGCAACTTAGAAAGCCATTCAGACAAGCACTAATACATAGCTTTATTGTTCTATTCCCATGTCTTTTCTACAGCTTAAGTAATTTTTCTGCTGACTTATCTCATGACTGTTGCTTTTAGCTCTACTAACAATTCTGCTGCATCTGAGGCCTGCCTTCTGCAGTTTTCCTAAAACCCTCTGATTTTATGGATTCCCACAATTTACATACATGACATACTCGCACAGCAAATACAAGTTAACAGGCTATTCCTAAGGATTGTAGCTTCCATACAAGTGGGCAACTTCAGCGTTGGTGCAGGTGGGCATAATGCCATTAGTCAGTGACAGCCATGTTCTAAACACATGATTCTTCCACATGGTTGTTCTTGATTCAGGAACAAAACTATACAAGAAAGCTTCTAACCAGTATGGAGTCATACGTGCCATAAAGTTACACTCCCTTCCTCAAGTCACTTATTCACCTTCAGATGGAAGAAGAGAATAGAAAGGTACACTGGAAACTGCAACTGTTCCTTTTGTGAAAAAAGTGCCAGAAAACACAGGGAGGAATGTAAAGTGTTTCTTTGCAATGGATTTCAGATAGGCTGAAAGGGGACTCTGTGCATGTCCCCTCTCTTTCTTCTCTGCTGTTTCAAGAAACCTCTAAAGAGGTACAGAAAAGGGGTAGGTCATTTTGTGCTTAAGGTAATCATCTTTCTTCACTGAAATATATATTTTAAAAGAAAACACAAATTATTTTATATAAAAAGAAGTTAAAGATACCAATTTTCAGAACCTGAGGTAACCCTAGCCCTGCAAGCAGATGCTCAAGTACTCATCTCATTTTAGGCATCTGAAATATCTCCTATATGGAACACAGTCAGACCTGTCTTTCAGTCCAGATATTCTTTGATCAGGCAGGTGATTAAAAAAGAAAAAATCTTGAAAATTAATATCTGTTGTGTTTATGCCACTAACAGCAACATGAAAGGGAAAAACAAATGATGGCTTGAATATCTAGGAGCCCAGGAAAGGATGTGTTTGCAGACTGGCTTTCTGCAGGTGGAACTGATGTCAAGAGGAGGTCATACAGTGGTGAGCAGGATGAGAAAAAGGTCACTCGTCTTTACAACTTTTGCATGGCCTGAGGACTTCAGGTCCTAAAAAGGTATACATTTTCCCAGGTCTGTGATTCCATGAGTTGTTTTCACCCAAACACTGACCAGTGGTGCCTCTGTGCTCCAGCTCACTGTCACCTCAGCCATGCTTAAAGAATGTATGCCAGGCCACATTGATCCTGTCTTCTAATGCTCCTCTTCCACATTTTTTTTAAGCTGGACCATTTTCCCAGTTTATATTATAACATAAATAATTGTGCTGCCTTAATGACAGTGAAGTGGAGGCAGGATTTGAAATACTGCAGTCTGATACTGCTGTGAACATCCAAGTGCTTTAGTGAAATGCAGTGAGAGTTGGTTTGCATTCCTATTCTCCAGCCATCTTCCCATTGCCCTACATCCACTGCAGCTCTTATTGCACCACGTAAATAAAAGAAGTTCTGGTCCGGAATGCCATTTTTGCTCCACAGCAAACAACATTCCAGTGCCCCTTGGACTTACTTTATTTACTGTATCAATGTAGTCAACATAGCTTAGAGACAGATATATCTAATATGTACAACTAAATATTGCAGCTATTTCCAAGTTTTTGCCATGTAGTCTGATATATGCTTCTAGCAGCACTGAAACACTTGGCTTAAAACAGTAAATAGAGATAGGTGGAGAGAGAACCCAACACTTAAAACTTTGCTAGCACCAACTACCAAGACATTCATTATGTGCCAAAGTGTTTGGAGGCTCCCATATATTTATTTATACACAGATGTACAATGTCCTGCTAAAGTACACAGGGATAGAAGAAACAGCTCAGAATGATTGCTGCTGAGGGTGGCTGCAGGTGTGAAGGGCACACCAGAAACCACTGCTCCAATGAGTGGAACAGTAAAAGAAAAAAATATTTTTTAAAAGTGGTTTTGGTAACTTTTTGGGTTTTAGAACAATTATTAGGGAAAGGAACAGACCAGAAAAAAGACTTTTATTTCATTAATTTAAAGGAATCCCAAGACTAACTAAAGTGATTAAGGCACACTTAGGCAAAGCATTCATCTATCCCCAGGCTTTGCCAGAATGCCTCAGTGATCACTTGCATTAGCCTTCAGCTGCCAGCTGTGTGTCTTCAGAGCAGAAATAGAAAACATCTTTCAATGTTTATGAGTTGCATGATGTAAACAGTCATGTTAACAGTCAACTAACCTTGCTGGGATAACTTTCATAAACTTGGGCCTATTTGTTACCTGAAATATACCTTGCCCAGGTCCATCCCAAATATTTGGCTACATGAGGGATACCATCAGACTGTACACTTGCACAGTGGAAGCATTGACAAAAATCCTAGAAAATATTGCTTGATGCCTCCCATGTCTAAACAAGGAACCAGTCAAAGGTCCCACTCCACCACAGTACACAGGCACAGGACATTCCCACAAACGCCCACGGCAGCCGCTGGATAGAGTGCTGTGGTCAGCCTGCAAAGAGCTCCAAGACATAGACAGCTTAAGTGGTTTGTACAAATGCACACAGGGAGCATTTGCAGCTCCTCTAATTCAGAGCCAAAGATTCTGCCAATTTCCATTGAAAATGCTGCTCTGCAGTGTCCCGTTCCAAATAAATTCAAAGACATTGCCATCTGAATTTCTTGGAGAATAGGTGCCAATTAGACTAATAAGATCCTATAAACAGGCAAAAAACCCCAAATCACCAATATTTATTGCCTAGCAATTGTAACACGCATGGGGAGTTAGGAGTAGAGAAACAATCACAAAGACCAGAATTATCATGAGCTGCTTATAGCACCCCCTTTGAATGGATACTGCAGCACCATACTGAATGCTCCTCAGAGAGTCAGCTAATGAAGTGTCTGCACAAGGATCTGGATTCAGATTTTTTTAAAAGCTGCATCAGAAACTGTGTCCAACCTGAACCAGTATGGTTCTCAACCAAAGAGGAAAAGACTGCCCGCAGCAGGAGGATGCAGAAACATCCAACCTGTTGTCACAACTAGAACTACAGTAGGTTTGCACCCACGTGAAAACAAATAATAATTGTAATTTTTAAAAAGTCAGTTGGTGTTTTACCCAAAAGACAGTGGAAGACATTCAACTGCTGCTGACATGTGCAAATCATACTAATTATGTCTAAGTCAATTGACTTACACTTCCCCAGCTGCAGTATCTGGCTGAAGCTTCTCCAAGCCTGCACAGCTGCACTTCAGTGTCACCACTATCTGTCACCTGAATCTCTGCTGCTGGGGACCTGGCTGGCACCAGGTGCCCTTGACAGAGGAGATTGGGAAGCCACCTCATCAGTTCAGCAGCTGACCATATGGAAACAGATTTTGAACTTTGAAAGGTTGGTTGTTTAGTCAGTAACATTAGCAGAACCTGAGTGAAAATAAAAATGATAGAGAGCACCCTCTTTAAGACTCCTGATTATATTCAAGCTTACTGGCACAAACACAAGCTGCATTTTTGTATAACCTGTTGAATACAGGCTTATTTGCATCCCTGAATTTCTGCATGATAAAACCAGTGAAGAGGTTCAACTGAAAACCTTGCATTTCCTTTCTTACATCAGTGTGTGATTCCTGGGGGATATGATTCGTTTTCTTGTCGTTTATGCTAGGTTGTGAGCTCACTCCTTGTTATAAATGGGTTGTCTATATAATTGTTACCAATTACATGCAAATTGCTCCTAAATGGCACAGACAGCCCATTTGTGCCAAACGTTGGTTTACACTTTGCTCTCTTTCCAAGACAGTGGAGAGATAAAAAAGCAATTGGATTGATGAGTGGGATGTCAACATTTCTCTCCAGTTTCCATTATGCAGTTAAACATTGCCTCACCATTCTTTGACAAATACTGGAATATTTCCAGAAATCACACTTCATTTTTTCCAAGATGGTGATCGAATACCTCCCCAAATCTGAGTAAGAAGTACCAGCTCTTGTTTATCCTCCATGTCAGATCTGCAATTCAGACACTACAAATGGGAACTTGATATGTTTTCCTGCACAATCAGTTGGAATTCAGTTTGCAATGAGACTTGTCAAATGCCTCCAGATTCTTTTGTTTCTGATTCATTATGGATCTGAGAAGCATTTGTTCCAAAAACAGCACTTGCCCAATGTCAAGTAAATGTTCTGCTCACAAAACTGAACCACATTTCAACTTCTATTTTTTCAATTTCCATATCATTCATGCTAGAGAAAATATCAGAAAAACAACTGATCATATGAGAAACTTTTTTTTTTCTTTTTAACTTGGGAGTGGCTTTAGTTTCAGTGACTGTAGTGGCTTTATACCCTTCACAATGGGTAAAAAAATCTAAGAAACACTGAAATTCCTGAAAGAATTTTATCCTCAAAGGCATTTATTTCAATGGAGCCAGAATTTCTGTGTCAGCAAATTATGACAGAATGTATTTAGCTTCAAGTGTGTACTTAAACAGCATAGACTTCAAGGGAACTTAAATACATGCTTAATTTTGAGCATATGCTTAAGTGTTTTGGGGGAATAGTATTGAACCACAGCATTAATCTCTTTTTTAAAGGAAAGAATGCCTTCCAAAGCAACATTTACTTTTCAGGGCACAGTGTGTGTTTTTTAAATCCTCCTTTGATGTTTCTTGGTCTACTTTGTTTTTAAAAGCTCACCAGAAATCAAAAAGGATTAGTAGGTCATGATCCTCCAAGCTACCTGGTATAGATCAGCCCAGGAAAGGACAGAAATGGAGTTTAGCTAGCAAAGAAAAAATGCTTGCCTGAAGCAGTTTGAAGGACTTTTTCTGAGTCACAAATTCATTAAAACTGCTTTGGTATTTTGTTTTCTATTTATAATCATTATAATTTAAAGAATACTTTAAATAAGAAAAGTGGAAAGCAGAATATAGGATATTTAACAGATTATAACAACCAAATATGAATATTAATGTGCATTAAATATCTTCAGCTATGCCAGTGATATTTCATACAACAAGCAGTTTTTACCACTCATCCTTAAAAGAAAAACTTTCCTGAACCAAAGTATGCTTACCACTTTTTTTTAAATGGAGACTTGAATTAATATTTTCTTAAAAGCATTGATTGCTAGTATGACATTACAGAGTAGAAGTAGAGGAAGTCTTGAAAGTGATATTAAAAAAAGATCTGGATTCTTACTTCCTCCAGAATTCAGTGCTCTAAATGTGGTATCTGAGCAAACACCAGCTCTTGACCTCAAATCTATATTCTTCACTGAGGTTTGTCCACTAGGATAAGGACTGCTGTGTAGCAGTTAAATACAAAACAAACCTGAAATTTTTACCTTTTGAGGTTTGGTTCTGACCAGCCTTTGAAACAAGATTGCTTTCAGTCAATCGGTTATTTCAGCACTTGACATCACCCCCACATAAAACAAGGCAAATGGCCAATTAGCTAACTGGAAGTTTTCCAGTTCAAAATGGTGCCAAAATGAATGAAGATGAAGTGGAGTAGGGAAAAAAAAAAAGAGTTTAAATTGGCTGAACAGTCAGCTCTCTATGGGAAGCTGAAAATAGAAATCAGTTCATGGAACTCAGGAGCTTCACTATCTTCTATTTGGGGAAGATCAAACTTCGGCATTTGCAAGTTAAACAGGGATCCCCAAGGCTTCTAGAGAGTATTTTATAAAAAGAGGTTTTATACAGGACCTGTGTATTTTGCAAATAAAACTGCAGCACATTAAATTCTAATCACATTCTATTCATAGCATCTGAAATCAGAGTATAAATTTGCTTCCTACAGATAATTATCTGGACTGGAGTTTAATCTTATACGTATGCCATTACCCCTATGCAAACATGGACAACTTTTAGCTTTTTCTTTTCAACAACATTCAGCTATTTTGACATTTTAAGTGGTTATGAGTTGGTTTTAAATAAAGACATACTAAAGAAATCAGATTATACGTTAAGCAGTAGTATTTGAACTGAGAAAAAAAAAAGAATACAGCTTGAAGAATAACAACTTTGCTTGGGAAATTATGTGCAAATTCCAGAAAGAAAAGTAGTTAATCATGCCAGTTTTGTAAATATAACTTCTATAAAAGTCAATGCTGCTTTAAATACATCTATCAGGCCCCTCAAACAAACTGTTAAGCTACATCAGAAATGCATATAAGTATTCTAAATAGGAAAAATTCCCCTGCAGAAAATTTCCCATTATTATAAACTTGTTAGTTGTGTTACAGAACAGCACTTCAATCTTCTGTCAAAACATTAGCAGCACAGTACAGTCCAAGGTAGATATACCAATGTATACCTATTAAATTGTACTCTCCAGTACAACTTTGTAAAAATGTCCAGAACATCATGAAGCAAAGATTATAAATCTTTGTGAAAAAGCAACCATATTCCCGATATAAAATAAAATTTAAAAGGAAAAATACAACTGCAATTTATCTAAATTGTTATTCTCAAAAAAAAAAGCAGAATAACCAACTTCAAATATTACTATGATATTTTTCTTTACAAAATTATTATAAAATTTTGGATATCAGGCTATCAGGTGCACCTGCTGACAAGCAAAGTAGCTCTGCATTTAAAAGATGCTGCCTGATGCAAAATTCCTTTTCTTCCAATGAAAATCAAGCAGTGATTTAAAGAAATGGGGGTTTCAGATGCCTAATGATGCAGATAGAACTGACAATTATCAAATTCCTCAAACAAGCACATTTCACATAATTTGGTAACCTTGTACATGCCTAAACTTTAAAAAAAAGTCCGGTTAAAAAGCAACTTCACGTGTTTTTATGACTTTTATGAACTGTCAAAAGAGCAACGATGTATTCAGAGATTGTGAATTCATCACAGGTTCTGGCCCTCATAGCATCTGGTTGCAAGGCAAAATAACTTCACACTGTTGTTTGTGAAACAGATTCAATTTGACTCACCAAACTTTGGAACCACAAAAGACAAGTTGCATGAGTTTAATAATGCTTCAGATCCATGTTTTAAAAGCACTGATATTCAACCATGCAGCCAGACCCAATGAACCTACTGGTATCCACCACATCACAGAGACTGACCTTAGCAAGGAGCTGAACTTAGCAACAACCTTTAACTGCAGAGCTGTTACTGAAATGATTAGTTACAACAGCTCTGAGCAGGCAGATCACTTCACCAGTGTGCATCTGTGTAAGATCAGGGCCTGAACATGTTTCTTCCCTTCATCTGGCCTCAGCTTCAGGAAAAAACACGTTTCACTTGTCCCAGCCCACTCCCCATGTCAGTGGACATTAAGCACATGTCGCCTCACTTTTGGAGAGCACTGCATTTTTTTACCTCGTAACTGTTTGCTGAATTGCCTTCCACCAGTTCTCACCTCGGAAAAAAACTTTTTAAGTGCATTAATATGGTACAATTCAACTCTACTATACATGAATCACATGAATCAGTAGTGGGACATTACTTACAGAAGGCACCTGGACCCAGAGGAGTCCTTACACAGTCCTTCTCTAGGCAGATTTGTGTCTATCCCTCCAGTCACCAGAGCCCTTGCCTTCCCTGCAGAACACTGTCTATTCCCTCTCTCCATACTGCTTAATGCTCCAGAATCATCTCTAACCTTTCTGCTCTGCCTGCAGGAAGCTGTGCCATAGCACCAGCAACAGCAGTGCTGAATCTTCAACCGTAGCTGCTGCAGCACTTCAAAGGCAGCTACCACAGCCCAGGATTTAGACTGCAGCTGGAAATTGAAGGCTCAAGGTGGGGTCCCCAGGGCTGAGCAAAAAGAGCAAAGCTCATTTGTAAGGATTAAAAGGTGGACAGGTAATGGATCTCTGTGGGGCAGGAAGGAGAGGGAAAAGCAGAAAGAGTGGAAGTCAGTATACAATACAAAAAGCTGAGGAGGTTAAGAGGGGCAGCAAAAGGGGGGGCTGAGGGCACAGAAGAGAGGAGATTCCTGGTTAGTGTAAATAATATACATGTATGTTAGGGAGAAAGAATGAGGGCAGTCTGGAAACATAAACAAAAATATCTTCAGAGAAGGTAGGCCTTTAACATAGCAGTTGGTGAAAAGATCAAGAGGAATAAAATACAAAAGGATGTACAAGTCAAAGACAGCTAGAAAAATAGGCATTGAGAGTAAAAAACTGTGATGAGACCAAGACATAAAATCCATCTGTAAAACAGCTTGTACTGGGACACATATAACATTTTTCATACTGCAGGGTACCCAAAATGTAAAAGCAAAAATTTTTTATTATTCAAGGTGGTAATGGACTCTGCATATGAAGTTACAAAAAAGCGTTTTCTTTTGTAAAGTAAAACTACAGAAATTTTTTAAAGAAAAAAACTTAATCAACCCAAGAAGTTGGGTGTTTAAGACCATGCTACATATTACTTGGGAAGAAGGACCATGAAGATGATACACCTGGCCTAGAGAAAGACCACAGCCACCTGCCTGAGCTACATTATGCTCAGCTTCTCAGAGGGGGCAGTTCTTGTCAATATTTGAACATATGAGCAGAGCTGAGGCCACAAACACACCAAGAAATGTAAGGATTTAAAAAAACTTTCCACCTGCCTTGGAGGCCATAAACTTATGAAGTGAATAACCATGATGAAAAACTCTTTGAAGAGAAGTTCTCATCTGGTGGTAGTGGAAGAGAGTTCTCATAGCTGCAGTTAACTGTACAGTAAAGCAATGCAGTGGGACACAAACCCCATGGGAAGGAGCAAGAATTCAGACTAGAACGAATAATTTACTGCAAATCACACCTACCTTAGTGTAGCATAATTTCTCAGTATCTCAGCTTCTTAGAATTTCCCACATCTGAATGCTAAACAGTACACACTAAGTCATACCACAGTTATATAATTATATGTTAAGCTAATAAATAGGATTTTTTGTGATCTGAAATTTTTTTAACATAATTAAAATATTTTAGCTATTTTGTTAAACTACTAATATTTTAATTGTTCCAACTAATAATCACTTGCTTGAACAGCTTAATAGTAATATTCACTTGAAGAACCTCATAATTTTCACTTGTGATATACAAGCATCCTTTGTAGCCTCATTACTTTCTGAATCTCCAAATGTTTCCTTGTCATTGTTAGAAAGCACATTCTAGAGTTTAAACAGGAAAAGATTTCTAGTTTGGGAATTGAGACAGCTTAATTTTTTTTCTCTCCTTGGCTTTCTGTTCAGATGTGCCAGCAGAGAACTGTGTGCACTGCTAGAAAAGCAACAGGGAACAAGTGTGAAGATCACAGAGCACACAGCTTTTTATTTGTCATTTATTCTATATTCGAAAGAAAAGAGTACCAGGCCAAAAGTCATTCTGTTAGTTACTTAAAGTGACTGATGCTAATTGATCTATCAACAGTTTCTAATGCATGTTGAATATCCCACTCATCATTTACAGACCAAACTGTTGACTGAGATTCATCCACATTCATAAGGACATATAAGCCTATCTAATAGTGCAAGAAGTAATGCTGTAATAAAAATACACAAAAACACTAGCATTTTTCAGAGCATCTATGGAGACAACTTGAGACTTCAGAGAAGTAACTATTTTTATAATAACAGCTTTATTTCAAGCATGGTTTCTCACTGGATACAACTTATACATTTTGTGCTAAGTGTATATATATTAATTGAACACTTTCAAAATTATCCCTAGATAAAATATATATTATGTGTTTAAAATTATTCCAACAACAGCTTTTCCAAGTAACATTTTGTTGAGTGTTAGTTCAAATAACTGGAGAAAAAAATTAAAAATGCTTTGGCAAAATACCCTTCCATGGTAATGTCTTTAAAAGCATTTTGAGCACAGGGCTTCCTCATCTATTTTTATTCTGGTATCAGTCAAATAGAGAGGATGAAACATAAACACAGTTATACAGTTTCATTTAAATATAATTTTAAAGAATATAGACTGAAATTTTTCAAGTGTGTGGTCTCATGTTTGAATTTGAGCCAGTCAAAAAACTGCCTGCTGCTTTGTAATGGACAATGGTGCAAAGTGTTTCTGAAACCTCTAATGGCATTGTTGTGCTGGTCCCTGTTAAAACAACGTTCCTGGTGTCCCAGAGCCTGCATCAAGGCAGGAGCACTGCAAAGCTCTCAAGCCAGAGAAGAACAGGGTGGTCACTGAACTGCACACATTGAGCTCCTGGAAGGATTGATGGTTCTTGTCACAGGCTCCTGACTGTAGTTGACAATATCTGCCTTCACCACTCTCTGTCATAAAAGAAAACACAGTAACAATCAGAAAATAGAAGCTTCATGCTGGGAAAGCATTCAACAGATTTTTATGAAATACAAAGGGAAAAATAACAAACAAATCAGTATTTTTTTTCACTACCTTACAGGAAACCTTATCAGGTGCTAATGCTCATTATAATTCTAGGTTTATTCATGCTAAACAGAAGCAAGTGCCTGGGTAGGTTATCACAACACTACAAAAGGAATAGAATTTTCTTGCTAAAGCAGAGAATAATACAGTTTTACTTCCACAAAAATTTTTCTGTGTCAGAGTAATAAAACAGAATTTATTTGCAAAAGCTGTGCCATTCATTCTTTAATAATAACTGCATAAATTGTAACTGGAAATTGTACCTAAGTCTTTTTGTCTTTACTCCAAGCATTTCATCAGAAAATATGGACAGAATTCAAAGCAAATTTTAAATACAGCAATACTTTTAAAAAGCTTTGATAGGCATACTGGCTAAAGATTATATTAACATTAAAAGAAGCTCTACATGCTATATTTATTCTCTAATACAATCTAACAGATAGTACGCATTCTATTTACAAAGCATATGATAAGACTGATGCTCTCTCCTACATGAGGAGACAGAAATGTACTATTTTGCATACATTTCCATCTGAGACAGCTATGTAATATTTTGAATGTACAGCACTGAATACAGTAACATGAAGAATTTCAAAGTTTCTACAAACTGACTATTAGAAACACTATGTAATTAATTGTAATTAAAAAGTTCCAAAATAATATGTTGAGTATTACAAGTACTTACACATACAAAACACAATCTTCCAAAAGAACTTACTTTAACAGTTGTTACTTCATGTAAAAGCAATGCAGCTTATAAAAAAGAAACAAACCAAGTTTTCCATCAATACCTGAACTACTGCATTGAGCAGACTTTGCTCTGGCAGTTGGAAGTGTGATGTTGGTTATCTTCTTCAGGATATTTCACTAGTTCTGCCCTGACAACATTCTGTTAAACCATGTATCAACATGATGGATAGAGGGCAAGGAGAAGAATGTAAAAAGAAAAGAGAAGGAAAACAATGGAGAGATTAATCAGTAGTTGAAAAGAATGAATGGATAACATAAGATTATGCAGAAGCAAAAGGAAAGTGCATTTTCAGGCCTTAGGCAGATATAAGAGCAACACGTCTGACTGAAAGCAGCACTCAGCACCAGGGCTGCCTGTTGAGCTTTTTCCAGAACATGCCCTCTTCAAAGCACCAAAGTAAAAGGCTCATACATGCAATCAGCAAAAGTGTATTAAAGCTAGAGAAGGGACAGAATAAAAAGGCAGGGAATTCAGTGGAAGAAAAGATGACAGTGGCCTATTCCTCCTTTAAGTCGAAGATACTTAAATACTACATTATCAGCTCATAACAAGTGCATTAACTGTACACATGCATCTTTTCCATCACATAACTATCAAATTACACCTAAATATATAATCCAAAAGCAGTGGCCAAATTAACAACCTAATATCAAAATGCTCCAAGTTTTGATTTTTCTTTGCTTCATTTAAAAATAAAAGGCTCCCATTTTTCCCCTTAAAAGACAAACCAACAAAACTGTTTTCTAATTATTAATACAGGTAATGGATACAGGGTTCTCATTATTAATACAGGGTCAATACAGGGTACATGCAAAGGAAAGTAAAATTCATAGAACAATTTCAGAAAAGAAGCAGCAAAGGAGGTAAGTCTGCTACAAAAGATACCCTAAACCAGTCTAATATTTTTCTTAAATACTTCAACTTTCCTACAATATATTTTCAAGGTTAAAATGAATTAATAAATAATTAAATTCTATTATTTTAAAGGAAACAATATATAAACTGGATTAGGAATATATAAACAGTATACATTAAAGACTACCTCTCTAAATAAAATCTGTATGTCAAACAAGCAACAATAATTGAATAGCCTGGCAAAGGACCTGGATTTATTAGCTGCTGAAGTACTCTTCTTGAGCTTAATTCATCACATTCATATTATCTTATCTAGTGGACAACACTCATGATTTACTGGACTCCTGGCCTGATGTTATCAAGAGAAAGGTTGCCAAATCCCATGTAGGGCAGTAGTAGGAGTTTTAGCATTAAACAGCATTATCTGACCTCACAGGACCTAGTTTCTTCATACCAATCATTTGGCTAGAGCTGAGGGGCAAAAAAATACCCAAAAGAAAGTCCTGCAATCAGTAGGCAATTAAGTGTTCCTCAAACATTGGTCTAAATCCCATCCTGTAAACACAGGCAGGTTAGTGACCTATGCTTAGGTACACTGTAGCAAAAAACTGATGATCATAAATGACTTGGATTTTCTAATGGAATTTCATCCAAATAAGAGTCTAAAAATATCATTGCAACATTTCTTTCATTAGCTTTTTGGTAATTAAAAACTTGGGCCTCTTTGCATCAGATCCTACATCAAGTGTACCATTGCCATAGTTCAAATCACTGTCAATAATGAGAAATAACCTTTCTTGGTCCAGGTGCTCTGTATTCCAGATCTGACTTATCTGCCAAACACTTTATTGTACAAAGCTGGCACGCACACACTGGTCTGCTGAACCAGTATTTAGTTAGAGAGAAAACTACACATCACTTACAAAAATGCTAGCTCTTGCCAATGCCAAGGAACAAAGCTGTACCCCATGCAGTTCTTACACTACGGTTGGAAGTAAAAAGTACAGAAAGAAAAACATTTGATTAATAAAGGAGCTATTTCCTCACATTTCATCAGACCATTGCAATTTAAAAGGGAGAGTATTTTGAGGACTGAAAATAAGTCAGAATCTGCAATTTTCTTATTTTGGAACTGTTCTATTTCAAAAAACATGCTCTACTTTCCAGTCACGCATGAAGAGTAATCTAGTTCTTTGTTTCACCACAGTTTTGTCCAAATAAAGGTTTGATTAACAGTCATCTCAGCATTTTAACAGACAAGGTTTAGTAGCTCTAGCTGAGATAGTTTAAAAACTTACCACCCCCAAATGTCTGTCCTATTCCTCTGCTGGAGATCATTGCTGCCAAAGGAGAGCTGCTGGAATGTAACGTGTACTTGCACCTCATCCACTCGAGCACAGTCTGGCAGCTTCTCTTTAAAACAACTTTCAGCAGCAGTTTAAGCTAAGCTGCTCAACTTCACCCTGATGTGGCCAAAGCACATGATCACCTTCCATGTTCTGATTCTGATGTGGGAGCAATACATTCCAAAAGGGCAGCAGCAAATAGCTTGGGCTGCATTAATATCTTAAACTGCTGCAGCTGTTTTCTGAAACAATGCAGAGTAAATATAATTCAATCTCTAAGGCTTGTTCTTGCAGTCAACTAACAGAAGTTGTGCTGCTAATTTGAAGGCAACCAAGAACCTCACGTACTTTTCGCAAGAGCATCTGCAGTTCTGCTACTCATCAAAGCTCAAAAGTCATGAGCCAAACCCCACAAATTCATACAAGCTAAAATACTATGTTTGGGATTCCTATTACTTATTTGTATCCACCTATGAATCACATCTATGTAAGAATCATAACTGACTCTAAACACAAGAAATAAGATCTTCAGGCACAAAATCGAGCGCTAGAAATAATTTCAAAGCATATTCTCAATACTAGACAATAAAAAATACACATATAGCATTTGACTGTTGGCATTTTACACAAATTCAGTATTTAATGCCTAGATTGAATGAACATATCTGATGTTCTCTGACAAACAGATTCAAGCAAGAACCATCTCAGTTGTCAAAATAAGGAAATCTCACATTACACAAAATATGGAAAACTCAAAAATATAATCCAGTGTGTAAATAATGCACATTTGTAAAAACCAAAATCCTTATTTAAAGATTGAATCCAAGTCAACACTTGTATACTTTACGGATGAGTCACATTTACTATTGTCTTGTATTTATTAGATTCTTTATAGCTTTTGTCTAGCATCTGTTTATCCACTGATCTAATTTTATAGCCCAGTAGCTGGAGTATTCAAAACCTAAAAACTTTAAGGAACACACATCACATAATTGTCCTGCAAATTAAGGAAGACACGTGCCCATTTTAGAGAAGGAAGAGGGAAAAACTCCTACCACCACCACACTGAAGGGACCTGCATCTGTCATTCAAGAGTCTATGGTAAAACAGAAACCTGATTATGGCATTGTGCTCTAACACCACCTCCTTCCAGCCAAAAGACCAGCTCCATGCTTTTGGCAAACAGCATCTGCACATCACTTCAATTAGGCTTTTCTACTGCAGACAAATAAATTTCTCTCAAGAGAATTCATCTTCCTGAGGATATGAAGGTTCAAGTTTTCACTCTCCAGATTATGTAGAGAGTTTCCCTTTTCTGTTCTTATGAAGTAATGGGGGTGTTTGGTTCCATACAACAATGAACCTTAAGATACAGCTAACAGACATTCCAATATAATTCTCATTGGGGAAACTCTTAGAATCCCTTCAAAATCACCCTCTTAAAAGGATCAAAGGTTTTACTGATAACAAGAGCTATTGCTTGTTTGAAGTAGATTAAAATTATGCCCCATTAACAGAACTTTGCAAATTAAGCATCTCACACTCTTTAGCTACACATACATGTTGCACCACATAGTGACTTCTGCTGTACCTGAAAGGCAACAGTGAAGTTTCTCTTCTGTCCAAATTCATTTACTGGCTTTGTTTCTTCCTTTGTTCTTTTTTTGTCGGTGGTGGTGGTTTTTCAGAGATTTTTTTTTTAACCTTTTTTTTTGATAATTAGAGCCTGGATTCACATCAACAGTAATATATGCCACAGTATTTAATTTATGCAAATTAACTATTTAAAGGCTATTGCTAATGCAACTTGTGTAATATAACTGACCCATATATTCCATTGATCTACTCAACAAAATTAAAAGCTAATTACAATACTAAAGTAGAAGGAAGCCTACTTAAATCTGATACCAGTTTGACATAATTATGTACTCTTGAATTGGGGCTATATGGAGCTTCCTGTTTTAAAACCAATCTATAACCAGACCTTTTCTTTAGAATGATACAGTTTTCCATATAACCCTATTATCACTCTCCTTTAAATTTAATTACACACCTTTCTACAATCTTACACCTGAGTTACAGAACACCATTCATAGCACAGAGAGGTCTAGGACTGATAGTCCAGTGCTAGCTAAACAACCAAAGAAAAATTGAAGAACTCTATGTGCTCAATTATTTAGAGACAAATAATCACAGAGCTCAAAATAATAGATGGATGGTACCTTAGTAGTAAAAGAACATTTAAAAGACATACTTAGTATTTCTTTGCCCATAAATTAAAGCTTTTTAAAACTAATTTGCTTGTTAAGTATGCTCTGTAAGTTTATTTTACAATTTCACTGTTTACAATACAGTTTTCTAGTTAACTACTTCAACACAGATTCCAAACACTGCTGTGGCAAAGCACTTTCAGAAATTAAATATTTATTGTATATTTCAAAAAGGAGACCAAGCTGTACATAAGAAATGCTTTGCCATTTATTTTAAATAAACTTATTCACTTATTTTGTGGTACATGTTTAACACTGGTATTGAAAAGCAGATCTAGGTTATTACACCACCAGAATAGCAACATTTGGGTTCACTAAGTAAATTTAAATAATTGAAATCTCAAATGTCATTACAGAGGGTTGCCTCAGTAGTATAATCTTTCTTTTAGAGGTTTCTGAAACTGGGTTGTAGAAAAAAATTTCAGTTTAAACCCATGCATATAATATCATTAATATCTTCCATGCTACCTGTATATGCACACATATTTAATTGCCAAACTAATCTTAAGCGCTATTTTTAAACAAATATCCTTAGAACTAAAGTTTTTTCTTCATTTCTGAACATGTTTTTTTCTTATTTCAGAGAGCTGATCATGATGGATAAGTAAGGAATCATTATATTTCAAAAAAGCTGTTGTGAAATCAAATATTCACCTTCAGAACAATAAATGAGGATTTATTTAAAGAACAGTTATAAATCCACAAAAACACTTTTAATACTAAATAAAATACTAAAAAATCCATGTATTTGTGGAAAATCACCTGTGATTGTTCCAATTCTGCTTTGTTTAATTTGATGCCGAGTATGTCAGCAGCAATTCTCTGAAAACACAGGAAGACCTATGGAAAGAAAATAAATTGCATTTCAATGATTAAAAACAGACATCCTTGAGGTTCTTTCAAATATATCAAACCATTCCTGAACAGTAAACAATGATATACAAAATTATGACCTGTGCAAAACAGATCTGAAAAAAACCTCATCTGGTACTTTCAATTTTGTTTAAAAATTTGAGAAAATAACTCAACAATGGTACAAGGAATGAACAGTATGCTGGATTGTTAAGCAACACTTCTACTTTGCCTCCAGAGACCTAAGTTTAAACAAGCTTTTACACAACCCACCTCTCAAATCCTACTCTCGGTGCTATAAAATATGAATAAGGGTATTCACTAATGTTGAGCACAAAAATGTATTACCAGTGTATTGTGAAATAAGAGATGTAGGTTTCTGAAACTGAGAATAATAGAACTGTGCATCGACATCACCAAAATCTCTACTACATATGTCCAAAAAACAGCAGTATGAAAGACTTCTGAAGACTCTTACAAAACATTCACTGAATGGAAGTATCTAGGAACAAGCAGGATGTTGTACAGCCTGAGCAGCAGCCTGGCAGAGCTAGAATCTGGACATGGTTTAACACATAATACTGGGTGGCAATGCTGTTTTAAACAAGTGCTTTAATTCATCTCAAGACAGTCTACCTATCTCACTGTTTAGGTAAAACTGCATTTTAAATGTGATTAAAGAATATGACATGTTCAAGAGGAGCAGTTTAAGTGTGCAGTGCTGCTAAACACTGTATTGCCAAGCTGCAGGTTATATTTTATCTGCAGGGCTGTTAACGATGTCTGAGCTCACCATCTAAATACCTAACAAATATTGGTTTGCATCATGCAGCTGCCACCCACAAAAAAAAAGTTCTATGTACATGCTCACCATCATTTTCGGTGAAATTAAGTAAAATACTATTTACACAATCTCTTCTAACACCCAAGATGGAAACCAGAAATAAATTAGTGGCACAACCAATGAAGGGTGGTGACTTCCAAAACAATTGCTCTTTCTCTCAACTCCTTGGTATAGCACTGGTCTGTTCTACCAACATCTACACAACAAGAAAGGGCACACTGAACAGAGATTCTGAGGCTCAGAGACCTAGTTTAACCCACACCAAGCTCTCAGGTGCTCTGAGCTGCATCACCTGCCCTGAGGACACTGTGCAATAAACTTCAAGCACAAGTGCATTGCTTCAGCTATGTGATTTGGTGGACAGTAACACAGTTAGTAATAATAAATCTTCCATGATTTTTTTTTGCCCCTGAGATGACTTTCAGAATTTTCTATACACACAAAATTACCTTTTGCAAATAAGTCTGTTGAAAAGATCTGATATAAACAAAACAAATCATTTAACTGAGTAAGACTCCTTTAGTCTATATTCACAGTAGCAATGGATGCCTCTTCTTGAATCACTGTCTAGGATAAACACTCCATCTTCTGAATGATCAGTGTGCAGCAGCAGTGAAAGGGATAATTCAAATTTATATTGAAACTAAAAATGAACTATTGAAACTACTTCTTTTGTTAGTAGATATTTAGGCAGAGATTTCCTGTTAATGTTTTCTAGTCATGTTCAGATTTACTTTTGTTTTTAAACAGTAAGCTATGAAAAGTACAATCAGTATATATAGTGGATGCTGAGGTAATTAATGACTTAATTAAAAAGCTGAAATAAAGATTCTGTCATAATTAGAAATTATAAATGTATCAATTATAAAATGAATTGATTTTGGTAGTCTCCTTGTGCAAAGAATATATTTTATCAGATGCACATTTTACCAGATGCACATTTTACTAAATGTAGTATTCCGATTTTTTTCTTCTGTTTCTAGCATAAAAAGCCTGTGTTTTCACACTTAAAACAAAAAAATATACCAAAGATTTAACACAAACTATAAAGAGAATCAGGACTCACTGCATTTCTAACAGCAGCATTGTTAGATTTTACAGAAAAACTATTATCTTAAAAAATTAGGCAGCTCACTGCACAAGATTAATCAAAGACCTTAACAAGTGATTCCATTTGTGGACTATACTTCCATGTACTTGGCCATGGTCTTGCTATGCAATAACATTAAAGTAAAGTAAACTTTCTTGTCAACAGTAATATTAAGGAGACAGATACAACACTGTTTTATGGGAATGACAAACTCATTAGGCATGAGACAGAAATCAAGCAAAACAATACAAAATTATTTAATTTGACTGATAGTGTCAACTGAAAAAGAACCTTTTCTTTCATACGCTTCCAAATAAAACAAATAACCCAGTTAGCTCAGAGTCAAAAGATTGTTCAAAAATGTACTCTGAAAAGCATCTGGTACAAATGTCAGAATGTTCAAATTTCAATGGAGCTGCAAAGGGAATGTCTCTCATGGCTCAGGACTCATATTAAAATCTTTTATTGCAACAGGATCTTGTCACATTATTTACCAATTGTTGGAAAATTCTATATTGATGGTCTATAGATGGGACTCCACCTGGAATGAAGAAATGTACTTAACTACAGGCTGACAGCAAACAGAGATTTAGCTGGTCTCAGTTTTCACACTGATGTATAAGCCAGATCATTTCCATTAAAATCTGTACCTCAAACTGAAAATCAGATGAGAAACCACTGTAATTTAATAAGAATAATACACATTCATACAAAGATCTACTTTTCATGCAAGTAAGGGAGTCAAAAAAGGGCCTGCAGCACTCTGAGTTCTCAACAGTTGTGAAGTAAAATATAACTGCTGCATCTTGAAAAAAAACTACAGACATCTACAAGTTTGGGGTTTTTCCTTACTTACAGAATCTCCTGTCTTGGCTGACACAAAATGGCTACTGAAGTTGTTTTCCTGACAAAATCGCTGGTGCTTGTCAGCTTTCACTGTGCGAATATGCTCCAAATCAACTAAAAACAAGTTGAAGAAATGAAAAATTATTACACTGGAGCCTGTTTAGTTACTGACCTTAGAAATTATTCATTGGCAACACATCAGATATAATACTTTACTTTACAGGTAGATGCAAATGCAAGTTTCTTTCTCTCTATAATCATTTGCTAAAATAAAAGCAATTAATTATATCAGACTAATTTTATTTGCAAAACTAAAATGAAACCACAACTAAAATTTTATGGTCAAATGCAACTAATTCATATCTCAAAGTACAAATTTATTTCTGGATACACTCAAATATTTTGTAATAAGTTTGCTGCTAGCAACATACTAAAACAAGACAGAACTAATATTCCATATTCTGTTTGCAAGCAAGATGCATTTTGGGGATTCCAGTGTAACCTGAGGACTTATACAAAATAAATTCACCAGGCACATCTGAATCGACATATTTTTCCAAAGTAAAAATGTAAATAAGTTATAAAGAATTTTATTGCTGAACATGGCAAAGGAAAAACATTCTCTATAATAAAAAAATTGACTGAGTAAAAGCAGTGATGCTTAGTTACTTACATATGAGACTTTCAATTCCACAAAGGTGTGGTTGAGAAAAGTAAAATGCATATTTCAGGACACATACATATTTTTATTTTTATCACTTTACAACCATTGGAAACAGAGTAAAGCTTTCAAATGGTTTTTTATGCTGAAAAGCACTGGTTGCTTCCAAAATCTCACAGAACTCAAGTCTTGTGCAGGTTTTATTGTGTACATTCCAGTTTCTCCAATCTGATCCTAAGGTAATTGGAAACTATATTGAACAGTTTCTCTTTTTTTTATTGCATTACAGTTCCTATAAGGGTGTTGACTCAATGTAGTCAAATTATAAGGCAAATATATTCAGAAGGATTTAAGGACAAGCAAGCTCTTTGAGTTAATACAGGAAAAAAAAACTTCAACTGATTTCCTGAGGAAGGGACCCAACTGACTTGTAAAAACTTGTAAATTTGCAAATCTAGTAAGCCTGTATAATAGTGTTATTTGATTATCAGCTGAAAAAATGCTCTCCTACTACATAAAAGGCTTTATTTTTAAATGATATTGGAGGTCTTTAATTTGTAGGCTCTGGAGATTTTCTCTTGGAGATTTTTAGCCTAACAGGGGATTCCTACACCCCATTTATACTGCTTACCTTGGTTAATGTGGAGTTTTTGACACGTATTACTGTTCCTTGCACATCAGTAAGGCCTTGTTTGTAAGAACAGGCCTAAAATCATCCAGTTACCACAGACATTAATTTCTGAAGGACTAAAATACTAAGCTATTAACACTAATGTTTCTAGTATAGTTTTTCCATAATACTAAATGTCCACTATATAATAAAGTTTCATTTAAAAAGGGAACAACAAATACGTTTACTAAAATAAAGCCTGTAGTCAATAACAATGACTACATTTAATGCATGCATTTAATTTTTTTCTCTGAAAAATAACTTCCAAGATAAAAGATAGACTCTTTTGAAATGCCTTTAAGAATAAAATACAGCACACTGCCTAAAACATTTCATTATTAACTATTATTTTTATGCTTCATATATTAGTTTTAAGTGCAGCTTGGAAAAAACAACAGTGAGATTACTCTTTTGGGAAAAATAAAAATGTGTTTTCTTTATTTTCATTTCATGAACTTTTAAAGGAACTTAAACCCCACTTCCAGATTTCACTCATTATACTTCTCTGATTATACCTGAACTCCAAAAACCTACACACAATTACAACAGAACTAAATAAAGAGATAAATAGACAGCATTTACACTATATTCCTTTAAAAGACCATGACATGCTTACATAAATTCATAAAAACAAGTTCACTAGTTACAATCTCTCTCAAACTCTCTTTCCCAGGAAGGAGAGAATAGAGAGTGTACAAAGAAAACAACAGGCTAAAAGGTTGATGGATTTCCAGGAAAAAAATGCCACAGGCATATTAGAAATCATCCTCAAATGCCTCTTACTTCCTATGAAGAAACATCAATAATAATATATGGTCAGTAGAGTATATCCTTTACTACAGAAGAGAAATTAAAGCACACAAGATCATAGAAACAAACACACTGAAAGTGAAAAATCAAGATGTAATTATGTTTTTGAACTTTGTGTACTTCTCAGTACTTCTCCCCAGTCACAAGTACTTCACTTTCTGCCTCCTGAATTTCGGGCTGTCTCCTCTGAACTGTAGAGGCACTGTCATGCCAGGGAACTGCCAGGTGACAGTCCATGTGTGCATTCAGAGCCCACAGAAAATGCCAGGTGATTCATGTTATGTTAGCTCTTGGTGAAAAATGGTGCATTTTTAGCACAAGAAGAGTTTCAAGAGTTAATAAATATTCAACTACCCAAAACTGCAGTTTGAAGTCAATGAAGGACAATGACCCTAAGTCCAATTCCTTTGCATTGCCCACGGGCCAAGGGCATAATCATAGAGTTACTGAAGATCAGCTAAAGACAGTGAGCAGTTACCCTCCAGTCCTTTTTCTTTAACATCTGACATTGGTCAGCTCAACAGGCAGAATTCTTAGCACACCGGGAGATAAGTCTTGTCCAGCTTTTATTTAGACATCACAGCAAAAAGACTTTAGGGAGAGATTTGGAGGAGAAAAATGATTTTCTCAAGAAGATGTTTATAAGGAATGCAGGGACTTTACAGACAGAAAACGAACAGCTGGCCAATGTGGGCTCATATGATGAGCCAATTAACAGCAGGAATAGGCATCTTGGGATGAAGAATGATATGAGAATGCACTTAAGCCATGAAAAGTTTAACAGCAAAGACAAATAAGTTTTGGATAGAAAGAAAGCGAATAAGATACATAAATACCGTTTGATTTTATAAACCTGGAAAATGATCTTGCAGAATATTCTAAATGACTAGATAACACAGCAATGGCCAAGAAAAAGGAATTATTGAAATTTAGATAAAAAATGAGAACTTTTTAACTCTGGTAATGGCTATGCTAGGCCATATCTAACAAAGGTCTCAAAGAAGGAATCTGCAAGATTTGGCCACACATCAAACACAAACATTTAGAGAAAAGCCCAAAGCGACGTTTACGTGCCAGATGGTACAGTCATCCTCTTCATCTTTAGGGAATGAGAAAGGGGGTAACAGCAGGGCAAAATTAATAGCTTCATTTTTACCAAGTAGAATACAAACTGATGGCTAGAGATTCACAATGGGGTGAATAAAGAAGACAAGAGGACACAAGACACAAGAGAAGTAGAAAGAGATTTAACTATTTGAAAATAGTGGCACTCTACAGCACACAAATATTACAAACCAGTATTTTTGATTGAGTGCTTGAATACAAACTCTCCTATCTGCATTAAAGTATGTTTTCTGATCATGAAAAGCTAAGGCAAGCCCAAGATGTATAAATGTTGGAGAATGCAGTGAGAGTATTCCTTTGATCTACCATTTCAAAAATTCTAAATGTCTTAAAAATGGGATCAACAGGCAGAAAGGGCAGTTAAAAGTATACATTATGAAAGCAATAGTTAAAATGTCAAAGGAGTACATTGCTAATTCCCTGGCTAGAATGGAACCACTTAATATATTTGCACTAAATGGAATACTTACATGAAAACTTGTATCAAGAGAAGCAGAGGGACATCATGAGCAATGGGGGAAAGAGAGGGAGATAGCATTGTTCGCCTGACTAGCCTGATGAGGACAGGAAAAGGGGGCTCAGCAGCCTCCAAAGTCCCTTTCAAAGAAAAGGCATCCACAATATAGGCTGTTGCAGTTTTGATCATTTTTATGCCTGAAATACACAGTAAAAGCCTCAAGTGACAACTACAAAAAATACATGGCTGCCAGATATTCTCCAAAATTTATCTCCATTGCCTTGTTTGTCCTCTAAAGAGCCCACCTTGTTGATTCTCTAAAACAAGAGTAAACATTCATCTTTAAGCTTTTTTAGTATGAAGAGTCCTTTCCATTACACTAGCAAGATAAAGTGCTGTTCCATAACAGGCTGATACACATCTGTATGTACAGGTATCTCATAAAGTTACCAGAACAACAAAAACAGATTAGAAACTTTGAGAATTCAGCTGCAGCTCTCAGCAAGGCAAACAGACCCAATGAAAATCTCTGAGCAAGCACAGGTCAACATCTACTGCTGCAAAAGTAGGTAAGACTTACTAAAATGCTTGCTTCTCATGAATTCCAGGGAGTTCCATTTTGATTTATAGGTGAGATTAAACAGAGATCTAGTGAGGTGAAAAGAGAAAACAGAATCTAGGAGGAAAGTATTGAACTCCCACAGAAATCCCAAGGATACTCCCTCTAAGGCATTCCTGAAGAGTTCTTGGAAGAAAACCAACTCTATCCCAGCCAAAACCAGCAAAGAAAAAAAAAAGAAAAAAAAAAAAAACCCCACACCTGTAAGAACAACACTGCAAGTGACATTTCAAAGAAGGACAAAAAAGTAAGATTAAGTTATAACCAGAGAGACTTCATTAGGTTATATCTTCAGGTGATCTATAAAAGGATTTTCAATAACTACCCTTCAAATTGCTATTATACATCAATTATTTGCAGTGAAAATCTCATGGACAATGCTAAATCAAAATGGAAAAGGAAACCATACTTTAAAATACTGCAAGGCAAGACATCTATCTTATGATTAAAAAATTCTGAGGAAACACTTGAGACAGCATAAATTCTTCTTCAAAGTCAAAAGTCTATATGAATTTACTTTAGAAATTAAGTCACTGAAATTTTAGTTTATTGGGCTGTGGCAAGGGAATGGAAAAACCTTTAAAAGTACTAGATAAAACACAAATGAGTGCTTTACAATCTACCCACACCCAGCCATTCAACAGCAATTCCATCTTGATTGAATAGTTCTGCTGCTTTTGGCTCTGAAACCCCTAATGGTAAATAAATTAATGTCAAAGTTGTTTCTCTTCCACTATTTAGATGCTTGTGTCATTCCATAAGCTAAAAAATGGCCTGCAATGAACCACACAGCACCAACCATGCACGCACTACCATTTCCATTCCACTACACCATATCTGATGTAGCAGCTTAAAAACTACTTGAACTCAACTGGTTCTCTAAAATCCAGGAGCTAGGACCAATATAATTAGCTCAGCAGTTTACTGTGAGGAGTAGAGTGTGATATCTAATCCCAGAACTGTATTGTCTTAAAATGAAGGTAATAATAAAATACATGTAACTATTTACCTAATACAACTGGTTCAAAGCCAGGAAGTACTTTAAAATATGTATAATCAGTCAGAAGAATGATGAGTGTTCTGGTTTTATAATCTTTCAAAACTATGTAAGTAAATAATTGCACACACAAAGACAACAGAGCATCATTTGTGCAGAATGTTAAGGCTGCTACTCATTTTATTTATCTCTCTTTCCCCCAGGACTGCCAGTCTCTTCTTTCATGGGAGAAGAGCTCCATGGAAAATGCCAGGGGTTTTTTTAAGTAGGAAAACATCCATTTTCCATGAATCTTCCTTTCTTCCTAATTTTGGAAGAAACACAAAAACTGTCTGTAACTTGTACAGGTACCTCCAAGCAGCTGAGAAACTAGTGACAGTACTTGCTGAGGACAGCATGGAGTATAATGCATGTGAAGCAAATCTGAGCGTTTGATACCTTGTTGGGACTTCCCCTGGATTGTGAGATCACACTGCAAACCATAAGCTGTTTTCAATGATTATACCAGTGATAATTAACTCATCCACTTTTGAAACCATATGTATGGAAAGAAACAAGAGACAGTTTAGAGTTTCAGTAAAGGGATGCCTCTCCACCCAAATCTGACAATCTCTTGCTTTCAGACCTTGAATTGTAAAAACTGCAAAGGATTCAGTTGCAAAGGGGCAGTTCTCTTTAAGATGAACTTTTTTTTAATTGATAACAGTATTTTCCATTAAAACTGGTAGGAACACATAAATGAAGTTACAACTCTCTGATTTTTTACTTATCTTACATATTATAGCTATTTCATATTTCAATATAACTAAGAGTAGTTTTAAAGTTATGAGTAAACATCTTTATTAATCTATGGTACCACACAAAAATATGTTCTTTTATAGTATGCTGTGAAAAATGAAATATAAATCTTTCTGCAAAGTATTTGCAGCTGTGCACACAAGGTATACAATTACATAATGTTTAAATAATGAGCTATCACGATTAGCCCACACAGACATGACAAGTAAAATGCTTTAATAATTTATTAATTTGATTTACATGTGCTTAAAATTATGTACACATTTTCTCTTCTGAAAATACTCCAGGGTCATTAAAAAAGGGGTCTGTATATGACAATGTCTTTTTCATCCTATTTTTTGGTATAATTTCTGACTGATTTCTTAAGAACAAAGCTGGCTTGGGCACCTGAAAACTTAGCAGACTGAGGACAACACCACTGTTATGCAGCACTGTCCTCAGGCAGTGCACACTGCTCAACAAGCACAGTCAGTTTAATTCCAGAACGTGACGGTTCCGCTTCCTCCGTGCGTAAGCAAACGTGTATGAAAAAGGGAATTAAAAGAGGGATTTCTCCAGGAGGTGCCAAATATCCACTATTCTAAAAAATAAACCAGAAATCAAGCTGAACACTGACAACAACATTCTAGGCAAAAGGAATTACTTTCCAGTTTATCAGACCTCTGTCTCATAGCATGTCAACAGAGAATAGCTTAGCATGGCCCATTGCTCTGGCCAGAAGGAACCCCCTTTCAAGCCTCTTCTGCCATAAGCAATATTATCTGGTTTTAATCCTAACTGTACCATCAAGCCAAAGAAAAAAGTGAAATAAAAAAAAAGAGCAACAAAAAAAACCATCTCCCTAATATTTTTATTTCGTAGCTTTCCAGCAACCTCCTGCTCTCCCACTAAAACATGGAGCTATTTCTTTATGCCTTAGATTTTAAAAAGTATTTCAATAGGTTACTTAGAACTTCAAGCAACTGCACTTTCATTTTCTATTTGGACACAAGGGTTCTTTCTGTGTAAATAAAAAGCATCTAATATCTAATTATTATTATCCAATATAATCCTATTTATACAGAAAATAACAATAATTTAACTTGCCAACAAACTGGTCTGAAGCACTACCAGACTTTGCATATCAGCTAGCTTTTTGAAAATCTGTTTCGATTTGGTACTTCTAAATTACTACAGAACACATTCTCAAATATTCAATCCCAAATGTTAGAGTGCAAACTGCAGCTTTTCATAGTTAATTTTTTGTTAATACGTTCAATCTTTTTCTCACACTAAAATTGTGTAACTGCCAAGAAAAGAAAACTCTTTCATGGAAGGTCTGAAAACTATGCCCTTACTCTGATTTAAGGAAGCTCAAAAGGAAATATAAATATAGTTCCAGTACAGATTTTCTCAGTAATTTTTTTAGGTTATCAAGAAAACATCTAGAGTGTTGATCTGGTTATACTCATGTCAGACAAGCTACATGTCACATTAACTACCTCCAGGAAGTTATTCCAAACACAAAATAAACTGTTTATGCCACTTCTCAGATAGATAGCATGACAGATTGTTATTAATTGAAGACAGATGAAATACATTAATTTGATTGCAAGCATGTGTTTACTTTCTCACTGTCATGAACACTCTACTGCTGATGCTTTCCTATGAGGACATAGTAACAAATCAAATGTTGTATTAGAAGTCTTGCTAAGGCAGAATAATAGGTGGTGCTGCACTTTAATACTTTAAAAACTACACTTAACATTTCCAGCTACAACAGGAAATCACTCGTTTCAGAAAGCAAAAAAAGATAGCTCAAAAACTCTTGTAATTTACACAAAACACTGTAACACTTCCTCCTCTAAAAAAAATAGAACTATCAGCAAATATGCTCCTCAATTACAATAAAGAAAAATACAGCTTTCCAAATGACAAATCCATGATTTGAGTGCCTTCCAAAAGACAAATTCCTACAGACACAAGACATGAAAATGTAGGCCTAATATGGGAAAGGAAAGGTGAACAATTCCTAGGTCTCTGCTTAAAAACAGAAAGACGTCATGCCTGTGAATGAGGTTTGCCTGGTTTTACGCACAACTCTCACAAAGGCCTCCACTTATTTGTACAAAGCTTATGTGGAATTATCTTTCTTGTCCAAAAAAGGTCATACAAAGACACAAAATCTGAGCTTCTTGGAATAAGAATATTTCACACATTAAAATAAAATTGATGAGGTTGACAGTTTGTTCTAACATGGGAAATAATACAAAAGAATGTGTTTAGCATGACAAGTTCTCTGATTGGCTTTTATGAAAGAAGCTGCAGTTATTACATTAGCTTCTCTTTACAAAACATATCCCATATTAAATGAGAATTTCAAACGCTGTTAAACAACAAACAATTACAGCACTTCTGCTAAAGCTCTAAAACACAGTGCTTCTTGAGCATCTTAGGTTAATGAGGTTAACACTTGCAAGATTTAAAATAGGTTTCAACAGAAAACAAGAAGAGCAGTCAGAAGTAAATGCCTCCCTCTCAGTACACCAAGTGCAGTTAACTAAAGAGTGTGACAGGATTCTTGCCTAATAACAGGCATATTTAATGCCTGGTAGATGGCAGGCCATTTTTAAGATGATGTTAACCTTTGCAAATACAAACAGCAGGCATATTTTCATCCAAAAGTAAAATTTCTTATGAAGGAAAAACAATACACCCAAGTTTCTTTTCAAAACTAGGATGACAGATGACTGGCTTACACAGCTTAAAGAGACAGTTAAAGAGAAAATAAGAATTTTTTTTTCCCAGCTAGACATTTCCCATTTTCATTTTTAATAAATTCTTGGCAGAACTTCTTGCAACCATTTCTCATTTGGCTGAATGGACTAAGACTACACTGACAGCTGGAATCTGATCTCTTCTGTTAGGTACCTGTACCACTTACCCCTACCCCTAATGCTGACATTTTTGGAAACAAGTATTCAGAAAAGATTATATCATTAAACTAATACAAATTTGAGTCACCTTGAATATTATTTTAGGATTAAAACATAACTGGAAGTACTCTACTTTTTTTTTATTTTTGAGAGGGTAAGGTCACAGAAAGCAAGAGAGGTGGAGGAAAGGCACTGTTGACTGTGTTCTGCAACTCAAGTGGCCAAGTAACACTGAAGATCTATTGACGCAGCAGACAGTGAACTCAAACACATCAATCGAGGCACAAGGAGTATGGATGTGCTGCACACACCTCTGGGCAGATGATTTCATGATGCATCTGGTTACTGCAGTGTACAGACCTAAACAAACACATCCTTAGGGTAAGCCCAACAAACCAAGAGGGCTGTGAATGAAAAAAAACAGGAAACACTTTTGTGCATTCTGGTATGGAGAATGAACAGCCTGGCTCCAGCAAATTAATGCTACTCTCTCAAAAGTATCATGTCACAAGACTTTGATGTTCCCTAATTTCACACCTATGGTTAATTAGTTTTTACTTTCCACACAGAAACATGTCCTAAGATTACAAGCTACTCCTGGAGAGAAGACAATTTGTTCACTGTTGCTTTTTATCCAGTCTGTCAGATTCTTATATGGCCCTAGTGCCAATTTACAAGCTCTTTACAATTAGTAACAGATCATTTGCTGACTAATTTGCTTCCCAGTAAATTAGACAAGTACCATTCTTGTTTTTACAAAGGGAAAATGAAACACATATGAAAAGATAAATTTAGTCCCTTGCTAAGATCACAGGGAATTTCACTGAGCCATTAATTTACTTGTGTACTAAGTCATCTTTCATCTTCTTTTACACTTGTGTTCAGGCTTCCTAATCTTTGTGCCAATGAGAAATTTAAGTTATAAAGTTAAGTTAAATGTGTTAATCTAGACCTAAACATCTTTATGAGTGCCTATTTCCTAAAGACAAGGAGAAATGAGAAAAAGCCTAGGACAGGAGAACACAACCCAGCTGAATTTATCTTCCCATATTAGTTCAATTATCACAGGGCAGGCACAGTGACCAGCACAGGACAGGAACACAGTTGAAAATGTTTACTGAATGATGCTGAGAAAGCAAAGCAAAGAAAAATAAGCTGTGTTCACACAAACCGTAATCCCCAATGCTCAATACCATGTAGATTAATTCCAGTCCCCACAGGAATACTAAAACACCAACATTTAGACAAGGATGTTTAATTAAATTATAAATTATACAGCAATAGCATTAGTGTAACCATCCCTGAGAAAAAGAAATTCTGTTAATGAAGAACCATAACTCAGATACAGTAGACCATGAAAATATGTAATAATTCTTTTGTATCTCTGAAACTCTAGTTGCTGCATTTCTTCTCACATTCTTAAAATTTTCTGTAAGTAATATATGTAGTCTTTCACTTTTTTGATCCAGTATCCTTCATAAACACAGTAATTAGGCATATACATTGAAAAAAAATCAAGTTTCAAGTGACACATCATGTTCTAATTGCTAACATTTTAGCAATACCAACAAGAAAAAAAGTTATACCACTTAGAATCATTTTCCCTCACCAGTCTAAGACTACCCTTTACAGAGCAACATATAAGAAACACAGAAACATTTGATTCGTAATATTTTGAGAGTATTTTCAATGCTGCAATGGCTGCACTATATTTTTAAAATGTTCATATGCACTACTATGGACAAGTTCATTTCTATGTGCCTAACTTTAAAAAGCACATTTCTCTTTAGATTAGACATTACTGGGTTTGACAGTAGTTTCCAAAGTTCCCTGTAATGAACTTCAATGACTGCCCCAGCATTTTAAAACAAGACTTGCTGACAGAAAAAAAAGAAACTCTTCTCTGATTCAATATGAAACTGTTTTTTATCAGGATTACTGAAAGTCAAAAAAACCGCTTAGATTGATTTAGCTGAGCTACTAGTGACAAACTGCTAGGCTTAATAGCTTTTTTCAAAAATAAATTTCCTCCTTATATAATTCAAGTTATGTTTTAGGACAGAGGTTGAAAAGGGTAAAAAACAAAAAGCTTGTTTTCCTACTAATCCAAATAGAAATGTCCATTGTTTTGGTTGAATTTAACAATTCCAAAAGGTCAACAGAGTGTAAAAAAAAAGATATTATAGTAATGCAATTCCTGAAATTCTAAGTTGAATGAATATTATTTTAAATGTTCTTTAGTGCATTATTGAAGACATGAAGTTGCAGTGTACTAAATATTCAGAAGATGGTGCTAGTCCAATATATCCACAAGCCATATGTGGATCAGCTTTTCTTCATCTCTTTCAAAATATTCTCTAGTTTTCATGTATCTACTACATCATCAGAGAATTTATCAATATCAGGACAAAGTACAGTCATCGTCATTTAAGTACTATGAGGACTACTAAATGATACCATTCTAAAATTCAATGACGATTTACATGATTGACAGCCATAAAATATAAAGCTCACTATAATTTCACAAATTCAGGATCTTGTGATCCTTATGGAAACTTAGACAACATTTCTTACATCCTCCCTTCAGTCACTCACATTTGTTTCCTTCTGCAGTCACAGTTTCAAGACCTACTGAAGTTTGGAAAGTCTCACCTGTCCCACTCCTGGCTCTTCATCCCCACCTTCATGCCAGAGTGTAACTATTCCCTCCTCACCTACTTAGGAGGCCAGGCAGCTCCTGGGAGCTTACAAAGCTCAGTGAGCTGATCCATGTTAAAAATAGCCATTTCTTTTTGGCTGCTCTGTTTAACCCAGATCAGGTCTCAGATCCGATTTCCCATGGAGCAGCAATGGTAACTTCAAGCTGCAAACGTGCTTCAGCACAAGGCCAACCAATTGTGGAACTGCAGCCTCCTTGAGCTTGCAAGGGCTGAATTCCTTCTCAGCACTGAAAAGGGTTGGCAAGTTAACAAAGTCAGTCTCATTACTGGATTTGAAAAACTAATTTTTTCATATTATTAAAGGCAGATATCTATTTATTAAGATATGAGATGCACCCTGTAGCTCTAGACAGGAATCAAAACTACTTCCAACTGCCCTCCCCCCACCAAACCCCTACAAAATCTTGCAACCAATTTACAGTTCTGCCTATTATTCAAACATTATACAGCCCCTTCCCTACTAAGTACAGTTGGACAAATACTTTCTTCAAAAAAAAATAGTAAATCTGGACATATTAAAACATCAAAAAACAGTCTTATCCTTACCTAGCAGTTCCTAAAACAGTGTTTTCCAAATAATGCATAGGAACATATCTCAGAGTAATCTATTTCATGAAACCATAGAAATGAACTATTAATACCAAACTTACTTCTATAAAAAGCATTCCCCTAAAAAAAAAAACCAATTCCTCAGAGGGCCCATGCCAGCATTCTGGATGGCTACTGCTGCATCCATCTACACAGACTGTTTCCACAGGTATGCTTCTGTTGACACCAGGCCAGCAGCTGTGCTTGGCTGTCCTCTCCAGTGTGATGCTTTTATCCAATACTCTGAATTACTTGCTCCTACCAGAGCCAACCCAGGTTAACTCCAGGGCCCTTCCATGCCTGATTCCTTTGTGGTTCCAGCAGATGTAATAAGGAGTTGGAGACACTTAGTGCTTCTCCTACATACCCCTCTGGGAACTCTCCCACAACAAAAATTATAAATGAACATGAAATCATTCACTGGGATATAAAAGCAAGCCTTAAATGTTCAAAGATCAGGCCAAGTCAGTATTACTGTTATTACAATAAACCTCCAGCATTAAGCAATTTCAAACATCAGTTCTTCTTCCAAAATTTTTCAATGTAGAGACAAGATTGGCACATATCTGAGAGAAATTACTCAGTTACTAGGCAATTTATTACTGCTTAACTGTTCCATGTGTATCAAATCCTGTTTAACAGCAGCCCAGTTTTTCTTCCATTTGGAAGCTTTTGTAACTAATTATTACTAAGCCAAACTGATTTCAACCAGCAGTTAAAAAATTAATAGTCCAACTGAACTTTATATTAAATGACTTTTTATAAGCAAAAAAGTGAGGCTGCTTAGTAAATAAATATAACATACTTCAATTAACTACAGGAGAAATTAAACCCGAGCACATTCAGATCAATGATAGTAAATTTATCAGCTAATTCTTAAACTGAGCCACAGCATTTCAAAGACTACAAAGAACTGAATTCAAACTACTTTTACTTAACAATATGATGATTTCAGAGCAGACAGTAGAAATCCTACACATTTGCCAACTCACATACTTCATTATCACAATCTAGTCATGCAGGTAAAAAAACCTATCTGAATTTTAATCAATACATCAGTTGATTCATCACTGTCTTGAAGAACTTTTCTTACCTCTGCGCAGAGTGAGTATACAGCTCATTTCTCCCTGACATAAATTTCTATCATAATGTGAACATGTGGTCCAGAACTTCATTAGCTTAACAGAAAGCTATTATTGACTCAGATATTGAGGAAAAGCTACAAAAGCCTTTTCCCAAAAAATTTAAAACATCAAATAGTGGACACACTAAGAGGGATTATACTAATATTGTAACTTAACTGTATTAACCAGTCTCAGATGAGCAAAGGGAACCAAGTCATCAGGCTAGCTACAAGGGACTGAACAAAAATCATTAACAACCTTGTCCAAGACTTTAAAAGCTATATAATGCATAAAGAAACCAAGGGAATAAGAAAAGTACTTTATACACAATTTGTTACAAATGAGGGTCTATACTCTTATCAAAGCTAACCCAGCCATCTGCCTTTCCAAAGCAATCCAATTCCCTCTTATTATTTCTCTCTCACACACAAACAGAAAAAAAATAAAATTAACCAAACCAATCTCACACCAAAAAGGCTTTCATCAAGAAAGTAGATGGTTCAGCAGAAGAGGCAGGCCTGGAATCAGTTAGAAAAGTGATAGTTTCTTTAGTAGTTTAAGCTGCCATAATTGCAAATCAAAGGGATGATCCTGGCTTTTCCTGGGCTACTGGCTGAGCACTTCCAAAGCTTCTCAAGTGATAGCACCACTGCAGAAGAAAAGGAATCCACATGTTCATTCAAAGAAGAACTCCTCTTTGTTCTGCTCATTTGATGCTGGATTAGTGAACAAAACCATGCAGTGCTACCATGACTGCAGAGGACAAAAGTGAAAGTGGGTGAAGTCAATCACAAAACCACCTCAGACCAGGCTGTGTTGTGAGAAATACATCACTGAGAACAGCTAAATTTGAACACAATGTATGCACTCTCATAAGTTTTTGTCAGGATTCATGTTGATTTAAAAATATTAAGTAAGTTAGGGTTCAGCTGGAACTTCTTTTTGTAAACATTTTAACATTTCTTTTCTAAAACTTCCTAAAACCAAAGCTGATTTTAAGAGTTTCTGCTTCATTCCATTTTTAACTTAGAGAAATCAGCTACATCTGAGTTAAAGCAGAATTTAGTTGATGAAAGTGTATTTTCCCAGACTATTTGGTCAGTCATGACCTCAAACAGTGAAACAAACCCAATCTATTTTTTATAGTTTGAATTCCTCAAGGATCAGTAGAACTTCCTTTGCTAGGTTTGGAAAAGGAAAGGAGAATTTGCATCAAGAAGCTAACAAGTCCCTGGCAAATAACCCCAAGATATTATCTACTAAAATTTTAGCACAGCCCTGCTGATGACCTAATTTCTTTGAGACTTAGAATACTCCTCCTCTTCTAATATACATTAAGAGTTTCCACAGGCACAATTTCCATCGGTGAAGTGTTCTAAATTAGGATAGTAAATAAACTTTTTTAGCTAATGGTTAAACATTTGTTTAGGCCATCACTTTGACCACTCTTTGACAAATTTATGTCAACATCAAAATTCCATTTAAAACATATTAATAAAAATATATTAAAAGAACATGTTAGATTCTTAGAACCTTTCAGTATCACAATTTTCTTTAATGTAGTCTAGGCAAGACACAGGGTTTTCAGAAGAGTCTGTGAGATTCACACAGCTGAACTGGTTAAGTGCAAATACTTTAAAGAAGGACCTTGAAGGCCTAAAATTAACCAGGGACTACTGAGTACTCAGTATTTCTCTTTGTTCCCCAGACTTCTTAATTACTTTATCCAAAGGCAATTGTATTGAAAAATAAATAAGACTGTGGAGCAACCACCAGAATCCAGATCACATTCTCTCACCTGCACTGTTCCAACAACCCAGCTACAAAGTAATATACACAAATATAGCTACACAACCTAAGGCACTGAGGTCAAAATTGCAAGGATGTGTGGAGGTGTTTTGTTCACTGTCCCAGAAGGTTTTTTGGAGCTTGGAGTTGGGGAGAAGGAGTTGTAACAGCTTGAGAGAGTGAATTTGGGGTTTTTTAAAGTCCGGTAGTTGAAGGTCTAACATAGTCCACTCCAGCAACTTTCCTTAAAGAGCATTCAGCAGCAGGTACTGAGGCAGGAAAATAAGAAACAGTACAACTACAGTGATCACTCCTTGATACACACCCCACTTTGAGGCAGCCTGAGTTCCTCAGCCTGGCACTCCATCTCCAGGTTTGCAGGAATACAGCTGAAATGTTTTATAGCCACTGGTGGGCCAGCCCTTCACAAGTCTCTGTGGCTCCTTTCTGAAGCCATGTGCACTTCTGGCTTCTACAATGAATAGGACTTCAACAATTTAGTTGCTCACAATGTGAAAAAGTAATTTATTCTGTTTATTTTAAGCTTGCTGCCTAAACAAAAGGCATGAGATTTCCTTGGGTTTGTATTGAAAAGATGCCATGTAATTGTTCTCTACCCTCTTTTCATGGTTTTATATACCTGTTTGTCTTTTTCTGACTTCTAGGAAACTCAATCTATTTTGCTCTTCCTCATATAAAGCTTTTTCATTCCTCTGGTCATCACTGCTCTCCTTTGTAAACTGGGATAATCAAAATTTTTCTCAATTTCTGAGGATAATTCTGATATTCATACCTAAAATTCTAATCCCAGTCTTATCAGAGCTTTGCAGTTTGACACCAGGGATACACATTGTGTTAGAAGGAAATTACTCACTTGGTGTTTTGCTTGTCCTACTTGTTTCTTCTTTTCATTTCAGAAATGACAGTAGGAAATTTGTGGGGAATTCAAGCTAAACATAAAAATGAGATATCCAACAAACTGGAAGTGATAAAAAAGCTTTTTGGGTTCTTACTTTCTAATAATATGAAGTCAAAACATACTCAGACATATAAGGAGAAAACAATGACCAATTAACCTAAAAAGAATTTACATTGCAACCCAACTCATCTTCACCATCTGCCCATGCAAAGCCAACAAGGGCATATTCCAAAGACAGATGTGTTAAATGAATGCCACACCAAGCCTTTGAACATGAAATATTTGGCTGCACACCTCAGGCCACACAGTTGAGAGCAAAAGTGATACTGAAGGTATTTCCTCAAGTGTGGAAACCCCAACACAGCAAAGCAACAAGTATCAAGACCAGTGACAGCACCAGTTATGACAGGCTGTATTCTGCTAAGATTACAAGCCAACATTAAAATTACAACCTCAATTAAAAATTAAAAAAAAAAGAAAATTTCAGCTTTGAAGAAACTTCAGTAGCATCTCTGCTGCCACACAAAACATTCAATGACCACACCTGAGATGCTCCCCAACTGTCTGAAGACAATCCACATCAGATAAACTCTCTGCCTGTTTCTGTCCAACTGATTTTAATAGGATTTAGTAACCTGGACTAAAGGAGAGAAATCCTATGATTACTTCAAAATACTTAAATCATGAGCAGGACTATAATGCTTGCAAAATATGGCACAAGGGAAGTATTATGCTCAGTCTTGGAACTTGGGAATTTCAATGAACAAGATCCCTCATTAGAATCAAATGGGGACAGATGTACTTACACGTGGGTGGGCATGGGCGGACATCAGCCCCTCCAACCTCTCTAATGAGCAATTTCCTCAGATTCAAAGAAAAATTTCATAAAAAGTTAAAGAGAAATGGCAACTTGCCTCCTATTACCACTGGCCTAACTGCTTGGGCTGCTGGTCCTATAAAAAAGGGTTTTTTTCAAAGAAAATTATTGTTAAAACCATTTGGCTGAAAGTGAAGAGCTATTGAAAAGTACATTCAAACTGGCAGCTTGCTCTTAAAATTCCCCCCACCACTTTTATAAGTATCGTTTTGCTTGTGGCTTTTAACAGCTGTTCACACACGTCTAAGCTAGATGTGAACTTTTATTTTCCCAAAACTAAATGGGAAGCTTTAAACAGCATTTGATTTAATTTTTTTTTAATTAAAAGCGGAGGTTAAAAGGACTGTGGAAATGGATGATGCAGCTGTGCTGATACTAGGGAAAATAATTCCAGAACAAGAAGTGAGGTAGAGTAAACACACAAAATAAGTTTCCCTACACTAAGTGCACACCACACTCAAGTGATTTTATTAGCTAAAGAGAAGTTAACTCTATGTTTCTTCAGAAACATTTTGCAAAATAAACTAAATTGTGTTTTGCAAATATAATAGAATTGTGATGTCTACTATGCTTTTCCCTTGGATCAATCCTAAAATTAATTCCAGAATGAAGTGGCTTCACAAGTTCCAATGTTATTCACAAATTCTTTTAGAAACTCAAAAAAACTCAGACACTCAAGTCAGAACTAGCTCATTAATATTGCCATATCTTTACTGGCTTGGTTATCAAAATAATTGAAGTTCCCCTACATTTAGACATCCTCTTTGGAAGAATTAAACATTAGAGTCACACTTGCAATGGTACTGAGAGACTGAAAGATGAAAGCAGGCATTCCTAGGGGCACTTTTTAAAGTACCAAAGCAACTGGGCAGCTAGGCAATGGTTTAAACCCAATTGAATACCCCACCAGACAGCAGGCTACATTTTTAAGCACCAGCATACTCACAAAAATTCTGCCTTCTTGGCCTAATTACTTAATACGCAGCACTAAATACAAAATTCTAACAAAAAGCCCACAGAAAGAATAAAAATAGCAAAGCTTATTTCTACTTGTACATGTTAAGTACAAAAGCACACTATGACAATATAACAATTCCGGATATTAACACATATTTAAAGGTCCATTCTACTAAAGTTCTTACAAAAAACATAAAAGCAGCTCTAAGGCAGAAAATGCACAGGATTATGAAGGAAATGCCACATTAATTCATGTGGATTATGCACCCTGTAGACTGTAACAGCTCCAAAAGAAATCTTCTTCAGTACACTAGTAGAGCTACTATTTAAACCAAAAGAATTTAGTAGTTCATCTATCAAGTTTATTCAAACAAGCTGTTAGAACTTCTGTAAGACATCTAATAGAGTAAGAAAGTATGCAAAGTAAGCCAGAGAAGAGAAGAGAAGAGAAGAGAAGAGAAGAGAAGAGAAGAGAAGAGAAGAGAAGAGAAGAGAAGAGAAGAGAAGAGAAGAGAAGAGAAGAGAAGAGAAGGAAAAAAAGAAAAAGAAAAAGAAAAAGAAAAAGAAAAAGAAAAAGAAAAAGAAAAAGAAAAAGAAAAAGAAAAAGAAAAAGAAAAAAGAACCAAAAGCATGGTATATTGGGCTGATGACACAACACTTCCTGGTCATTTATGGATGAAAAGAAAACCAACAACATTGAGAGCATTGCCTTTGCACCAAGCACAAGGGACAAGGTGTAAAGAGTATGAAGAAGATGAAAAAGTGGAATAAGAGAGACAAGTAATCCAGCCTGGACAGCAGAGCCTACCAGAGAGAGGCAGATGGAAAATTACAGTGATGCAGCTATTTGCTTGACTCCCTTGCTCACCCACATACAAAAGGGTCACTATAAATATGAAAATCTGAGCTAATCAAAACCAGAAATCCATAACATTCTAGTCAGGTCCAATAAAAAGTATTGCAACCTGGATCCCTTCCTTGGTTTCCTCGGGACAATAGCCTCTGGGATATTGTCTTTGATGATACAAAGCCTTGATTTCTCTTGGGTTGTTAGTTCCTTGCTAAATCCAGGGCACAAATCAAGTCAAACAAATGAAAACCCAGTCACAGGTGAAACATTTTATGCAGGTGCATACAAATTAAATTTGTACATTTTAACAAATCAAAAGCTGAAAATAAAAATCTACCACAGGTAAACACAAGGATAGAGCAAATACAGCATTAATGTTTCTGACCCTTCTATTAAAAAAAAAAAACAAACCATGCTTTAAGAACTGACATTAATATACTGAACACCACTTGCAGATAAAATTATTCAGAGTGCACCAATTCATGTTTTGTATTAGAGCAAAATGAAAACTTAAGTTCCAGAACCATTAAAATACTGTAAGTCACTTTATGCTTTATTTCCTAATAGTACTGTCCTCAGCACTACAAATAAACTAATCATAAGAGCATCATTCAATGGAAAGACAGAAGGAACTATCAGTGACAATATACATTTTGCTGAAATATAGTTTCTTAATATTCCACAAGCGAGCTGTAGAAAAAATTGGCTAAGCAACTTCAGAAATGGATACACACTATCAACATGACAGAGATTCCCCCACGCTATAAAATGTTCCAAAATGGATGGCATAGAAACACAAAATGCCTTGCTGCTACATGACATTTCTTTGTCCAAAGGATTATCAGATATCCCTTCTTTTCCCTACTGCCAGTTAGTATGAGCCTAAATGTATGAGAAAGTAGCCAAAAGGTACACAGAAATTTTCCTGTCCTGAGAATTCTCAGCTGCAAGCGTTGCCCTCAGATTAAACAGCTACAAAAGCACGTGGGGTTTTGCAACCTAATAAATAAGGCATAACACAGTGAAAGTAATCAAATTCAAATGAAAAGAAAGCATTCAAATAAAAAGTAACCATTTCCATCAATAAAGCAATATAATCTGTTTAAGACAAGGAAAGTGGTTTTATTGCACATTTGCTCAGTATTCCTTCTACGTATTGGTTTCCTAATCACAGACTTTGTCAAGAGCCTGACTTTGTTTACTAATGGCAGGATGTTAGCAGTCTTGTACTGCTTTAGAGAAAAACTGATGGCCTTCCAAAATGATCTGCTCTAGTTCAATCTGAATTACTGGACATGAAGCAAAAGATAGAGAACAAAATATGTTCTCTGCTGTGCAGACCAAGCCTGACTACAAAACAAGGCTTGTGGCTAAAATCTCTGAAACATATCTTAGTCACACTGATGTCAAAAGCCAAACAGTACCACTGACAATGGAACTAGACACTCAGTTTTAAACTTTTGATTTTTCAGTTTCCTCTCAAAGCAGATCAGATGTTAAAGCTTACCCTCACATATCTGTCAATATGACCAAAAAAGTAGGGTCCTATTCCATGTAAATATCACAATTAAAATAATCTTTTTCATGATCGTTTATTTCAAAATTAAGAGATAAGGGGAGTTAACAGTTGAAAGACTGTAAGTATGCCTCAATTTTAGAGAAACAATGTACAAGATATTTTTCTGTCCAGTTTGCTCTCTAGCATCCTGCTTCCATTATTAGTTCATTGCCATGCTCTAAGCTGAAAAATATGAAGGAAACTGCAGTCTTGTTTCAGTGCTTTTGAAGGCAATGAGACTGCTTGGAACAAGTGAGGGTAAGTGTATATGGTGGGATTGTGATGTTGCTATAGTACTTTTTCATGAACAGTAATTACTCTGCAAGTGTGTAAAGCAGACAGGCCCAGTTGCATAAGGCTCAATGCAAGTTTTATGAACTGCAGAAAAGCATGATTAGTATGGGGGGAAAAACATGTTTCACACTTTTATTGTAAAGAACATGAGAATCTCACAGAAACTGCCAGAACAGATGTTCATAAATTGGGCCCTTAATCTGCAGCACTTTCCAGGTTTTAAGCTATATCCACCGGTCTGTAGAATATATTCCTCTCTTTTTAATATAATTCTTCTGTTTAGTTTTTTTAATAAATAAGTTTATGACTTTAGTAGTGTTGCCAGCTGTTCAATTTTGATTTACTGTCAGAGTCTGCTTTAATATATAGTGGCTTTTGTGGCTTACCCATATAGATTACATTTTAAGCTTCAAGATATCACTATAAAGCAGCTGGAAAAAGTGCTGGCTGTGCTCAGAAACCAGCATTATTGCCCTAGTGATCAACCACTGAAACATGCAACTAGACCAGTAACCATTCTCTAATAAACTTTTGTATACACCATTCCCAAAAATAAAACTGCAAAACTTACAGTGTAAAAGCAGGTCATCTTAACACATGTACTTTAGGAGTCAGCCCAATAAAATTGCTCAATTATTAATTAGGCAGCATATTAACTAGCAATAGAGATCTCTACAATGACTGCTCTTTAATCTTTCTTTATATTGTTTCCTTTTACTCCTTCTGTACAGGTTGAGACAACTTAAGAAATAAAAGGTTTTAGAGCTGCTTTATGGAGTGCTTTCTAAAAATTTACTTTAAAGCAGTACTGAATATTACTGGGAAAGAACTGTCAGTATTCTTCATACTGAACCATTTTCAACCTTGCAGAATTACAATACAACCAGACTAGGCTTCTTTTCTCCAGCATCTGCAAGTACACAGGGTAATGTTATTAAAATAAACTACCACAACAGTATACTTAAAATTAAACAATTAATTAAACTCAAAAACTCTGGGAATTCTCTACAGCTGAACTAGTTCAGAACTATCAGTCATAACTACTAGGGCTCATATATTACACTGAAAATTACTTTTTCTGATCAAAAAATATTCATTTTCCATATAAAACTAACTCCCTAAAAAAAATTCTAATCAAGAGAACTAAACAGTTTGATTCAGAAAGATCAGTATGGTGCCTTGTCAGAGGGATTTTTTTGCTTGTCTTACACTGTTATTTTCTCCCAAGTTTAGATTTGCCAGTTGGACAGTATTCCTGGTGCACTGCTCTCACTAAGTCCTATCATACCGAAGGGGAAAGCCTGCCTACATCATGGAAAATATAATGGGAAAAATAAAACAAAAACTAAACCAGCCTTCCTACCCACAGCATCAGGAGCAAAGCCTGTAGGAGAATGAATAATGAAGAGAAGCATAAAGATACACATCCCATGAGACATCACAGTGGCATTTCCAAAACAAAACACATCAAGCTCCTGGAAATGTATGAAGTAAGGTTTTAGGAACTGAGGGTCACTCTTTCTGTCCACAGCATCAAAGGTGTGCTATCTGTACAAATCCTGGTTTTTCCAGCCTTCATTTTGTAACCAAGCATTTTTTTGTGGTAGATAATTTAACATTATCTACCAAAAAAAAAAGCTTGGTTACAAAATCCAACAATTTAAAGCTGTCCTCAATACACATCATGATTATATCCCTGGATTTTTCCAAAACAAGCCTTTCCCAAGGCATTTTACTATTCTGTGTGCTCCATTCAACTATTTAGGCCATAGCTTTTTTTAATTACTTTTTGCTTAGCATATGAAAAAAAGCAATAGTCCTGATGGCAGTTTTTTTAAATGGTATGACCTAGGTATGATTGAGTTCTCCAGTCAAAGTCAGAAAGAGTTAATGTTATTCCTCTTTCTCTACACATATTTCAAAACTTTAATGAATTCTACCATCTGTAGAATTCTACATACTAGTATTATACCAGTACAATATAGTCCTGTTATCACCCATAACTAGGTACAAATATTGGGCAATATTTACAACCACAGAAAACCCTCATAGTATACAGATTAAAAAAAGTAATCCAGAAGAATATTATAAATTAAGGGCTAGCATGAGAACACCAGAGTAAACTTGGAGTAGCTCACTAATTGTGCTGTAAATTTACACCCATGTAAACAACAAAAATTTTTATCTTAATATTACTTCTGAAAAAAAAATAGAGTTAAAAAACCAAACATAGGTCATGAAAATTTCATAGGGAACTCAGTATTTTTGAAATAGAAACTATGTGCAATGTACATAAAGGCCTCTTCTTTTACAACCTTATTTTAAATAAATAAATTAGATTACTAATTTACCATTCATCATCACTGTACTGTACCCTCCTCAACCAACAAATTTCAGTAAATCTTAATTGGTTTTAAACTGAATTTAATGTGAAGTCTTAAACCTCTCCTTCAAAAACAAGCATATCTTGAAGTTCTCCAAACCAAAATGGCTGGAAGCACAGAGTGTAAATAACAACAATAATACTCTCTGCATTTAACCAACAGACTTATCTTGGTGATCTGTTTGATAATGGCTTTGTAGTTACTCCCATGGTAACATCTTCACAGTCTCATATTAGACACACATAAGGAATGACATACCTTTTTTTATTTTTTTTCAAATACCATTCTTCCCCTCAAAAAAACATGATGTACAAAATACACCAAAGTAGAATGCAGAAAGAAACTGCAGCACAATTGGTGCCTCATCAAAACATACCTTCTCAAATACTGGAGCAATAAAGAGCTCATAACCATAAGTGCTTAATATGCATAAAACTGTATGAAAGAAGCCACACATTTAGCAGAGCACACATGTTCTTGTACTGAAATGGGTATCATAAACCCACAGTGTCTCAGGAATGGAGATGTAGCTGTGGGCTAAACTCAAAATGGTACCATTAATTTTCACTTCTCTAGCAAAACCCCAATAAACATGATGATGTCCTGACAATTACACAATTTAAAAATACACATACAATACATTCCCTGTAATTTTTCTTTGTTCTTCAATCTGCATGCACACCAGTCATACTGTACCACAAAGAAAGTGAAGGTTATCCATTATGATTATTCCCCATATTAACATAGACTATCCCTCATTCTCTAAATTGAACTGGAATAATAACTGCTTACTTCAATAAAAGTCTTAATTTTCTTTTTTTTTTTTTAATTGAAATCAGTACAAAAAGCCGAAGTTTTCCCTGCTGGTTAGGAATAAATTTCTCCTCCACACTTTCTGCCCATACAGAGTATTAAATATATTCAACTACTACGTGCATTTCAGTTGAAACGCTGTACAACTGTTACTACATTTATCAGTCTGACTCTGAAACTCTGAAGCTTTTAAAAAAGTTTACTGACTTTTCTAGGTTTTAAATAGAAAATAATGCTACAATAGCATTTGTCTTTTTCTCCATTTTATCCAAAATCCTAATAGCAATGCCCTATTCACACTCAAAATTTGGTTATCCTCTCTCATCAGCTTCCTTCAATAATAATATATGAGAATATATTTCCACAGTAGCTAATGGAGACATTCCTACAAATCAATGTGCTGCAGTGATACAGAAATAAAAGCTTACTTCACTGTAATGATGCTTCCAGACTTCCCTCAAGTCAGGTGGTTACTTGCAGTTAATGATCTGTGACATACCACACAAGTAGTCCTAAAAAGACTTATTATCCACTGCATGTGCAACAATATTTGCTTTATGGATGGCTAAATGAATGAAGACATTCAATGTAACTGTAAAAGTAAAATCAAAAGCAAACTTACAAGTAACATGTTTTCTTTGAGTAAAAGAGCTGTGAACATTTTCCATTAATACTTAACCTTTTGCTGGAGCAGTGCAACCACATATAATGCTTGAATCCATAAAGCCCAAGAGCTGCTCAGGGTTAACACTGATTAACTACCCCCAATCAAATGTTATAACTTTTAAAAATTTCAGAGAGTTTCCCTCCACTAATGAAATTGAAATTGCATTTATGTCACGTGGCAAAGGTAGGAGCAGGACAAGCAGCAAAGAAAAGAAATTCTGCCCTGCTTTAAAAATAGTTGGTTTTTTTTTCAATTCAATAAAACAGACATGAATTTGACTGGGTTTTAAAACTATGTATATTATGCTCCACTGACTTCTATTAATACACTGATAGAAAAGAATAGCAAATTAACCTAAAATAAGCTCCAATCCAACAGCACAATATCTCCCATGACTCTCAGACTGTGCAGACATTCACACATTTTCTGTTTATAATTTTTTTCATTTACTAGACTCAGCTTTTGTCCACCATATGTCCACCGTAGATTAACTATTCCCTTAGGTACAATTAAGGGCTTTCCATTTGTTGTAAGAAGACCTAAGTATGAAGGACGCAGCCAGAAAAAACATTTCTACCTAAACCAAAAACAGAAGCACATTCAGCCTGAACTATAGTTTATGCAGCATCTTTTTTTATTGGGCATATGTCTACATTGCTAAATAAACCACAGACAAAATCCATGGAAGCAGTAAGAGATCTCTCAGCATTTCATTTGTGTATTATTATAAAAATATGATACATATACGGTTCTAACCTTTGTATTTAAACAGTTTACTTCTATTTGCATTTTTCAATGACATCTCTACAGATTTTTCTCAATTTAAGCATAACTGTTAGGGAATGAGAATATATTATTTACTGGTACTTCTGTAGCACTGGTGTTTGAGTTCCAACTGCATTAACAACTGTCTACCAGGTCCTTGAACTTGGTTGTGGCTCTTGGTTAGTCATAGCAGGCAAAACTCAAGGGCACAAAACAAAAATCTTAAGTGCAGCCTCAAGATTTTACATGTAGGAAGAAGAAACCAGTTTATTCATTGTCACTAAAATAAAAAAAAAAGTGTAGCATAAAAACTGTTTATTAGTTGAAATAGTTCATGACTATTCTTTGTACACTTTCTTGTAAAAGCACTGTATCACCCAAATGAGAAAACATTTTTTCTGCAAATAGTTCACACAGATCTGAACTGCCCTGGTTCAACTGAATGCAAATTCATTGATTTTCATAGAACTACACCTGTTTATGTCAGGACTCTGTCTAGCTGTACAAATCTCAAACTCAGACAAGCAGTACAACAGTAACATATCTTCTGAGTGCAAGTTGTGTATATTGTTCAACTTCAACTCCGTCATGAAGCCCAGAATGCAGCAGAACACAAGTGAAAAAAACAAGCTCACTACTAACTAATGCTATTTGGGCTGAATACAGGCATTTCACAAGGATTATTAATTATCTTTTGAGCAGCATGAGAAAAAGGATTCAGCGTCAAAAACTATAAAACTGTATATATGCTTCAATAATGGCTGCAGCACTCTACGGAAGTCCAGAAGTCTAAAAATTTGCATTTAACCAGGTTGCTAATCAGCTTCTGTGTCCACTGCCTTCTTATCCAAGAGATCATTTAGTGAAGGATTCTGAAAGAAGGCTTGTAGTAAAACATGGGCTGATTTGCAGCCCTTTGCAACAGATATATTTATCACAGCAAGTCACATGAGGACTGGAGCCAGAATGGAATACATATGCACAGATCCTTGTAATCTTTCCTGCCAGGTGTTTTCCCTTCACAGACAATACTACAATATGGCAAGGTAAATACTACACAAGAGCAATAAACCTCCTTTCTTTTTTTCTGTATAAAGTTCTGTAAGCTCAGATCCTCTCCAAAGAACAGCACTTGAGGCTCAAGCTCTGTCTACTAATCACAGTTTAGCAGACTTGCCCACATGGCAATTTAACAGACATAATTTAATAGATCTCTTCAGCATGTATGGTACTCAGCCCTATTAATGCTAAGCTAAGCATGATTTAGGATCAAAATCTTGCAAGACAAATGCTTTCTCAGACAAGCAAGGTAATTTTTTCACTCAAAAATGTGTGTGCTCTTAGGTTGCTCCCACTGCTAAAGTAATACAGAGCATATTGAGATACTGGGTTGGAAATATAATATTATGGCAAATAAAAGATCATTTTTACCTGTGGTTTTCTCTTCCATTAATTTAAGTTTCTTATTAAAAGTAGTTTTTAATAAAGTTACCTGACCTTTGAAACAAATCCATAGGACTGCAATTTTCTATTAATCCTACAAGTTGGTTGAGACAAACATTTTATATATATTTTAAAACAGGGTATCATCATTCTACATTTATTCAAATGAGTTGGTAAAATGATTGTAGCACAGGACAAGGTTTTCTTTTTAAGGGAGTCTCTACATGTAAGTAGTTTACCCTCCAATCCCAAGAGCATGTGTAAGGCTCAGGTGACCAGACCTGCTGCTGGGCATACAGGAACTTTAGTTCAATCGGGCATAAGACTCCAAAGAACAGGGGTCTTTGCATTAGCTGCTCAACACTTGTCTTAATTACAGGTGAAGGACCTTAAAAGGGCAAGCCCATGGGAAGCAAGAACAGAAAACTGGGGGAGGTTGGGAGGGACAAGAGAATGAATGCACAGCTCTGAATTTAAATAAAATAGATTATCAAAGTGAGTATTAATGAAGAACTTTTATGAGCACAACGGGGGAGACTAAGTATATAATGCAGCCACGGAGTCAAAAAGCAAACTGGGCAAGTCCCATGATTGCCAGATTCACATTAATACACAAAACACCAAGTGTTAATTTGTATCTGGGCTGGAAAATGTTTCTTTCTGTGCTCAGATAAGATAGGTAAAAACTTTTTATGTTGTATGTAAGGGCAAGTTAAAGGGTACCCTAAAATGTAACCTTTAAACTTCACAATGTAACAGCATCCCACTTCCTGTTCAGAGATAGCACTGCAAGATCAATTAATCACGGCTAAGAAGAACAAACAGTCAGCATTCTTAATTAGTGTTGATGCATTCTCCTCTGTGCCCTCATCTGTCATGAAGATTGTTTAAAAATCTGAGTTATTAGTCTTTATTGAGGAGTGGATCTGGTTAATATCTCTAAGAACAGAAATCATTCATCCAGCCACTATACACCAGTACCTGATAATTCCTACCCCCTACATAAGCTACAGATAACCACCGCCCTAAGACCATCTTGGTAGCTATAAATCAAATGGGTATAGCTCCCATGCAACCTGGGTTAATTTTTGTTTACAATATATCCACTGAAAATGCTGGTATGACACTTGAGGAGACTGCTTGTAGATTAGTACAGAAGAAAATACATAATGCCATCAAGGTAGAAAGGAAGCAAACACATCAATCATATGAAACATGGTAAACCCTCTCTAATTCACACTTAATGACTAGAAGATCCATTGTGATCACTGAACTTTATCAATACCTAATTTAAGCAATGATCCTAAGTGCACAAAACACAATTCATTCACTTGGTAACTATAGTCTCATTTATACCATACAAATCAAAGTATTTGACAGCAACATATATACAAAAGTTGAGTTATTGCATAGAAACTCTAAAACAGAAAGTTAAAATTAACAGTAAGGTTTACTCCCCAGTCAACAGTGCAAAAAAGCAAGTGGTACTAGCAACACAGATATAAGCACACTTCAAATACACTTTGTATTCAATAGGAATAAAATAACACAATGTAAACTACTAGGAAAGTCAATTTCAAGATTCAATGTGAGCTGTAAAGTTCAGGATTATTAAGATCCTATGACTTAGAATTAATAGGAAAAAAATATCTCTACATTAAATTTTATAATTCCTTCTGTTGTTCATCAAATACACAGACAAAAATCTATGGAAAGACAATTGAAAATTGAACATTGGTGCAGAAAGCAGGTCTGGGCGAGATCTTGATTCAAATCAGCTTTCTACTCTCTGATCAAATGTGTAGGACAGGCTATGAAAAAAAAGGAAAAAGGTACAGGAAGGAAAAAAGAATGAAAACTGAAACTAAGCACACAGAGGGAACCCAGACAGTTTCAATAAAGCCCTGGTTTTACAACAGAGATCTGCATTTCTGAAGCTCTTGCTCTCCCAATTTTTTGAATAAATTAGTGGGCAATGACATGCCTTCATCTAAAAAAAAAAGCAAAACACCAAAAACAAACAAACAAAAATCAAAACACACAAACAAACAAAAAGAGAAGAGGAAAAAAAGGGAAAATAAAAAAGAGAGGTGGGAAGGTCCAGAATTCCAGAATTTAGGTATCAATTCATACTGCTCTACTATTTTCAAATAAATCTCTGATGGATGAGATACCAGCAACTGATAGGAGCTTTTTAAGTAGAAATTACCTTTCCAATGTTTCATGATTAAATCTTAACCTCTTACAATCACAACAGGACATTTTAATAGCTTGACACCCCTCTGAAGCTAATTATCATGCTTTAAACAGACACAGCAGCCTACTGTGCTCATGCTGCTAATCTACTGCAATGCACAATAAACCAGAACAGTGAAAACAAGCACTGATTCATTTAAATCAGCACTGAACAATTTCTTCAAGTTTTATGGAATACTAAAGAAATCCCCACAAACTTAACATTTAACTAAATGACTACAAATTGATACTAGAAACCACTAATAAATTACCTATAAAACTGCATGACTTAACAGTAGTAAACAATTATGCACCAGATAAGGCTAGGTATCAAATAATTTGTTTTCAATGACAAAATTACCCAGGGAAATTATTTTCATTTAATAGAATTCAAGTGTACAGTTTTCTGTATCATATTGCATAGAGAAATATTTTTGTTTTCTTACAAGCTATAGCTTTTTCCCTAGAGAAAATCCAGGTATATCTCCCCCAAAATGGAAATACACATGTATTTCAGACAGTATTACTAAGAGAAAACAGACAAAGGACAGCCCAAGTTAAGTAACTAACTTTAAGCCAAAGTTTCAAAACAGAGGCTGAGCTTCCAAATTCTTATCAAGGTATCTAAAGACTGGCCCAAAGCTTTCCAAATGCTATGAATGAAAATAACTGCATTCTTGGCAAATTTTAAAAGCTTTTATCAGAAAGAAAGTTAAGTGCTAGAATAACTTGCCTGTGGATATTGACATTTCTAATCTTTCAGTGAGCTTACCTGGATATTTTCCTAAAAGATATGTACAGCTCAAAAAAACCAAGTACAATCCTGAGACAGAAACCACTCACTGGAGTATTTCTTCTGAATGATGCATGAGGTCAAGTAAGTTCATCAATTCATCAAATGGCTTTTCCTGGCTCTTAACCTATTATTGCTCTTGCATTGTATATGAGTGTTTTATCACTTACTAAACAAAGAAGTTGAACAGAGTGATTCCTCCTTAATAATTTGCTAGTACCAGTAGTTTTATCTCTTCATAATATGTGAGAGTCAACACCATGCTTCTGTATAAACACCTTGATTTCCATTTATGTCACAACAGGAGCCTACTATTAAATTTTTAGTATTGGGATGGAAGCCCTCCTAGATATTCTTATCCTACTACAGAATTCAGGAAGGCAATATACTTTCAAAGTCTAATTTTTATCATGCTGAAATAAAAACAAAGCAAAAACATCCCTCTGTAAGCAGTATCCCCTGCATGCTCAACACGTGCAACAGCAACAAACATCCTTAGCATCACATGAAATCAATATTTTGCAGCTTTTCTTTATATACAGCTACTGAAGGAAAACAAGGCAGCAAGCAATTCCTTCAGCTGCTATTTCCATAAAATGAAAGACCTTTCTCTAGTCAGGGTCAGCATTTGTCTAGAAACTCACCTAGGAAACCAGATTCTACTTCCAGATGCTCCCAAGGAAACATCAGATATGAAAAATATAATATATAGATAGATATAGATATAGATATAGATATAGATATAGATATAGATATAGATATAGATATAGATATAGATATTTGTGGGCATGTATATTTGAAAAAAAACAGAAATAAAACATCTCCAAATCAAAACCAATGTATCATTTTCTGCACCTATTGTGCCAGTTCAACAAAGGAACATTTTTTTATGCTATGTTACAGTGTATCTTACTGCAAATACTTAGTAACATTTGCAGAACTCCAGCAAGGAAGTCCAAATTTAGGGTAAAATAGAAACCAGTGAAAAATACTTTTCATTTGAATTTCAACAGAATTTGTATTATTGACTCTGGTCTGCTAGAGTACAACACATCAGTGTTATGCTTTCAGAAATGCTATTTATATATTGCAACTCCAAGACCTTCTCTGTTTTCTTCACAGGAAATTAGTCTTTCATAATTAATATCATAAAATGTTACAGCATCACTGTAGCAATACTACAATTAATGGTTCTGAATGAAAGTGCTGTCTCTACATTGTTTTCAAATTATTTTAGACAATTCTAGCTTGCTGGATTAAGTCCTTTTCTCAGGTTTGTTCATGACATGGTCACTGTAACATAGAAACAAATTATTTGGAAAGTGAAAAAAAATGAAATATTTTTCTGTTGTTCAAATAATGTATTTATACTGTTTAAAAATTATGTATCCACGTCTACCATTTTGTTTCTAAAATTCTTATATGTTCCTTTTATCATCTTCAACAGAAAAAGGGGTAAGAAAGCGAGGATCAAGACAGCAGATATGCTAATAAGGATGTTTTTGTAAGATTTTTTTGTTGGAAATGGGGAAATTTGGAATCCATATAATTAGGAAACTATCTAAGTGATGATTATATAAAGTGACATGTTTTGGTGGTCAGAAGAAAACCACTATATTATACTTATGTGATCAAAAAAAATGAGGTTAAAAAAATCCCAGAACAACACAAATCACTTAATATGCACAACTACAGATAACATTGAAAAAAAAAGTCTGATAAGCAATTCCTAAGTATTATGCCTAATGCATAGTGTAGTTTTTTAAACATATACCAGTAGTTAATGCAGCAGTCTCTTCACATACAGAACCATGAAATATACCTTTCAATACACCCAGAAATGCTCCCCAGTTCCCCATTGCCATGGCTATATCCTGGGGTCTATCACATTCAAACACAGGCAAGTGATCTCCCTCCTCCTGTGTGCTGCTGAGAGAGGCTGCAGGCTAGGCAAAGCATGATGCAGCAAGCCCCATAACATAACCCATCTGCCCAGAACCATAATCCTGAAGTATATCCAAATATGTCATCTGTACACAGCAAAAACACACAAGATAGTATTCAGTTGAATTTTGCCAAATATATATACCTTATGTCATTTCTTTAATAGCAAACCACATCCAGAGTATTTCAATTATAAGTAAATATGAGTAACTTACTTTTATTTCCAACCAAGGCCACAAGTGGCTGTGTTTCTGATCCTTCATTCACTTTTTTTACCACATTATACCAGTCTTCCAAATTTTCAAAACTCTGGCCATTGGTAATATCATAAACCAAGAGAATGCCCTAAATAAAAAGACATGTTTAAAATGTTACAGATTGAAAAAGAATTTAACATGGTAAGATTTGCAGCAGTCTAAATTACTATTGTCATAGAATAGAGTAGTAACAAATAATGGCATCATATCTTTCAGGAGTCAGTTAAAGGAATTATAAATTTTTACACTATACACATTATTACAGTATTTCTCCTGCATTTCATGTGCTCCAAATGCAGATTTCAGGAAATAAGTGGCAATACAGTCAAGAGCACAATTATTTATATCAGAAATATTACAAACTGCATATGCTTTATGATAAACCCAAAATAGCATTTCACACTAACAGGGAAGATAAAAATTACACTGGAGAAGGTCTTTTGTTTTAACAAATATTAGTTGTAGTTTCAATGTTCCCTTTTTTGAAAAAAAAAAAAGGCATTTCAATTATACATTTCTGCACATTGTCTGTCATGTTTCTGCTGCCTTTTGGGGATAAAGGCCAGATTTCATTCCTTCAGTGTTGCAGAAGATAAGTAAGAAGCATTGGCGAGCTTTAAAGTTTCAAAAGAGAACCTAAAGACATGGTGAGAACTCAAAAAGGAGTCCCTTATATTTCCAAGGTTTTGGGCCAAGCTACAGGTGACAAATACTTAAAGCAGACACTTCTGATGATTCCTCAGCACAAATATTCAATATTATAAAGCACAGCCTATTAACAGTCCAAATGTCATCCCTGTCCCCTCCACAATTCTGAGATCAGCTCTCAGATCTTATTGAGTCTTTTGCTCCTGCTTTCCACTACACCCTAATAAGGTCAGTATCTTTTAAATGATGAGTAAAGTCAGAATTGGTTTCAGGCACACTTGTTCTCAAGGAGTTCACACCTGGCAAAAAAACCATACATCTGCACACTGTTTCTCACATGAAATTTTCACAAATATTCTGAAAAAACAGCATGATCCATACAAAAATAGCTGAGTCAATGACCTACTCTCAATAGAAAAGATTTTTCAAGTTTTTCAGACATTTGTCTGGGCCCAGTTTTAACTGATAGTTAAAAGGAGAGCCTTAGATGATAAGGAGTGCCTTAGATCACAAAACAGAATGTACACCTACTTAATAATTTCACATTTGATACAAATTAATATAGACTGCAAGACTATTTGAGATGAGTTCAGATTTTATGATGACAAACAGCGTAAAAATAATAAGATGCAATTCAATAAATACCATGGCAAGTTCAAAGGAAGCAATAATCAAGCGCACAATAGGAAGCATCTGGCTCTGTAGCAGGTTCCATATAATAGGATCAAGGAGTTACAGCTCACAGCTGAATATGTTGAGTTTGTTTTACAAATATCACACTGGCCTAAAACATTCCAGGTGAAATAATGCATCCATTTTTGGACTTGAATGTCTTAAAAGGGTACAATAGAAGAAACAAGTAACAGTATCATAGGTTTGGAAACCATGACTGACATGAAAAAAGCGGGGAAAAAAACCTGACTGCTTCAACACATGACTTATGGTAGGCATGATAATGCTGGTACAAGTTTCAAGAAAAGATAACAGGAGTTCTCTTTGTATATGACTTATGGTAGGCATGATAATGCTGGTACAAGTTTCAAGAAAAGATAACAGGAGTTCTCTTTGTGTATGCCTTCATACATAGCTTGCAGAAGCCACTACATTGGGAAGACTGGCCAATGTGCCCGAGGGCAGGGTTACCTCAAAGGGGTATGTAGACATGCTCAGGGAATGGGGGAACAGGAACCTTTCAACATTCAACAAGGACAAGTGCAAAGTCCTGCAGCTGGGAAGGAATGAGAAACACAGGCTGAGGGGAGCAATACATGACTGGCTGGAGAGCACCTGAAAATGACCTGCAGGTCTTGTCAGACAGCAGGCCAAATCCAAGCCAGCAACATTCCCTGGCAGCAAGGATGGCCAGCATGATCCTGGGCTGCGTTAGCAGAAGTACAGCCACCAGTCCAGCAAACTTTTCTACTCAGCACTTGTTGGATCACATCTAAAAGAACACATCCAGTCAGAACACATCTTTAGGTCCCTCAAGATAAAGATGGAGTAACTTCAGCAGAGGGCTAGCAAGATGATCAGAGGCTGGAGCACTTGTTTTATGAGGAAGAGATGAACAAACCCAAATTCTTCAGCATGGAGAGGAAACAGCCCTGGGGAGACCTAAAAGCAGCCTTCCCATACCCATGAGGAAGCAATGAAGGAGATGGAGCCAGACTCTTCACAGCAGTGCACAGCAAGGTAAAACTCAGTGGGCATAAGCTGAAATAAGAGAAATTCAAACCATAACTAATGAAAAGCTTTTTCACCATGAGGAAGATAAAGCAGGTTGACCAGAGGTTGCTCAGTCTCCATCCTTAAAAGTTTACAAGCAGGACTCAGTTGATCCTTGAGCAGCCTAGCTCCATCTCTCAGTTGACCCTACTTAGAGAGTGTTTTACTCCAACCTCCTGACATCCTTCCACCCTGCACTTTCTTACAAATCTGTGATCAATACAACATGTAGAGACAGGTTTAACTCACAGCAAGATTATAGCAAGAGTACTAAAAACAAGCGAACTAACAAAACAAAAAACCCTATGGAGACTGTAAGAATAGTAAAGCTCTGAAATACACCACTTATAATATATTACTATATTATTATATAATATATATTTTATTATATATTATATAATAATATATTAATATAATTATATTATCATATAATATATAATAATATAATAATATATTGTATTATATATTATATAATATCGATATATAATATATATTAATATTATATTATTATATAATATTATATTTTTTCAGTTGTGTACACCCACACTGAAAAAATTTTTGAAGGTTGATAAAAGTCATTACACATGGATAGCTTTGAAGGAGGGCAACAGATCCTATTGAGATACATCCAACTCCTACTTTCTTATGATAGCAATACCAATCTATCTTGTTTCCTCCAATGTTACCAACTCCTTGGCAAACTTGATTTTTTTGTTCCTTATATTTATATAGTTGCTATTATTTCTGAGGAACAGCTTTCATCAGTTCCTTCAAGGAAATAAAGAATTATGACACCCAACTTTCCTCTTGCTATCTTTCCTTCTTTACTAATCAAATATAATATTAAACATCCACTTCCCTCTTCCAATTTTGGTACAATCTATTACTTAATATCTTACACCTTTAAGTTAATCTCAGTTAATTTCTCCTGACTATTTTTATAACTACCCAAATGCCTGGGCACTTGGTATTAAATTGTCAAATTAAATTGTCTCACGATCTAAGTTTTGCTCTAGGAAGGACATACTTAAGTTATTAAATGCTCAGTGGAAAAGAAACTCAATCTAAAGGATAGGTATGGTAAAAAAAACACCAGCCATAATGCTGGAAGTTGTAAATGAGGAAAGAGCACATGGCAATGCTTCTTTCACCAGCTGTCAAGTTCTTTCACCAGCTTGTAGAAGAGCAGATTATCTAAACAATCTTCAACACTAATCAGAGTTTGATGGAGAATAAATAAGAAAGTGTGAGCATTTAAGGTGAGCCAACTCTTTCTAACCAATTCTTCATCAAAATTCTACTCTGCTTCATGTCTTCTAGACAACTGTAGCCTACCTACCCCTTTGGATGAAAGGGTATTCACAGCGGATTTACTATCAAAGAAATCAGCTAACAAAGTTTGCAACTAGAGCTGACTTCACTTCCTTTTGGTCCCTTTCTCTGTGATCTAAAACACTGCTTCTAAAGCACATTCTTTTCTTGAACATTTTTTTTAGTCTTGCCAATATTTGCTGCACTTTCAAAAAGCAAAGATGGCAGGTATAACATAATATAGATGCAAAAAAAAGGCAGCATGGCATCCAGGTCATAAAGAATACTTTCTGCTTAGATTTTCACCACAACAGCACTCTATAAACAACTTAGTATGATAGAGATAATTAATGAAAGACTATTCACAACTCCATGGCTAAAATTTATTTCATCTTTTTCTTTTATTCAACAGAGAAATTCCACAACTGCTTTCAAAAAAAATACATCATATTTTCCACAAACTTACAGTATATGCAGTACAGACCAAGTAGACAGCATAGAAACTGTTGTTTCCCTATTATATGTGAGGAATTAAGGAAGAAAATTAACGCTGGCATTTTTACACAAAAGTACTGTATTTCCCTGTGATGAAAAAGGTTTGAAATGCAAGGTAGACGACATGCCAAGAACAGCACATTGATTCTCTAGTCTCCAGCAACATGGTGAATAGTCCCTGCTTGCATAATTACACTCTAGTAAGAGACATTTTGTCTGTGTTAGTGCACATGTGAGTGCTTTTTGTTTAGGAATTATAGAGCATTTTCAAAAATAGGTCACTGGAAACTGAAAATATTGCAGAAATTATTTGCTGCTCCCTGGAGAAAGTAGAGTCTGCAGTACTCCTATTAACAAGCCAATTTATGATGTAGCATATGCCAGATCTTAAAGATAATTTAAACTAGATATGTGGGTAGGGGCAGCAATTATAGGTAAGCTATGGGAGTGCTTCTGAAAGATTTACCATGCAAACAGCAGCAGCCTTATTTCAAAACTGAAGTGTTAGTACGGACGTGTTGTAACCAGGCAATATATTTGTACTGATAATCAAAATTTAAGACATGCCAAGTTTATGTCAAGATCTGTCACAATAAAAGGAAGCTAGAGAAAACAATAATTAAAAACATATGTTTTCTTCTTCATTTATCCTCAGCTACCCTCATCCTATGACTGACTTTTGCATCAAGGAACTAAACTTTCAAATTTCCATTTATATTATAAAATAAGTCATGACAAAATTCTAGAGTATTTTTTTCTATTCACAGAATATTAATTTAGTCAAGAGCAACTTAATTGTTGCAGAAACATGCAGATGAAAACAGAGTTTTTTGCAAATGAAAGCAACTTACAGTCCACACATACTTAACCACTCCTGTCTTTGCTGATACTGAGGACATGGACACTCAAATACATGTGATTAAGTGATTATATTGCCATAATTGAATTATTTACTCTCTATCAGTATAGCTGTGGCAACTGACTACACAGTTACTCTCAGCATCTCCAAATTCTGAGATAAATATGGTAGTTTTAAATAGCTTTCGGTGTGGATTATCAACACCCTTTATTTATAAAGAACAAAGGGCTCTTCTTTTCCACAGCTTGCAGAGTTCTTCTGCCCCACCACAAAAATTCAGCTACCAAGATAGGATGCAGTAACTACATTGTTCTAATTGAGCAATATCAGAGGAAAAAATGAAAAATGTGCAGGGAGAAAGCAACTGCTTAAAGACAGAAATGAATTGCAATTCCTCCAAATGCAACCAATGAAAGTTCTCATGCTCAAATCTGCCATTCTTTTTTTAAAACATGGCACAAGAAATAGGGGATCTCAATCAAAATATGGCATCTTAACAGTAACCTAACCAAAGGATCTATCCTAGAGAATTGATTCATCTCTCATTAGAGAGAAGGAAACCTCTAATGGCAAGTTTTTGCAGTGAAGTTTAGATGGATACTCCATTTACTCTTGTTGATGTTCTGATCAAATTTCAGCCAAGATCAGGTGAACTCCAGAACATAATCTTTTCAGTTGCTGGAGATTCTCTAAACTTCCATCTCCAGCTGGCCATAGGATTTCAGAAGTAGGCCTACCATACACATTTAATTCTGAGCACAAAAATAAGAATTTAGCAGCTTATGATTTCTGAATCTCACAATGATCAAATAGAAGGAAATCTACACAAGGCTATAGGCATCTGCAAATACTGGACAAAGGCACAACACATGCCATAGATATGCTACAAACAATCCCACACATGTACTTTAAAACTGAATTATTTAGATTTGAAGAATACACAGACAAACACAATTTCTGCAGCAGATCCAAATAATCTGCTTTACCTGTATCCGTACAACTTGTGTACTTTATAAACAAGATGTTTAAAATCCCAGCTACACCACACATGCTGACCAAGGGCACATCATAGGCACACACACCTTTTATGTAGCAACCTTCACTCAAGTTACTTCAATATTTTAAAGCTCTCTTCTACTGGGGAACCCCAAACTGAATATAGTACTTCAAATGTAGCCTCAAAAATGTCAGAGAGCATGATATTCACTTTCCTTGATTCGACTACTTCATTCTTACTAACACAGATCAGTACTCAATTAGCTTTTACTGTTGCAAGGATGCATTGCAAAGTCCCATTTAACTGTTTTTTTACCTCAGTAAGACATCCATCCAAGAGCTTTTTCCTCCAAAGCCATTTCACAGAATGACTGAGGTTGGAAGGGACCTCTAGATGTCATTTGGTTCAACGATCCTCTTCAAGCAGTAGCACCCAAAGCTAGCTGCTCAGGACTATGTCCAGACTGCTTTTGAGTATCTCTGAGGATGGAGACTCTACAACCTCTCTGGTCAACTTGTGCTAATTCTCAGTCATCCCCACAGCAGAAAACTTGTCTCCTGATGTTCAGAAGGGATCCCCTGTGTGTCAGTTTGTGCCTATTGCTCTGGTTCTGTCAATAGACACTACATAAAAAAGACTGCTTCTCTCCTCTTTGCATCCTTCCTGCATGGTGGACATATATTGATGAGCTTTCTATTCTCCAGGCTGAACAGTCACAGTTCTCTCAGCCTTTCCTCATAGGAGAGATGCTCCAGACCATTAATCACCTTTGTGGCCCTTCACTGCACACTGTCCAGTTGATTCCCACCTGCATAAGATTATTCTGTACCAGGCACAGGACTTGGCATCTGTCATCAGCTGAACCTCCCAAGGTTTCTGTTGATCCACCCCTTCAGTTGCTCATGGTCTCTCTCAGTAGCAGCCCTACACTCCAGCACAGTGACCATTCCTCCCCTGATTAATGCTATTCATAAACTTACAATGTTTTGTTCCATTGATAAAAGGATTAGTAAAAGACACAACCCCAGTACTAACCCTTAAGAAATAAAACTTATAATCAGGCATCAGTAAGACACTGAGCTATAGACCTTTAAATCCAGCTGTCCATTCAGGTTTTCAGTAAATTTATGGTCTACCCATTCCACCTGTATCTCTACATATTATGGGAGATTATGTCAAAGGCCCTGCTGAAGTGAAGATAAATTATATCCACTGCTCTCCTCTCCACACAGCTAACCACCTAACCACAGACAACAATCAAGCTGGCTGTGCACATTTTACCTTTACAAACTCCATGCTACCTCTTCCCAGTCACTTTCTTGCTGTTTTGTTGTCCATTCACAGGAATTTTTATCCATATTTAAAAGGATTTACCCTTGCAAATACTCCTACTTGTTCTACTTTGCTTTCCTTTTTTTTCTTATAAAAAGGTACAGATGTTCAACATGAAATAAGCTTATGCCTAGAAATAAGGTGAAAGCAGTGCCTTTTCAA